>NC_089587.1:133651257-134340445 GCF_019320115.1 Miscanthus floridulus | reverse complement strand
ACTCGAGCACCACGCCCGTGTACAAGAAAACTACCCATGTCCCCCTGGGACTCCGACCCTACGGATCGACAAGCAAGAATATGGACAAACCCGAAGGAACGACGAATCGTCACCTCAACCCTAGTTCTACTTCTACTCATATAAGGTCATATGAATGGTTAAGCAAAAAGTTGAACATGTTAAGATCATAACACACAAACTATATGCTAGTTCATATATCATGATTATAACATGAAAACTATACTCTAGTTCATATACACCACTATATTCATGATATGAGAGCATGACTATGGAAGAAATTCTCTTTGTATTCATACCAAGCTCTCTTTTTTCTTCCAAGGAGCCAAGCCCTCCTTTATAGCTCTTGCTAGCTCACAAAACTAATACTAAAAGCTAAAAGAGTACAAGTAGAGGGGTGATGTGTCTAGCTCCAAATGATGTGTGTGTTGAATGGTGAGACTACCCCTCTTCTTATACTAGTGAGTTGGTCGGTTTGGCACTAGAAAAATAAGGAAACCACCGGGAATCGCCTATGCATGGCGGCATGCAACCGCAGGAGAGAGGTGGCCCCGAGAGGTGGCGGCGGTGGTGCGGCCGCACCCAGGGTGCGCCCGCACCCTGGTGGGCCTGCCTTGCGGTCGCCTTCGCGTGGTCGGTTCCTGGGTGGGCCTGGACTATTGCCATGTCGATGCTCGGCCCAAATTCTTCGTTGGAGTGGGCTTTGCTTGGTTCTTTGTCTGCGCATTTCTGCTTTACGCTTACTGTTTGCGCCTTTTGTTTTATTTTCCACTTGTATTCGAATGTGTGTCCTGCAAAACATGTTTTCTCTAATACAAGTGGAATTATGTCAATATTAAAGGCATATGTGTCAAAAGATTATTTATTTCTCCTATTTTGGACTTTATTTGGTGGTCGGATTTGATCGTTAATGACCGTCAACACTGGCCGTGCACCCGTCGGGCTATACCGCGCGTTTGTCGTCATGGGCCTCGCTGCCGGCCGTGATGCCGTGCCCTCCGCGGTGGCGTGCGCCACCAACGAGGCCGCGTGTGCTAGGGCTGAGGAATGGCTCACGATCCGGGACGTCGTGCGCGTCGCTGGCCGGACCAGCGTGTCCGCGTCACCTATGGGGGACGGCGACAGCGGCGGTGAGCATCGGGCTAAAGGACTGAGCAAGAGAGGCGAGTAGGGCAAGCTAGGGTGTGGGAAGAGGGAAGGGCAGGATAGACATTTCACATGATAATGCTGACTCTCATCTATATTGGCGCGAGGAGTCAGTGTGCCATATGAGTAAATATGGTAAATTCGTTGTAGCTTTCCCTCAACGCTGCTAAAAATGTAGTGGCAAATCATAAAGTAAAAAGTTAATAATCCCGATGGACCCCACTTCCCTTCCTTCCGCTTCGTCCTCTTCTTGAGCCGTCCCCCCAGTCCCAGTCCCCACCCCACCACCACCGTCGCAGCCGGAGGGGAGAGGACGGAAGACAATGCCGTGCTGCCAGACGGTGCTCAGTGCCGCCGCCGCCGCTGCCAGCAGCACGCCGTCATGGCTCCATCGGCTGCACGCCAAAGGGGGGCTCTCCTTCCCCTCCCACCTCAACATCGACGACCTCCTCTACGGGGGCCGACAGGCCCAAACTCCCACTCCCCTGCCCTTGCCGCCTTCTTCCTCCAATCACCACAACGACCTCGTCGTTGTTGTCAGGGAGCCGCCTACGAAGGCCGCCGCTAAGCCCAAGCAGCCGCCGCCGCCGGCGCAGCGCCCGCCCCGCAACCCTTTGCGACCAAACCCTAGCTCTAGCAATTCCCCGCAGCCGCCGCCTCAACAACAGCTTCAGCTCGCTGCTGTGATCTCGGACGTCTTCGCGGTCCCATCCTCCGCCCCGCCGGGCACCCCGCCCCCCAAAGCCTTCCGCAAGCAGTCCCGGCCCCGCCCGAGAACTGACGAGGACCAGCCGATCCCTGCCCTTCTTGCACAGCGTCCGCACAAGGACAAGAAGGACAAGATCGCCAAGGCCAAGAAGCGCCGCCGGGCGGAGCGCGCCACGGATGCCGATGGGGAGAGGTGCAGCCGGACCGATGTCACCGTCATAGACACCAGCATCGATGGCTGGAAGGCCGCCAAGTTGCTCATCCGCCGGGGAGATGTCTGGAAGGTCCGTGACAAGAAGCCTTCCACGGTATCTGAACTGGAGGATGCCATTGCCAAGGGCAAGAGGAGGGCTGGCCTTGTCTCCAAGCTGCAGAGAGACAAAGAGAAGGAGAAGCAGAAGGAGAAAGAAGCAATCACATCAGTGAGTAATCTTCATGCCAATTCGCTGTAATATTAACGACTTTGCTCTGCTTTACCTGCCTCTTGTGGTGACAAAGGAAAGTGATGTGGGGCTTTTCCTGATCTTCTTGCCATTAGTAGTATTGTGGCGATAACTTGAGGCGTATAGCCTGATGAACTGATGACGTTCTAGATAGGCACCTGTGATAGGGATTAAAACGGATCGGATATGGCTGATATTACATTTGTTTTCATATTTCTATTTGGATTCATATTCGAATACGGATAGTGTCAATCATGCCGGATAGGATCCGATTGGATATCGACATCATAAATATGTGATTTGAGTATTTGGATACGGATATGGTATCAAATGTTGAATATCCGGGCTCAGATACGGAACCCCTTTAAACGGATTCGGTCTCGAATACGGTCGGAAAATATCCGTACCGTTCTCACCCCTACCTGAGAGAAATGATTTTGCCCAAGCACACACTTGATCGATGTCTAACTGAACAAAGCAAGCTCGACAAGCTGATGCAATCACAAAGATTCACAAGAACACATGTGGTAAAGAAGAATTCTAATTCTCAAGGGGGCAACTATGGCACAGCGCCAAGAATGAGAGCACTTGGCTTCTCTACTTTTTTAGTTCCATTTTTTTGTTGGGGTTTGAGGAAAGCAGCAAATGCTATTTTCACTTAGAACATCCCCCCTTCTTTTTTTTTCTTTTTTTTTGTGAGTGGACATCCCTCCTAGTTGGGCTTTGTTTGGTTTACTCTGCCCTGTCTGAAATTTGTGAGGCTGAACATACACCAAAATACATGTAGATCTTTCTACATAGCTACAAATGAGGATCCATGTATTGCATTCAAAGGTATACTTAATAATGGTTAAATCTGTATATAATACACTCATGTTTTTTAAGCATCTTGAACCATGCTGACTGCTTATTGTTAGGTGGTACTTGGCCCAACTCCTTTGTTTGTGCTTTGAACCTGAGAACTAACATCAATGTATTTCCAGTTGGTAGCAAGTTATTCTCAGTATGGGTATGCTTAAATTCATGAACAAATAGAATCATCTGTATGTTGTAGTTACTGAGTTGGTACTAAGCGTGTGTTTGGCTGAGGGGGACAATGGGGGACGGATTGGGGCGAGTCTGTTTTTGGTGGTATTTGGTTCAGGGATGACAGGGGACGGGACCGTCCCTACCCTAGAGGGAATATTCCCCTAGATTCAGGGTCAGCCCGTCCCTTAGAATTGAGGGGACGGGCCGTCCCCTATTCACGTCGTCTGCTCCATTTCGATCCCTCGGGTGGTGGACGCAGAGGTTGGAGCTTGGCGCAGGGACCTGGACCTCTCCGTTGAGGTGGCAAGGGTTGCTCGATGGTGAGGGTAGCATGCGATGTGGATGCATGGTTGAGCTCAAGAGTGCCATAGCTCCCTGACCGAGCTTGTGGTGCCATGGCTCCTCCCCTCCAAGGGGGCAGCGTGGCGCGAGAGGTGCCATGGTTCATTCCCTCCGAGTGGGCGGCACTGGATGAGCGGTGCCATGGCCCCTCTCTGAGTGCGGGCAGCACTGGGGTGAGCGGCGCGTGAAGAGGAGCAGCGACGAGGAGGCATAGGGGACGGGAGACACAGCGGCAACCGACATAGTGGGCAACAACGCTAGGGTGATTGGCGCTGCGGACTAACGAGCAGCGCGTTTTGCAATTTGTGCTCCGTGCGGTGATTTGGGCCGCCATCCCGTGAGCAGAAGATAAGATCAAAAGAAAAGAAAAGAGAAAAATAGAGGATGACATGTAGGCCCACAGAGGATACGTGAGGCCCGTTAATAACTATTGCTAACGGTGTCAAAAGAAAAGTCATCCCATCTCTCTAAATCCCTCGAACCAAACAATAATTGGGATGAATCTATCCTCTCAACCAAACATGGAACGGGGACAGTCCCGTCCCAAAAATCAGGGATGGGGCAATCTCGTCCCACCTCGTCTCCAAACCAAACACATGCTATGGTCAATGGTAACTTATATACATCCTATCTTATTCAGCAAAAGATGAATGGGTGCAGCCAGCTAGAGGTGTCTTCATCACTAAGAAAGGTTAAGATCATAGGTTTTTTTAGGTATTTTTTGGTTTTTGAATAATAATGACATTGTATTTCCCTTGTCTTGTTCGCAAAAGATGGAATGATGCATCTATGCTCTAGGGGTGTCTTTATCAGTAAGAGCATCCCCAAGAGTTTCCGAAACCCACTCCCAATCTTGGTTTTTTGGCACGATTGAAAAAAAGCTCTCTCCAACAACTCCTTATCCCAACTCTCGACCTTTCCGCACTTGGGAAACTGATCCAGAACAACAACAACAACAACAAAGCCTTTAAGTCCCAAACAAGTTGGGGTAGGCTAGAGTTGAAACCCAACAGAAGCAATCAAGGTTCAGGCACGTAAATAGTTGTTCTCCAAGCACCCCTATCTAAGGCTAAGTCTTTGGGTATATTCCATCATTTCAAGTCTCCTTTTATTGCCTCTACCTAAGTCAACTTCGGTCTTCCTCTGCCTCTCTTCACGTTACTATCCTGTCTTAGGATTCCACTACGCACCGGTGCCTCTGGAGGTCTCCGTTGTACATGTCCAAACCATCTCAACCGGTGTTGGACAAGCTTTTCTTCAATTGGTGCTACCCCTAATCTATCCCGTATATCATCGTTCCGAACTCGATCCCTTCTTGTATGACCGTAAATCCAACGCAACATACGCATTTCCACGACACTTATCTGTTGAACATGTCGTCTTTTCGTAGGCCAACATTCTGCACCATACAACATAGCAGGTCTAATCGCCGTCCTATAAAACTTGTCTTTTAGCTTCTGTGGTACCCTTTTGTCACATAGAACACCAGATGCTTGGCGTGGAAAAATACATGTGCTTTCATGACTTGGATTGGCGTGGCGCGACTTCTCCCTGACTTCTTCCTTCTAGAGCCAAATAGAAGCTGCCCCCGCCCCTATCTGGTTGCCGCCACCCCCTAGCTCTTCCTGACATGCCCTAGCCATGCCTGGAGGCCTCTGGCTGCCCCTAGCCACTACTGGCCCGCCACAGCCACCACCTGGCAAGCTATTGCCGCCGCTGGCCTGGCCTTGCCTGGCTGTGGCTGGTTGGCGGTGGCTGCGGCCGGCTGGGAGGCTGCTGGGGATAATAAGGAGAAAGGACAGGGTTCCCGATGCAAATGTGCAAGAGAGAATGAAAGTATAAAAGTGGTTGGGGTGGTTTGAAAATAGTTCGGGGTTCCCAATGCAAAACTACCTTCTAGCTTTTAGGAGCGAGATACTGTAAATGGTTAGAGAAATCCAACAAATATTCTCCCTACTTCTTTTAGCGACTTGGAAAACTCATTGATTTAGCAATTCATTTTTTGGGAACTATTGGAGATTCTCTAAAAAAGGTTAAGATCATATGTTCTGTTTATCTCTTTTCTTTTTGAATAATTGGAGTTCCTCGTTCGATTGGTATGGAGACCATTGCAGCACTTTGTTTCTGCCCCAGAATTTTTGCCTGTTCAACAGCAACCTGAGCATTCAACTCTAGATCTCTCTTATCTCTGTCCAAACATGCCCCCCCTGAAAGCACAACGCAATATGGAATTACATAATACACTCTGTGGGGCAGAACATTATATAATCACTAGTGCACTACCTGGCTGTGGATTCAAAATCAGTCCCTAAACATTTCAGCAATAAACTACCGGACATTAGAAACTACAATACAGCCATAAACAAGATAATGAATGTTCTCATCCTCTGCACAAAACAATCAGGTGATATCTGATATACTTCCCTTGTTTTAGTAAGATTATCCCTGGCAAACAGTTTATTATTAGCAATTTGGTAAAGAAAAGCGTGAACTCTTAGAGGCATTCAATTTTTGTAATGCTGGAACATAAACAAGTCCCACTCTATAAAAGAAATTACCGCACATTTTATGTTTTGTTAAGCTTCACAAATTTGTTTTTCTTATCTTTCCTCCTTTGAATTGAGGCATGCCTGATTAATTTCCTGTATTAAAAAGTACTGCATGGGATGATTCAGGCAGTGAGAATGGTGAATTCAGTTTGGTGAAATCTTTTTCTTTTTCTTTTTTGGTATTGCCACTGTGGTTTCTGTGTTGGCATGCAGTGATCAACTGTTTTGAGGGTTCACACATACATAAAAGCATGCACAATAGCCACACCATGTATACCATAGTAGTCTTGCTATGTGCTAAGAATATATCTTCTTACACAATGCAGTGGTTAGTGCTGAGGGTATGGAAAGAGATCACATGGATCAGAATTGTTGTTATGGGGGCAACATCATGTAGCTTCTATCCTTAGATAAAGCTGTTGGCTTCAGGATGAGCATCAGAGCATGTACATATTTTTGAACACATATGCAGACTTAATATGATCTAGTTATGAACATCACTTATTCTGGTTTGGGTCAGAAAGGTGCAACTTATATGGTGTTTTGAGTTGTGACTGAGTAACCATGATGTGCTGTTACCCTCTATCATATAGCAGATTAAAAAAGGGAAAAGTGGAAAACTACTGTGCTATGCTGTTATAGCATTTGTTCACAAATTGAAAAACACTACCATTTGATGTGCAGATTTCAAGGGAAAAGTGACTGGGTATAGTATGACCAGTTGGTCTATTAGAGTTCTTCTTAAGGGTGATAGATTAGACAATCCTATTGAGTAGAACAAGTTGAATAATTTAATAACCACATTACCAATAATAATAATAGAATAATTGAACAACCTACAACATCCTGTATTCTTGGTTTGCCAGACAATGCCTCACTTATAGCAATGCTCAGTGTTGCTTTGCTTACTGTCATGTTTGTCATCTCATTGAATATTTAAAAACTTTGATTATTGATATCTTGATGATTGTTTGCGTTGAACATGTGAAACAATATGCCTATAATTTGTTTCAAATCGTAGATTGATCATGTTATAACCTTGCTGGATTTTATATGTACCTTACCAAGATTTTGGAGTTTAGTGATCAAAGTTGCATTTGTAGACCATGTTGATGTCCAAATCGCTCTTTTGTGACCAAAGAGCATATCAACATTTATATAGCAATAGTAATGCCAAACTGATCATCATTTGAAGTCCAATCCATAGCCTCTTTCACTAATGCTTCACGTGGTTTGTGCTTACTCCAGGGAAACACTTATGCTGGTAGTGGAGATGCGACGAAGTATCAGGTGGTCCTATTCAAACCCCGAAAAGGTAAACCTGATGAATTGCTGTTCCATCCAAATTAAATAATTGATGCCACTTTCAGAGATGCTAAGGAATTTTCTTGTATATAAACATTGCAGATCCTAGTTGTTCTGTACTAGAACCAGAAGGCCAAAGTGCATGATTTTTTCATTTGCAGACAACATAGAGGCAAGAAAAATGAGTCAGACAGCCCAATAGGTGACTTGAGAAGGAATTGAGGACAAGGCACATAGAGAAGGATGTCATTACATTGCAATTAACATTTTCAGTTTGATTATTGTCCTACTGATGTTTTTGGTGTCTTAAATGGACCCTGTTAGAAGTTCAAAAAATTCCAACTGCGAATAACTGGCCTTTTGGAGCCAGGAAGATATCATGTTTGTGGATGAACCCTCGCGAGGCCACCTAATTGTTACTTTTGTTTCTTCCCTTTTTGTAGAAAAAGGTCAAGGCCATCTAAATGTTATTTCGGCAATTGTTGGAGTTGATGGGGGTCTGATTCGTTTGGTCAATTTGGCCAGTCGGTCGTGTACTGCAAACTCAGTTGGGTACTGTAAATGTTATGTTGATAATGGTATCTCAGTTGCCGTACAAGTTGGGTTGGTATCGTGTTGGCATTATTTAGAAGTGTTCCCTGTAAAGCTTCAATAATGGTAAATGCTGTTGCCGTGGTTCCATTTTTTTTTTCAAATTTGTAGTTTTCTTGTTGATGCAGTCAACCACACCTAGTCTTTTTATCAAAATTAATTTTTGTCCAATCACAAACCATATTACGATGCATAGTTTTTTTCAAAAAAAAATATTGAATCATGTGTCTTCTCTCTCCATTATATACATATAACATTTCATTATATTTGGTTCCTGTATAGATATAGGTTTCTTTATCTTAAAAACCATTTTTTATTTCTCTTTAATTTCAATATCACCATCATTTTAATTAGTTTACACCCTAGTAATGAACATAGAAACCATCCTAGTTTCTTGATCGGGAGTGTCCTAATATATCTACTTGAAGTGAAATAAATTATACACTTTCTAGAGTGCTTTATATCCTAGTTCTCATTCCTATTGGTTGCATCAATGCTACTAGTGCTAGCTCTTCACGTGGACCTAGAGCAAGAGGGGTGTGCTTGTGTCGTGGTTTTGTAACCGTGGCTATCATTGTGGTTGTCGAAAGTCAATGTGTGGGTCTCCGGTGGCCTCGAACACTAAAAAACACAAAGAGGGACACGACGATCTATCCTGGTTCGGGCTTCTGAGCCCTACGTGTAGCGTTCTTTATGTTAGGGAATGCCCAAATCGGGGATTACAACGATGGAGATTGAGGGAATTGGTAGGGGATCGCTAGGTGCTCTTAAGGATGAAAACGGTCGGAAACGGTCGAAAAACTCCTAAATTGTTTTCTACTTTTACATTTGAAATACGAAAACGAAAGTGAAAATGGTAAAACCGGACACGAAAACGAACGCGAACTTATGAATTATCGAGAATTTCGAAAACGAACCAATTCGAGTGGATTTATGTCGAACACAGTCGATATACGAAAACTCAATACGGAATACCGACCCGTAGACCAAGTGCATAACTAAGTGCATACATGATCAAGTTCAAGTGCATATAATAATTAACAGGTGCATATTATAGAAACATGAACTCGAACTGAGTCAAAATAATTTTATTAATCTTTTTAGAATAGATGTAGTATTTTATTTTAAAGATTTATTCAGATTTTTCTTTTGAGTAACAAAGATTTATTCACCTGATGCAAAAACTATCAAATGATTGACTTTGTAGGTGGGGGTTAAACCGATGAGCTTGATGGGCTATGGCCTAGGTGGGCTTTCGTGTAGATGCTGCTGGTTTCCTGACATTTAGCACCATCTCGTGAGGTGAAGAGAGATGAGGCTGGGCGCCGTCTATAAGAGAGGGCAGCTGGCCAACAGTAGAAAGAACGCAGCTGCGTGGTGAACAACCTGTAATTGGGCTGTATGACCTGTGCAGTTGGCCAAATTCGGTTTAAACCGAATTTTCAATTCGGAATATTTTAAATTAAAAGTAGAAAAGTAGAAAACGGTCGAAAAATGTCTAAACCGTTTTCTACTTTTACATTTAAAATATGAAACATCTGAAATGCGAAAGCGAAAACGGTAAAGTCGGACAAGAAAATGCGGATTCGATCGGATTAAATATAGAAAACGATGCGGTTCGGTTCGGGATATTTTCGTTCCATTTTCATCCTTAGGTGCTCTTATAGGTTTGTCGGTGTTCTTCATCAACGAGTAAGAAACCGACATTCAATTCTCTAGCTGAGGTTCTCTTTGGTTTGCTTGCAAATCGTTCGAATCGGTGTGATTCGTCCCCCTTCTACAGGAGTCGACCCTCCCCTTATATCGCGAGAAGGGGTCGGGTACAAGTTGGTTTGGGTTCTAGTCTCTAGTCTATGTGCACCAGGGTGCACGAGTACCTTGCCGCGGCGTGGATGAACATCGCCTTGTCACATAGGGAGGAGTCGATGGAGCTGCAACCGCCCTCTGATGCCGCTGCCACCGCTAGGCTCTTGACTGTAAGGAGCTATCTGCTGAGGTGCTGCCTCCCCGCGGTGAACCTTCTCGAGGCTTCCTTCGCTAGCAAGAAACCCCCACCTAGAGGGGCTAACGAGTGGGCTCTGGAGCCCGCTGCCCTAGAGTTGGCGAAGCCACTTGTCCTGTTGTGTCACGCTGGTTGTGTGAACCTATCGAAGGAGTGGCCGGCAGAGCGTCGCGTCTGTTGAATGGGCAAACGGTGTGGAATCTCTGTACCTGCCAGACCTCGGATGCCTAACAGCTTGCCCATGGCTCAGGACATAGGTTCGTCGTCCGAGCACTAGCTTAGCCTATTGAAAGTCCTAGTTTGGTTTTGGATAATTGATGAAACCTATTGGACTAATCCTTTGTCTAAGAGTATGGATAAGATAGGATGATCCAAGAGATTATGATCAAGTGCTCCAACTTGAAAAAGAACCCTATGGTTGGGGTAGCTAATGTTTTGGGTTGATTTGTCCGCGCTCAGCTGTGGTTTTGCTTTCGATCGGGTTGTGATCTACCCTAGAATGGAACAATCAAAACAAAGCTTAGTACACTCTAAGCTAATGGTAGAGCTTATTTCATTACTTTGTTTCTATGAAATGCTATCAGGTTAGATATGCCCTCAACTAATTTCTAGGCTTCTTGCGCATGGCCTCCCGATTTTGCGGCATGGCCCAGCGGTAAGACAGGGGACTGCAAGGTGTTACTGCTCTCTGCTTGACAATACGGCCAAGGTGAGTTTGGGAAATATGGATTGGTGTCCACATGTTTTCATCATCTTCGAAGTATAATTTCTCATGTAAAAGTTGTCACTTTAGTTACTTTAATATCGTCGTAGCGTTAGTACAGGCAATATACTAGTCACTATAGTTAGTAAAAAGTGATGTTAAGTGCGTGTCATTTTTTACTTGACTTTAACCATGTATCCTGTGCCCTCCACTTCAGCTATTTATGGCTAGTCATCACTGAGCTTCTTTCACGTACTCTCGCTGTCCCAAAATACTTAATCCTATAGTATTTAAACTTTGTCTTAAAATAGTTGTGGTTTTTACTTCTAAATAAATACACATTTTTGTTCTTTCCGATACATATTTTTATGTTTATATGGAACCAATGGAAAAAACCTAGAAGCGGTTCATATGGAGATTGAAGTAGAGGCATTGGGGATTTCTAATTGTTTGCCACCGATATTATTGCCACCTCTTCTAAGTCCTTTCCATATCCATCTCTTTATTTGTCAGTTTTATCGTGCTAGCTATAAATTTAGCATGGAAAACAGTAACCAGAATAATATTTTGTCATTTCAGCGTGCCACGGTGAAACTTAACAGCTCTCTCTACCCAGTCCCAACGGCGCTAGCAGATGCCCATCAACCCAGCCACTACTAGTGGGGCCTGGCCGTCAGTACCTTCTTCCTCCCTCAACCTCCACCTTGTATCTATGGAGACGACGATGGAGCGGGTCAGAACTCCGGCCAGGTGCGTCCACCTCATTCACTTCCACGACGACGACCTCCTCCACGATCTCCTTCCACGACACTTCCACGACGACGACCTCCTCCACGATCTCCTTCCACGACGTCGTTGAGGGCCCGCGGAGGAGACAGCTGCCGTGGTTGTCCTCGCCGACGCAGGAGCGGTGCCTGCGGGGTGAGACTCCAAGCGCGATGTGAGGTGCTGGTGGCAAGGTTTTCATTATCGAAAATAAAAATTTATCGGAGGTCATGGATAAATAGGATAAGCAAGATATATCGGAAATATCGAACCAAATTAAAAAAAAAATTCAAATTGTTTTGAAAAAATTCTGTAGAATTTGACTTGAAACTATTCCTAAGTTATTAAACATCACTTATTCACAGATAAAAACAAGAATAAAACATTATAGTGTGGGATTGTCGCACGGCTGAATTTGGGTTGTTTGTGTGGAAGCAGGAAAGAAGGGAAAAATTTGGCCGATGTCAAATTTTATCGGACCCCGTGGATAGAAAGGAAATTTCGAAAATTTCTAGAAATTTCGGCCGATAAAAAAACCTTGTGCGGGGAGGCCCACGAACAGCCTCACCGCACCCTCGTCTTCCTCGCCCTCCGCCACCCTCTTGCCGGCGGCCTCCTCGGAGACGAGGCCCAGCCTGGTGCTAGCCCGGACAGCTCTGCTGCCCGCACGCCGAGCCGGACGACGCCGGCTAGCTGCTAGCCGTGGCCAGCCCGCGACGAGTCTTCGGCGCCGGTGGCCTCGCACAGCGCCGAGAGCGCGTTGACCGAGGACATCCGCTGCTCCAGGAGCACGCTTGCCGCGAGCTTGGAGAGCTCCGCGGACCGTCGTTCCCGCTCCCGCTCCCGCTCGTCCTCCGTCTCCGTCTCCGCGGGCTCCTCGCGCTGGTGGCGTCCGCGGTCGGTTTCGGCTCCCCGGCGCCTGGTGGACAGAGAGGTGGATTTTGTGATAGAATGGGAAGAGAGGTCTGGTGGGTTGGTGTTTGAATACATAGGATAGGATAAGATGCAGTGCAGTCGTGAGGATGAGAAGATAAGGCTCATGTCTAGCAGCCAGCTCTCCAAGGCTATGGAATTAGCGGGGACTGCTACTCACGCCCAGATACCCTCTCCGTTCCCCCGCCCACCACCAGCCAAGGTTTTTTTTATCGGCCGAAATTTACGAAAATTTCCGAAATTTTCTTTGGTCCGATAAAATTTGACATTGGCCAAATTTTTTCCTTCTTTCCTGCTTCCACACAGCCAACCCAAATTCAGTCGTGCGACAATCCCACACTATAATGCTTTATTCTTGTTTTTATCTATGAACAGTGATGTTTAATAGCTTAGGGATAATTTCATAAGTCAAATTCTACGGATTTTTTTTCAAAACAATTTGAATTTTTTTTGAATTTGGTCCGATATTTCCTATATATCTTACTTATCCTATTTATCCATGACCTTCGATAAATTTTTATTTCCGATAATAAAAACCTTGGATCTATTTTGGTTTGTCTGAGAGACACAATCCAAATATGAGTATCCTCTCTCTTGGAAACTCATTTGCAGAAAGAATTCTCTTTTTGGGTCTGGTTGTTGGAGAAGATGTCGAATATGTATTAAACTTTTTGCCTGTAGCGTTACCCAAAGACGAATAGGTCTTGTATTTTGGGTGTTGTTGTTGGAGATAGCCTGAAGCAGCAGCATAGCCAAACTATTTTTGTGCTTTTGTTCCAAATCATAGCACACATAGGGTGTCTTTGGTTTTCTGCCTTAGGGCGCGTTTAGTTCCCAAATTTTTTTGGGTTTGTCTACTGTTTGATACTTTAGCACTTTCATTTGTATTTGGTAATTAGTATCTAATTATGGACTAATTAGGTTCGAAAGTTTCGTCTCGCGATTTCTCACCTAACTGTGCAATTAGTTTTATTTTTTATCTACATTTAGTACTCCATGCATGTGCTGCAAGATTCGATGTGACACTTTATATTAAAAATTTTTGCAATCTAAACATGGCCTTAGTTGGAGCCTCACTAGAATTGAAGTCTAGTTAGGCTTGGTCTGTCCCTAGCAAACCAACATGAATATGTTTGGTTGGATTGCTATCTCGGATCTGGTTTTCATAAGCGTTTGTTTGGTTGTTTGTTTTGCCATGCATAGAATCACCGCATTTTAGCCATGTTACCTCTATGAAACATTCTGTCGAACATGTACGGGGTGGTGCTGCTCTGCCATTGCTGCTTCCTGTCGCACAAGCAAGCAAGGAAGGAAGCAACCTGAGGATGAAGACGAAGGCTGGGAGCCAGCAGCGGCTGGAGCTGGAGGGTTCGACAGATCTCTCAAGGAGCAGCGGTCCAAGGTGTACATCGCCATGAGATGCTTCGTGATGCTTCTCATGTGGCCGTCGGACGAGCAATACGCGCCCGCACATCGTGGTCAGCCTGGAGCGGCGTGACCGGCGTCCGGCACTAGCGTCGACCTCCGCACGCCTCCCCTGCGCCTCGAACACGACGCCGCCGCCGTATCTGTAACAGGACCCTAGCACTGCTACATTCTCTCCTCTCGACCGGTTCCGCCCCCGTGAAGCAGCTCGCCCCTGCCCGCGGCTTCGGCGTGGCTTGGGCGGCGGCTCTGCCCTGCCGCGGCCTGGTCGTCATCGGACTCCGCGGCACGCTCGGACTCCGGGGACACTCGGGCTCGAGCTTGGAAGCCGGCGAGGAGGCGCTTGTGCAGGCCGCGCAGGAGCAGGGGCGGGGAGGACGGTGGCGGCCATGGCGCGCGCAGGTGCAGGGGCGGGGAGGACGGCGGCCGCCATGGCGCGCAGGTGCAGGGGCGGGGAGGACGGCGGCCGTCATGGCGCGCAGGAGCAGGGGCGGAGGTGCTCTTCCGGTGGAGGAGCAGGGGCGCGAGATCCGACCGTGGCATGCGCGAAGGCGGAGTACGACGGCGGCCATGGCGCGCTGTTCCGGGAGGTGAGGGAACGAGCACGGGGGCTGGCTCGGGCCTGTCTCCACTTGATCCTGGCCAGACTAAACGGGCACGGATGGCTAGAGCTAGCCCTAGCCTACTTTCAAGTAACCAAACAAATCAAAATTGACTTCAGAAAAGCCAGGCTAGGGCGTTGGCTAAGGTACCGTTTAGTTCCACTTTATTTTGTCAAATTTTTTAAGATTTCTTGTCACATCGAATCTTTGACGCATACATAAAGTATTAAATATAAATAAAAAATAAAACTAATTACACAGTCTAGACGAAATTCACGATACGAATCTTTTAAGCCTAATTAGACTATGATTAAATACTAATTGATAAATAACAACGAAAGTGCTACAGTACTATTTCGTCAAAAATTTTGTCAACTAGACTAGGCCTGAGCCAGGCAAAATTTCGTCAACTAGACTAGGCCTGAGCCAGGCTAGGGCGTTGGCTACCAAACCAAACGCACCCATACATTCACTTTTCTTGCAAATCGTGGTACTTTTGGTAAGAATGCCTACGCAGTATAGATTTCTTATTGAACAAAAGCAGACACCTTCGTGTAATGCCCAAAACAGAAGGCTGCGTTCAGAGTTCCGGGGTTCTCTTCAGGTTACTGTTTTTTAGGAAAGATGCAGATTTTTTTTTGAACGAAATGGTGCCTTTCAATAATCGGAAAAGAGAGAGAGTATATGTACAGGAACACGGCTTAAACACCGAACACAGAGGTTCCTCCTCACCCACCACACACACAGAGGGAAACTACACCAATTTATAAAAGCAGAGAGGAAAGAGTACTGGCCACCTACTATATGCTCTGGAACAGCAAAGCACTTGATGTTCAACCATGATAGGAGGTTTTACATATTTAATAGGTTCAAGACATAATGGAAACAAAGGTGTTACACCAATATGTGATTACATAGCTATCACCACATGGAAAGCTTCTCTAAGCAATCTTTTCCCCAGGGAAAGATGCAGAGTTTCTCATGAAATACTTTCTTGCAATTGCTATCCACATAACATTGGAATATACTGCTGCATTTGAAATCTTTTGTATGAACACTTGAGTGTGCGACTTTTTTATAGCAAGTGTGGCCTGATTCCTCTGTTTTTGTGATGAAGCCAGATTTTTTTTCCATTATATGTAAAAAAATTTAGTCTTTGAGTATTAATCTGCACCTTTTAAGCTTTGCTGCCTGTAACATTCAGTTCCTCCTACCTCTGTTCTACAATTTGTCATGGCCTTTTACTTCCCTTAAAGGTTCCATTCTTCAATTTGCATTCCTAACCATATCTCATGTTCCTTTCCTTGAATTGGCAGTGCTATTGCAGAGTACCTATCTCAGGATCTTTCCTATCAGCTTTCACCAGACAATATTTACCTCACTGCTGGATGCTGCCAAGCTATTGAGGTCATCATCTCTGTCCTTGCTCAGCCTGGCTCCAATGTCTTGCTTCCCAAACCTGGGTTTCCAATGTACAAGTCGCGGACCATGTTCAGTAATCTAGAGGCCCGACATTTCAACCTTATTCCTGATCGTGGCTGGGAGGCTGACCCTGAGTCTCTGGAAGCTCTTGCTGATGAGAATACTGTTGCGATGGTCATTATAAATCCTAGTAACCCTTGTGGGAGTGTATACTCATATGATCATTTGGCCAAAGTAAGTTTGTATATTTCTGAGACAAATATTTCCTACGATGTGTTCCCTGTTTGTTATATTACTCAAATTTCCAATGATGAAAATGAACAGATTGCAGAGACTGCAAGGAAACTTGGAATAATAATCATAGCTGACGAGGTATATGACCATTTGGTTTTTGCAATAAGCCTTTTATACCAATGGGTGTCTTTGCGGATATAGTTACAGTGATCACCTTGGGATCTATATCTAAAAGATGGCTTGTGCCTGGTTGGCGACTTGGTTGGATAGCAACGTGCAACCCAAATTGTGTGTTAAAGGAAGCTCAGGTAAACATTTGATCTGTGTTCTTGTGTATTCCTTTGGGCTGTCAATTAAAAAGCAGCTACCAGTACTTCACTCCTGCTCGAGATGTGACATGCACTTTTGAGCACGGGTGAATGGTAGATCCAATCTAAAATTACATGTGCGCCCATCCTTTATAGAAAGCACAATTTGATAACTTATAACATCTAGTCAGTTGTCCTGAAAATTTTCTGATTCAATTTCTACTGGCATATACTTGACAGATTTAGTGTCTCTTTCTGGTTACGTTGATAAAGTTTTCCAAATAAAGAATAGTTGGGTGTAAGGTGTTTTCACAGGTGTTGATAAAACTAAGTAACCAAGGGGATGTCTCTCCCGATGGTTCAGTTTTTTAGATAAAACTACGAAACACTACTATATCATGAGTTCATGACAGGGATTTGCTGAAGCCGTGCAGTACTGCTGTTGGTGACCTTTTTGAATCCTTGGACTTCATCGATAGTGATGTAATAAGATCTCCAGTCTCCACAAATTATGGCACTTCGATATTCAAATGGTTTCCTTTTTATTGACAAGCCACTAAAATATATGATCAAACCAAAGTGATGTTAGTGTCCTAGTTATTTGATCTGGCAATATAATTTGATGCACTAGGTGCTGCGATAATTTTAAAGGGATGAGTGTGCGAGTTAACCTTGGGGTTGGCCCACCGGTTGATGATAGCGTGGTCCATGGGAGTGGTGTGACATCGAGGGTGGACAGGAGATCCGGTTCGATGTAGAGAAAGAAAGATTTGTGGCCTCCTTCATCCCGTTCCTTCTGGCCGAAGTGAGTGTGCTCGCGCTAAGGGGCGCAGTCGGATGAAGTTTGGAACAAATCAGTCATTGGGATGACGGTAAGTAGCGCTGCACTGTAGGCTGCATCAGTGTACGCCTATGAGCATAGCCCCCACGAGTGAGTCATGTCTGGCCACTAGAGCAGGTCAGATCGAATCATTCGGGGGCTAGGTGCTGCCTGATTTTGCTCTATGAGTTGACTCTAAATTTCTGCGGTTATTGATGGACTCATATATGTATGTGGACGTGCTAAGGCGGTGGGGCTAAGGTCAAAACAGATGTGACTGACTGATGCCCTAGAAGCTATTGGTGAGTTGATCGCCATAGCTCAGGGCACTTCAAGCCCCTGAGTGCTAGCCTGTGGCGCCGCGAGCCCCTAAGCATTTGCTTGCGACAGAGTTGTCATAGTCCTTGAGCCGTGAGCTGATGGAGACACTTTTTCGTCACTTGGGGCGGTCGTAGCTAGCGTGGGTCGGCTTCTCAGGATGCCTTAGGCAAATCCTTGCCGACTCGATGCCCTCGAAGAGCTTGTGTGCTCCCGAGGGTGGCTTCTTTGCTCCCAACATGCAGTGGTTCTTGGCAGGGAGAGCTTACACGTTTTGGTGCTTGAGTCTTCTTGGCACAACAGCGTCGCCATCGCCGTGCCTCTGCTTCCAGGTAAAGCTATCGCTTCTAGAGAGGGACCGTCGCGACCTATCGCTGTGGAAGTTGGCTTTGAGCGCAACGCAGTTCGATCCGCTCGTTGCGGCACGCGGTGCACTAGGGGAGCCCGCTTCCTCGGATGCGCGTGCCTCAGAGTGAAGGCTGGCAATCCTCCAAAGCGTGTCATGCAGCTGGTCCACCACACAGGATTGGATCCTGGTTCCGGGCTTGACCCTGCATGGTGTGATGCCGGCTGGCGGCTTGATTTCTGACAATGATGCCGCGTGGCGGCGGGTAATTTCATCGTTCTAGCGTGCCTTGAGTCATTGGGCTCCGCTATCGGGGACGCTGTCCAGGGTGCGTTTCTACCGTTAGGTCCAGTTTTGCCATGCGGGAGGCCTGGACCGGGTAAGAGCTAGTGACGGGCGTTGCCCCGTCGGTTCTAGTGATCTCGTGGTTCCCTGCGGGGATATGGCTGCCGTGGGCCATTCCCCGGGTGAGGTCGCCACAAGCCGCGGCCATCTAGCTTTCTGGGTGGAAGGCTCGGCCGTGGCCAGTGATGAGAGAGGGCCCTAGGCCGCTTACGTAGGTAAACTCTAGGATGCTACCCCCGTGGGTAGTTCTGAAAGCATGTCCGGCATAGGCCGCGGGACCTAGATTCGTGAGGCGGAGGTCTAGGCCATGGCCAAGGGCAGACGCGGGCACCGGCCCTTCGATGTGGTTAACCGTGTGGTTCCCTAGAAGGATGTGGCCGGTCGAGGCCATTCCTTAGGCGAGATCATCGTGAGCCATGGTCCTTTGGTTTTTCGGACGGGAAACTTGGCGACGGCTCTCAACGAGCGAGGGTACTAGCTATGATAGAATGACCCAATTTATACAAGATCAAGTCGGCTATCCCCGTTTAACACATTGACGCGCACATACTTTCACTTATATAAACCCGGTAGTCCGTCGAGTGTCATGAAGGACGTCAGTAAATCAACATCACAACCAAGATCACATACATCGAGTTGCAGCGGAATTAATATTATAAATGGGTTCACAAATAATAGTACAAGTATGGGTTTCAAAACCGGTTAAGGGAAACAACATAGCTTTCAAATGATTACATTAATATAAGTTCCAAATACATTGCTAGCATAAGTGACATCCTCTGATAAAAGCATATAGATGAGAAATAATTATAGAGTCACTGAGCCCACCGGCGGTTAACCACCATCTTCAGCAGGCCGAGACTTCATCTGCAACATTGTGGGATAAACCCTGAGTACTCTAATGTACTCAGCTAGACTTACCCATCATAAACCAAAAATAAAGTGACACCAAGGATCATGCAAGGCTATATAAGTGGAGCTAGCTTGACAACATTTTGCATAAAAGCCACTAGTTGAGGTATACATTTTTTATTTGGTAACCAAGCTAATTATAGCTATTTATCTCTAGATTAGCAACTAACCTATGCCAAACATATGGAATATCATTTAATAACATTTAATAGTAACCATAGCCATTGTAACATTTCCATGTTCATTATAACCATCAAATTTTATAGTTCAATTACTACGATGCTGGGACTTATCGAGTTTCTCACTATCCGGGAGAGACGGCGATTTGAATCGGTTGCAACCAGTTGGGCAGTTATTCCTAATACAAACCTAGACATACCTGTGCCAAGGTAGTCTTAGGTCACCTTTGGTACAACTCAGGTCCACATTTCACGGGTTCGATCAGCGCCACACAACTAGAGACAACAAGCTGCCAGGACGTTCAGGCCCGGCCTACCCTTGGGATCATGTCTGGCTCCCCGCACATTCTTACTACCATCCAGAGTGCGCACTTTCATAGAATGGGGCCTAGCTTGAGTTGAGCTACTCAGCTTCGCGGTCGGAACGAGTTATCCGGCCAACTAAGTGAGAGGCATGCGTTCAATCTCGGCAGAAGCGCCAGCAACGATACGGTCCTTAATCGACACAGACGGGATAAAACATGCACACAAGACCTCCATGTCCTGCTGCCTCTCAATCCCCAGATCCCATCCGGTCTTCGTTTATTCATCATCACATGGTTATTTTCCATGATAGCAAATATATCCAAACGTGCTTTGGTATCCACCTATATCTCATAGGTAGGGATGAAAACGGTACGGATATTTTCCGACCGTATTCGAAACCGAATCCGTTTAGAGGGGTTGAGATCTATCCGTATCCGAGTCCGGATATCCAACATCCGATACCGTATCCATATCCAAATACTCAAATCGCATATTTATGATGTCGATATCCAATCGTATCCTATCCGACATAGTTGACACTATCCGTATTCGAACCGAATCCGGACAGAAATATGAAAACAAATGTAATATTGGTGATATCCGTCCTTATCTGATCCGTTTTCATCCCTACTCGTAGGTGACAGGAAACCACCCGACTTCTACCAGTCTAAGCATTGCTAAGCATACATTCGATCCTGAACCTACATAGGGTTCAAGGTATATTTCTGGACAAGGTAGTTCTATGCATCAAGTGTTTCCAACCAACTCTTTTAACATAATGCATCTAACATAAATGACTCAAGTGATGTTTGTAAAAACATAGGAGGCTTAGAATGCTCTAGGGCTTGCCTGGGATCCAACACTAGGTCAATGTTTGTTAGATGACACTCGCTTGGCAAGCATCTCCCATCTCGGCACTTGCTTAGTCCTTCCGTCTTCTAGATGGATTCACCAAACTCCATCTTTGGGTTCGACTCCAACATCATGTCCTTCACGTGGTGCATCTAGCGTACCTAGATGAGATGCAACAATGCAAGTGCATGAATGTGAAGAATGGCAATATGAGATGCCTCACATAAAAGTATTCAAGATGAGCACAAGGTTACACCAACATATATAAGCACTCCATGTTACTTAATTAAACATCCCACAACCTATCATGCTAGGATAGCAAGGAAGGTAGCACCAAGCATGACACAAGTTTCACAAGGTTTTAGGTATATTACTTACACCATCAAAGGCATGAGCCACACTTAGCAACACAAAGCAAAGCAATGTGAGTAAACAATTTTAGGTTCAAACATAGATTCTAAACAACAACACTATAGTCACTTGTTTTAATCATACCCAGAGTTCTAGGCATGCAAAAAGTGTGATTCAAGACTTTCTAGAAATCTAATGAAATTATCTAAAACTTTGTTATTAACACCAAAAGCTGATTCAACAAATAACAAGGTCAAAATACATCATGAAGCAAAGCTTATACAACTAAGGACAGAAAACTGATATTAACTTCAGAAATACATATCTCAAGTTATATTCATCCAACAAGCATGATCCTTAACTTTATAAAAATCTTATTAAGTTTTCTATAACTTTCTTATTATCATCTTAAGATGATTCTATAGTGAACAAGGTTAAACAACACCAAGAAGGCATCTCTGTCCAGATTTGGACAAAATCTACCATTCCACTTTGAACAGTAATAACTAGAGTTCGAGACCACCAAAAGCAGTGATCTTAGACATTTTAGAATTCTTAGGAAAATCACTACAACTCTACTATTCTCAACAATACATGATTCGATGTTTAAATAAGCCAAAAAATACAATCATTCAGATATGTTCAGAGCACATGCAAAAGCTGACAACAAACTTGTAAAATCTATAACTCTAAAACCAGCGGGTCTAAAATCATAAAATTTTAGGACAAGCTAGATAACGAAATTATCTACAACTGTTGTATTCAATATATCTACATAAAATATCATTTGCATCATGAAAATATCACCACCACAAAACTGTACATGTAGCCATAACAGCAAAGATACAACTATATGCATTTACCATTTATGTTGTTAACAACTAATATTTTGTTGCTACATATGCAGCTCCATACAACTCCTAACTATAACCAATCAATTACATTACCTAGCACCAATTATTAGAAATATTGTATGGCATAAACACAAGCATCTACTAACAAACTTTCATTAGCATTTCTATATATAAAAACCTATATATTAATTATAGGTGATGTTGCAAATATCTCATTTGGATCTTAAATTTGTATGAGAGATAGATGATGACAAAACATGATTACTGTACAAATCTTAACTGCTCAGGTTTTATAGACTAATTATTACAAAAAAGACAAATTGCTATTGCAAGAAAACATGTGAGAGCAAGATAAATCTAAAACACACTATTTTTCTGCAAACACATGGCCATATTATATATTATTATGGAGCACATCATACAAAGGTAGAGGAACAACATTTTCCATTTTTACACCTTCATAAAAATTATAACTTATTTAAAACCATTTATCAAGCACTAAAAAAGTTAAATCAATAACTCAGTCATACTGCATCAATGAACCTAAAATTTTTACCACAACACACATATAACATTAGTAGCCTACCATTAAAATTTCACCTCATTTGGAGCACCACAACTTTAGATATGAATTTGTTTCTAGAAAACCCTAATTAACATAGATAAATAAAAACAACAAAAACCTTCTAATAACACATATCATAAGATGACTCTACTGCATAGATCTACTCTCAAGGATTCAAAAAAGTCTTCATTTGCTATTTTATGATTTTTCTATGATTTATTATGATTTTTCAAAGTTTTGGCCAAATAAAAGCAATAAAGGAAAACATATTTGCACCGAGGCCCCTGAACTTCCACGAAAATAAATTCCAGCAAAAAGGTCCCTCTAGGCACTATTCACATGAGTCATAGTATTTGGACTTAAACCCTTCCCTTTCTTTGAATTCTTGCGTGAGGTCCTCGACGCGAGTTGGAGCAGAGGACACATGGGAGTTCGTCGGTTTCCATCGAGGTGGTCGATGGCGGTGGAGGAGAAGTGGCGTCGGAGCTCCAGGGGGCCGACGCGCACCGGTGTGTGGCCAATGACAACCGTGAGGCAGGCCGTGGCATCCTGGCCATGAGCACAGGAGCCTGCGGCTCGGCTCGGGGTGCGATCGATGGTGGCGAGGCACGACGGTGAAGGGGTGCAGGATGTGCGGCGCGAGCTAGAGAAGGCGATGCCGCACTCGGTTGGGATAGAGAGAGAGCGCAATAGCGGGGAGCAGGCGGTGACCAAGGGAGCAGGGGCGCTCGGCAGAGGCAAGGGCGGGTGAGCGAGAGGCGAGCGCGAGTGAGAGAGAGCGCCTAGGAGTGCTTGCTACTGTCCCACATGCGAGAGGGAGAGAGAGCAGCGCAGGAGCACGCGGCAGCAATGGTGGGGGTGCGGCCGGCGCATGGAGGATGCGTTGGCAATTCATCGAGCACGTGGGGGCGATGGTGTGGCCGGTGTGGGAAGCATTTTTGGGCCAGTTATGGGCCAAATTGGACCTTGGGACCAAAAACAAAGTTGAAGCCCACGAACTGCTCTAGAACTTTCATTAAGGGCGCCAAGTCATTAGAGAAACAAATTAACAGGTAATTAAGTTCCAATATGGCAGTGTCGAAGGGTTAACAAGCTTTAGCTTGGGCTTCAATTCCTTGGTCAAGACTTGGTCAAACTTAATCCAACTTCTTCCTAGGCCTTCTCCATAGAATTTTCTCCAAGTTTTATATTTGGCTCAACTTGAGTTGCTTAACAAAAATCTGAGAACGTGAAATGCCAACCATCATCAACATTGTAATCTTAGTGGCCAAAATTTCAAGATCCCAAAACAGCACTGGATTCGATCTTGGGATCCCTAATTGGCTAGGTTAGAGGCTAAACAAGGTCTTGGTACTTAAACAAAAGTTGTTCTACTTAATGTAATCTACAACTTTGATAAAAGGATCTAGGATTGGTTAAGCTTGGTTTGCAAGATACAAACCTCCAAAGATGTGTACCCAAAACTGAGTTCAGACTTAGAATATTCAGGCATTGGCAAAGGAATTCAGTGCCATTAGCTATTTTTGAAACTACCTTTGAATGTCCAAACGTGCTCCAAAAGTGATGATACTTGTTTTGTTGTTTCCTAAACATAGTGTACTCCAACTCATATTAAGGAATTAAATTGAGCTGCCATATGAATTTGGAAGATAAAAATGTCACAACATGTCAACTCGCTATTGCCGATCAGGGACCATTTCTGAGAGGACAAAATAGCTCTGCATTCAAAATTGAGACCACTATATGAGACACTTAGAAGTTGAGTTAGGTCTTCATCCAAAAATAAAGTTTGTAGAACTTCACTTAAACTTCAACTTTTATTTAAGGTCAAACTTCATAACTTGTTTCCACACTGTTATTTGACCTTGGTCAAAGCAGCATCATGATAAACCCTAAATTAGAGTTTTTGATCGATTGAGGCATTTTCTTGGCATTTGCTCAATATGAACCCTTCATGACTTTTGTTGTAGAGTTCAATTAGAGTCATTTGGGCAAGGTATAAAGGTTTGGTCGACATCCCATCTTCCCATTCACCTGATGAAACAATTCAAGAAAGGTTATAACTTATCATTTCATGTGACTTTTTAGATTTCAAACTTCATGAAACTTTTCCAAAGTTCACTATGGATGCATGTTGATGTAATGTACATGAAATAAGCATGTTTAACATTATGCATGCATAATCTTAACAAGGGTTCACATGTAAGCAAAATGTATTGTTCAAGTTCAAGTTGGGACTCAATTTCATAGATTTGACCTCAACACCTTTATCACCACTTCCAAGATTATGAACTAGAGATCATGATCATTGATTGACCTATCCTACTTAAATCCAAATTCACTGCTTAACTCATGACTAACACTCGTAGTGTGACACTAGCCCCTCTAAGTAGGTGTACTCCGGGATGCGGCCCCCATGGGCAGTTTCGAGAGTGTGTCCACTGTGAGCCATGAGACCCAAATTCCCATGGTGGAAGTCAGGACTGCGGCTAAAGGCGGACGCGGGCGCTGGCCCTTTGGCATCGATGAACCCATAGTTTTCACGGTGGATGTGACCGCCACGGGCCATTCCACCAGCGAGTCCACCGGTGGTACGAGGAGCCATCGCTTCCTTCTCAATAATCAAGAGTGCACGACTATCCCCTACCTAGCGCACCAACTGTTGGTGTTTCGTAAACCATACTAGTAAATTTATACGATTGCCACTTAGCTTTGAGTATCAGAGAGTCTAATTTGGTCAAGACAACTTTCTGATATTTGCTCTTCGTAGTAAATTTTGTCTAAAGAATTTCTTTCATTGACTTTCATAAAGCATTGTTACTTTGGGAGGAATCCTTGATAGCACATCACTTCATTCTCAGGATACGGAGAGTACTATGAAGCATAAACTAACTACCCATAATATCTATTTCCCTAATGAATATAGCATGGACCATGTGAACTTTGCACTAGACTGCAAGCTTCTGAAAGCTACTCATTACAATGGTTCCATGTTCGTTCATAAAGTTTGAAAAGCAGTCCTCTACCAAAGTAGGTTGTGTACAACCTTTCATAAGGGATGAGATCATAGATGGGGTAAGTATCCTCCAAGGCTATGAGAAACCGAGTAACCAATAGACAATGTCTATGCTAGTTGTAACTATTCAATCACTCAGATGCCAACTGATGGAAAACTATATAATGTTCCATGTGTGCAGTTCTCTTTCTCTAATGATAACACTATATTATCTGAGTCCATTGAGTGAGCGGTGAATGTCATAGCTAATTCTATTGACTCAGCATTTTTGATAATAATTATTTGAGGGAATCCTCATATCCAAGCGACAACAGTTCTCTAGGTTGAATCTGATGCAACCTCTTGGGTAAAAACACATGGAAGGTACCAAAGGACAAGTCAACATTGGAAAGAATGAGGATTTATACTAGTTCAGGGTGGAGCCCTACGTCTAGTCTCAGAGAAGATCGAGTGCATGTTCCTCGCTTGAATGCTCTAAAGTTCTTACAATGGGGGGCAAGAATGGTGAAAGAGGTGGTAGAACCTTTGCTAGACGAGGGGTATCCGAAAGAGAAGCTCCAAGAGCCCTACTGCTATGGACGGAATGGTAGAGGATGAAGAATGTTAAGATGTCCTGAGGTGGGTGCCCTGGATGCCCTTATATAGAGTTCGAGGCTAGGGCTTGAAACAAAGAGAAGGTTCCCCTGACTGAAGGGTTGTGAGCCTGAGGGAGGTCCTTACTAGCTTGGCTTGCAAGCTACGCCGTCTTTTGGTGTCCATCCGGGCATGGTCATCATCATGGTCTTGTGGCCATGTTGTGGCAGAGTGAGACGTGGTGCTACTATGCCGACCGTGGCGAGCACTGTAGGCACATCAGTGGTTCATCAGCCATCTTGTGCAACATAGTGTCCGTCATGATCTTCATCGCCGCTTCTAGGTTCCCCGAGGTGTTGTACCCATAGCAAGTAGCTGCCCTGGGTCGTCGTTCGTCTGGTCATTTCTCGGGGCTGAGGGCCATGACCCCGATCGTTGGGGTCGGGGCACTCCGTCAGCTAGGGTCTCTAGGCCGAGACCCTTGTCATGGATCCCATCTCGTAGTGGGTGGGTGTAACACCCTAGGTGTTAAGCATGCATTTGGCATTGGCATTGCATGAGCACAAGCATCATTGATCATTCATGAGCATGAGCATCTCAAATATTATCTCTATGTTTGCTTATATCACATGTATTTGTCACTAAATGTTTTACATATGATAGGGTTTACATGTAACCAATGTATAAAATGTTTGTGGGAACTTTGAAGTACCTTAAACATGTTTAGAATGTCACATGAAACAACTTTGGTATTCATGACTTGGACCCATTTGGCCTCTAAGTCATGGTTATAGTGTAAGTTATCATTTTCAAGTTGCATGTTTGACCTAAGTTGAACTATAGCATAGATTGTTTGCATGGCAGTGCACCCTTAAGCAAAGATGTAGTACTTGACTAGATTAACAACTTTTATTTTTGGGTTAAGACCTAATTTGGTTTCTAGCATGCTAAAAAATAGCTCTCAAGTAGCCTAGAAATTTTGGCTAAGTGTTAATTGTGATTTCAGTTTCAATGTACCTATGTTTGACACGCGGTAGTTTGTAAACTAGGCCAATCTAGACTGAACTCATGTAAGCAATATTGTAGATCATATGTAGCTCTACAACTTTTGTTAAAAGAGATTTTGCTAAGAACGAACGGATTTGAAGTTAGATGATTGCTAAGTTGCTTCGTCAGTCATGTCATCGGGGTCTGATGGCCGTGGACGCCACGCCGTCAGTGGCCGACTAGGGCAGGCCAGGCGCATCGCATGGCAACCATACACCGGCATTAGCCCGGCTAGTTAGGCCAGCGTGAAAACATAAGCCACTCGCCTCTGCTGCTCGCTCCATTTCACTCTCGCGCCCCGCTCTTCTCTCGCCCGCGCTTGAGCAAAGCGCAGCACCGTGCCACTGCGCCATCGCCGTCACTCTGCCATGCTCGCTCGCTGTCATCACCACACCATTTTCCAATCGATCGCGCCAATAGTTCCACCATTGTCACCTCTTCCACCCTGACCAGCTTGCACCTCTTGCCGAGCCAGGGAAGGGCGCATTTTGCTTCGTCGCCACCACACCATCACCGGAGCGCCGCCGTGCTTGCGGCTCACTGTGGCCCAGCCATTCCACTACCCTATGGGCATCCATCTCCTTTGGTCCAGCACCCCGGTAGTGTCTAGTAGCTTAGGTCGAATCGAGGGTTGATGCTACTGTGTGTCGGTGCTGGAATAGTTCGGCACTCCTCGCGCGGTCGCCATTGTCGCCATGGCACTCGAGCTCGCCATGCCGAGCTGGCCCATCGCCTCCCTCCTCTTTCGTGAGCCTTAGGTTAGGTAAGCCTTGACCTAGCGTATGGCATGATGGAGTCCCGCCTCTCACCGCCATCTTTCTAGAACGGTGGGAGCACCGCCGCATGGGCATGCACACGGTCAAAGCTCACCGCCGCCTCACCGAAACCCTAACCACCTTAGATAGCTTCTCTAGGAGTCCATGAAGCCATAGCATACCTCACCGGAGCACGAGGTGGCCAGAGAACGCCGGCATACCACCGCACTGCATCCGTCATCCATCATTGCTGTTGGCAAGGGTGCTCTAGTGCTCCACCGGTCCAACGAAGGGTACTACTGGGTGTGGGGGATCACAGGGAGCACGTAGGTGTCGTCGTCGTCACTGGCGATCTCGGTGCCGGCGAGATATCGCTGGCCAGAGCACCTCCTTTGCTCTAGAGCTGCTGACATTTGGGTCCTACTGACCAGCGGGCCCCATCTGTGAGTCTGCGTATTAGTTGATTTTCTGAATTGTTTTCACAGATTTGAATGCTTGTTTCAAAAATTCATATCTCAAGTTTGGAGTAAGGTCTTTCTATTTATATTTTAATAAATGGTGTTTTCTGAGGAAATTCATAAGGATAAAAATAAGTAACATATTGCCATGTAATTTTTTGTACAGTGTTATGGTACTAGAACGAAGCTAAGAAAAATATAAAATCTGTTGTTTGACACTTTTCAATAGGTGTAACTATTTTCTCTAAAATTAAACTTTGCTAGCTTGTTATTTTTGTAGAGAATGCTACTCATGTCCTAATGGTATGAAATTTTTATAGTACCCTATTGGGAGAACTGGGAATTTACTATAATTTTTTTTCAGAATTTATTGTGCACATTTGGAATATGTTTGTTATTTCATTTAATTATCTAATTAAATTAATGAAGGCATTGAAATAAATAAATTGGGCTTGACCTTTATGTTTTCTAGAGTGCATTTGATATTCTTGAACTGTTGGTACCAATGGTGTTGCTCAATTTGAGATTTTTATATGCCGTGAAAATATTATTGCTCTATAATTCAATTTACAGGTGTTTTTGGATAGATTCTGTTGTTGGGTATTTTGCATAGTCAAAATGAAGTTTACTGTAAAAATGGTTAATAACAAAGTTGTAGGGAACTTCTTCATCTATCTTGTGTCAAAAGTTTAGGTCGATAGGACAAATGGTTTAGGAGTTATAGCTGTTTGAAGTCGGTCTTCCGAAATGCTTGTTCTCTAGAATTTCTGAACAGAGCTAGAAAAATTACCTGTTTTGGTTAAGATATTGTTTGAATTAGCTTTTTGTGACTAAATAAGAGTTCTAGAAAATTTTATAAGCTTTCCAGAAAGCCCAAGATCATAGTATTTGGATAGGTAGAATTACTGTTATGATTTAAACTTGTAACTGCTGTGCGTAGATCAGAAATTGTCTTGTGATGAATATTGGAAATGGATAGAGAAGAGTTATGCACTACTCAGTAAACAAGAAATTAACACTGTTATCATTTAAGTAACTTAACATCATTATCACAACATCATGTACATTCCCATGTCACATCATCCATGATCCTTCTTATGCATTCATGGAGCTTACTTATGCATATGCATACAATAGGTGCAGCCAAAGAGATCACGTTGGTGGAACTCGAAGCCGATCCACAAGAGGAGAGCCAAGAGGTGTAGCACCAGGAGATTCTCGGAGAAGGAGAGCCTGAAGCTGATCATCTTCTTGAGTGTCCAGATCACCAGCCAGCCACATTCGTGAAAGGCAAGCCTCGGAGCATTATAAGTCTCCCTATTTTATTAATGTCACCTAAGTTACTCGTATTGATGCATTACGTGATAGGAGTTGTTTGGGAACACTTGCTACATTTTACCTTTCCTTGTCTAGAAATATCTACCCTGAATCCTATTAAAGTCTAGGAACGCTCCTTACGCTTAACTATGCTTAGACTGGTAGAAGTCGGGTGATTTCCTGTCACCTACGAGCCATAGGCGATAACTTGATCACAGTTGGCTATATTGTGCTATCGTGGAACATAACTTGGTGTTGTTGATCAATTGGAGATCGGGCGGGGTCTTATGTTGGTGGTGATCATAGTGATTCTGTTTGTGTCATTTAAGGACCGGTCGTTGGAGGTCATCTTGTCATGTTGAACGCATGCCTCTCACATAGTTGACTGGATAAGTCGTTCGGACCGCGAAGCCGAGTAGCTCAATTCAGGTCGGGACCCGATAAGTGAAAGTGCGCACTCTAGAGGCAGTAAGGATGTGTAGGGAGCCAATGGCGTGAGCCTAAGGGCGGGTTAGAGTCCTGAGCTTCCTGGCAGATTGGTAGTATCTCTAAGGGTGCGACGTTGATTGGACCCGTGATTTGGACCTGAATTGTACCAAAGGTAACCGAGGTGGCCCCTACTCAGGTTGCCTAGGTGTGTGTTAGGAATATTTCCCTAGCTAGGTTGGAATCAATTCAAATCACCATCTCTCCCAGATAGTGAGAACTTGACAGGAGTATGCTTTATCATAGTAATTGATGGAAGTGTTGGTTATGAGATTATGAAAGAGCTTAACTTGATATGGTTAATATTGTATTGACTTAAAGGTATCAACATGTTTGGCATAGGATAGTTGCTAATCTAGTATGATATAGGATTAATAACTGGTGATTCATAGTTTAAAAGATATTGGACAACTAATGCTTTTTATGCAAATAATGTCAACTAGCTCTACTTATAAAGCTTTGCATACTCCTTGGTGTCTTAGCATTTTAGTTGATGACAGGTAAGTCTAGCTGAGTACCTTCTTGTACTCAGGGTTTTATTCTCATTGTTGCAGATAATATTATGTACCATGGCTACTGCAAGCACTGCTTTGCTCCTGCAGTGGATGAGGAATAGGACCATGGGCATGGTCATTCTATATATCATCTCACCCTTGTGCTTTTGTTGGAGATGACTATGAAAACTGTCTATGTATCTAAACTACTGTTGGCGTCATTATGAACTATGTTGCTTCCGCTACTGCTAAACTAATGTTGTAATAACAATGTTGGAACTCCGATGTATGACAAACTATTTATGAACTTGTTGTAACATATGGCTCGTATGTTGAATCATGTACAATCTTGGCTTGTATGTTGGTTGATTCGAGATCCTTCATGATACTCGACGGACTATCAGATTTATTTGGGCTCAAGTGTGATGGTTTGACTACCTCGGTGGTTGCTATTGGACTTGTGCTCTTATAAATTGGACGGTTCTATTACAGCTGGTATCAGAGCAGGATTCAACACTAAACTTGTCACATGTGTAATGAATACAAATGTTTTTGTTTTATAAACTTAATTTCTACAACTATAGTAATAAGATTAGAGTGTTGAAGATTGAACTTCAAACTATAGTGTGCCAGTGGTCATCTCCTTTATGCCCAGTTAAGGACTGTTAGGTGGCTATTTAAGTATCGACTTGGGGGTTTTAGTTTCATCATCCATACGGTGTGCTATTGTATAGGTGCCACTCACTTGAGTGGTAATGTATGGATCAATTGCCTCTACGCTAGGTAAGAAGGTAAGTTAATGAGTGACATTATCGTAAGAAGTGAGCATGCGGTCGGGGAGAGCTAGCTATGATACGATTGTATATGCATGCTTGCATGTGTGTATGGTGCGTATTTAATTGTGGTAGTGTATTGGTCATCGGGTAGCTTTGATACAGAAGTATAAATATGGAATATATATGGAAGTATTTAGTTTACTGCTTTCATATATATCTTGCTATCCTTGATATTCAACTTAGTGCCCAGATTTACCTTTCTGTACATATAACTATTGGGTTGGGCTGAAATGGATCTTCTGCAGGTACACTAACAACGAAACGTGTAGCTCGTTTAGTTCCGATTATATCGAGAGAACGCATGTATGCCACCACGTATGTCGTTAGGATTTATTTTTCTAAGTTTGTGAGGACGTACGGACGAGCATACATCATGATATATCATTCATTCATATCATTGTATTGTTCCTCCCCTTGCAAGATCTTATTGTTATGTAACTCTTTTCTATAATCATGTTGTCTCACTAAATTGTAACATTTTGCTACAGATGGCAGCCCTAGGAGCCCCTGTTGCTAGCAACACCTTTTTGGCACTGTTTGGGAGTCCCACCTTACTATGGAGGGTACTACACTCTGTCGGGTATGCTGAACGGCCTCGCTACTTTTGGAGCGAAATGGTAACTGAGGGACAATGGTGGTATGACGTGCAGGTCACTATCCCCGCCCATGTGGACAACCCTCAGTGGCAAGGATGGAGTATCGAGTTAGATGGACAGACCCCTTGGGAGGGTGCCCAAGTGGCCACTTTTGAAGTTCTCAGCGAAATATGTTAGGAATTTAGTGATGAGCTTGTCAATGGGCCTGTTGGATGTGACAGAACTGCCCAATTTATACAAGATCAAGTACGGTTGTCCCCGCTAACATGTTGACACACACATACTTTCACTCATATAAACTCGGTAGTCCGCCAAGTGTCCCGAAAGACCTTGGTAAATCAACATCACAACCAAGATCGCGTGATTAAGCAAATACACATCACATACACAGAGTTGTAGCGGAAATAATATGACAAATGAGTTCACAAATAATAGTACAAGTTTGGGTTTTAAAACCGATTAGTAAAAACAACATAGCTTTCGAATAATTACATTAATATAAGTTCCAAATACATTGCTAGCATAAGTGACATCCTCAAATAAAAAACATATAGATGAGAGATAACATAGTCACCGAGCCCACCGGTGGTTATCCACCATCTTCAGCAGGCCAAAACCTCACTTGCAACATGGTGGGATAAACCCTGAGTACTCAAATGTACTCAGCTAGACTTACCCATCATAACCAGAAATAAAATTGACTCTAAGGAGTATGCAAGGCTTTATAAGTGGAGATAGCTTGACAATATTTTGCATAAAAAGTGATTAACTCAATTATACAATTATAATTCTGTCATCAAGTTAATTATAACTATCCATCTCTAGATTAGCAACTATCCTATGCCAAACATGTGGTATATCTTTTTAGAGCATACAATAGTAACCATAGCAGGTATAGTAATTCCATGTTTATCCAAACCATCACATTCCATAATACAATTACTACGATGTTGGGACTAGCCAATTTTCTCACTATCCGGGAGAGACGGCGATTCGAATCGTTTTCAACCAGCTAGGAATTTATTCCTAACACAAACCCAGGCCGACCAGATCATTAGTCGCCTTTGGTCACCTCTGGTACAACTCAGGTCCACATTTCGTGGGTTCGTACCGCGCCGCACAATCGGAGACACCAAATGCCAGGACGTTTAGGCCCAGCCTGCCCTTGGGCTCAGTCTAGCTCCCTGCAAGGAGCGCACAACAGAATGGGACCCGACCTGAGTTGAGCTACTCAGCTTCGCGGTCAGAATGAGTTATCTGGCCAGCTAAGTGATAGGCATGCGTTCAATCTTGTCAGAAGCGCCAACAACGGTACGGTCCTTAATCGGCACAGACGGAATCACATGAGTCAACCTACCATAGACTCCGCCCGGCCTTGATTTACTTTTATCCCATGGTTCTTTTCCATGACAGAAAATATAGCCAACCATGCTTCGGTATCCACCTATATCTCACAGGTGACAGGAAATCACCGGACTTCTACCGGTCTAAGCATGGCTAAGCATAAATTTGATCCTGGACCTGCATAGGGTTAACGGTGTATATATCTGGACAAGGAATTTATATGCCTCAAGTGGTTCCAAGCAACTCTTATAACCTAATGCATCAATCATAAGGACTTGAGTAATATTTTGTAAAATACTGGGAGACTTAGAATGCTTCGGTGCTTGCCTGGGATCCGACACAAGTCAGTTCAGTTAGCTTGCACTGTCTTGGTGACATCTCTGGTCCTAGCACTTGCTTAGTCCTTCCATCGTTGGGACAGATCCACCAAACCCAATCCTCGAGTTCGGCTCTACATCACATCCTTCACGTGGTTCATCTAGCATACCTAAATGAGATGCAAGATGCAGGTGTATGAATGTGATGAATGGTAACACAAGATGCATCACATAAGCATTCAAGACAAACACAAGATTATGCAAGACATAGACACCAATAGCTATTTAACTAACATCACACAACTAACTATAGAGAGCAAGCACATCAAGCATGACACAAGTTTAACAAGGTCACAAGTATCATAACTTGACCATCAACATGGACATAAGCCACACTTAGCAACACATGGAGTAAACAACCACAACTAGCATATGTCTATTTCTGGACTGGAAACAACAGCTTCATGTTTGGATCATAACTAGAGTTATACAAATCCAATAGCCATGCAACAAGACATTCTGGAAATATTATGAAATTTTATACAATTCATCTTTAATCATCTTAGCATGATTCTCAAGTTAACTAAGTCAAATATATCCATTTATAGAAACTGGTCCACAATTGACAGAGAGCAGCCATTTCTGAAACCCAACTTTAAATAGGCATAACTCACAAAATATTTGGCCAAATGCCAGGAACATTTAACACAAGATGTTTAAGTGAGTTATCTACAACTTTCTTATTATCATCTAGGTGTGATTCAAATCCTAACTAGATCACACACTATCATCTTTCAGATCTCTTCCGAATACAATCAAAACTTGATAGAAGACTTAAAAGTCATGTAACTCCTAAACTATCAGGCCTATGGTCTTACAATTTGAACACAAGCAATATTATGAAATTTTCTACAACTTTTGTATTCACTACAACCATAGCAAACATCATTTACACCACGAAAATAATTGCACAAGCAAAACTGCACATGCAGCCCAACAGCAGTGGTATGGAAAACTGATAGCATCTTCAGAGAAGCATAACTGGAGTTCTAGACCTCCAACAAACATGAATCATAACTTTTTGAAAAGCTTATAAAGTTACCTACAACTTTATTATTCTCATATTAAGATGATTCTACAGTTTGCAAGGTCAATAAATCCAATAATTGCATCTCTGTCCAAAACATAGACAGAAACTGACATACCACTTCAAACAGCTACAAATGGAGTTATACATGTCCAATAAATGTGGTTCTATACTTTTTAGAAATCTTAGTAAATTCTAAACAACTTTGTTGTAAACACCTATAGCTAATTCTACTATTAAGAAGGCCCCACAATAAGAACAAAGAAACCCTTTCTGAGTTTAGGCAGAAATAGCCACTGAGATTCAAGCAACTATAACTCAAGATCTACTTAACCAAAAATCATGATATTTATCTTTTTGAAAAGCTTAAGAAAATTACTAAAACTCATGTATTGTCATAAAGCCATGCTTCATAACTTAACTAAGCCAATTAATTCAAACATCCAGGACAATTCAGAATAGGAGCAAAGCAATACAGGTAATTTGTTATTTTTATAGATCTGAAACTATAAATCCTAAACTCCTGAAATTTTTACCAAACAACAACAATCACCTGATGAGCACTCCATAAAAATTTCACATTTATTTGATCAAGAGAACTACAGTTATGAAAAAGTCAATAAATAACTAGTATTACAAACCTAACTGCATAAATTGATTTTTAGAGCAAAAACTTTAAACTAAATCATGCCATATTATAGATCTAGTGCATAGAGAATTTCACAAGGATTCCAAAAAGTCTACATTTGTTATTTTACGATTTTTCTACTAATTATTATGATTTTCCAAAGTTCAGCACAGAAATCTACAAAAGAAAAGATTAAACCGAAAAAGGAAAATACTTTTGCATTAGGAACCCTGGAAATCTTAGAAACCAACAAAGCTCATATATGTAAATACATGTGTCTGGCATTTATGCAAAGTGAACACATGAAAGAGCTTCGATTTATGATTCAGCCCCTCTTCTTCAACCTTACGCATTACGTAGGGAATGGACAGCGACGTCGGGTCGGCTAGCAGGAGGGGGCGTCGGCCGGCGACGGTGGCCAGCCAGGACAGGACCGACCTGGCCGCACTAACGCTTGGCCCTCGCCCGGCCACAGCTGGCCTCGGCCTGACCACGGCTGCTGGCGGCGGTCTGATGGCGGCGGCGACTGTCGGCCGGCTCCGGCGACTACGATGGGCGGGGAAGCGGCTGGAGGGCACAACGTGGCCTGCGGTGGTGACTGGAGCGACTTGCTACGTACTGCAGAGGAGGAGGAGGAGGGGGAGAGCAGCACCAGCAGCAGCGGCGTCTCGCCCAGCTTGGCCATGGCGCTGGCAGGGAGCGAGACAGAGAAGAGAGGGAGAGGGAGAATAGAGAGGGTAGGGGCAGGCTCGGGCTCGGCTTCTCCAAAACGATGAGCGAGGGCGAGGTGGCGCCTAAGCAGCGAGAGCGCCAGACCACACGGCGCTCGGCTCCTACACACGGTCGGCATGAAGGCCACGCAACATAGATTCAAAATTTTTAATTCTAACCCAAAAGTGCGACTAAACATCAATCTTCGTACCTTCGTATCTCCTAATACGTTTAGTTAGGACACAATAGGTAGTAATCAAAGTTGTAGAGCTACGCGACATCTACAACTTCGCTTAAAGCGTCAAGGTCTGATTCAGCCTGGTTGGAGAGATACACGGCTATGAAGCGGGGTACACGAAAACTGAAAACTCAGTTTCAGTCCATTAGGGACAGCCAAATTTTTGAGCTCCAAAACAGCCATGGATTCCAACTTGAGGGCTTGGTTTGACTTGCTTAGAAGCTGATCTAGCTCTTGGTCCAAAAATAAAGTTTGTTGTACATAACATGGACTTCAACTTTTGTTTAGGGTGCAACTCCATGCAAGCACTGTAAGCAATTGGTCGACACCGGTCAAAATAGCATCATGGTAAAGCTTAAATTACCCTTTTTGATCTATTGGAGCATTTTATGGCCACTTTCTCAACATGAACCCTACATAACTTTTGTTCATGAGTGTAAGTAGAGTTGTTTGAGCTAGATTGTAAGGCTTGGTTGATGACCTATAATTCCATTCGCTTTATAAAACAATTCAAGCAAGGACATAACTTGTCATTTCATGTGACTTCTTGATTCCAAACTTCACGAAACTTTTCTATGGATCAATATATATGGATATTGATGTGAGACACATGAAACAAGTACATCCAGCATTACTCAAGCAAACTTTTTAGAAAGGGCAGCATGTAAGCAACGGTGCATGGTCCAAGTTTAAGTTGGAGCTCACTCTTGTAGATTTGATCTTGACACCTTCATCACCACTTAACATGTCATGTTTGAGCTTAAACCCATTGCTTAACTGGTGACAAACACCTGGGGTGTTACAATGGATCTTTCCCTCAAGTGGATGCATCACAAATCGCTTGGACCCAGCTAGGTGGTAATGGTTTGGTAAGAGATAGGGACGAAAGAGCAGGAAGTAGTAATGCTGCCATGAGTGCCATGTATGCAGTTTTGAGGATGTTTTACTCTCGCCAAAATAGCTACATTAGCTGTATGCAAGAGCTCCAAAGAGCATAGGTTGCACAGCGTAGGATGCAAGGACATGTGCGCAGGCACCGAAGGGTAGTTAGAGTAGCTCAGAATGAGATATGTAATTATATGATAGCCTTGGAAGCTCAATGGGGGGTAGTTTGTCCATGCTATTGCTAAAAGAGATGAAGCTAGGGCTGAGTTATAGGACGTCTATGCTGAGAGGGAAGAGGTCATTTGCCTTGCTGAAACTAGGGAGGCTGCTAGGATTAGGACTGTGTTTCAGGCTGCTAGGCAGGCAATGGAGTTTGATCGCAGAGAGTAGGAACTCATATGCCAGAATGAGGAGCTTCAGCTAGATGTTCATCGTCTCAACAACATGGTGAACCCAATTCTTCCTCCAGCTCCAGCAGTGGAAGAAGATCCTAATGTGTTGATTGCTGAATACGATGGCATGGAGGTGGACACCGAGGAGGAGCTTGATGATGAAGAGGTTGAGCCTTTTGAGGACGATCATGGTGATGGTGTGTTCGACATCGATAGCGACCACCCTGAGGAGTAGATTAGCTATAATATCTAGCTAGATGTGTTAGCTCTTTATCTTTGATCCTTGTGCAATGAACTCGTAATGTAGGCCTCGATTTCATGATGTACCCCTTTTCAATGTTATTGGAACCATGCATGTAATACATGTGGTGATTGCATTTTTAATGAATTCCTAGTTGTTTTGGCAAGAATTTTTTTTGGCATGTACGGAACGCGTTGTGAGTACGACAAGTGGTTCTTTTGGTGATGTTATGTTGTGGAAATGAATTATTGTGCCTCTGTGTTATTGTATGAATTTAAGATTCTCTCCAGTAATTGTAGTATGGCATGATTATACAATTCTTCTGCAATCTCTTGACATCACCTAATAATCACTTGTTGTTACAACTTTGTAGATGACTCGCACTCATAGAGGGGCTAGTACCAGTCATGATCATGATGGTGATGATGATCTTCCACCACCACCGCATCCTACGCCAACGGAAATCATGGCACAACTCCTAGAGACCCAACAGTCTATGGGAGAAGTACTGCGCGGGCTTGCGCAGAACATCGATCGTCGATGGGGACGGGACCAACACCAGGGACCTGAACCAAATCAGTACAGTGAGTTCAAGGACTTTTGGACACTAAACCTCCTATCTTTAAGGAGGCAGAGGAGCCATTGCAAGCCGATGAATGACTCAATACCATTGAGCAGAAGTTTCATCTCTTGAGAGTTACAGAGCATACAAAGGCTGAGTATGCCTCACATCAGTTGCATGGTCCAGCAGGCATTTGGTGGACTCATTACCTATCTACCCTCCCTGCTAATGCTCAGGTTACATGGAATGAGTTCAAGGCTACTTTTAGGGGGCATCATATTCCCCTAGGTCTTATGAGCATGAAACATACAGAGTTTATGAGGCTTACTCAGGGCACCAAAAGTCTAAATGAGTACTTGCATGCCTTCAATAATCTCTCTAGGTATGCGCCTGAGTTTGTGAGTACCATTGCTAAGAAAATTGCAAGCTTCAAGAGAGGACTAGGTCCAAAGTTGATGAAGACTCTAGCAAATAACAAGAGTGAGACCTACAATGAATTTGTGAGTGATGCACTAACACAAGAGAATCATAATAATATTTATGCTGCAACCAAGAGCTGCAAGAGGGCCTTTGAAGCCGGTGCATCTCAATAGAGAGCTCCAATGGTGGCAAGAACCCAATACCGCCCACCTGCTCCAAAATACCGGCCACCTCAGATGAAGGCCCAGCCTAGCCAAGCAAATAAAGGGTATCATTGGGCATACTCTATTGCTCTACTGCCTAAGGGTGGTGCAGGACAAGGTAGCTCAAAGGCACCGCCTAACAATCAACCATGCTTCAATTGCAATAAGACTGGTCATTGGGTGAGGGAGTGCCCTTGCCCCAAGAAGAACAATCAGAGGTCAGCAGCTATAAATGCACGCCTAGGGTATGTGCATTACACCACCATGGAAGAGATTCCCTTTGGCGAGGTTGTCACAGCTGGTATATTTCTTGTGAACCATCACCCTGCAGTCGTTCTATTTGATTCTGGAGCTTCGCATTCATTTATGAGCCCCACATTTGCCTCTCAGTATAATCAGAAGGTCGTTACTATAAAAAAGGGGGGCTATTGTATAAGTGCATCTGGGAGTCAAATCTCCACCAATCAAATAGTTAGAAAAGTATGTATCTTGATAAGTAATAGGGAGTACACTGTCAATCTAGTGGTATTGCCTAGTTTGGGGATAGATGTAATTTTGGGAATGAAGTGGATGAGCGGTCATGGAGTTCTTATTGATACCTCCACTAGAGTAATTATGTTGAGAGAACCCAAGACCAACAAAGAATTTCTGGCGCCCCTTCCTAGGAGATTGACCTTCATAATACAGCTAATGCCATCCAGCTTCCAACAATTACTAATATTCCTATAGTATGTGAGTTTCCGGATGTCTTTCCTGATGAACTGCCAGGGTTACCACCTGACAGAGAGATATAGTTCAAGATAGAATTATTGTCGGGTACCACACCCATTTCCCAAAGACCTTATTGTCGATAGAATATCGTCGACAGTCCTCTGAGGGGTATCCCACGAAGGTAGATTGATCGGTAGAGAAGCGTGTGATCAAGAACAAGAAGGCAATAGAGACACACGAGTTAGACAGGTTCATGCCATCAGTATGACATAATACCCTACTCCTATGGTCTATTAGTTTGTATTAGCTATCGTATGATATTGCCTGAGTTTGGAGTGGGTCCCTGCCCGCCTTATATAGTCCGGGGATAGGGTTACAGGTCGGTTAGATCTAAGAGATAACCAGAAAGTAATAATAGATTACAAGAATCTTGGGATCATACGTATCCTAACAGATCTCATAGTATCTTTAGGATATCTTCCTGATGTCTTGCGGAAGGCACCGAGCAGAGTCATGCCCCGCAAGGCTTCATCTTATGGGCTGGCCGCCCCTGAGGGCGCAACCCATGTGGTCTGCCATGGGTATCCAGGGTCATACCCCCCACAGCTAGTCCCTAAGAGCCTTGTACCGTTGTGCAACGCCATCTTGAGCTTGTCCGAGCAGGTGCGAACAAAGCCGAGTAGTCAAACTCATGGTTCGACCACCGTGATGAGTTGCCGAGCAGTGTGAGCGGTTGTCGAGCAGCGTGAGCAGTTGCCGAGCATCATGAATCATAGCCGAGTAGTATAACCCAAGTATGACTTGCCATTAGGGTGTAAGGAGCTCAAGTTTAGAGTCAAAAATTTCTTCATAGTGGACCAAGTGTGCCCACTTAGAGTCCGACCATGAGAAAAGGAGATAGTCTTCTTCAGCTTCAAGGGGCGCGGAGTCTTCTAGAATAAAGCAAACACATTCACTGTGAGGTGAAGTGTGCCCACTTAGTCCCTGAGCCTGACAGTAGATGACGTAGTCATGTGGTGCCAAGGTCTAAAGTAAAAGAAAAGAAAAAGACCAGCCAGCAGGCAGCTAATCCCCGGGCATAGCCCTAAAATGGGGAAAAAGCACATTCACCGTAAGGTGAAGTGTGCCCACTTAGTCCCCGAGCCTGATAGTAGGTGACATAGTCACATGGTGCTAGGGTTAGAAACATTAGTCAACTTGGAGAAAATAGAATCATGGAGAAAACACCAGAGCAATGGCTGTATAGTAGTGATTATTGAGCCGTAACAGTTGGCAGAGATGTCGGCGAATATTCGGTGAGCCAAAACAAATTGCGGAGATAAATCGATGATACGGGCTGGGGTTGCACGAAGGCCCAGGTAGCAGCCCACCTTCAGTTGTGGGGAATTCAGAGAAATGCAAATCACGGGAATGGTTTCCCAAAAACCCTCGAATACGAAAAGGTGAGGGAAGTGCTTTATAACTACGCCGCCGCACCCCGCGCTCACACCTTTGCCACTTTGCCATTTTCATCTTCTTCCTTAGCCCTCAAATTTCTAGATTCACATCCACACGCGCTTCCGCCGCCAGTCCCCATCCAGATCTGAGGGATGGCACCGAAGAGGGGAGCTATGAACCCAAAGAAGGCAAGCCCAAAGAAGGCGGGTGCCGGAGCCAGCCATGATGAAGAGTGGGTACCATCGCGCACGGGTGAAGCAGAGCTCGATAGATTGGTGGAGGTAGGCGTTCTTCCTGACTGTGTCACTGTCGGATGGCGGCCAGCCAATGGTGAGCCCTTGCCAATGCCTCACACTGATGAAGTAGTGGTGTTTGAGGATTACTTCTGATGAGGATTGGGATTTATTGTTCATCCTTTTTTGAGGGATCTGTTGGAGTTCTGGGCACTTAGTCTATGCAATCTCCACCCAAACACCATCTTGCACATCTCGATCTTTATCCACTTCTACAAAGCATATTTGAGGATTCTTCCACACTTCAACCTCTTTAGACACCTATTCTGGCTGAAGAAGAAGGGCGACAACGGTTCCAAGGTGGTCGGCAGAGTATATCTTTAGCTGCGTGATGGAATGGTGGGCAAGTACCTTACTGTGCTGCTAAATACATCACTGAAAGGGTGGAATGCTAGGTGGTTCTACATGAAGCAGAGCCATCCTGCCATCCGTTACGATGCGGACTACATTTTGGAGAGCCAGAAAAGCTGGTTGGAGAGGCCAAACAGTGCTAATATGGAGCAAGTGAGGGAGCTCCTTAGCCTAATAAAGGATGTGAAAACCAACGGTGGACTGGTAGCGGTGAGCTTCATAATGCGCCGCATCCAACCCTGCAAGGAGAGGGCCCATGTGGGCTTTGACTTTAAAGGGGACACCGACGGCACCCAGGAGAGGTCGGAGGCGTTGTCGAGAGACGAGGTTGTAGAGCAGGCCATAGAGCTATTCGCTCCATTGGCCTCATTCTGGGTGTCAGGGCAGACAAGACCCTTTAACTACATGAATCCGCTCCCACAGGTACCCATCTCGATTGTTTGTTCCTGATACTTTCAATCCTATAGCATTGCCGAGCAAGGAACTGATTCACTTATGCAAAGATCCATTCGCAGGAAAGAGTGGTGTACTTCTTAGGCGTGCCGAGGGGTGATTGGCCGAGGGGAGAGATGCAGATGCCACACCTAAGTCTAGGGCGGCGAAGCTGGTCGAGCCCGAGAAGCAGACGACACCCCCCGAGGCATCATAGAGCATGGGGGGACCCACTGTCCGGCCACGGAACCCCTCGGTGGTGCCTCCAGCCATGACAGAGGAGGACAAGGTGGAAGAGATTAAATGTGAGGAGTCTTGGCCCTAGGCCATCTGAATCCTCTACAAATGTGGCGAGGAGGTGGTGGTTATCGAGGAGGAGGACACCACCAGGGAGATAAGGAGACTAAAGTCCACCCTTGCCAGAGTGATGAAGCAAATCAAGGTCAATACTGTATCTAGAATCCTCATATTTGACGTTGGAGATCAGAGTTTGTTATTGCCATTGTGCGCTTGCAGGGGATAACTCGGACCGCCGAGCAGCGCCACCAGCTGATCAAAAGGATGGTGGCCCTCGCCAAGGGAAATGAAAAACTCAAGGAGGTGATCAACCTTATGGAGAGAGACATCCAGAGGGCCCAGCGTGAGTGAGACCTTGCTGAGTCCAACACGTGGGACCTAGAGTACTAGAATGGTGTCCTATCTGAGCAGCTGGCGGCTACGTCTGAGCAGCTAGCGAGTGCTTCCAGGCAACTGGAGCAAAGATCCGAGCAGCTTAGAAGCATGACCGAGTAGAAAGTAGGTATAGTATATCGGTGAATATGCTTTGTATTGCTAAATAGCTCTATCTTTTGTGATGATTGTTGTGTTTGTAGAGCAAGATGTGAAGCTCGGCTAGCTACGCCAAGTCATCGAACAACTCCAAGAGGAGAAGACGAAGGAGATAGGGCAAGCAGACAAACTAGCCAAGGAGCTGAATGGTGAGTACCATCTAGTTGGAATTACTACTGAAGTAGTTTCCATGGCTCAATTGATTCTTGTGATGTCCGTAGATTATCGTCGGAGGGTCAAGGCACAGTTTGATGTGCTGGTGCAGGTTGCCCGGACCCAGAGGGACAAGTTCGATGCTGTAGTTGCCGAAGTCAAACCGGTGCTCGACTGCGTCAACCTGGAGGTGGCTCCTTAGCCCGATGGCAGGCCACCATGTCCGAACATAGTCATCAAAAGGTTCAAGACAGTGTGGGAGAGCTTCAAGAGCTTCAACCGTGACGCCATTGTTACCCGCCATTACTCAAGCCCTTGTGGCGGTCCGATTGCACTACCTAGCCATGGACCTTCAGGCAATAGGAGCCAGATTTGCTGAAGGGATGGGCAAGGCGGAGACCCAGCAGCTAGAGGATGAGGTGGAGGACGCGGCGAAGAAGCTAGCCAGCGACATAGACCTGTTTGGTGAGACAGATGGAGATGGTGGAGCTCAATGATCAGCTCAGAGAGTATTATCTATAACACCTAGAGAGGGTAGTTAGAGCATGCAAGAGCACATAAAACATTTATGTATTTGTATAAATGTTATAAAGTGCATGTTTATGCAGCTTGCTCGTATTTGTGGCAAAAAAATCATTGTAGTAATAACCCTAATGCAATTATATGTAGTATAAGTAGCATCTGAGCAGTTGGTTCATTACTGAACTCTTTGACCTTAGCTAGCCCATAGTCCATAACATCGAGCGCGGAGCCCGTGCACATGTAGGAGGAATAGGCGTCACCAAGGAACCACAACCGACCACCCATAATGCAGAGCATAGAGCCTGTAGCACATGTAGGGAGAGATTGGAGACTGGGCCTTCTCTAAAGACGCAGAGCAGATCATGTGCTGCTCGGCGGTTGGCAAAATATCTTGGAGATAAACGTAGTATAAGTGGCGTCTGAGCAATTAGTCCTTTACTGTGCTCTCAACCTTGGCTAGCCCATAGTCCATAACATCAAGCGCGGAGCCCGTGCACATGTAGGAGGAATAGGCGTTACCAAGGAACCATAGCCAACCACCCACAACGTAGAGCACAGAGCCCGTGGCACGTGTAGGGAGAGATCAGAGACAGGGTCTTCTCCATAGAGAATAGAACAGAACATATACTGCTCGCTGATCGGCGAAATATCTTGGAGATTTGGAGAAAAGTGTTCGCTGATTTGGAGAAACCTATTTGGTGAAATACGATGGCAATTTGGAGAAACGTGTTTGGTGATTTGGAGAAACATGTTCGGTGATTTAGAGAAATGAGGTGGGCGATATGGAGAACATTTTCGACAAAATACACTGGCGATTCCGTATTGGAGTTCATTATGGGGTAGCTTAAAGCTCGGCGACTGTAAGTGGAGATTAAACCGTAATGGAGAAAAATGGAGACAAATTATGGAGACCAAAAATTTATTCATCATAAAGTGGAGAGTACATATCTAGAGCGTTTCAAGGATGGAAACATATAAGGTGCTCGATGTGCCATGAGTTGGGGACATCGGTTCCGCCTAAGTCACATAGGCAATAAGACCCTAGTCGGGTAACCTCTTTGACGACGTAAAGCCCTTCCCATGGGGAGGAGAGCTTGTGCATCCCTTTGGTTTTTTGTTTTCTATGGAGAACGAGGTCGCCGACATCAAATGAATGACCTTTGATGTTGTGGTTGTAGTACCTCCACAAGCCTTCTAGATACTTGGCTATGCGGACACAAGTGATTAGGTGTTCTTCCTCAGCCCTGTCGACGTCCTCTGTCCGAATAGCTATGGCTTGCTCTTCATCATAATTTTCCACCCTAGGTGCTCGGAAGGCAATATCCGCTGGTAGTATGGCTTTTGAGCCATAGATCAAGAAATATGGAGACACACCGGTGCTACGACTAGCTTGAGTGCATAGTCCCAGACTACAACTAGTAGCTCCTTAAGCCATCTGCCTAGATGCTTTTCTTCTTTCTAATATAGCCTCTTTTTGAGGGCATCAAGGATCATGCCATTCGCCCATTTGACCTAGCCATTGTCTCTAGGGTGGGCAACAGAGACGTATTTGATAGAGATGCACTGGTCTTCGTAGAAGTCCCAAAAGTAATGGATAGTAAACGTAGTTCCGAGGTCGGTGATGATGCTATTTGGGAGATTGAATCTGTGGATGATATCTTTGAAGAGCTCGACTGCTTTCTTTGCAGTAGCCGAGATGAGCGGTTTATACTCGATCCACTTGGAGAACTTGTCGATGGCGACATATATGTATCGAAAACCACCTGGCGCTGGCTTGAAAGGCCCAATCATATCTAGTCCCTAGCATGCGAAGGGCCAGGAAGCTGGGATGGTCTGTAGCTCTTGTGCCAGCACGTGTATTTTCTTAGCAAAAAATTGGCATCCTTCACAACATCGGACGAGGTCTTCTTCATCAGAGATGGCCGTGGGCTAGTAAAAACTAGCTCAGAATGCTTTGCCGACCAGTGTTCTCGAGGCCATGTGGTTGCCACAGTAACCAAAGTGAGTTTCAAGAAGTAGCTTCACTCCGTCTTCTTGGGTGACGCATTTTTGCAGTATCCCTTCCTTAGCACTTTTCCTCATCAAGTTGCCGTCCACCAGCACGTAATGCTTGCTTCGACAGATTAGGCATTCAGTTTTAGTCTTATCGGTGGGTACTTCGGTGCTGGAGAGGTACTTGATGAACTGTTCCCTCCAATCAGTGGCCGATGAAGGTACCATAAGTACCAGCTACTCGGCGGGGGAACTTCCTGAATTTCTTTATCTTCCTTAATGGATGGCACTAGAAGATCTTGAATGAAGACCCCTGGCAGAATCGTGGTGCGAGAGGAGCCTAACTTGGATAAGTGGTCGGTGAGCTGATTTTGATCGCGTACCACGTGGTGGTACTCGACACCGTAGAATTTCCCTTTAAGCTTCCTGATTTCTGTGTAATATGCATCCATCTTCTCACTAGAGCAGGACCAGTCTTTATTGAGCTGGTTGATGACCAACGTGGAGTCCCCGTATGCCATGATGCATTTAACGCTGAGCTCAATGGCTATACGGAGTCCATGGAGACATGCTTCATATTCGGCGGCGTTATTGGAGGCCAGAAAATGTATCCGAAGAATGTATCAGAGCTTATCCTTGGTCGGCGTGATGAACAGAATTCCGGCACCAGCACCATTGATGTTGAGAGAACCATCAAAGTACATCACCCAGTGCTCGGGACAAGTAGCAGTGATAGGCTCTTGAATCTCAGTCCACTCAGCGACAAAATCAGCAAGCACCTGAGACTTGATTGTAGGCCTACTTCTGAATTCAATGGAGTAAGTGCCAAGCTTGATAGCCCACTTGATGATATGGTCATTGGCCTCTTTGTTGTGAAGAATGTCCCCTAGAGGGAATTTGGTGACCACGACGATCTTGTAATACTCGAAGTAGTGGAGGAGTTTGCGCGACGTAATCAGGATGATGTACAGCAGCTTCTAGACATGAGGATAACGAGTCTTGGGTTTGTTGAGGACCTCGCTGATGAAGTATACCGAACATTGCACCTTACAGGTGTGCTCGGCCGCCTCGCGTTCGACTATAATGGTCGTGCTAACGACGCGAGAAGTAGCGGCGATGTAGATTAGGAGAGTTTCATCTAACCGTGGCGCTGTCATGATCGGAGGCTTTGTTAGGAACAACTTGAGCTACTCAAAAGCTGTGTCTGCCTCCTCCGACCAGGAAAAATGATCAAAGGCCTTGAGGAGTTTGAAGAATGGTAGCCCTTTTTCACTGAGGCGCGATATGAAGCGGCTTAAAGCAGCCATGCAGCCTATAAGGTTCTGTATATCCTTGACGCATGTTGGCCGTTTCATGTTGGTGATGGTGGAAACCTTGTCAGGGTTGGGCTCAATACCTCATGCGCTGACAATGTAGCCCATGAGTATACTGGATGGAACTCCAAAGATGCACTTTGAAGGGTTCAGCTTCCATCGGTACCTTTTAAGGTTGGCGAACGTTTCTTTGAGGTTAGCGATAAGATCATGAGTGGTTTTGGACTTGACGACCACATCATCGATGTAAGCTTCGATGTTGTGGCTGATCTATTGATCGAGGCACATTTGGATAGCCCTTTGATAAGTTGCCCCAATGTTCTTGAGTCTGAATGACATGGTGGTGTAGCAGGATGCACCGAAGGGCATGATGAACGACATCTTGATCTGGTCTTCTTCCTTGAGGGAGATCTAGTGATAGCTAGATTAACAATCGAGGAAGGAGAGCAGTTTGCAGCGGCGGTGGAGTCTACAACGTCATCTATCCGAGGCAGATCGAAGGGGTCTTTAGGGCAGTGTTTGTTAAGATCAGTGTAATCAACACACATTCTCCATTCTTTATTCTTTTTTGAATGAGAACAAGGTTTGCTAACCACTCAGGATGATACACTTCTTTTATGAATCTGATAGCTAGAAGCCATTTTATTTCTACCGTAATAGCCTCCTTCTTGTCTGGCGTGAATTGGCGGAGTTTCTGCTTGATCGGCTTGGCGGTCGGCGAGACATTCAAGGAGTGCTTGATCTTCTCCCATAGTACCCCCGGCATGTCTATAGGTTTCCAAGCAAACACATCGGCGTTGGCACATAGGAAGGAGACGAGCGTGCTTTCCTATTTGGGGTCAAGGTGAGCCCCAATCTTCATGGTCTTCGATGGGTCATCGAGGCCAAGGCCGACTTCCTTGGTTTCCTTGGACTTGGCAGAGGCGCGAGGAGGCTCTAGCGATGGGATCTCTAGGTCATTGGTGGGTACCGTCTTGGTGTCGGTGACCACACTGGCCATCTAGATGGAGAGGTCAGTGGCTTCGTCAAGGGCGAGACTCTTTGTCTCGTAGGCATAGGCGATGGACAGGTTGGCCCACAAGGCTAGGACTCCTACAGGCGAAGGCATCTTCAGCACCAAATAAGTGTAGTGTGGTACGGCCATGAACTTGGCTAGAGCTAGCCGACCAAGTATGGTGTGGTAGGCGGTGTTGAAGTTGGCGACATAGAAGTTGATGTGCTCGACGCGGTAGTTGCTTGCTGTGTCGAACTGTACTGGTAGGGTGATCTCTCCAAGTGGTTTGGATGCCCTGCCAAGTACCACACCCCAGAAGGAGTTTGAGGGTGTGAGATCTGCTATCCCGAGGTCCACCTCCTTTAGGGCTCCATCGAAGAGGAGATTCAGGGCTCTCCCACCGTCGACGAGCACTTTTCTGAAAGCACCTTCTAGATGGTTGTGTCGGGGACGAGGGGGAAATGCCCTATGTAGGGGATGTCCGCCCACTAGTCAACCCTATTGAAGGTGATGGGGACCTCAGACCATGGGCGATAGCTGCGGTTGGCAGCGGCGTCTTCTATAGTGACGGCGAGCACCCATAGGGCGACGAGTTTCCGTTCTCTTCTGCTCTTGGTGGAGGCGAGGCCCCCGAAGATGGTGGTGACCACCTTGTCGTGGTCTTAAAAGGCATTGTTATTGCCCCCAGATGGTCGGCGGTCTCCATCTCCATCGTTGGTGTCGTTGTCTAGCTTTTTGTCCTAGAACTCCTTAGCCAAGCCAATGCAATCCTTCATCTTATGTTTGGCATTCTTGTGGAGAGGGCACGAGCCATCGAGGATCTTCTTGTATTGCTCGTCATAGTTGTGCTTGGCATGAGGTTCATTGATGGCGGCGATGATGTGGTCTGGCCAACGGTGACAATTTTGGCCAGACTTGGGTCCTTCTGGCCGATCATGGCTGCTGTCACAATGGTAACTGCGGTCATCATAGTGGCGGTCATTGTAGCATCGGTCATCGAGGTGGTCGTCATAGCGGCGTGTTGGGCGATGAGTGCCTGCATCCTCGTTGAAGTGCACCTCGGCTTCCTCGGCATTGGCATACTAGTTGGCGGTCGTCATCATCTTGCCAATCCCGGTAGGCGGCTTGCGGTTCAACTTGGAGCGAAGCTCGCGGTGGTGGAGTCCTCGGATGAAGGCGGTGATGACCTCTGCTTCCATGATGTTGGGAATAGATTTCCTCATCTCAGAAAAGCATCGGATGTAGCTACGGAGGAGCTCGGACGGCTTCTGGTTGATGCGGTTCAAATCATGCTTGGTGCCCAGCTGAGTACACGTAGCCATGTAATTATCGGTGAAGACTTTTTTTAGCTCTTCCTAGGATCCAATGGAGTCTGGGGCAAGGCTTGTAAACTAGCTCATGGTGGCCAGTGTGAGCATGATGGGAAGATAGTTTGCCATGACACTGGTGTCTCCTCCATTGGCGTGGACAGTAGTGGCGTAAGCCTATAGCCACTGTGTTGGATTCATCCTTCCTTCATAGGGCTCGACCCTAGTGATTGTAAAACCACGGGGCCACTGAAGTGTTCGAAGCACCCTTGTGAATGCTGGGGGCCCTTCGGGGTTGTCGGCGCTGTTGTCTGCAGCGTTGCCGGTGGTGAGCGGCTCAAGAGCTGAGTCTGGGTTACCGTACTCTTGCTTGTACTCCTGGTGGTGGCGTACTTCTTCATGGCGACTGAAACAACATTCGTCAATACGTCATCTTGCATCTCAGAGATTGTTGAGGTGCACTCGGATGTCCTGGTCGACCTCCTGGTCAGGTTGGTGGTGATGTTCAATGCAGTTGCCCCTAGCTCCGCCCTAGAGGGGTTGCCTATCATCGTGGTGCTAGTCAGTGAAGCGACTTGGGCTGTGATCGGATCTTGTGGCGACTGATTGGTGAATCGAAGTTGTGGAGTAAGAAGTAGTTCAGTGGTCATTTTAGCGATGGTCTCCGTAGAGCCCTAGGACTTAGAGTCTGGATTCTCCTTTAGGATGGTCTAAAGGGACGCTCTGGAGCATCGGCCGACGTGGAGCATGTTGATAGCTGACGGAGGCTGGTCAATGATCTGGTCGGTGGGAGGATGGATATCTCCAACATGGTCAGCGAATCTGCCCCTAAGGGCATCTTGTTAAGTGGTGGCAGCATTGGTGAACCTGAAGGGTAGGGTCGTAAGCCCTAGAGTTTCCCAAGCAGCCACTGATAGATCTGGATCGGAGGGTGGTTGGCGCTGAACTAGAGTGTCCAGAGCCGATTCGGCGATGGAGAGGCAATCAGCGAGCTTCAAACCAACCCGATCGATGGATGTGATCAGATCATCATTGTTGATCTACCTCCTCTGGTAGCAAGGAAGTGCATGGCGAGTCATCGATGAGGGCGACCTCAGAGGTGGTTCCAAGATCGGATCTACAGTCGCAGGTGTGGGGCTGATTGGCGTAGAATTGATCTACACCGGCTCGAGGAGCTCTCTTACTCTGTCAGCATTGATGATCCACGAGATGGATCTGACCATGAAGATCTAGCTGGGCTACAGGAAGGATGATGAGCCTATGGAAAAAGCCATCTTGTTCGACAAGGAAACAACACGCACACCCCTACCTAGCGCGCCAATTGCTCGACAAAATATCATCGACAGTCCTCCGAGGGGTATCCCATGAAGGTAGATTGATTGGCAGAGAAGCGTGTGATCAAGAATAAGAAGACAACAGAGACACATGAGTTAGACATGTTTAGGCCATTAGTATGACATAATACCCTACTCCTGTGGTCTGTTGGTTTGTATTAGCTATCGTATGATATTACCTGAGTTAGGAGGGGGTTCCTGCCTGCCTTATATAGTCCGGGGATAGGGTTATAGGTCAGTTAGATCTGAGAGATAACCGGAAAATAATAATAGATTACAAGAATCTTGGGATCATACGTATCCTAACAGATCTCGTAGTATCTTTAGGATATCTTCTCGGTGTCTTGCAAAAGGCACCGAGCAGAGTCATGCCCCGCAAGGCTTCATCTTATGGGCTGGGCCGCCCCTGGGGGTGCAGCTCATGTGGTTTGCCATGGGTATCCGGGGTCATAACCCCCACACTTATAGAATGTCGCCTAATGAGTTGGTAGAACTGAAGATCCAACTACAAGAACTATTAGAGAAGGGTCTCATTCACCCGAGTTCCTCACCATGGGGTTGTCTAGCCGTATTCATGAAAAAGAAGGACAAGTCTTTATGGATGTGTGTGGACTATCAACCACTCAATGCTATTACTATCAAGAACAAATACCCCTTGCCTCGTATTGATATCTTATTTGATCAATTGGCAAAGACAAAGGTTTTCTCTAAAATTGATTTGAGATCAGGGTATCACCAAATCAAGATTTGGTCAGAAGACATACCTAAGATGGCTTTTTCCAATAGGTATGGTCTGTATGAGTATTTAGTCATGTCCTTTGGATTGACCAAAGCTCCTACCTATTTCATGTATTTGATGAACTCGGTGTTCATGCCCGAACTTGATAAGTTCTTGGTTGTGTTTATCGATGATATCTTGATTTCTTCAGAGACTGTAGAAGAGCATGAGGAGCATTTGAGAGTGGTGTTGTCGAGACTAAGAGAGCATAAGTTGTATGCAAAGTTTAGTAAATATGAGTTTTGGTTGAACAAGATACCTTTCCTAGGTCACGTATTATCTAATGATGGAATTTCTGTAGACCCATCCAAAGTGCAAGATGTGTTGGATTGGAAAGCTCCCACCTCCGTTCATGGGGTTCAGAGTTTTCTGGGCTTAGCAGGATATTATCATTGGTTTATCCCATATTTCTCCAAGATAGCCAAGCCTATGACGAGGCTACTTCAGAAGGATGAAAAGTTTGTATGGACACCAGAGTGTGAAGCAACTTTTCACACTTTGCGGACTTTGCTAACTACTGCTCCTGTTTTAGCACAACCGAACATTGAGAAACCGTTTGATGTATTTTGTGATGCATTAGGTACCGATTTAGGGTGTGTTTTAATGCAGGAAGGCCGAGTCATTGCTTACGCCTCGCGCAAATTGAGAAAGCATGAAGTCAATTATCCAACTCATGATTTAGAGCTAGCAGCAGTTGTCCATGCTCTAAAAATTTAGAGACATTACCTACTTGGTAATGTTTGCCATATCTACATCGATCACAAGAGTCTCAAGTACATTTTCACCCAACCTAAACTAAATATGAGGCAGAGAAGATGGTTGAAATTGATCAAGGATTACAACCTAGAAGTACATTATCATCCAGGAAAAGCCAATGTGTTTGCAGACGCCTTAAGCCGGAAGTATCATTGTAATTCTTTGTTGGAAGATGGTTTCAACTTATTGCATCCATTAGTCTTACATAGTATCACTATTAGTTGCTCTCTGGAGGCAAAAATCATTGAGCTCTAGAAGACTAATGTTGGTATATTCCACCTAAAGAGGAAGATGAACGAAGAAGAAAGTAAGCATTTTTGATTGGATGAGAATGGTGTTCTATGGTTTAAAGATCGGCTTGTAGTACCAAAAGATAGAGAGCTTAGGAACCAGATCTTGGATGAAGTTCATTATTCCAAGCTGTCCATTCACCCGGGTAGCAGCAAGATGTACCAAGACTTGAAATCTCAATTTTGGTGGACAAAAATGAAGAAAGAAATTGTGGCATACGTTGCTAGATGTGATAACTGTTGCCAAGTTAAGGCCATTCATATGAAACTAGCAGGGTTACTTCAGCCACTGTCTATTCCAAGTTGGAAATGGGAGGACATTAGTATGGATTTTATTGTCGGACTTCCAAACACCCAAAAGGGTCATGATTCTATATGGGTAATTGTTGACCTTCTCACCAAGTCTGCACATTTTATTCCTGTCAATGTCAAGTGTTGACCTCATCAATATGCAAAGTTATACATTGATCAAATTGTAAGGTTGCATGGAGTACCTAAGAGTATTGTATCAGATCAAGGGCCCCAGTTTGTTAATCATTTTTGGGAACACCTGCACAAGTACTTAGATACCACATTGATTCATAGCTCTGCTTATCACCGTTAGACATCATGTCAAACTGAGTGTGTGAATCAGATCTTGGAAGATATGTTGAGAGCTTGTGTGATTTCTTCCAAGGGTTCATGGGAGGATTGGTTACCTTTGGCTAAATTCTACTACAATAATAGCTATCAAGAGAGCATCAAGATGGCTCCATTTGAAGCTTTATATGGTCGCAAGTGTAGGACCCCTCTTAATTGGATTGAGCCGGGTGAAAGGAGATATTATGGTGTTTACTTTGTCAAAGAAGCTAAAGAACGAGTTCAAATCATTCAACAACATATAGAAGCTGCTCAATGAAGACAAAAGAGTTATGTAGATAAAAGGAGAAGTCCTATTGTGTTCCAAATTGGAGATTATGTGTATCTGAAGGTGTCCCCAATGAAGAAAGTACAAAGGTTTGGAGTGAGACGAAAACTTGCTCCTAGGTATATCGGTCCATATCAGATCATTGCACAAAAAGGACCAGTGGCCTACAAACTCCAGTTACCTCCAGAATGAGAGCTATATTCAATGTTTTCCATGTCTCCCAACTCAAGAAATGTCTTTGTGTGCCCAAACAAGCTATTGAACCCGCTAGTGTCAAGATCCAGTCGGATTTGACCTATGAAGAAAGACCTATTCGAGTGCTTAAAGAAATGGAAAGAGTGACCCATACAAAAGTTATTAAATTCTACAAGGTGGTATGGAATAATCATAGTGAGCAAGATGCTATGTGTGAGTGAGATGATTATCTTTGTGAGGTGTATCCGGTTTTCTACGAGGAATGGTTGGTAGTACAAATCTCGGGATGAGATTTGTTTAAGGGGGGAAGGGCTGTAACACCCTAGGTGTTAAGCATGCATTTGGCATTGGCATTGCATGAGCACAAGCATCATTGATCATTCATGAGCATGAGCATCTCAAATATTTATGATTTGGACCCATTTGGCCTCTAAGTCATGGTTATAGTGTAAGTTATCATTTTCAAGTTGCATGTTTGACCTAAGTTGAACTATAGCATAGAGTGTTTGCATGGCAGTGCACACTTAAGCAAAGTTGTAGTACTTGACTAGAGCAACAACTTTTATTTTTGGGTCAAGACCTAATTTGGAGCCTAGCATGCTCAAAAACAGCTCTCAAGTAGCCTAGAAATGCTGTTGCTACACTTAGAAATTTTGGCTGTGTTAATTGTGATTTTAGTTTCAATGTACCTATTTTTGATGTGTTGTAGTTTGTAAACTAGGCTGATCTAGACTGAACTCATGTAAACAATATTGTAGATCATATGTAGCTCTACAACTTTTGTTAATAGAGATTTTGCTAAGAACGAACGGATTTGGAGTAAGATGGTCGCTAAGTTGCTTCGTTAGTTGTGTCATCGGGGTCTGATGGCCACGGACACCGCGCCATCAGTGGCTGACTGGGGTAGGCCAGGCCCTCTGCATGGTGGCCATACGCTGGCGTTGGCTCAGCCAGTCAGGCCAGCGTGGAAAGATAAGCCACGCGCCTCTGTTGCTCGCTCCATTTCACTCTCGAGCCCCGCTCTTCTCTCACCCGTGCCTGAGCAAAGTGCAACACCGCACCGCCATGCCATTGCTGTTGCTCCGCCGTGCTCGCTCACTATCATCATTGCACCATTTTCCAATCAATCACACCAATAGCTCCGCCATTGTCACCTCTTCCACCCTGACCCGCTTGCCCCTCTTGCTGAGCTAGGGTAAGGGCGCATTTTGCTTCGCCGCCACCGTGACATCACCGGAGCGCCACCACGCTCGCGGTTCGCAATGGCCCGACCATTTCACTACCCCGTAGGCATCCATCTCCTTTGGTCTAGCACCCCGCTAGTGTCTAGTAGCTTAGGTCGAATTGAGGGTTGACGCTACTGCATGTCGGTGTCGGAACGGTTCTCCACTCCACGTGCAGTCACCATTGCCACCATGGCACCTGAGCTTGCCATGCCGAGCTAGCCCATCACCTCCATCCTCTTTTATGAGCCTTAGGTTAGGTAAGGCTTGACCTAACATATGGCATGACGGAGTCCCGCCTCTTGACACCATCTTACCGGAATGGTGGGAGCACCGCCGTGCTCCGTACGCCACCGCGAGGGCATGCACGTGGTCAGATCTCACCGCCACCTCACTGGAACCCTGACTGTAACATAAACATGCATCCATCTAGACCAGTGGAAAAGTTTCATGAAGTTTGTAATCAAGAAGTCACATGAAATGATAAGTTATAATCTTTCTTGGATTGCTTTATTAAGTGAATGGAATTATAGATCATCAACCAAACCTTGCTACCTTGCCCAAATGGTTCTAATTGAACTCTACAACAAAAGTCTTGAAGGGTTCGTGTTGAGCACATGTCAAGAAAATGCCTCAATCGGTCTAAAACTCTAATTTAAGTGTTACCGTGATGCTATTTTGAACGGGTTGACCAATCGCTTACATTGCTTGCATGGAGTTTCACCTTAAATAAAAGTTAAAGTTTGAGTGGAGTAGAACAAACTTTGTTTTTGGACCAAGAGCCAGATCAGCTTGGAAATAAGTCAAACAGAGGCTCGAAGATTGAATCAGCGGTTGTTTTCAGACTTAGAAATATTCTAAGTCAGGAATTCATCGTCATCGGTGTTGGCATGTGGCCTTCTCGAGTTTTCGTTAAGCAACTTGACTTGACCCCAAAATAAAAGTTGGAGTTTACATCTTGGCGAAGAGCATACAAAAATATGGATTGGGTTTGACGGAGTTTTGACCTCTGAAAGCGAGTTTCTGTGACCGTTAGCAACGTGTTGGCGCTATCATCTTGGAGATTAATTACCCACTGATATGTTGCTCAAATGACCTGATTGCCTTAATGAAAAATGTCGAGCAGGTTGAGGTGAACAAACTTTGTTTTTGGCCCAATGTATATTCACCCGGAAGCGGCCCAAGTTGGCTCCCCACCATGCCCACTCCGACGCCCGCCACCTACTCGACCAAGGGCCACGTGGCTGCCATGCACTAGAGCGCGCCCCGCCATGGTCGACGTGCCTCCCACCTCAGTGCCACGCACCACCTCGCGCCTTGCTCCTCCATAAACAAGCGCCAGAGCTGCCCCACGCCTTCCTCTCACTCACGCTACCGCTCCTCATTTTGCCAGTCGCTCTGCACCGAGCTACGGCCATGGCCGCCATTGTCGAGCGATGAAGCTCCTACGCTGCTGCCGTTCTTCCACCTCCATGTGCCTTGTAGCCCTGAATCCACCATCACCGGCTCTGTTGTCGCCTCCTCCCTTGTCCCATGCCGCTTTGCCAACAGCGCCGCTGCCCCTCACCGTGCCACTGCTGCACGTACTGCCTTGCAGCCATGGCCGCCCGTGGAAGCTTTGTGGCCATGCCGCCGATGGCCAGCTCGGGCTGAGCTAGTGCCAGCCACGGGCGTGGCCTGCCCTGGTGCCCTTCCTCCGCTACCGCCGGCCACTCGGCTGGTCCCGACGCCATCCCCTGCTCTTTGTTGTAGGAAGGAGAAGGGGGACCACATGCATGAATATGATGTTTTCTAGGGGGCTAAGTGAAGAATCAGTGACTCATTTGAATAGTGCTGAAAAGGACCGGTCCGCTAGCATTTAATTTATGTTTTTTGTAGGGATCCCGATGCATGATTTACATTTCTTTTCTTTGATTTTTGCAGATTTGAATGATCAACTTTGAAAATTTGTAGTAATTAGTATAAAATTCATAAAATAGTAAATGAGGACTTTTTGGAATCCTTATGAAATTATCCATACAGTAGATCCATAATATGGCATGATTTAGTTGAAAGTTTTAGCTGTAAAAATCAATGTATGCAGTTAGGTTTTTAATACTAGTTGTGTCTTGTCTTTTTCATAACTGCAGTTTTTGTGCTCAAATAAATGTGGAAGTTTCATGGAGTGCTACTAAGGTGATGGTTGAAGTCTGGTAAAAATTTCAGGAGTTTCGGTTTGATGGTTTAAGAGTTATAAAAATAATAATTGCCCTATGTTGCTTTGCTCCCATTCTGAATAGGCCTGCTTATTTCAATTAATTGGCTCAGTCAAGTTATGAATCATGCCTTGATGACAATAACAAAGTTGTAGTACTTTTCTTAAGCTTTCCAAAAAGCTAAAGATCATAATTTTTGGTTAAGTAGATTTTTAGTTATAGTTGCATACATTTCTATGGCTGTTTCTGCCCAAACCCAGACATGGTTGCATTATTGGTAGTGTGGGGACTTTTTAATAGTAGAATTAGCTTTATGTGTTTATAACAAAGTTGTTTACAATTTTCTAAGATTTCTAAAATGTCTAGAACCACATTTATTGGACATGTAGAACTCTAGTTATAGCGGTTTAAAGTGACATATCAGATTCTATCCATGTTTTAGACAGAGATGCATTCATTGGATTAATTGACCTTGTTAGCTGTAGAATCATCTTAAGATGATAATAAGAAAGTTGTAGATAACTCTATTGGATTTTCAAAAAGTTAAGATTCATAATTCTTGGAGATCTAGAACTCCAGTTATGCTTCTCTGTAGTTCCTATCAGTTTTCTGTACCACTGTTGTTTGGGCTGCATGTGCAATTATTTTTGTGGTGTAGATGATGTTTGCTGTGGTTGTAGTGAATACCAAATTTGTAGCTCATTTCATAATATATCTTGTGATAAAGTTTTATGACCATAGGCCTGATAATTTAGGAGCTATAGATTTTGCAAATTCATTGTCAGATTTTGCATGCTCTCTTTACAATTCTGAATGATTGTGTTGTTTGACTTAGCTACACTTTGAATCATGTCTTGGAGATAATAGAAGAAGTGTAGTTATTTTCATGAGATTTCTAAAATTTTAAATATCACTCCTTTTGGTGGTCTAAATCTCTAGTTATAAGCTTGTGAAGTTGCATGGTAGAATCTGTCCAAGTTTGGACAGAGGTGCCCAATTGTGCTTGATTGACCTTGTTAATTGAGGAATCACCTCGTGATGATAATAAACATGTTTTATATAATTTGATAAGATTTATATAAAGTTAAGGTTCATGCTTGTTTGATGTCCATAACTCCAGTTATGCATTGTTGAAATTACTACTACTTTTCTGTCCTAGTTCTATGCAGATCTAAAACATTGGCATGTTTGACCTGGTTAGCTTTGGAATAAGCTTTTGGTGATAATAACATTGTTGTAGGCAATTTCATTAGCTTTCTAGAAAGTCTAGGGTCACCCTTGTTGGATGCTTATGTCTTTAGTTATGGTTAAAACAAATGACTGTTGTGCTGCTGTCCAGATTTCTATACATGTGCTACGTGATTGTTTTAGCTTGCTCTTGTTTTGGCTAAACATGTTGGCTAATTCTTGATCGATGCATGTGTGCAATATCTGAACTTGAGTTCACTTGTGTGCCATGCCTAATATGCTTGCTATCCCTTTATAATAGGTTGTGTGATGTTTAGTTAAATAACTCTAGGTACCTATGTCTTGCATGACCTTATGGTTGCCTTGAATGCTATTATGTGATGCTTCTCATATTACCATTCTTCATATTCATGCAATTACATCTTGCATCTCATCTAGGTATGCTAGATGCACCATGTGAAGGACGTGATGTTGGAGCCGAACCCGAAGGCGGTGTATGGTGGACCTATCCCAAAGATGGAAGGACTGGCAAGTGCTAGGATGGGAGATGCTCACCAAGCGAGTGTCGTCTAACAAACACTGACTTAGTGTTGGATCCTAGGCAAGCCCCGGAGCATTTTAATTCTCCCATGTTTTACAAAATACTACTTGAGTCCTTTATGTTTGATGCATTAGGTTATAAGAGTTGATCGGAACCACTTGATGCATATAATTTCCTTGTCCAGAAGTACACCTTTAACCCTGTGTAGGTCTAGGATCGAATATATGCTTAGCCATGCTTAGACCAGTAGAAGTTAGGTGATTTCCTATCACCTGCGAGATATAGGTGGATACCAAAGCATGGTTGGCTATATTTGCTATCGTGGAAAGAACCATGGGGTAATGTAAATGGAGACCGGGTGGGATGTCGATAGAGAAGCAACAAGACATGGAGGTCTTGGGTGTGGATCTATCCACGTCTGTGTCGATTAAGGACTATACCGTTGTTGGCGCTTTTTGACAAGATTGAATGCATGCCTATCACTTAGCTATTCGTATAACCCGTTCCGACCATGAAGTTGAGTAGCTCAACTCAGGCTGGGCCCCGCTCTGTCAAAGTGCGCACTTTGGATGGTAGTAAGGATGTGCGGGGAGCCAGACATGAGCCCAAGGGCAGGGTAGTCCTGATCGTCCTAGCAGCTGGTCGTCCCTGATTGTGCGGTGCTGGGTGAACCCATGAAATGTGTACCTGAGTTATACCAAAGGTGACCTAAGACTACCTTGGTGCAGGTATGTCTGGGTTTGTGTTAGGAATAAATTCCCAGCTGGTTGAAATCGATTCGAATCGCCATCTCTCCCGGACAGTGGGAAACCTGGCTAGTACCAACATCGTAGTAACTGGATTATGGAATATGATGTTTCGGATAAACATGGAATTACTACACTAGCTATGGTTACTATTGTATGCTACTAAATGATGTATCACATGTTTGGCATAGCTAGTTGCTAATCTAGAGATGAATAGCTATAATTAACTAGATGACCAAAGTATAATTGTACACCTGAATTAGTCACGTTTTATGCAAAATGTTGTCAAGCTAGCTCCACATATAAAGCCTTGCATGATCCTTGGTGTCATTTTATTTCTAGTTTATGATGGGTAAGTCTAGCTGAGTACATTCGAGTACTCAGGGTTTATCCCACCATGTTGCAGGTGAAGTTCTTGGCTTGCTGAAGATGGTGGCTAACCACCGGTGGGCTCGATGACTCTATATTTATTTCTCATCTATATGCTTTTATCTGGGCATGTCACTTATGCTAGCAATGTATTTGGAACTTATATTAATGTAATCATTTGAAAGCTATGTTGTTTTCACTAATCGGTTTTTGAAACCCAAATTTGTACTATCATTCATGAACCTATTTATAATATTATTTCCGCTGCAACTCTACGTATGTGATGTGTATTTGCTTAATCATGCGATCTTGGTTATGATGTTGATTTACCAAGGTCCTTCGCGACACTCGGTGGACTACTGGGTTTATATAAGTGAAAGTATACGCGTGTCAACGTGTCAGCGTGGACAGCCGTACTTGATCTTGTATAAATTGGGTGGTTCCATCACAGCTGGTATCGGAGCAAGATTAAGCATAATACTGTCATATACATCATTTTAAAAACAAAGTTGGTTTTAAAAAGCCTATTTTAACTAAAACTTTAGCTACAGGCAAATTTGTCAAAACTAATTTGCAACACTATGCTAGCGACATCCTCCTTTATGCCTAATTAAGGACTACTAGGTGTTAATAAGTAAACTAACACTAACTATGGGGGGTTTACTTCTTGTAGTTTTTATTTCGTCGTCCATACGGCATGCTATTGTATGTATGCCATTTGCTTGAATGGTAATGTATGGATCACTATACCTCTACGCCTAGGAAAGAGGGTAAGTTGATGAGTGGCATGACCACAAGATGTGAGCGTGCGGTCGGGGAGAGCTAGCTTTGATACGATTGTATACGCATGCTTGCATGTGTGTATGGTGCGTATTTAATTGTGGGTAGCAAATTTAAGAAAAATGGACCCTAGGCCCATTTACTTTGGATTTTGGTGTTTGATGACCAACACAACCAAATTAGACCATTGAATTTGCAAGTGATTGTTTTGTAGTTCAATAGGATGCAAGCCATGACTTGGACAAAGGAAACGTGATGATCCGATGATCAACACCTCAAGCAAGATCTTAGGAGCATAAGAGAAGACCCAAGATATCAAGCAAAGTCTAAGAATGAAGATAGGAACCAAGCCGCACGCAAGATCGCGAAGAAATGAGCTCACAAAAGCGATCGGACGCTGGATCGGACGCCGGAAGAAAGAGACCAGAGGCTCCGATCAGTGGCTTGGCAACAGCAGGCGTCAGCAGTAGCGATCAGATAATGAACAAGTGAATCGACTAGACGCACTGATGGCAATGTTCATCAGTCCGGCAACACACTCAGCAAGTGACCGCAAGTGACCGAATGCTGGTGGCAAACCGACCGGACGCAGGCAGTCGCTGATCAGTTGTTCGTGGCTCCAACGGTGGGGACGACCGGATGCGTCCGAACAGGACGACTCCAGCGTTCGGTCAGTAGCAGAAAAGCAGGATTTCATCCCCAATGGCTACTTTCTCAGTGGGGCTCATAAATACAACCCCCAACTGGCCAAATGGTAAGTGTGGAGCTAAGGAAACATACTAATGGTGTTGATACACCATTTTAGTGATCTCCACTTGCATAGTGCTTAGTGTTTCATTAGGTGATTAGCGTATGTGCTTTGCGAAGTGCTTAGGTTGATTAGACCACCGCTTCTGCGCTTGCTCTAGGTTTAGGCCTAGTGTTTAGTGAGGTTTGCATACCTCTTACCACTCGGTACTTGCGAGCACCATTGTTGTACATCGGAGGGGCTTGTAGTCTTGCGAGATCACACCAATCGAGTTTGTGGTGTGGCCGCCACTGTGTACCGAAGGGAATAAGGCTCGCGGCGTTTCTACTGGAAGCTTGATAGTGAAGATAGCGGGGAGCATCTAGGAGAGGCTTGCCGAAAGGCACGTCAGAGACCCCCTTGCGCATGGGGAAGGCCCGAGGCTATCCACAGAGTTACCTGATCGGGAGCTTGGCCCTTGTGAGGGATTCCTTACGAGGGGCTCCAACGAGGACTAGGGTGAAGCTTGTGCGCTTCTCGATACCTCAGTAAAAATACCGGAGTCATCGACGGGAGTTTGCATATCTCTACCTTGCTCTTTAACTTCCGCATTTACATTATTTGTATTACTCCTTTTGCGGTAGAGATAGCAGCACACTAGCAAAACCGTAGTTGCACATTTAGATAGTTTATCTATTGCATAAGTTTTGCTAGGGTTAGAAAAAGAGGCCATAGTTTATAGTTAGATTTTAAAGTTGCCTAATTCACCCCCCCTCTTAGGCATCATGGTCCCTTCAATTGGTATCAGAGCCGGTTGGCTCAATTTGGACCTTTGGCTTAACCGCCGTTGAGTCGACGCTATTTAGAGTGGCTAGAATGGATACCTCTAGGCCTCCGCACTTTGACGGCACTAACTTCCCCTATTATAGAGCTAGAATGGCTTTCTACCTTGAGGTGGTTGATTTGGGAGTTTGGAGAGTCACTTGAGACGGGATGAAACCCATTAAGAATCCTGATAAACCCACGAAGAGTGATGAAAAGGAAATTCATTTCAATGCTGGAGCAAAAAATTGCTTATTTGAATCATTTAGCATGGATGTGTTTAACCAAGTGTTCACTTTAAATACAACACATGAAATATGGTTAAAACTCCAAGAGCTCCATGACGGCACATCTAATGTCCGTGAGCAAAAACATTGTCTAGCTAAACAAAATTATGATTCCTTTACAATGAAAGATGACGAGCTTGTTCATGATATGTATTCTCATTTGAATCTAATTATCAATGAGCTCCATTCAATAGGACTAACAAAGCTAGATGATGTGGACATCGTGAGGAAGATCATCTCCATGCTACCACAAAAAAAGTATGCAAGCATCATCACCATCCTTCACAACATGGAGGACTTGAGCACCATGACCTCGGCCATAGTCATTGGCAAGATTGTGGCATTTGAAATGTCATGAAAGATGGGTCAAGAAGAAGCCTCTTCATCAAGCAAAGGCAAAGCTCTTGCTTGTGGTGAGAAAAAGAAGATGAAGGTCAAGCAAGTTGAGACAAGCTCAAGCTCCTCAAGTGAAGATGAAAAAGAAGATGAGGATGAGGATGAGGATGATGATGAAGATTCAAGTGATGATCAACCTTCCTCCTCCACCTCCGACCTTGATGAAGAATCAATCAAACTAATCAACAAGGTGGAGAAGATAATACAAAAGCTCAATGTCAAGGGTATGCCCATCCAAATCCAAGATATCATTTTCACCAATCAAAGAAACGAGCAAAGAAACAGATGATGCTATGGATGCGGTGAGTTGGGGCACTTTGTGGAAGTTTGTCCAAACAAGCCCACACCCAAGACAAAGAAGAAGGCATGCAAGAACCAAGCCCTCACATCAATAAGGTCATGGGATGATTCGTCAAGTGAATAAGAACACCATCACAAGAGGCGAGGGCGCAAGCGCTCATCATCAAGCTCTTCTTGTGTGTGCCTTATGACATGAGGTAACGAAAGTTCATCCTCTAGTGAGAGTGATAGTGATGATGAAATGCCTTCTTATGAAGAAATTGTGCAACAAAACCTTAATTATGCTAAAGTTTGCACTAGTCAACAAAAGAAGCCCGAGGGAAAATAAAAGAAAAGCTAGATAGTTCACAAGAAGCATACAAAACTTTGCTTGAACAATATGAGAATTTTGCTAATCTTAATGTTCAACTATCTACTAAAATTGAGCAACTTGAGGCTAGTGCAACAACAAATGCATGCACAAGCAATGATGAGCAACTTGTAAAGAAAAATGAAAAATTAAAAGAAAAGTTAGCTAGCTCACAAGATGCTTATAAAAGTTTGCTTGCTAAAATGGAAACCATGCGCAAACATTGTGATGTGCTAACTAATAAAGTTGCTAATCTTGAAGCCGTTAGTACAACTCCCACTAAGGCATCTAAAAGGAAAAGTTCTAACATGTCTAAAAAGGATGCCTCTACTTCTTGTAATGATTTATATTTATACTCACCTTTGTGCAACCAAGTTTGTGTTGAGAAAGTTGTTGTAGATACATGCACATAAGAGGCTGCAAAGGAGAATGAGCAACTCAAGCAAGAAGTAGCTCGCCTCACCAAGGACTTGACTCGAGTGAAAGGCAAGGCGAAGCAAGCCCAACTTCATCAAGATAACACCGTCAAGGGAGTGAAGAAGCTTGATGAAGGACAAACCATGGTTTGCTACGTGTGCCACAAAGAAAGCCACAAGTCCTATGAGTGCAAGGTGAAGAATGGGGGAGGAGCAAAGGAGAAGGAGAAAAAGCAAACAAGCAAGCTCTCCAACACCTACACCAACAAGGTGGACAAGATGGCCTCCACACCTTATCTCTTGAAGAAGAAGAAAAATGACAAGGTGATGGCCATCAAGGTGAACAAGTAAGCCAACAATGGGGCCAACTGCTTTTGGGTGCCAAAGGAAATCATTTCCAACATAATGAGCACCACGAAGGTTTGGATCCTGAAAGGGAAGTGAGAAGTCCTATAGACGATGGGGAATTTGGAGACTTGGCAAAGTGTGGATGCATTTCATGGGGTGCATCATGATGGACAAAGACATTGCCAAGTGGGTTAGTGAATACTATGGACCCAAATTCCCCTCCCCATGTTAGGTAACTAGATTCATTTTACTTCAATTGGTATTAGATTTAAATTTTTCTACAATTGGAATCTTTTAGCATCTAGTTACTCCTCATGCCTAGGTTTGCATTTGTATTCTTATATATTTTGTCATGCATACACCAGGTATTTCATATGGTAGGCTTGCTAGGTTTCATTCTTATTCCTTGGAGCAATCTTACATGGTTTAAAATTGTTTAGGAGCACGACACATAGCTTGTCCCTCAATTGTTCATCTAATATGTGCCAAAGTCCAAATTATAGATAATTTCTCTCGAATATTGCCTTCTAAAATGACTCACATTCATGTGATGTCATCTTTCAAGTGGTATTTTTTATTCTAAAATCAATGTGCATGTTTCCTACAAGTATTCCATAAGTGTGTGCACAAATTTAGGGGGAGATTACTCTACAAGTTGGATGCTTTGAGACTAACACCTTTTCAAGCTTATCATGTGTGTAGTAGTGTCATTGCAAGGAAAATGGAGTCTCCGGAGTTAAGCATCATCCTTCAAATATCCACCACCGATTGCAAGTGGTTGAAATCAAATTGATTTCTACATGTGGTATTTCTAAACCAATATCATCATGTTGATTTCATTTTGATATTCATATGCTTTCTTCGTGCATTATATAGATTAAATTCCCTTGTGCAATACTTTGCCAATTATGCATATGCTTTGTCTTCTACCATATGTATGCATATATTTAGGGGGAGCTTAGTCTATATAATGTGAGAGTCAAATTTTGTGATCTATTTCACTCTACACACAAAGGATCACAAAGTTTGACCCTCCCTTGTGCTACTAATGTCTTCCTTTTTTGGTGTTTGATTCCAAAGGGGGAGAATTTAGAGGACCAAAAGCAAGCATTAATTTGTAGTAATGGTCCGAGAAAAGGAGGATAGTGGATTATGGATTAGCCTATGTAATGGGGAGAATTTGTAGGAAGCAATGCTTAAATCCATAATACCACTAGGGACATTTGCAAGGGCAAGATGAGTTTTTATGTAGTCTTACAAGTAGTATCTTTTGGCATCATATAATCTTGCCCCTTGCATTGCATCCTAGCAAGTAGATATGTTTCAAATTCAAAATTTTTATTATTTGCTTGCTTTGGTCGTGTTGTCATCAATCACCAAAAGGGAGAGATTGTAAGGAAAATGGACCCTAGGCCCATTTACTTTGAATTTTGGTGTTTGATGACCAACACAACCAAATTGGACTAATGAATTTGCAAGTGATTGTTTTGTAGTTCAATAGGATGCAAGACGTAACTTGGACAAAGGCGACGTGATGATCCGATGATCATCACCTCAAGCAAGATCTTAGGAGCACAAGAGAAGACCCAAGATATCAAGAAAAGTCCAAGCATGAAGATAGGAACCAAGCCGCACGCAAGATCGTGAAGAAACAAGCTCATAGAAGCGACCGAGCACTAGACCGGACGCTGGAAGAAAGTGACTGGATGCATCGATTAGTGGCTCGGCAATAGTAGGTGTCAGCAGTAGCGATCGGACGCTGAACAAGTGAATCGACTGGACGCACTGATGGCACTATTCATCAGTTCGGCAACACACTCAGCAAGTAACCGAATGTTGGTGACAAACCGACCGGACGTAGGACAGCAACGTCTGATCGAGTACAGAGAGGTTCTAGAGTGGCAAACTTGCGACCAGACGCATCCGGTGGCAAGTGACCGGACGCTGGCAGTGTTCGATCAGTTGTTCATGGCTCCAACGGTCGGGATGATAGGACATGTCCGATCAGGACGACTCTAGTGTCCGGTCAGTAGCAGAAAAGCGGGATTTTGTCCCCAACGGCTACTTTCTCAGTGGGGCTTATAAATAAGACCCCCAACCGGCCAAATGGTAAGTGTGGAGCTAAGGAAACATACCAAGGGTGTTGATACACCATTTTAGTGATCTCCACTTGCATAGTGCTTAGTGTTTCATTAGGTGATTAGCGTAGGTGCTTTGCGAAGTGCTTAGGTTGATTAGACCACCGCTTATGCACTTACTCTAGGTTTAGGCCTAGTGTTTAGTGAGGTTTGCATACCTCTTACCACTTGATGCTTGCGAGCACCATTGTTGTACAATGGAGGGGCTTGTAGTCTTGCGAGATCACACCTACCGAGTTTGTGGTGTGGCCGCCACCGTGTACCGGAGGGAACAAGGCCCGCAGTGTTTTGGCCGGAAGCTTGATAGTGAAGACGGCGGGGAGCATCTATGAGAGGCTTGTCGGAAGGCACGTTGGAGACCCACTTGCATGTGGCAAAGGCTCAAGGCTATCCATGGAGTTACCCGACCGGGAGCTTGGCCCTTGCGAGGGGCTCCAACGAGGACTAGGGGGAAGCTTGCGCGCTTCTCGATACCTCGGTAAAAATATCAGAGTCGTCGACGGGAGTTTGCATATCTCTACCTTACTGTTTAACTTCCACATTTACATTATTTGTATTACTCCTTTTGTGGTAGAGATATCAACACACTAGCAAAACCGTAGTTGCATATTTAGATAGTTTATCTATTGCATAAGTTTTGCTAGGGTTAGAAAAAGAGGCCATAGTTTAGAGTTAGATTTTTAAGTTGCCTAATTCACCCCCTGTTAGGTGTCATAGTCCCTTCATACCTTTGTTTGCTATCCCTCCTTCGCATAGTGCTTGCTCCTATGCAACCAAATTTGTGCCACATGAGAATTCTTGTGGGTTGTATGTTTAGTAATGGTGCCACGATTAGCGATCTACGGTGCCATGACAAAACCGAGAGCCTCTTGTGGGTGCGCACACAAGGTTGTGTTGCCCGACACGCTCTGGTATCGAGGTTTCTAGTCATGATCCATTGTAGAACTACACCGATGTGTTATTTTCACATGAATTCTTCCTTGGTTATCTCTCCTTATCATGGCAGAAGATCTATATGTTGAACCCGATGCAATAGGACTCCCTTCTAAAGTTGTCCAAAGGATAACCTTGAACAATAGGTCACCGACATGAACGTAAACAGACTACAAGTGATGGTAGACAAGTGACTCTACTTGACGGTCCCGGTAATGACGTTGGTCATCTAGTGAGCAACTTATGTCATTCTCGTTGGATCATAAAAGTGCACCACACTTAAGGCTGGGCAAGTTATCAATCGGATGATAAATGGACTAGGATATTATGTGCTATAGTAGGTCACCTGGCGCTTATGAGTTTTCTATCCAAGCCTTGACCTTTATGTGCAAGATGATGAACCAACCTTCTTCGGTGTGACCCCTTTCTGCTGACTTCAATGGAGACCATCTGTTTATGCTTCGACCACAATTTTTATTGTCAAGAGTAAAGATTTGGAACCTTTTTAGTATTGAGAGCTAATCGATTAGTTACCAGTAGGAAGGTTAATCTCTAGCTAGGTAACGACTCTTTGGTAACTCTAAAGGCTACGTCTCACAGGACAATGTTAAGCAAAGAAACAGCAAAGCCGGTCATCAATGCCAGTACTGCTTTCTTCTCCAAGCCCTATGTTGTCGAGTAAATTCCATCTTGGATAATGCCATGGGTAGTGCAAGAGGTTGTATCAGCTAAGTGAAAAGCTAGAGAAAGCCCGTCCCTAGTCTTGGTCAACATCATTATGTATATGGTGCTATCAAAGGATTTGTTTAGGACTCTATTGGATGCAGCACAGAAGGGTAATAAGAGACATTTCCTTATCTAGTAGAATTGCCTCTTCACGTGAAGTATGCACTGTGCCTGCAAGAACATCCCACCAATTCAATGCTTGTGTATCGTCGAGCTGGTACCTACATCAGCGATTGAAGTTGTTCCTTGGGAAGCATATGAGGAAAACCCTAGCCTCCACCATCAGCGAGAAAGCTACCACTGTCATAAAAAGAGTTAAAGACTGCGAACACACTTCCAAATGTGTGAAGCAAAGGAAAAGAAGAGCGGGAAAATTGTCGAGATTTCATGGCACTCAACCAGTTATCTTTATGCCAGTGATTAGAGGATCAACATGGTTGGATTGTCACAAAACTTGGTGACCTCATTCCTCACTTAGGATACTTCAATGTCTTAAGTTGGTTTGAGGATCGGGTGAATAAAGCATCGGATTTGAGAGATGTTTTGATAGTTCGGTCCCAAAAATTTTAGAACAAAGAAGTTTTGGTAGATGAATTGTTTGGATAGCCAAACAATGTCCGTTTGAGATGAATTTTGGTCAGTAGTTAAAGGACTCTTGGATCTAAATGCCTACCAAGATTTGTGCACAATGGAGTAGTAGTTTACAGGATATGAACTAATTACCATAAGGTACAGAATCTATGATTTCTCTGCTAACTACTTGTATCCCTCATATTAGTAGGTTGTGTTGTAGTTTAGGTCATGTTGGCAATCTGATGATGGTTAATACTTTAGATACCCTAGAGAATACTCCTTGCACCCTTTTGTGCCTTGCTTCTGCCCTCTCATATCAACAATGCTGGCACAGTCAAGGTGTTCTACAAGTCAATTTATGCCATTATTAGTCAAAAGCAATTTGAAAAGTGTCAAACAATAGATTTTAGATTTTGCTTATGAGTTGTTGATTGAAATTAGAAAGGAAGCTTCAATGTCCAATGTAGTTCATCAAAGCTAGTTTTGCTATAGTGCAAGTCATCCTTCTTACTGCGCCACTGCACCATGAAGGCAACTTGTGCTCAACCTGCTTAGTAGTGTACTGTTTTTCAAGTTAGCGTATACCTGCAACTTTCGTTGACCTTCAGACCTCGCTGTCATCCTTCTTCAGCAATGTTTTCCAAGGTGGACTTGTCCTTGGTACATTCTATGTGTTTTACCCAAGAGGTTGCCTCAGATTCAACCTAGATAATTGTTGCCGCTTGGATACAAGGATTCCCCAAATGATGTTCATCAAAAACACTGAGTCAACAGAGTCAGCTATCAAATTCACTGCTCACTCAACGGACTTAGATAATATAGTGTTATCATTAGAGAAAGAGAACTGCACACATGGAACATTATGTAGTTTTCCATCGGGTGGCATTTGAGTGATTGAACGGTTATGACCGGCATAGACATTGTCTATTGGTTAGTCGGTTTCTTACAGCCTTGGAGGATGATTACCCCATCTGTGATCTCATCCCTTATGGAAAGTTGGACTCAAGCTACTTTGGTAGAGGACTACTTTTCAAACTTTGTGAATGAACATGGAACCATTGTAAGGAGTAGATTTTAGAAGCTTGCAGTCTAGTGCAAAGTTCACATGGTCCATGCTATATTACCTAGGGAAAATAGAGATTGTGAGTAATTAGTTTATGCTCCATAGTACTCTCCGCATCCTGAGAATGAAGTATGGTGCTTTCTTGGATTCCTCCCAAAGTAACAATGCTTCTTGGACGCCAACGAAGGAAATTCTTTAGACAAAACTTACTACGAAGGGCAAGTATCAGAAAGTGTCTTGACCAAATTAGCCTCTCTGATAGTCCAATGTTAAGTAGCCTAATGCTGTCACTGATGTTAGAAAATGGATGCCATGCTTCTCTTCCCTTAAAAGTCTTTTGCACCAAATCTTTGGGCAAGATTCTCGTAAGGGGGGAGGGCTATAACACCCCTGGTGTTGTCACTAGTTAAGCAATGGGTTTGAACTCAAACATGACATGTTAAGTGGTGATGAAGGTGTCAAGATCAAATCTACAAGAGTGAGCTCCAACTTAAACTTGGACAACGCACCTTGCTTACATATGGACCCTTGTTAAGTTTATGCAAGAGTAAGGTTAAACATGCTCATTCCATGTACATTACATAAACAAGCATCCATCTAGACCAGTGGAAAAGTTTCATGAAGTTTGGAATCAAGAAGTCACATGAAATGATAAGTTATAATCTTTCTTGGATTGCTTTATTAAGTTAATGGAATTATAGATCATCAATCAAACCTTGATACCTTGCCCAAATGGCTCTAATTGAACTCTACAACAAAAGTCATGAAGGGTTCATGTTGAGCACATGTCAAGAAAATGCCTCAATCGGTCTAAAACTCTAATTTAAGTGTTACCGTGATGCTATTTTGACTAGGTTGACCAATCACTTACATTGCTTGCATGGAGTTGCACCTTAAATAAAAGTTGAAGTTTGAGTAGAGTAGAACAAACTTTGTTTTTGGACAAAGAGCCAAATTAGCTTGGAAATAAGTCAAATAGAGGCTCGAAGATTGAATCAGCGGCTGTTTTTAGACTTAGAAATATTCAAAGTCAGGAACTCATCGTCATCGGCATTGGCATGTTGCGTTCTTGTGTTTTTGTTAAGCAACATGACTTGACCCCAAAATAAAAGTTGGAGTTTACATCTTGGAGAAGAGCATACAAAAAGATGGATTGGGTTTGACCGAGTTTTGACCTCTGAAAGTGAGTTTCCATGACCGTTAGCAATGTGTTGGCGCTATCATCTTGGAGATTAATTACCCACTGATCTGTTGCTCAAATGACCTGATTACCTTAATGAAAAATATAGACCAGGCCGAGGTGAACAAACTTCATTTTTTGGCCCAATGTCTGATTTGGCCCGGAAGCAGCCCAAATTGGCTCCTCACCATGTCCACTTCGGTGCCCGCCACCTGCTCAACCGAGGGCCGCATGGCCGCCATGCACTGGAGCATGCTCTGCCTTGGCCAACACGCATCCCACCTTAGTGCCATGCGCCGCCTCATGCCCTGCTCCTCCATAAACGAGTGCCAGAGCTGCCCCACGCCTTCCTCTCACTCACGCTGCTGCTCCTCGCTTCGCCAGTCGCTTTGCGCCGAGCTGCGACCATGGCCGCCATTGCCAAGTGGTGAAGCTCCTGCACCGCCATCATTCTTCCACCTCCGTGCGCCTCGCAGCCCTAAATCCACCACCATCGGCTTTGTCGTCGCCTCCTCCCTTGTCCCACGCCACTTTGCCAACCGTGCTGCTGCCCCTCGCCGTGCCGCTGCTGCATGTACTGCCCTATAGCCATGGCCACCCATGGAAGCTCATGGCCATGCCATCGGTGGCCAGCTCAGGCCAAGCTAGTGCCAGTCATGGGCACGGCCTGCCCCGGCGCCCTTCCTCCGCTACCGTCGGCCACCCGACTGCCTGAATCGATCGGTCCCAATGCCATCCCCTGCTCTATGTTGTTGGAAGGAGAAGGGGCACCACGTGCATGAATATGATGTTTTCCAGGGGGCGAAGTGAAGAATCAGTGACCCGTTTGAATAGTTCTGAAAAGGACCGGTCCGATAGCGTTTAATTTATGTTTTCTGCAGGGAACCCGATGCATGATTTACATTTCTTTTCTTTGATTTTTGTAGATTTGAATGATCAATTTGAAAATTCGTAGTAATTAATATAAAAATGGTAAAATATTAAATGAGGACTTTTTGGAATCCTTATGAAATTATCCATGCATTAGATCTATAATATGGCATGATTTAGTTGAAATTTTTTGCTATAAAAATCAATGTATGCAGTTAGGTTTTTAATACTAGTTGTGTCTTGTCTTTTTCATAACTGCAGTTGTTGTGCTCAAATAAATGTGAAATTTTTAGGGAGTGCTACTAAGGTGATGGTTGATGTCTGGTAAAAATTTCAGGACTTTAGGTTTGATAGATTAAGAGTTACAAAAATAACAAATGCGCTGTGTTGCTTTGCTCCTATTCTGAATAGGCCTGCATGTTTGAATTAATTGGCTTAGTTAAGTTATGAATCATGCCTTGATGACAATCATGGAGTTGTAGTACTTTTTGGTTAAGTAGATTTTTAGTTATAGTTGCACACATTTCTGTGGCTGTTTCTACACAAACCTAGACATGGTTGCATTATTGGTACTATGGGGACTTTTTAATAGTAGAATTAGCTTTATGTGTTTATAACAAAGTTGTTTACAATTTTCTAAGATTTCGAAAAAGTCTAGAACAACATTTATTGGATATGTAGAACTCTAGTTATAGCGGTTTAAAGTGACATATTAGATTCTATCCATGTTTTAGACAGAGATGCATTCATTGGATTAAATGACCTTGTTAGCTGTAGAATCATCTTAAGATGATAATAAGAAAGTTGTAGGTAACTCTATAAGATTTTCAAAAAGTTAATATTCTTGATTCTTGGGGATCTAGAACTCTAGTTATGCTTCTCTGAAGTTTCTAACAGTTTTCTGTACCACTGTTGTTTGGGCTGCATCTGCAGTTTTGCTTGTGCAATTATTTTCGTGGTGTAGATGATGTTTGCTGTGGTTGTAGTGAATACCAAAGTTGTAGCTAATTTCGTAATCAAGCTTGTGATAAAGTTTCATGACCATAGGCCTGATAATTTAGGAGCTATAGATTTTGCAAGTTCATTGTCAGATTTTGCATGCTCTCTATACAGATCTGAATGATTGTGTTGTTTGACTTAGCTATGCTTTGAATCATGTCTTGCAGATAATAGAACAAGTGTAGTTATTTTCATGAGATTTCTAAATTGTTAAATATCACTCATTTTTGTGGTCCAAATCTTAGTTATAAGCTTGTGAAGTTGCATGGTAGAATCTGTCTAAGTCTGGATAGAGGTGCTCAATTGTGCTTGATTGACCTTGTTAATTGAGGAATCACCTCGTGATGATAATAAACATGTTTTATATAATTCGATAAGATTTCTATAAAGTTAAGGTTCATGCTTGTTTGATGTCCATAACTCCAGTTATGCATTGTGGAAATTACTACTACTTTTATGTCCTAGTTTTGTGTAGATCTGAAACATTGGCATGTTTGACCTAGTTAGCTTTGGAATAAGCTTTTGGTGATAATGACAATGTTGTAGACAATTTCATTAGCTTTCTAGGAAGTCTAGGGTCACCCTTGTTGGATGCTTATGTCTTTAGTTATTGTTAAAACAAATGACTGCTGTACATATTTCTATACATGTGCTAGGTGATTGTTTTAGCTTGCTCTTGTTTTGGCTAAACATGTTGGCTAATTCTTGATCGATGCATGTGTGCAATATCTGAACTTGAGTTCACTTGTGTGCCATGCCTAATATGCTTGCTATCCCTTTATAATAGGTTGTGTGATGTTTAGTTAAATAACTCTAGGTACCTATGTCTTGCATGACCTTATGGTTTCCTTGAATGCTATTATGTGATGCATCTCATATTACAATTCTTTATATTCATGCAATTACATCTTGCATCTCATCTAGGTACGCTAGATGCACCATGTGAAGGACGTGATGTTGGAGCCGAACCCAAAGACGGTGTATGGTGGACCTATCCTGAAGATGGAATGATTGGACAAGTGCTAGGATGGGAGATGCTCGCCAAGCGAGTGTCGTCTAACAAACACTGACTTAGTGTTGGATCCTAGGCAAGCCCCGGAGCATTTTAATTCTCCCATGTTTTACAAAATACTACTTGAGTCCTTTATGTTTGATGCATTAGGATATAAGAGTTGATCGGAACCACTTGATGCATATAATTTCCTTATCCAGAAGTACACCTTTAACCCTGTGTAGGTCTAGGATCGAATATATGCTTAGCCATGCTTAGACCGATAGAAGTCAGGTGATTTCCTATCACCTGTGAGATATAGGTGGATACCAAAGCACGGTTGGCTATATTTGCTATCGTGGAAAGAACCATGGGGTAATGTAAATGGAGACTGGGCGAGATGTTGGTAGAGAAGCAACAAGACATCGAGGTCTTGGGTGTGGATCTATCCCTGTCTATGTCGATTAAGGACCGTACCATTGTTGGCGCTTTTTGATAAGATTGTACGCATCCCTATCACTTAGCTGGCCATATAACTCATTCTGACTGTGAAGCCGAGTAGCTCAACTCAGGCCAGGCCCTGCTCTGTCAAAGTGCACACTCTAGATGGTAGTAAGGATGTGCAGGGAGCCAGACATGAGCCTAAGGGCAGGGTAGTTCTGATCGTCCTGGTAGCTGGTCGTCCCTGATTGTGCGGCGCTGGGTGAACCTACAAAATGTGTACCTAAGTTATACCAAAGGTGACCTAAGACTACCTTGGCATAGGTATGTCTGGGTTTGTGTTAGGAATAAATTCCCAGCTAGTTAAAATCGATTCGAATCGTCGTCTCTCCCAGACAGTGAGAAACTTGGCTAGTACCAACATCATAGTAACTAGATTATGGAATATGATGGTTTAGATAAACATGGAATTACTACACTGGCTATGGTTACTATTGTATGCTACTAAATGATGTACCACATGTTTGGCACAGGTTAGTTGCTAATCTAGAGATGAATAGCTATAATTAACGGGATGACCAATGTATAATTGTACACTGAATTAGTTACATTTTATGCAAAATGTTGTCAAGCTAGCTCCACCTATAAAGCCTTGCATGATCCTTGGAATCATTTTATTTCTGGTTTATGATGGGTAAGTCTAGCTGAGTATATTCGAGTACTCAGGGTTTATCCCACCATGTTGCAGGTGAAGTTCTTGGCCTATTAAAGATGGTGGCTAACCATCGGTGGGCTCGGTGACTCTATATTTATTTCTCATCTATATGCTTTTATCTGGGCATGTCACTTATGCTAGCAATGTATTTGGAACTTATATTAATGTAATCATTTGAAAGCTATGTTGTTTTCACTAATCGGTTTTTGAAACCCAAATTTGTACTATCATTCTTGAACCTATTTGTAATATTATTTCTGGTGCAACTCTACGTATCTGATGTGTATTTGCTTAATCATGCAATCTTGGTTGTGATGTTGATTTACTGAGGTCCTTCACGACACTCGGCGGACTACCGGGTTTATATAAGTGAAAGTATACGCGTGTCAACGTGTCAGCAGGGACAATCGTACTTGATCTTGTATAAATTGGGTGGTTCCATCACACTGACCACCCTAGATAGCTTTGCTAGGAGTCCATGAAGCAATAGCGTACCTCACTAGAGCACGAGGTGGTCAGAGAACGCCGGCGTACCACTGCGCTGCCTTTGTCGTCCGCCATCACCACCGATGAGGGTGCTCTAGTGCACCACCGGTCCAACGAAGGGTACTACTGGGTGTGGGGGATCATAGGGAGCACGTAGGTGTCGTCGTCGTCGGTGATCTCGCCGTCGGTGAGATATCACTGGCCGAAGCACCTCCTCAGCTCTGGAGTTGCTGACATGTGGGTCCTACTGACCAGCGGGCCCCATCTGTCAGTCTGTGTATTAGTTGATTTTCTGAATTGTTTTCACAGATTTGAGTGCTTGTTTAAAAAATTCATATCTCAAGTTTGGAGTGTCCAATTTTGGTGAACCAAATGTTGTTGGATTCCTCATGAAGTGTAGTATTTTGTAAAAATATGAAATGCACTGTTTCTAGTATTTTTCAAGGTGAATAAAATGTAGCTAGATAAGTGCTTTTAAATTGTTTGCAATCTTGTAAAAAACATAACTTGAGCTAGGGAAGTGATAAAATTGTGATTCCAATTTTTCTGATCTTTGTGTTGACATGATCTAGCTATAAAAAATACTAAACTTGTAGTAAACTTGCTTAGAGTAAGGTCTTTCTATTTATATTTTAATAAATGATGTTTTATGAGGAAATTCATAAGGATAAAAATAAGTAACATATTGCCATGCAAATTTTTGTACAATGTTATAGTACTAGAATGAAGCCAATAAAAATATAAAATATGTTGCTTGACTCTTTTCAGTAGGGGTAACTATTTTCACTAAAAATAAACCTTGCTAGCTTGTTATTTTTGTAGAGGATGCTACTCATGTCCTAATGGTATGAAATTTTTACAGTACCCTATTGGGAGCACTGGGAAGCTACTATAATTTTCTGAGAATTTATTGTGCACATTTGGTATATGTTTGTTATTTCAACTAATTATCTAATTAAATTAATAAAGGCATTGAAATAAATAAATTGGGCTTGACCTTTATGTTTTCTAGAGTGTATTTGATATTCCTGAACTATTGGTACCAATGGTGTTGCTCAATTTGAGATTTTTATATGCCGTGAAAATATTATTGCTCTATAATTCAATTTAGAGGTGTTTTTGGATAGATTCTATTGTTGGGTATTTTGCATAGTCAAAATGAAGTTTACTATAAAAATGGTTAATAACAAAGTTGTGGGGAACTTCTTTCATTTATCTTGTGTCAAAATTTCATGAAAGGCAAGCTTTAGAGCATTATAAGTCTCCCTATTTTATTAATGTCACCTAAGCTACTCGTATTGATGCATTGTGTGATAGGAGTTGTTTGGGAACACTTGCTGCATTTTACCTTTCCTTGTCTAGAAATATCTACCCTGAATCCTATTAGAGTCCAGGAACGCTCCTTACACTTAACTATGCTTAGACCGGTAGAAGTCGGGTGATTTCCTGTCACCTGCGAGCCATAGGTGATAACTTGATCACAGTTGGCTATATTATGCTATCGTGGAACATAACTTGGTGTTGTTGATCAATTGGAGACCAGGCGGGGTCTTATGTTGGTGGTGATCATAGTGATTCCATATGTGTCATTTAAGGACCGGTCGTTGGAGGTCATGTTGTCATGTTGAACGCATGCCTCTCACAAAGTTGGCCGGATAAGTCATTCCGACCACGAAGCCGAGTAGCTCAATTCAAGCCGACACCCAATAAGTGAAAGTGTGCACTCTGGAGGCAGTAAGGATGTGCGGGGAGCCAATGGCATGAGCCTAAGGGTGGGTTAGAGTTCTGAGCTTCCTGGCAGATTGGTAGTATCTCTGAGGGTGTGACGCTAATTGGACCCATGATTTGGACCTAAATTGTACCAAAGGTAACCCAAGGTGGTCCCTGATCAGGTTGCCTAGGTGTGTGTTAGGACTATTTCCCTAGCTAGGTAGGAATCAATTCGAATCACCGTCTCTCCCGGATAGTGAGAACTTGATAGGAGTACGCTTCATCGTAGTAATTGATGGAAGTGTTGGTTATGAGATTATGAAAGAGCTCAACTTGATATGGTTAATATTGTATTGACTTAAAGGTATCAACATGTTTGGCATAGGATAGTTGCTAATCTAGTATGAGATAGGATTAATAACTAGTGATTCACAATTTAAAAGATATTGGACAATTAATGCTTTTTATGCAAATAATGTCAACTAGCTCTACTTATAAAGCTTTGCATACTCCTTGGTGTCTTAGCATTTTAGTTGATGATGGGTAAGTCTAGCTGAGTACCCTCTTGTACTCAGGGTTTTATTCCCATTGTTATAGATAATATTATGTACCACGGCTACTACAAGCACTGCTTTGCTCCTGCAGTGGATGAGGAATAGGACCATGGGCATGGTCATTCTGTATATATCATCTCACCCTTGTGCTTTTGTTGGAGATGACTTTGAAAACTGGCTATGTATCTAAACTACTATTGGTGTCGTTCTGAACTATGTTGCTTCCGCTACTTCTAAACTAATGTTGTAATAATTGTGTTGGAACTCTGAAGTATGACAAACTATTTGTGAACTTGTTGTAACATGTGGCTTGTATGTTGAATCATGTATGATCTTGGCTTGTATGTTGGTTGATTAGAGATCCTTCGTGATACTCGGTGGACTACCATATTTATATGGGCTCAAGTGTGATGGTTTGACTACCTCACTGGTTGCTATTGGACTTGTGCTCTTATAAATTGGACGGTTCTATTACAATGGGATCGTATGTGCATCCTGTTGGTCTATATTTGGATGGTGGGTTTCATACCCATTGCCACCGCTATGCAATGTTGTCTTGTTGGTGCGATATGGCGCTGAGTTGGTGTCTGACCAGACCGTGGTGACTATCGTCACATTGGTCCTTGAAGGAATGGTGTAGCGTGCTCGCCCCTATCAGAGCAGGTTCATTAGGCAGGGCCCAACCTCTCTCTCTCTCTCCCTTTTAAGGGTCATGATGGGGGAGAGGTCAGGCATCTGAGCATCGTGTGATCTGTGCTAGAGGAAAGGGTCATGAACCCCCTGTTCTTAGTGCCTGGCCTGCTCTGTTTGGCTTTGTTGGGCCTCGATCATTTGGGCTTTTGTAAGCTATTGTGTAGTGGGCCACGTGTCCTGCTAACCAGTGTCCTGAGACACCCAGGGTTATAACCTTGACACCATGTGTGGACTTTGCAGAAACCTTTAGCCTCATCGTCAAACCTGCCACTGTGCAGACTATGCCCTCTCTGGCTCTCTCCCACAACTGGCCAGTTCAGCAGCTTGATGCGAAGAATGCCTTCCTCCATGGCAACCTTGATGAGATAGTCTATTATGTTTAGCCCTCTAGGTTTGAGGATTCCACCAATCCAGATTATGTCTGTCGTCTAAACCACTCTTCGTGTGTTGTCATGGTGGCGACCTCATCTACTTGGTGCTCTATGTTGATGACATCATGCTCAATTCCTCATCCACTACACTCAGGTGACCTAATGGTCTCTTCTTGTCATAATGATAGTATATGCAAGAGATCCTCGACCGCGCTGGCATGGCCGAGTGCAAGCCCTGTTCCACTCTAGTGGATACCTACTCCAAGGCTTCAGCACTAGATAGTGTGCCTATCACTGACGCCTTAGATTTCTGGAGTTTGGCTGGTGCTCTCCAGTACCCCACCTTCACTCGTCCGGACATCTCCTACGCTGTTCAGTAGGTCTATCTCCAAATACATGATCCTTGGGAGCCTCACCTCGCCACTCTAAAGTGCATCCTGCAGTACATTTGTGGCACTCTTCACCTTGGGTTGCTCCTTCGACCTCTAGCATAGTTCGATCGGGTTGTCTACTTCGACGCATATTGGGCCAGTTGTCTCAACACACGCAAGTCCACCTTGGCCTATGCCATGTTCCTTGGGGATAGCCTCATCTCCTAGTCCTCCAAATGCCAGAACACTATCTCTAGGTCCAGCGCCAAATCTAAGTATTGAGGTGGTCGCCAATGTAGTGGCTGAGTCTTCATGGCTGCACCAACTTCGATGCTAGCTCCACTCCCCATCCAGTAAGGCTACCTTGGTGTATTGCAACAACAACAGTGCCATCTACATGTCCTCTAACCTAGTTCAGCACCAATGCACCAAAAACATCAAGATTGACCACCATTTTGTTCAGGAGCATATTGTCATGGATGTTGTCCGCGTCCTTCATGTGCCGACGTCGTCCCAGTATGCCGATATCTTCCCCAAGGACTTGCCTTCCACAGTCTTCTAGGAATTCTGGTCTAGTCCAAATGTCTGTGGCAATGCTCCAACTATAGGAGGGGGTGTTAGACAACCATGTATGGTGCATGGGTTGTTTGGGCCTTTATGGTTAATTATAGATTGATTGATATTATATTAGGCAAGGAGATCCCATAGTGGTCATGATTCTATAAAGCAAACTGGTCCTTATTGCCTATAACCTGGCTATTGGCCTCCTAATCAATCTATCAATTCTAATTGCCTTCAGTGACATTTGTATCTTCAAATGAATTTATTATGACAATAGATTCAATGATTTATCTAATGATATTAATTTTGTACCATTTAATATTATATATATATTTCATTAAAGTTGTTTCTCGAGAAGCGAAGACATAGTAAAAAGGTGATGGAGGGAGTATTTGTTAAGCCTGTGTATGTTATATTGTTATGTTCTTAGATTTGCCTGGTCGTCCTTTTGTAAAACATCTATCTGGAATTGTGGCATGCCTTAATTTTACAAATTTAGGAACTTCGATTGGCTACCTTGCAAGTGGATGGACCTTCATATTCTAATAGTCGTCTGTTATAGTTGATTTGAATACAAATACTCAAATATTTACCTTGAATATTGTTTACACCAAAATTTGGGAAGAAGAACGCGGGAACTCGAAGCTTCCAGGATTGTGTCATCAAGGAATCGATTAGATGAGAATCGGTATCAGCTGATTTAGATGTAATGTTAGAATCGGCTATTTTATTGATGACGTTAGCAGACAGCGTCAATGGGCTATACTTAAGTGGCGCCAGAGAGATGTGTCGGACTCTACGAATAAGGAAAATTGGGGTCCAAATTATTATTAAGTTAGAAAGTTTTCTTTTATTCGAAGAATTGTAATGAGTCATATTTGAGTAGGATTCATGTTTAGGTTCTGGGTATAAATATTAGACCCTGGTTATTGTAAAAAATGAACATTCAATCAATACAATCTTTATGGCTTTCGCCATCACATTAGGAGTAGGAGTACTGTAGATCTCGATGAGTTCTTCAGCAAACAGGGCTGCATCGACTGATCGACATCTAGCTTGCTTGTGAGTACCGTCATGACTTATATTGTGCTTGTAAAGCTGCATCAACTAATTGATTTTTTATGAGCCATAATATAAATTAGTTATCGATCTGCATTGTAGTTTGTAAGGCTGCATCAGCTAATTGATCTCTTACGAATCATAATACGGATCAAAGTTATCAATCTTGTGTTAAATAACTCATTGTTTAATATAATATCACCAATTATCAAATCTACTAAGATTAGTAAGTTTGTCCTTACTATTTTTGGTTGATTCACCAGTTATCGATCTTGCTATAATTAATTTTATATTAATTATAACAAAATCATCCGATTGAGATAGAGATAGATCGGCATCATATCATCTTAATTGGTCATCCTTTGATCTGGTTATGCTTTAAATCTTATAATTGATGGCTTAATTCCGCTAGATCGGCTGTTTTATCTCTATTTCAGTCAAACATAGTATGCATCCCAAGACATATTTCATTCTTGAATAAACTCATTAGTTAATGAGATCTAATCTAGTGACACTACCATAGCTGCATCGATCCAGTCAAACCTCACTGGTAAGACTTTAGATTAGAAATTATCGATTAGTGGTCTTGTTCATGATCAAGATATGTACTCTGTTTGTTTGCTATGACTGCATCGGCTATTTTAGCCGATTTGCCTATACCCTGACGCATATAGCATGTTTTCATGAATTTGTCAACATAAAGATGGTTTTATAGATTCTTTGGCTTTAGTTTATTATCATTATCAGAGCTGCATCGATCCGATCGAACCTCACTGTTGATGATAATAGATTAGACTAAAAACTATTTGCAGATTTATTTATATTAGACAGTCAATTTGTTCGCATGTTATACTCTTTTCATCAAATTTATCAGCTCGACGCTTTATATCAATCATGTTCCATTTAGCCAATGATGCTTTCTAATGTTCCATGTGATGAGGACATGACACCCATGCATATGACCATGTTTCGCGCATGGGATGGAGGGGAAGGAGGCCAGCAAGGGTGTCCAAGTCAAGAAGGAGGCCCGAGGCTAATTCGGTTTGAGTCCCCGAGGTGGAGGCCCAAAGCAACTCAAGTTCGAGTCTGCCTCAGAATCCAGGACCAGTCTGCCTTAAACTGGTCACCCAGGACGCATCCAGACTCTGTTTTTGATGATCCACATATGGATGGAAAGATAATTTGATAAGGAAGCCAATCCAAGTGGTTTCACATCAAAAGCTCTTTGGAATCAACGGGAATCATCGAAACAAGTCAACATCCAGAATCTACTAGGGTGCTGCGACACCTTTCTTTTGGTCCGTTGGACCGTGTATCGTGTTTGGGCCCATTAGGGGGCACGTCCAGGGTAGGCGATGACCCTAAGACCTTTATAATTATACGTAGTCGCTATCATTAGGGTTTGGGTTTTGCTTAGATTAATCTGTTAAGAACAGTTTCGCCGTTCATCGGTTTGTGAGACCCCAACTTCGTGAGATAATCATTCATCTGCAATTTGGTTGTGTTCTTTCTTGTTCTTGCTTGTGTTCTTTGTTGCGCAGGCAAGGATTAGCCTTCTTGGCGAGGTCAACCTAGTCCATGACTTGGTTGATAACCAGAGGAGCTGTGGTGCTAAGATTGCAGGGTTCGATCTTTCGATCTGAAGCCGGATCGGTGTGTCATTCTCCACCACAATGATAGTTACCATCACCTGACAGAAGATCGGGATCCCTGTTCCCATTACCATGAGTATCAGTTATTTTGATTCATATCATTATCATTTAATATTAGCCGATAATCCATGATTTAAAGATCTTCATTTCATGGATACACTGGACATCGACTATTTAGTCGATAGCCCCATTGAATCAGCTATCTAGCCATACATATGGAACTATTTGGTGCAAGACCAACATGTTCCACCTTAAATTACTGATAATATTTTCTTTCCTTATCAATTGTAGGTCAAATTGACTAGACGTCATTGGGTTTTTAGAATTGGCTGGTTCTATGTTGTGTCGTAGAACCAACCAATTTATAAGAGCACAAGTACAATGGCAGCCCACAAGCGGTCGCACTGTCATACTTGAGCCCATATAAACCTAGTAGTCCATCGAGTACCACGATGGGTCTTGATTAACGATCCACATACAACCAAGATCGTACATGATTCAACATACATGTCACATGTTACATAAAGTTCACAGATACAGTTCATTCATCAGAGTATGAAATAGAGTTATTACAAACCAAGTTTGGTAGATAGTAGCGGAAGCAAATTAAAGTTTGAAACTAGCATTTGCCAACATGGTTCAAATACAGTGCCAACTCATGATCATAATCCACAAAAGCATATAAGAAGGATTATTAAAAATGCCTGCCTAGGGTTCACTCCTCATCCACAACAGGATAAAAGTAATTCTTGCAATAGCCATGATAAACTATACCATCTGCAACAATGAGAATAAAACCCTGAGTATGAGAAGGTACACAACTAGACTTACCCGTCATAAACTAGAAATAAATTGACTCCAAGGATTATGCAAGGCTTTATAAGTGGAGATAGCTTGACAACATTTTGCATAAAAGTGATTAACTCAGTTATACAATTATAATTCAATCATCAAGTTAATTATAGCTATTCATCTCTAGATTAACAACTATCTTGTGCCAAACATGTGGTATATCATTTGATAACAAACAATAGTAACCATAGCTGGTGTAGTAATTCCATATTTATCTGAATCAACACATTCCATAATACAATTACTATGATGTTGGGGCTAGCCAAGTTTCTCACTATCTGGGAAAGACGATGATTTGAATCAATTTCAACCAGCTGAGAATTTATTCCTAGCACAAACCTAGGCAGACCGGATCAACGGTCACCTTTGGTACAACTCAAGTCCACATTTCGCGGGTTCACCTAGCGCCGCACAATCAGGGACAACCAGCTGCCAGGACGTTCAGGCCTAGCTTGCCCTTGGGCTCACGTCTGGATCCCCGCACATCCTTACTACCATCCAGAGTGCACACTTTTATAGAATAGGGCCTAGCCTGAGTTGAGCTACTCGGCTTCATGGTTGGAACGAGTTATAAGGTCAGCTAAGTGATAGGCATACGTTCAATCTTGTCAGAAGTGCCAACAATGGTACGGTCCTTAATCGGCGTAGATGAAATCACATGAGTCAACCTACACATAGACTCCGCCCGACCTCCATTTACATTACCCCATGGTTCTTTTCCACGATAGCAAATATAGCCAACCGTGGTTCGATATCCACCTATATCTTGTTAGAGCTGTGGCTTGAGGAGCCTTCTACTGATCCCTTCCTCTTCTTTGATGAACTCCAACAGCGTTATCTTTTCGGACAATCCTATATGCATGAGCATGGAATAAGATATCACGAATGCATATATGATGACACGTATAATATGATATAACATGATGACTACATCCTCATAATTATTTTCAATAGCATGGTGTTAAAGTAATAACAAGTGCATCCTATTTTACTGAGTAGGCGTATATCTCTTCTCTATTACTTAAGCAAACACTTCTGTAATTTATTTTTTGAACTACAAGACAGCAGCTACTCGTTTTAACCATAACTGGAGTTATATACATCAAAATAATATGGTTATGGACGTTCTGGAAAGCCTATGAAATTTTATACAACTTTCTTTTAATACCCTTAATGTGATTCAATAGTTATCTAGGCCAAACAATTCAGTTATTCAAATCTGTCCAGAAAGTAAAGATTTGGGACAGCAAACTTCAAATAACCAAAACACTTAAACCCTAAGGCCTATGACTATGAACATTTAACACAAGATAGATCAGTAAGTTATATACATCTTTGTTATTAACAAGTTTTACATAAAAGGCCATTATCAACATGAAATTATCAACTCAACCAAAACTATGCATGCAGGCATTTATTTGATTTATAAAGCAATAATTACTTAGTTGCATACAACCAATTGCTTCTAAGCCTTACTATTAACATCAACAGTTCATATGTATCACAAGTACCATAGAAAACATCATGGTCAAGCACAACTTATTTATTTACATGCCTTTATTAATTTAATTAGATAACTAGGTGAAATAACAAACATATACCAAATGTGCATAATAAATTCTCATAAAATTATAGTTTCTTCCAAGTGCTCTCAATAGACTACTATAAAAATATCATATCATTTGGGCATGTATAACATATTCTACAAAAATGACAAGCTAGCAAGGTTTATTTTATTAAAAATAGTTAACCCTATAGAAAAATGTCAAACAATAAATTCTATATTTTTCTTAGCTTCATACTAGTGACATACTACTGTACAAAAATTTGCATGGCAATATGTTACTTATTTTTATCCCTATAATTTTCCTCAGAAAATACCATTTATTAATAGATAAATAGAAAGATCATATTTCAATCAAGTTTACTGCAAGTTTAATACTTTTCCTAGCTAGAGCATGTCAACACAAGACCAGCAAAATTAGAATCACAATTTTATCACATTCCTAGCTCTAGTTACACATTTTACAAAACTGTAAACATTCAAAAAGCACTTATCTAGCTATATTTTATTCACCTAGAAAAGTACTAGAAATAGTGCATATCATATTTTTATAAAATACTACACTTCATGAGGAACCCAACAAAATTTGGTTCACCAAAATTGGACATTCCTAGCTCTAGATATCATTTTCCAAAGTTAGTATAAAAATCTAGAAAATAAATAGCAAAACCCTAAACTGAACAAAGTTAGTATAAAAATCTCTAGCAAAACCCTAAACCCCGCATATCAGTGAACCAAAATGGGGGCGTGGGTTTGACCGGCGCTAGCTCACCGATGGCGAGCTCTCCGACAAAATCGACCACACTGTCATGCTCTACTGACTATCCCGTGTCGATTGGTACTAGTGGTGGAGGCGCGGACATATCAGAGCTACCTCGTCGCCAGCCATGGTGGCATGGGGCACTGTGCGGTGGTATGCTGGCCACTATAGGCCACAGCAAGGCTCGGCGAGAAGCGCATGAGCTCCACGGTGACCAAGAGAGTCTAGCGAGACTACCTAGGCTAGGTGGGACAATCCAACGAGGCCTATCCACATGAGCGGTGGCGCGGCAGTGAGAGCGTGGTAGCACTGTGCATCGTGTTTCAGGTCGACAAGGCAACGGTCTGCTGTAATGTCATACCCCAAGCTAGGACACACCCTAACCAAGCCCTAACACAACAAAGACAAAGGAATGCGCAACGGAGCCGAGCAGCGGCGAGCTCATCGTGAACACAGCCATGGAAGCCGAGGTTTCGACGAGGATGAGAATGGTGATTTCGCCCTCACCGTAGCTCACCAGGCATTGCTACTGCATCGAGGAGGTAGAGGAGAAGATGGCACAACTACTGGCTAGATGGAGACATCAATGGTGCAGCGACATGGGCTCTAGGCAACGACGGAGCAGCGCTGTGGCTCGACGGCGCTCGGTGCTTCCACGACGAGAGCAAGAGAGAGTAGTGGAGAGGAAGAGAGTGCGAGGGAGTGAGCGAAATGGGCAGCGCAGCTCCTCCTTAAGCGCATGCCAACACACTGCGAAGAGGGCCCGACGTTAGTCAGCGGTGGCCAGGTGCTGTACACAGTCGGCTATGGTACAGCGCGACGCATCGTCCATTAGAGCCCCGATGGTGAACCTAACAGCGCATTTTCAAACCCTCCAAGCTCCTAAACCAAAATGAATTTGTGCACGATGCCAAAACAAAAATTGTAGAGCTACATACTAGCTACAAAATTGCTTTAGAACTCATCTCCTAATTCACAATGGTTATGGTGTTAAATCATCACAAAGTCAGGCACATCAACACTGTCAGAGTAGTTAGACTTAGAAAAATTTTCAAGTTCCAAAATCAGTGAAATGTTGATTTTTGTGAGCTCAAAATGGCCAAGCTAGGCACTAAATTCGCTCATGACCCAAGAATAAAAGTTGTTGCTCTAATCAAGTACTACAACTTTGCTTAAGGGTGCACTGCCATGCAAACAATCTATGACATAGTTCAACCTAGGTCAAACATACCACTTGAAAATGATGATTTACACTATAACTATGACTTAGAGACCAAACTAGCCTTAGTCATGAATACCAAAGTTGTTCATAGTGACATTCTAAACATGTTTAAGGTATTCCTAAGGTTCCACAATCATTTTACACAATGGTTACATATAAACCCTAGCATAGGTAAGGCAATTCAGTGACAACACAAGCAATATAAGCAAACATAGAAATGATTTTTGAGATACTCATGCTCATGAATGATTAATGATTCTTGCACTCATGTAATGCCAAGACTAAATGCAAGCTTAACACCTAGGGTGTTACATGCTGAAGCCAAGCAGATCTTTGGTCTCGTTCCACTCAGGTCTTCTGGCTTGCTGTGTGTTGATCATATCACCACATTTTTGTATCAACACACTTTTTGGCATGCCTGGTGGGACCATAATTGTCATGGCAGTTCACAACAACAAGGACATTCTTATGGTACTTTATGAAGACTTGTCTATTGAGGATAAAGATGTCATTGGTAAAGCTATAGAGGAGTTTTAGAACAAGTTCTTGTTGTCATACACCAAAACACGTGACAATAAAGTTGTACAGAAATATCCACTACCGAGAGTTTTGATGCATGGATAGTTAGATATAGACGAAGCTGATGATAGGCGTTTCTTTGTAGAAGCTATCAATAAATCTATTCATGATGCAATGCTGAATTATAATACAGCTTTCTTGAATACATTCCGCAATACCATGAAGGAGGTGTTTCATGGATTTCCACTTGATCAGGTTGGACCGACTTATTACAATATTCCACATCCGTCGACTCAGGGGACTAATTAAGCTGGTACTAGCCACCAAGAAGCAGCACTAGCTAAGGGTGATGATGCCTAGACAATTCATAATTCGTCTAAGCAAATTCAGGGTGCTACTACTAATCAAATGCAATATAATCCTGGATCATCAGTATAGCATGTGCAACAGCCGATAGGGCAAGTTTAGAATTAGATGGTTAATTTTGGTACATCAAGCCAAATACCACCGTCGGCTCAAAAAATAGCACCATCTATTCAAAGGATTCATAGAGATATAGATTCTAATGTTTTTAATTAGAGATTTCAAGCAGTAAATCAGTAAGGGGCTCGATAGATAGAGATCCCACAAGGATATCATTATGGTTTAGGTTATAATACTCTCAATATGATTCCAAATCCAGGATATCAAGGCACTCAGAATTTCAATCTATAGATGGGTCAACAGTTGCCAAGAAATTCAAACTCAAATGCTCATGAATTGTTACATAGAGTAACCAAAATGATGAAAAATTAGTTTGGTTTAAAATCAAAAGGGCAGACCTTTTCGTACAAACATCCATATCTAGAGTGGTATGATTTAGTGGCCCTTCCTACGAATTACAGGCTTCCAGAATTTGTTAAGTTCACTGGTCAAGATAGCACAAGTACAATAGAACATGTTAGTCGATATCTTAATCAGTTGGGTGAAGCCTCTATTGAGGAAGCGCATCGAGTTCGTTTCTTCTCTTTGTCCCTGTCAGGACCAGCTTTCACTTGATTTTCATCACTAGCGGTTAATTCTATTGCCAATTGGAGTGATCTTGAAAAGAAATTTCATACATATTTCTACACTGGGACAGGGGAAAGAAAGATCATAGATTTGACAACTATAAAGCAAAGGGCTAATGAATCGGGTGTTGAGTTCTTTCAGAGGTTCCGAGAAACAAGAAACTTATGCTTTTTGTTGAATTCGACTGATGATCAGCTAGCTGCATTGGCCGTTCAAGGAATGTTGCCGACATAGAGAGAAAAGTTGTTTGGGCAAGAATTTGACAATTTAGGTCAGTTGGCTCAACATGTGGTAGCACTTAATAGTCAATTCTAGAATATGTGCAGAGATACCCGATTCTAGAAGAATGTTGCAATCGCTGAAGCTTATAATCCATATTTAGTCGATGAGGATGATGAAGAAGAACAAATTGCTATAGCTGAATGGAATTGGGGTAAAAAGATAGTAATGGTTCCAAATCCTTAGAGAAAAGAAGTTGAAGAGAGTTATGATTTTGATGTTACAGAAGCAGACAAACTTTTTGATTTCTTGCTTGAGAAGGGACATATTAAATTGTCTGCCAATCATGTTATATTACCTCCCGATCAGTCAAAGAATAAGAAGTTCTGCAAGTACCATAACATTACTTCTCATACTACTAATGATTGTAGGATTTTTTGGTAGCATATTCAGAGGGTTATTCAACAAGGGAAGCTTAAATTTGATACAACTCAGAAAATGAAAGTTGATGACAATCCTTTTCCAAAGGATCAGAATATGGTTGATGTTAAGTTGTTCAAAGGGAATGCTAAAGTTTTAACATTAGCTAGGGCAAGAGAAACTAGAACAGTTGATCCAGAGATGCAAATATCAGCTGATGAATATAGAGAAATTAAAAGGAGTCGTGACCAATAAAATAGCTGATATGAGTAGGGAGAAACGTCGAGAGATGGTGCGATGAGACCATGTGTTACATCTCGAATTCTATTGAATAAGTGGCAATGGCAAAATTAGAAAGATTATCAGTGCTGGTTAGAAGAGAAGAAATATCAACGTCAACAAGAAGAAGAGAGATATGAAAGAGAACAAGCTGAGTCACATTGGAATTGTCATGTCTTCAGACATTGTAGGAACGAAGGTTTGAGATTGCCTACTAGGAATAATTGCCCAGAATGTAACAAACAATATTAGGAGTTTAGGCAGTCTCAAGTCAACCACCGATCTATCCACGATCGAATTGAATATAACCATAATGATGTGGATCGGTGCTTAAAAAATAGAAGCATTCAAGATCGGCTTAGAAAGCGAGTTGTTGATCAAAACTAGGCCGATTATGAAGAAGAAGATGATGAAGAGTATGTTTGGTAGGAAGAACAGTGGTGTCCCAGAGGATTAACAAGAAGTCAGAAGAGGAGAGTACAATGTCTAAGGAGCAGAGAATTAGAACAAGCTCAGAAATCTAAACCGCAAGTATGGCGTGCTAAACAAACAGTCGATAAGGGTCAACCATCGGCTAACATTAAATGGCTTTTCTTTTACCATCTCAATTTAAAGCTTCAGTAGATCAAGTAGTTTATTCGGATTTTGATGAATTAGAGTATGAAGAGATGGCAACCCAGTTGACATTGATACAACAAGCTATATTTGATAAACCAATTAAGCATCGACATTTGAAGGCTTTATACGTGAAAGGTTTTTGTCGATGGGAAGCCGATGAGCAAAATGTTGGTTGATGGAGGTGCTTCTATTAACCTGATGCCTTATACTACTTTTTTGCAAGCTTGGTAAAGGACTAGAATATCTGATTGAGACTAACATGATGCTTAAGAATTTTGGGGGTAATGCGTCTAAGACCACAGGGGCAATAAATGTTGAATTAACAATTGGAAGCAAGACTTTGCTCACTACATTCTTTGTCATTGAAGGAAAGGGTTCATACAGTTTACTCCTTGGTCATGATTGGATTCATGCCAATTGTTGTGTACCATCGACTATGCACCAATGCTTAATTCAGTGGCATGGAGACAATGTTGAGCTAGTTCATGCTGATGATTCTATGAGTATAGCAACAGCTGATCCAATGTACTAGGAACTAGAAGATTTTGAGTGTTTTTCTGGCAAGCAATGGGAAGGAGGCTTCATTAGGATCAATGATGAAGTCCAATAGCCGATCTGAGCAGTTGGCTCTAAAAGTTTGTTTTAATGGATAATCCAATAGATGGTATAGATGGTAAACTAGGACATGGCTTTACATCGGCCGATGAGTTAGAAGAAATAGATATTGGTCCTATAGATAGGCCTAGGCCGACGTATGTGAGTGCTAAATTAAATCTTGAGTATAAACAAAAATTGATAGATTTGTTAAAGGAATTTAAAGATTGTTTTGCTTGGGAATATTATGAAATGCCTGGTTTATATCGGTCAATTGTTGAACATCGGTTGCCAATCAAACCTAGATATCAGCCATTTAAATAAGCTCCAAGGAGATTTAATCCAAATATTCTTGATGATATTAAGGAGACTGAAAGGCTATTAGAAGCAAAATTTATCTGACCTTGCCAATATGCAGAGTGGATATCGAGTGTAGTTACTGTGTATAAGAAAAATGGGAAGTTGAGAGTCTGTATTGATTTCAGAGATTTGAACAAGGCTACACCGATGGATGGTTATCTGATGCCAATAGCTGATATGTTGGTAGATGCAGCGGTCAGGCACAAGGTAATTAGTTTTATGGATGGTAATACAGGTTATAATCAATTTTTTATGGCTGAAGAAGACATAGCAAAAATAGCCTTTAGGTGCCTCGGTGCAATCGGCTTATTTGAATGGGTTATAATGACTTTTAGATTGAAGAATGTTGGTGCAACTTATCAGAGGGTGATGAATTATATTTTCCATAAGTTGATCGGCAAGATCGTTGAAATCTATATTAATGATGTGGTGGTGAAATCCAAAGGGTACAAAGAATATCAGGCTAATCTGCGGGAGACTTTGGAGTACACAAGAAAACATGGTTTAAAATGAATCCTAATAAGTGTGCCTTAGGAGTGTCAGCTGGACAATTTTTGGGTTTTATGGTCCACGAGAGAGGAATTGAGATTGGTCTAAAAAGTATGAAAGCAATTGATGAGGCAGTACCTCCAACTAATAAAACGGAATTACAATCTCTGCTTTGTAAGATTAATTTCATCGGAAGATTTATTTCAAATATGTCAGAAAGGATTCTGCCATTTTCTCCTTTGTTGAAGTTGAAAAATAATGAAGAATTTAAATGGGGGGTGACATGCAACAAAAAGCATTTGAAGAGATAAAAGAGTATATGAAATCTCCACCTGTGCTGGTTCCTCCTCAGCAAGGTAAGCCTTCTAAGTTGTACATGTCGGCCGATAGCCAAACAATTGGATCGACCTTGATGCAAGAGTTTGAAGGAAAGGAACGGGTTGTTTTCTGTTTAAGTTGAAGACTTTTGGATCCAGAAACAAGATATTCCCCTGTTGAAAAGTTATGCTTATGCTTGTATTTCTCCTGCACTAAATTATGACATTATTTATTATCGGCTGAGTGTACAGTTGTTTCTAAAGCTAATGTGATCAAACACATATTGTCAATGCTGATATTAAATGGGAGAATGGGAAGTGGATTCTTACATTATCAGAATTTGATTTGAGGTATGAATCGGCTAAAGCAGTCAAAGGGCAAGTTTGGCCGATTTTATTACTGAACATCATAAACCAAGTATCGGCTATGTGGAACCTATGCCTTGGACATTATTCTTTGATGGATCATCATGCAGGCAAGGGGTGGCATTGGTATTGTTATTATTTTGCCTCGGGGGGCAAGTTTTGAGTTTACCTTTCAAACCAAACCAATGACCACCAATAATCAAGTAGAGTATGAAGCTATTCTTAAGGGACTTCAATTTCTTCAAGAAGTAAAGGCTAAGTCAATTGAAATATTTAGAGATTCATAACTAGTTATTAATTAGTTGATCGGCCTATATGAATGTAAGGATGATATTCTAAGGGGTTGCCATGATGAATGTCGAAAGTTACTTGAGGGGTTTCCTCTTACTTCCCTTCAGCATATTCCTAGAGCACAGAATCAGGAGGCCAATTGATTAGCCCAGAGTGCATCAGGCTATCGGATGTTCTAGGATATTTTAAGCAGTGAAACTTTGGCTAATGATTGGAGAGTTGAGATAGCCGATTACCTCAAGAATCCATCACACGAGGTTACCAGAAAATTGAGATATAAATCAAATAAGTATGTTTTGTTGGATGATCAAGTGTATTACAAAATAGTTAATGGAGTTTTGCTTAAGTGTTTAAGTTAAGAAGAAGCAAGAGTATTGATGGGAAAAGTGCATGAAGGAATATGCAGAGCTCATCAATCGGCTTATAAAATGAAATGGGTTATTCACAGGTCTGGATATTTTTGGCCAACAATATTAGAAGATTGTTTTGAATATTACAAGGGGTGTCAAGATTGACAGTGTTTTGGTAATGTTCAGAAATCGCCTGCATCAGCTATGAACCCAATAATTAAGCCATGGTCATTCCGAGGCTGGGGAATTGATTTGATTGGCTAGATTTTTCCACCTTCAAGTAGAGGGCACAAGTTTGTATTGGTAGCAACAGATTATTTTACTAAGTGGGTTGAGGCAATTCCTTTGAAAATAGTCACTTTAAAGAATATGGTTGATTTTGTCATGGAGCATGTTGTTTATCATTTTGGGATTCCTCAAACCATTACTACTGATCAAGGAACAATGCTCACATCAGAGGAATTTAGAGATTTTGCTGTCAGTATGAGAATTAAATTATTAAATTCTTCTCCTTATTATGCTCAAGCTAATGGCTAGGCAGAGGCATCCAATCAAATTTTGATTAAGTTGATTAAGGAAAAAATTTAAGAGCAAGCAAGGAAGTGGTACCTAACACTTAATGAAGCATTGTGCGCATATGGGATGGCTTGCCATGGATCAATTAAATCATCACCTTATGAGTTAGTATATGGGCATAATGGAGATCTTCCCTAGGAAATTCAAACTAGATCAAGACATGTTGCATTGCAAAATGATTTGACAGCCAAAGTCTATAAAAACCTTATGATGGATGATTTGGAGGACTTAAGTTGTCATCGGCTACGTGCTCTTGAAAATATTGAGGCCAATAAATTAAGGGTTGCAAGGCATTATAATAAAAAGGTAAAGAACAAATAGTTTTGTGAAGGAGAGTTAGTTTGGAAAGTAACATTGCCGATTGGGTCTAAAGACAGTAGGTTGGGCAAATGGTCGCCTAATTGGGAAGGTCCTTATCAGATTAAACGGTGTGCGCCTGGCAATCCTTATATTTTGGAAACGCTAGAAGGGGAAGTGGAGTTTGATAGAGCAATCAATGGAAAATTCCTAAAGAAGTATTATCCTAGTGTTTGGATTAATAGTTGATAGCCGATTTGTTTAGTCATCGGCTCTAACAGCCGGTAGCAGGAGGGTATCGCCTTTAGTTAAAAAATCAGCCCTAAGGGGAAAAGCCGATATGATACGTATCGCCTATAGAGCAAAAACACACACAAAGACAATCAGATTTATATTTCAGTAGATTCTAAAATGCATTCATAAAGTGAAGTAGAAATTTTATTCATTGATAGTTTGTTCCTAGTACAAACTAATAAAAAACTTTATTGATTACATCCTAGGTGGATGTAATGTCCATGATGGCTGTAGCTACATCATCGAAGTCCTCGTGCATGTCGGGGTCATCGACCATTGGGAAGCCTAGCTCCATGGTGTGGAGCTCGTGCCTATTCTAGACCTACGCCATGGCCAGGGCTACTGTTGCGCCATGGCGGACGCCGTGGAGGGTGATCTCTTGGACGCGTGCCGGGACATCATGCTGGCAGTTGTTGAGTAAGGGGCCGTGGGCATTGACGACCGCCATAGCCACATTCACTGCTAGTTGGAGGTTCTTCAACTACACCGTCAGGGCTAGCAATCACAGAAATAAAGAAATTGTCAAGACAAAGGTAGAGAAAATAAGAATAGAGGTTTTCTAGGAATCCATCTTACCTACCACCATGGTGTCCGACTCAGCCAACCGCGCCTGAGTGGTGTTGGTTTTTCCTCGGTGGCAAGGATGGTGGCATGAGAGGCCTCGAGGCGGATCTCAAGCTGACCATTCTCCTGAGTTGCCTTGGAGTAACGGTCCTTGATCGCCCTCCATTCTTGAAGGAAGCATCGAGCATCATCGCCGGTGTAGGAGTCAGAGGAGTCTGATGATAAATCTAGTGTAGGGGCGGTAGCAGGCTCGGCATTAGAGGGATCGCCGTCCCTAGGAGGAGGAGGAAGCCTATTGTTCAAGACAAACCTACAGACATGTCAGAAGGTGATCTATTGATAGGAGAAGGGGTCATTTGGTCCTACCTCATGCAGCAGAGTCGCTGGCTCACTGGCATCTCCTTCCCTGGGAGATTTTCTACCACACGCTTACCATGGTTGTCCTCGCCTACCATAGATGCTGTTAGATCTTGGGAGGAGAAGAGGAAACTATTATAGGGTTTGTGAAGATGGAAGGACACAAGAGAATGAGAGCAGTTGCAAATATAGATGTGTTCGAGGCCGAAGCCCTTGGTTGGTATTTATAGCCATGAAGGAGAGACGGTAGATATCTTGGGATGTGTGAAAGTAACCCCAATTGATGGAAGGGGAAGCACCGCTTCACTAATACCATGGGGAATGCGGCGTTGATGACTGAGAAGGAATTTGAAGGGTTTTGTGATAAAAGCCATTTTTAGATCCAGTTAAGTCAGAGTGAAGTTAGAAATAGGAAATCAGCTAATTCAAATCGGCTCTTCTAGCCAAACCAGAAAGTACAGCTATCATCAGGTTTATGTGCTACAGATACTGGAATGTAAATTACAAGTTAAGAGCACCATGAATTGCTTGTAGTGCTTTCAGCCGAATAGCATCAACTTCTGCAATTTATTATTTGTCTTCTTCGGCTGATCTAAGAATGCTCTCAAGACTGCTACGAATGACTTTGCCTTCTTTGACCTTGGTCAACATTTCTTGCTTCTTCTATTTGATAGCTTTGGGGATCTGAATCAAGTTGGACTCATGATGTTCGATGGTGGCTTTCACACTTTCTAGTTCTTTTTCAAGCTCAGCACGCCTAACTCTCAGCTGATTTAGTTCTGGTTCAATTTTGGAAGAAGAGTTCTTCGAATTGTCGATCAGTTGTGCTAATTCTTTGGCTTCATGTTTGTTAGAATTCTTTTTGGCCATCAAAGCTTCACGGTCGATCAGATTTCTTTGAGCCTTTTTCACCTTGGGAGCCTGGTCTTTGATATTGGATATAGGTATCAAGGCTTTAGCAAGACTTGGGGTCAAATTATCCTTGATGGCCAAGAAGATTCTTCTCATTGGGTCTACATCCTGGATCAAATCGACTATATTTCCCTTGAGCATTGGCAGCATATCTTTTAGCCAATTTTTGGTCTCATCTGATAAAGTCTCTTAGGAAGAAATGGCTGATGAGCTAATCTCGCGTTCGTCTATGTATTCTTCAAAGTTGATGGAGTAGCTCAGAGCTAGAGAATTAAGTGCCTACATGTGAACAAAAGAAATCTTATTAGAAATGGCAAATAAGTTGATAATGAGATGAATGGTGAGGAGGACATAGTACCTTTTCTAGAAGAAGCTCTAGCTGAGGAGAAGGAACAGTCGATAATGTGCCAACATTTTTTTTAACATTTGGTTGAATCGGCTCTAGACTTTTGATGCTAGTGTCTGCAAGCATCAAGAAGCTTTTTGGTTTATATTTGTTATAGAAGGACAAGAATGAGCATATGAATTTCTTACCATTGACTATTTGCTGAGTAGTAGGATCAACGGTTTGGGTATCAGCATCAATAGGATCAACTTCAACTGTTGCGATGTTAGTCCTTTGCTCTTGTGCAGATATTTTCTCAGGTGGTGTCTGATAAAGGAGAATGATCAGAGAAGAGTGAGGATTACATAAGATTAAAAGGGTTGAGGAGACACCTTGGTAGCATCAGGAGGTGAAGTAGAGAGTTTCTTATCTTCCGTTATTTTGGGTCTATTAGAAGCATCGGTTATTTTAGTTGTAATTGGCTCCATAGGAGGATTAGGCGATGAAAGGTTGGTAGATGCTGATTCAAATGCCTAGGATAAAAATTTGGCACCCAAGGTAGATTGAGATGCAATAGTCGATGGTTGCAAGAAAGGGATTGAACTAGAAGTTGGATATCATCTTAAGAGGGAAGATAAGTTAAGTTACCTGAACAATTGATGATTTTGTTCTGTGAAGTCTCTTCCCAGTGGTAGTTTTCTGAGTTACATCTTGGATTGCCTTGCGTTTTGAAGACTGATATGTGAGTATTGTTGGGGCAGCTGGGGTTTTCATTAACTTTTTCAGAGTGGGTGCAGTTGATCCTATTCTTGAGGCTGGACATGGTGGATAATATTCCATGGGATGCCCTTTCCTGTCCACGCTTGGTGGATCAAATTCGGTATCCTACAAAAGAATTTGTTAGATGAATTCATAGGAGAACTTGTTAGATAATCCTTCTGAAAGAAAAATAGTAAATCACCTCACTATCAGAAGCAAATTCTTCATCCAGGGCTAAATAGTTGGGATGAATTGGACTGTAGAAGAGGTAAGAGTGCCATTCTTGCCACCAGGAATCAAACAAATTTGAAGAGAAGGTAGCTCTTGTCCATTCATGTAGGCAAAAAGAAGGAAGGTTTGATCCTAGTTGAAAAACTCTAGAAGCTTCCATCATGTCACTAATACCTTCTATTGGCTGTAGAGTGTTCCTAAAGAATAGCCAAGGAGGTAGTTGACAAAGGCCAAATTGATGGGCCACAAAAGAAGGATTATAGAATGCATAAGTTGGAAGGTTATCTAGGAGAAAAGAACCATTAGCCATTTTGCCACGGCCATGGCGAAATTCGTCTGGCAGTACATAGGGTTTGATAATACAACTAAAAATTGCAGCAACTGTTTTATCTGAGCAACCTGATTCAAACCAAAATTTGACTGGTAGAACTAGTTCATTGTCTTCATCCTCATCATAAGGCAGCCAAGTCAAGATGTTTACATCAAACCCTCTAAAAAATTTCTTGAAAAGGTGACCTATATCAACAGCAATTGTTATGGCAGATGCAGCTACACCATAATTCATACACTATCGAGTTCTTCCTTATTTTTCTTTATAATCTTTAGCAAAGTTGGAAGAAGGGAAGCTCAGATTCCTGAGATTGGGTCTTGCAATTCTATACATGTATAGATTCAGCCACAATTGTATTAACCACCTGTCAACACGAAATTTCGTCCTATGCCGAGGGCACACGAGCAAGCCAGAAGGGTCCGCTCAATAAAGCTGGAGATCCGCCTAGCTTCAGCGCAGGGATGGTTGATCCTGCGCACTCCTCCTAAGACGCGCCAGTCAATTTGACACTACAATTGACAAGGAGAGAAAGTTAATTAGTAATTTAAGGTGGGACATGCCGATGTTGCCAGATAGCCCCGAATGTGTGGCTCTGAGAGCCGATATGGAAGGAAATCGACTAAATAGTCGATTCTAGCATACTCATAAAGATAAATCAATTAAAGCTCATGGAAGGTAAATTGGTTATCGCTCAGGATAGATCTCATTATTTAGACAAACATTAGTCAATGGCAAGAGGATATCAACAATGATTAGTTTATGCTAAGCCAATGACTGCAAGTAACCGAATCCCTTTTGTATTAATGATACAGCTCATCGTCATTTAACCACTTAATAAAGGTAAATATAATGAACATATTAGATCTCATCTATCGCTATGACCAGTGGGGCATGAGGCAGAATCATGCAGGCCATAGAAACAACAATAGATTCAACGACCCTAACTTATTACTAATATCAGTGGGACGTGAGGCAGAACCATGCAGGCCGTAATACAATAATAAGATCATGGTGCTAACACATCTTTCAACCTATCTTTACTTCAACGGTCTCGGACATGAACCGTTCATGAAAGCACTCGATATCGGCTAAAACAGTCGATTCAGGCATAGCGCATAGTTAAGGTCATGCCCTATTAGGAATAGATCTACCAAATAACGATCCCCACTCCATGGTGCTCACAGTGGGGTGTGAGGCAGAATCACACAAGCCATGATAACGGGCCATGGAACGGTTTTCATGAGCCAATAGATCTACTCAAGATCAGACATGCCTTAACTGCACACTATGCACGATCAAGATTGACTTAAAACAACCGATAAAACATAACTCATCGTTTAGAGTATAGATTAGATCAAATTTAGATTAACAAATGACGAGTTAAAAAAGATATAAGGCCGATCTAGATCAATCCCAATTGGGCAAAGTGATGTTGTTGTAATTAAATAAATAATGGAAGCAATAAGCAATATCGGTAACTTAATGAATCTATCCGAAGGAACGCCACCCTTAGATAGAGCCAATAACTTGACCTTAATCTAGTCCAAGCAGTGGAGGTCGACCGGATTGATGCAGTCATACTTGAACTAGACAAGAGTCGATAACACACCTCGATCCAATCTGAACTTCCCAAGGAAGAACTGCATTATGGTCGTACACAAGTTCATAAGGTGATGTTTTAATTGATCCATGACAAGCCATCCTATATGCCCATAGTGCCCCATTAAGCGTTGAATGCCATTTCCTTGGCTGTTCTTCAATCTTTTTCTTGATCAGCTTAATTATAATCTGATTGGATGCCTCTACCTGACCATTAGCCTAAGCATAGTAAGTAGAAGAATTTAGTAGCTTGATTCCTATACTGGTAGCAAAATCTCTAAACTCCTCTAATGTGAACATTGTCCCCTGATCGGTAGTTATAGTTTGAGGAATCCCAAAACGATACACAATGTGCTCCTTGACAACATCAACCATGTTCTTTGAGGTTACCATCTTCAAAGGAATTGCCTCAACCCATTTAGTGAAGTAATCTATTGCTACCAATATGAACTTATGTTCTTTGCTTGAGGGCAGAAAAATATGGCTAATTAAATCAATTCCCCAACCTCGAAACGGCCATGGCTTGATTATTGGATTCATGGCCGATGCAGGCGATTTTAGGATATTATCAAAAACGTTGACAATCCTAGCACCCTTTGTAATATTCAAAACAGTCTTCCAATATTGTTGGCCAAAAATATCCAGTTCTGCGAATAATCCACTTCATCTTATAAGTCGATTGATCAGCTCCACATATCCCTTCATGCACTTCGCCCATCAACACCTTAGCTTCTTCTTGATTTAGGCATTTGAGTAATACTCCATCGACTATTTTGTAATACAGCTGATCATGCAGTAAAACATACTTAGTTGATTTATACCTTAGCTTTCTGCTAACTTTCTGTGATGGATTTCTAAGGTAGTTGGCTATTTCGACTCTCCAGTCTTCATTCGAGGCTTCACTACTCAAGACTTCACTACTCTCGGAATATGTTGGAAAGAGACATGAAGAAATTCTTTGAGCAACTTTTGGCACTCGTCATAGTATCCTTTCAAAGTATCTTCTTTGCACTTATATAGGTCGATCAACTGATTAATAATTAATTGTGAATCTCCATATACTTCAATTGCTTCGGCCTTTACTTCGTGAAGAAGTTGAAGTCCCTTAAGAATAGCTTCATACTCCGCTTGGTTGTTGGTAATCACTGGTTTAGTTGGAAGAGCAAACTCAAAACTTGCCCCCCGAGGCGAAACAATAACAATACCAATGCCACCACCTTGCTTGCATGATGATCCATCAAAGAATAATGTCCAAGGCATCGGCTCTACATAACCAATGCTTGACTTATGATGCTGGGTGACAAAATCAACCATTATTTGTCCTTTGACTACTTTAGCCGATTTGTACTTCAAGTCAAATTCCGATAACGTAAGAATCCACTTTCCTACTCTCCCATTCAGTATTGGCATTGATAACATGTGCTTGATCACATCAGCCTTGGAAACAACCGTACATTTGGCTGATAATAAGTAGTGTCACAACTTAGTGCAAGAGAAATATAAGCAAAAGCATAACTTTTCGGTGGGAGAATATCTTGTTTCTAGATCCAGGAGCCTTCTACTCAGATAGAAAACAACTCGCTCTTTTCCTTCAAATTCTTGCATAAAGGCCGATCCAATTGTCTTGTCATCAGCCAATATATACAACTTAAAAGGTTTACCTTGCTGAGGAGGGACCAACATAGGTGGACACTTCATGTATTCTTTTATTTCTTCAAACGCCTTTTGTTGTATGTCACCCCACTTGAATTCTTGATCATTTTTCAACTTCAACAAGGGAGAAAATGGCAGGATCCTTTCTGAAAGATTTGAAATGAATCTTCTAATGAAACTAATCTTACCAAGCAGAGATTGCAACTCTGTCTTAGTAGTCAGGGGAACTGCCTCATCAATTGCTTTTATGCTTTTCTAACCAACTTCGATTCCTCTCTCGTGGACCATAAATCCCAAGAATTGTCCAGCTAACACTCCAAAAGCACACTTATTAGGATTCATCTTTAGACCATGTTTTCTTGTGCATTCCAGAGTCTCTCGCAAATCAGCTAGGTGCTCTTTGTACCCTTTGGATTTTATCATCACATCATCGATGTAGATTTCAACAATCCTGTCAATCAACTTATGAAAAATATAATTCATCGCCCTTTGATAAGTTGCACCGGCATTCTTTAGACCAAAGGTCATCACAACCCACTCAAACAAACCAATTGCGCTGGGGCACCTGAAAGCGGTCTTTGCTATGTCTTCCTCAGCCATGAAAATTTGGTTGTATCCTGCATTGTCGTCCATGAAGCTAATAACCTTGTGCTCGGCTGCTGCATCTACTAACATATCAGCTATCGGCATCGAATAACCATCCACGGGTGAGGCTTTGTTCAGATCCCTAAAATTGATGCAAACTCTTAATTTTCCATTCTTCTTATACATAGGGACAACATTCGATATCCACTCTGCATATCGGCATGGTCGGATAAACTTTTCCTCCAGTAACCTTTCAGTCTCCTTTTTTATATCATTAAGCATGTTCAGGTTGAATCTCCTTGGAGCCTATTTAAATGGCCAATATCCAGGTTTGATTGGCAATCGATGTTCGACAATTGACCGGTCTAGACTAGGCATCCCATAGTACTCCCAAGCAAAATAGTCTTTAAATTCCTTTAACAAATCAACTAACTCTTATTTATACTTAGGGTCCAACTTGGCACTTACATACATTGGCCTAGGTCTATCTCCGGAACCAATATCTACTTCTTCTAATTCATTGGCCAACATGAAACCATGTCCTAGTTTGCCATCTGTACCATCTATTGGATTATCCATTAAGACAAATTTTCAAAGCCGACTGCTTGAATCAGCTGTTGGCTTTCATCATTGATTCTAATGAAGCCCCCTTCCCATAACTTGCCAAAAAAGCATTCAAAGTCTCCTAGCTCCCAAAAGACTCGATCGACTATTGCGATGCTCATAGATTCATCAGTGCAAACCAGCTCGACATCATCTCCATGCCATTGAATCAAACACTGATGCATGGTCGATGGTACACAATAGTTTGCATGAATCCAATAACGACCAAGGAGCAAACTGTACGACCCTTTTCCATCGATGATGAAGAATGTGGTGAGCAGAGTCTTACTCTCGATTGTTAGTTCAACGTTTATTGCCCCCGGGTCTTAGACGCATTACCTCCAAAATCCTTAAGCATCATGTCAGTCTCCATTAGATCTCTTGGTCCCTTGACAAGTTTACAAAAAGTGGTATAAGGCATGAGATTGACAGAAGCACCTCCGTCCACCAACATCTTATTCATTGACTTCCCATCAACCAAACCTTTCACATATAAAGCTTTTAAGTGCTGATGCTTGACTGGTTTATCAAATATTGCTTGCTGTATGACCATCAACTTAGCAACTATTTCCTCATACTCCGATTCATCAAAATCCGAATAAACATCTTGATCTGTCGGAGCTCTGAATTCTGATGGCAATAGAAAAGCCATTTGAATGTTAGCCGATGGTTGCTTTTCTATCAGTTGTTTGCTTAGTATGCCATACTTGAGGTTTACTTGATGCCTGAGCCTATTCCAACTCTCTATTCCTTAGGTGTTGCACCCTTCTCTTCTGGCTTCTTATCAAACCTCCTGGACACCATTGGTCTTCCTACCAAACATATTCTCTCTTGTTGCCTTCTTCTTCATAATCAGCCCAATCTTGATCGACAACTCTTTTTCCCAGCCGATTATGAATACTTCCATTTTTAAGCGTTGATCCATGTTATTATGGTGATATGCATCTTGAGCATGGATAGACCGGTGGTTGGCTTGAGATTGCCTAAACTCCTAATATAGATCGCTGCACTCTGGACAGTTACTCCTGGTAGGCAACTTCAAACCTTCATTCTAGCAATGTCTGAAGAAAGGACAATTCCAATGCAATTTAGTTTGCTTTCTTTCATACCTCTCTTTTTCCTGTTGATGCTAGTATTCTTGCTTTTCCAACCAACGCTAATAATCCTTTTCCTTCTGGTGCTACCATTTACTCAATAGAATTTGTGATGTAACTCATGGCTTTATTGCCCCTTCCTTTGATGTTTCTCCATGCTCATATCGGCTCTTTTGCTTGTCGCAATGTCTTTTAATTCTCCTGTATTCGTTGGTCGATATTTGCCTCTTGGGATAGACTGTTCCAGCTTCTTTTGATTTGGTTGATGTTAGGACCTTAGTCTTTCCTTTGAGCAGCCCAGCATCAACCATGTTTTGATCTCCTAGGAAAGGATTATCATCAACTTTCATATTCCAAAGCGTATCAAATTTGAGCCTTCCTTGTTGAATAGCCTTCTGTATATGCTGCTAAAAAATTCTGCATTCATTAGTGGAATGAGAAGTAGCATTATGGAACTTACAAAACTTCTTATTCTTCAACTAATTAGGGGGCAACATAACATAATTATTGGGCAACTTGATCTGTCCCTTTTCAAGCAAGAAATCAAAGAGCTTGTCTGATATTGTGACATCAAAGTCATAGCTCTCCTTGACTCCTCTTCCCCAAGGATTTGACACCATTACTATCTTTTTGCCCCAATTCCATTCAGTCGCAACAACCTCTTCCTCTTCATCTTCATAGCCATCATTGATTGAGTATGGATTATAAGCTTCGGCCACTATAGTACTCTTCTAGAATTGGGTATCTCTGCGCATACTCTGGAATTGACTATTGAGCGCTGCCACTCGTTGAGCCAACTGACCCAAGTTATCAAATTCTTGTCCCAATAGTTTTTCTTTCCACATTGGCAGCATTCCTTGAATAGCTAAAGCAGCTAGCGGATCATCAGCTAAGTTTAATGAGAAGCATAAGTTCCTAGTCTCTCGGAACCTCTGAAGATACTCAATGCCTGATTCATTAGTCTTCTACCTTATATTTGTCAGATCGGTAATCTTCTTTTCTCTAGTCCTAGTATAAAAATATGTATGAAATTTCTTCTCGAGGTCAGCCCAGTTGGCAATGGAGTTGACCAGCAGTGATGAAAACCAAGTGAAGGCTGGCCCTGACAGTGATAGAGAGAAGAAACAAACTCGATGAGCCTCTTCAATGGATGCTTCGCCCAACTGTGTAAGATACCGACTGACATGTTCTATTGTGCTTGTGCTATCTTGGCCAGTGAACTTAGCAAACTCTGAAAGCCTATAATTTGTAGGAAGAGCAACCTGATGAGGACATGGCACCTTCGGATACGAACAATGATTATAAGGTGCACTCGTTCCTACATTTGCATAGTGGCTTTGGTTATAATTCACTTGATTCCACATGTACAAGTCACTATTTGATTGTAGGTTCAAATGTGTTTCATAATGGAAGTTCATCAAAGTTGAACTTTTGGTACATCGGTAGCCCGACAGTGCCTCATTGGGAAGGCCATAACTCATCCATCCGGAGTGCGATCAAGGTCAATAAGCACTTGATGGAAAGCTTGTTTGATAAGCTTTCAAATAGATCTGGTCCCATCTCAATATCACATCAGCAAGGCCTCCAAATCACCAATATATTCTGTCGCTATTTCTGGCGGGAGCTACACTGTCGTCATGGGCTTGTTAGACATCCTTGGGACCCAGGCCCAAGTTGGAGCATGCCCCAAGAAGATGGAGAACACCTAAGAGATGGCCTTGGATGTCCTCGTCCTTGGCCACCACCTTAGGAGGCTAGCAAGGACGTCCAAGCCAAGCCAGAGGCCTAGTCCAATCCGAGTTCGAGTCTGCCTCGGCCATCAGGACCAGTCTGCAATAAAATGGACGCCCAGGATGCATCCGAACTCCGTTTTCAATGATCCACATATGGATGGAAAGCTAATTTGATAAGTAAGCCAATACATGTGGTTTCACATCAAAATCTCTTCGGAATCAACGGGAATAGTCAAAACAAGTTAGCATCCAGAATCTACCAGGGTGCTGAGACACCTACTTTTGGTCCGTTGGACTGTGTATCGTGTTTGGGCCCATTAGGGGGCGCGTCTAGGGTAGGCGACGACCCTAAGACCTTTATAATCATACGCTGCCGCCGTCATTGGGTTTTGGGTTTTGCTTAGATTATTCTGTCAAGAACAGTTTCGTCATTCATCGGTTTGTGAGACCCCAACTCGTGAGATTACTCATACATCTGCAATTTGGTTGCGATCTTTCTTGTTCTTGCTTGTGTTCTTCGTTGTGCAGGCAGGGATTAGCCTTCTTGGCAAGGTCAACCTAGTCCGTGACTCGGTTGATAACCAGAGGAGCTGTGGTGCTAAGATTGCTGGGTTCGATCTTTCGATCTGAAGCCGGATTGGTGTGTCATTCTCCGCCACAATGATAGTTACCATCACCTGACGGAAGATCGGGATCCCCGTCTCCATTAAGTGGTATCAGAGCTAAGGTATACCGTCAGGTTCACTTTTATTCCCTAGTTTGAGAGTTTCGCATTTGTCCTATAGTCTAGTGCCATACTTTTATTTCCTATCCTAGAACCTTCCGCGCCATAGCCTTTGCATATTTCAGTTTTAGATTCCGTTGTTGAGTTTGTGGCCTAGGTCAAAGTCTTATTGCTGGTTTAGATTGTGTTCTTTTCTAGTTTGTGTTGATCCCTCCATCCGCCGCTATTCCGTATCACCATCGGTTTGCATCTTGTGTCCACTAAAACCCTTATTCGAGCAGCTTCCTTAAAACAGTCATAACTTTTGCATCCGAGCTCAAAACGGGGAAAATTTTATATCTACAGAGAACACCAGAAAATTTTAGATCTATTTCATCCCAGAACTGCTGGGTTCGCAAAAATTAGATTTGCGAAATTCGATTAAGAAAATTGAGTTTTTGGGCCCACAAGTTTTGGTATGCTTTTTAGAGCACAGTCCTAATTTTCTATAGGCCACATCTTTTATTCAATTGAGCTCAAATTTTTTGTGGTTTATTCTTGTGTGCTCCTTGCTGAGAAAAAATATCAAAAGAGCAAAAGCAAGAAAAAAAAGATTGGACAAAAAAATAAAAGAAAAAAATAGTAAAAGAGAATAGAAGATATCGAAAAGGAGCACATAAGGAACACTCAATAGCTCTATTGTTTGTGGTACCTTTTGCCTTGTTCATATTCGTTGCTACCTTTAATACTTGTTTCCTTTTATCCTTGTTTCCTCTCTTGTTTATCACAACTGGTGATAGGAACACGTATAGGCTAGCAACTAGTACAAGCGCTATGGACATTTATTCAATATTGCTATCTGTCACTGACTTGTGTGCCACATATATATATTTGTTTTTTTTTGTGCCTCCCAAGCTCCACATATATACTTCAGATCAGTATAGAAAAAAGGTCCTTGCAATCTCGGTACCACTGCCTCATAGGTATCACGAACCAGCCGCCGGTTGTACCGCCCACTGCTTGCATTGGTAAGAACTTTGTAAGAGCTTGGTAAGACACTTCCACTTGCTGTCAAAAGTGACACCACTGCAACCACGTAGTCATTTGATAGGGATAATATTTTTGTATTGTCTTTTGCTGTCTTCTAACAATGACAGGTTGTTCGTATCCACCGACTTATGATGGTATAGGTGCTGATGAGTACATGGAGTGGGAAATTGCCATCGACAACATATTTGCTACTCGCTTTATGTGTCCAAGGAGGAAGGTAAAAAATGTAGCTAGTGTTTTGCGACATTCTGCTTTATCTTGGTGTGAGTCTTTAGATCCTTCTGATAAACCTCAAACTTGGAATGATATGAAACTTCTTATGCAAGAAACCTTTGTTAATCCACCTCCTGTTTTGATTTCATATGATGAGGTGCACCATTTGGAGGAAGAATCTATTGTTATTCCTCTTACTATGACTAACCTTCTGCAGGATAATATCCATAAGCGAGAGGATGACATGGAAGAAAATGAGGAGCTCACAACCTCATATGCAAATTCAGAACCATCACTTCACAATGCACCTATTACTCTTGCTGAGAACACAGGTAATGCCCATGGTGCTACACTCACGGAAGGTGAAAATTGTCTTAATGTACTAAATTTTTCCACAAACCATGCTATCATAGAGCAATTGTTAGTGAAACCCTCTCTTGATTTATCTTTGTCCCATGATAATTTGCTTGATGTTCCTTGTGATAAAGATGAATTAGTTGATGATGCTTCAGTTTTCCATGTTTTAGAACCAATTACTTATGCTGAACATAAACGTTTGCTTCCCATTGCTACCAAAAAAAAAGAAAAGAAATTATTGTATTCTTCAAATACTTTGGGTTATATTGAGTTTGATACTTTATATGCTCTTAGTAGTTTAGAAGAGAAACTTAAATGTGTTGAATTGCCATGGTTGTCTACTTGTACATATCATTTTATTGGAAAATATAATTGTAAAGGAGAGTATATGGTGCATCGTGTCTATATTTGTTCAACTCTGAAATCTCCTAATATTGCACAAAAGTATGATCAACCAAAGGATTCCAATTGCTATAATCTTGTCATGTCGAGTTTCCCTAGTTTTGTTATAAAGAAAAATGTTAAATTTCAAGAAGGGGAGCAATGTTGGCTACTACCAACAACGTTTCCTTCAGCTAATCCCAAACCGAGGACGGTTTGTTGTCAAGAAGGGGAGGATGATGAGGACATGGCACCTTCGGATACGAACAATGATTATAAGGTGCGCTCGTTCCTACATTTGCATAGTGGCTTTGGTTATAATTCACTTGGTTCCACATGTACATGTCACTATTTGATTGTAGGTTCAAATGTGTTTCATAATGGAAGTTCATCAAAGTTGAACTTTTGGTTCATCGGTAGTCCGACAGTGCCTCATTGGGAAGGCCATAACTCATCCATCCGGAGTGCGATCGAGGTTAATGAGCACTTGATGGAAAGCTTGTTTGATAAGCTTTCAAATAGATCTGGTCCCATCTCAATATCACATCAGCAAGGCCTCCAAATCACCAATATATTCTGTCGCTATTTCTGGCAGGAGCTACACTATTGTCATGGGCTTGTTAGACATCCTTGGGACCCAGGCCCAAGTTGGAGCATGCCCCAAGAAGATGGAGAACACCTAAGAGATGGCCTTGGACGTCCTCCTCCTTGGCCACCACCTTAGGAGGCCAGCAAGGACGTCCAAGCCAAGCCAGAGGCCTAGTCCAATCCGAGTTCGAGTCTGCCTCGGCCATCAGGACCAGTCTGCAATAAAACGGATGTCTAAGATGCATCCGAACTCCGTTTTCAATGATCCACATATGGATGGAAAGCTAATTTGATAAGGAAGCCAATCCAGGTGGTTTCATGTCAAAACCTCTTCAGAATCAACGGGAATAGTCAAAACAAGTTAGCTTCTAGAATCTGCCAGGGTGCTGCGACACCTACTTTTGGTTCGTTGGACCGTGTATCGTGTTTGGGCCCATTAGGGGGCGCGTCCAGGGTAGGCGACGACCCTAAGACCTTTATAATCATACGCTGCCGCCATCATTAGGTTTTGGGTTTTGCTTAGATTATTCTATCAAGAACAGTTTTGCCGTTCATCGGTTTGTGAGACCCCAACTCGTGAGATTACTCATACATCTGCAATTTGGTTGCGATCTTTCTTGTTCTTGCTTGTGTTCTTTGTTGCGCAGGCAGGGATTAGCCTTCTTGGTGAGGTCAACCTGGTCCGTGACTCGGTTGATAACCAGAGGAGCTGTGGTGCTAAGATTGCAGGGTTCGATCTTTCGATCTGAAGCCGGATCGGTGTGTCATTCTCCGCCACAACGATAGTTACTATCACCTGACAGAAGATCGGGATCCCCGTCTCCATTACAACCAAATCATACCATTCTGGATATGGACATTTGTACAAATAGGTCAGCCTTTTGGCTTCAGACCAAATTGATTCTTCATCATCTCGGTCACCTTTAGCAACAACTCATCAGCATGTGAATTTGGATTTCTCTGTACTTACTGACCCATCTGTGGATTGAAATCCCATGTGCCTTGATACCTTGATTCAGAATCATGTGAAGGGTGTTATAATCTATGCCATAATGGTACCCCTATGGAATCTCTATCTGCTAGGTCCTTTGCTGGTTTGCTGCTTGAAGTCTCTAATTGTATACATGATGATCTATATCTCTATGGATCCTTTGAATTGATGGTGCTATTTTTTGAGCCAACGACGGTATGTGGCCTGATGTGCCAAAATTAATCACTTGGTTCTGACCTTGCCCCGCCGACTGTTGTACATGCTATACTAACGATCTAGGATTATATTGTGTCTAATTCATAGTGGTACCTTGAGCTTGTCTGATTCGTAGTAGTACCTTGATCTAGGATTATACATCATCATTACCAGCTGGTGTTGCTTCTTGATGACTGGTACCGACTTGATTAGTCCCTTAGGTTGACAGATGTGGAATGTTGTAATAAGCCAGCCCAACTTGACCAACTGGAAACCCATGAATCGCCTATTTCATGGCATTGTGGAATATGTCCAAGAAAGCTTCATTATGGCTTGATACGGCGTCATGAACAGATTTGTTTACAACTTTCGTAAAGAAACGCCTGTCTTCAGCTTCAACTATATCTGTTTGCCCATGTAATAGAACTCTTGGTAGTGGATATTTCTAAATAATTGTGTTGTCACGTGTTTTGGTGTAGGACAACAAACACTTGTTCTGAAATTCTTCTATAGCTTTGCCGATGACATCTTTATCTCCATTAGGTAGACCTTCATAATGTACCATAAGGATGTTGTTGTTGTTGTGAACCACCATGACAATTGTGGTGTCCCACTGAGCATGCCAAGAACGTGTGTCGGCATGAAATTTTATCCCATGCTGAGGGCACATGAGCAAGCCGGAAGGGTCCGCTCGATAGAGCTAGAGATCCACGTAGCTTCAGAGCAGGGATGGTCGATCCTGCGCACTCCTCCCAAGACGTGCCAGTCAATTTGACCCTGCAATTGACAAGGAGAGAAAGCTAATCAGTAATTTAAGGCGAGACATGCCGGTGTTGCTAGATAGTCCCGAATGTGCGGCACTGAGAGCCAATATGGAAGGAAATCGACTAAATAGTCGATTCCAACATACTCATAAAGATAAATCAATTAAAGCTCATGGAAGGTAAATTGGTTATCGCTCAGGATATATCTCGTTATTTAGATAAACATTAGTCAATGCCAAGAGGATGTCAACAATGATTAGTTTATGCTAAGCCAATGACTGCAAGTAACCGAATCCCTTTTGTATAAATGAAATAGCTCATCGTCATTTAACCACTTAATAAAGATAAATCTAATGAATATATTAGATCTCATCTATCGCTATGACTAGTGGGGCATGAGGCAGAATCATGCAGGCCATAGAAACAACAAAAGATTCGATGACCCTAACTTATTACTAATATCAGTGGGGCTTGAGGCAGAATCATGCAAGACGTAATACAATAATAAGATCATGGGCTAACACATCTTTCAACCTATCTTTACTTCAACAGTCTCGTGACGTGAACCGTTCATGAAAGCACTCAATATCAGCTAAAACAGCCGATTCAGGCATAGCGCAGAGTTAAGGTCATGCCCTATCAGGAACAGATCTACCAAATAACGATCCCCACTCTATGGTGCTAACAGTGGGATGCGAGGCAGAATCACACAGGCCATGATAACGGGCCATAGAACAGTTTTCACTAGCCAATAGATCTACTCAAGATCAAACATGCCTTAACCGCTCACTATGCATGATCAGGATTGACATAAAACAACCAATAAAACATAACTCATCATTTAGAGTATAGATTAGATCAAATTTAGATTAACAAACGATGAGTTAAAAAAGATATAAGGCCGATCTAGATCAATCCCAATCGGGCAAAGTGATATTGCTGTAATTAAATAAATAATGGAAGCAATAAGCAATATTGGTAACTTAATGAATCTATCCGAAGGAATGCCACCCTTAGATAGAGTCGATAACTTGACCTTAACTCGACCAGATCGATGCAGCCGTACTTGAACTAGACAAGAGTCGATAACTAGCTTATACTAGAGTCGCAGTGGAGATCGACCAGATCGATGCAGCCGTACTTGAACTAGACAAGAGTCGATAACTAGCTTATACTAGAGTCGCAGTGGAGGTTGACCGGATCGATGCAGCCATACGAATAGAAGTATTAGCTATGATGGTACTTACAGACAAGCAGTGGAGGTTGACCGGATCGATGCAGCCGTACTTGCTAAAGAACTCACTGAGATCTACTCTACTTCTACTCCTAAGGGGTGGCCGGAGCCAAAAAAGTAAGTAACTTGTATTTGATTGATTGTGTGTCGTTTACAATAGCCAGAGTCCAATATTTATACCTGAAACCTATGCATGATTCCTACCTAAACACGACTCATCACAATTTTGGCCCTAGAGAAAACATTCCAAAATTAAGATAACTTGGACTCTAATCTTTCCCTTTTTGTAGAGTCCAACATGCCTTGTCCCGACGCCGATCGTAGCCTTTGTCGTTATCTACTGGCGCTATTTGAAGAAAGCCGATTCCAATGTTGCATTCGAATCAGCTGCACGCAACTGATTCCTTGATGACATAATCTTGGGAGCTTTTGAGTCCCTGCGATTCTTCTTCCAAACTTTAGTGTAAACACCACCAAGGGTCACTGATGGTATGCATTGGTTCATCTTTCAGTAATTGAACGGACACTTGGTGCATCAGGTGATAAGTAGACCCAGTAGATATTTTCCAAGGGGGATTTCATCGCTGGCTGCTAGACGTTCTGCCATGTATTTATGATTATAAGTTGGTCCACAAGATGACCCATAGAAGATGAATTTTCTAGCCACATATTTAGGAAAGCTACATGCACTTTTTCATCAACAATCGATCCATCTCCAATATGGTTCAAAATATAGCTTGCCCATCCTATGCAGTCTGATATTTTGGCTAATTTCTTGGACCCAGCACTTAAGAAATCATTGGGTTGCATTGATCCTATTATTCTAAGGCCGATCAACATGTAAATATCGGCCAAAGTGATGGTCATTGGACCATGACCGAAAACAAAAGCATTCAAAGTGTTAGACCAAAAGTAAGATGTAGAAATCAAAAGTGAGTCATTCCTCTCCATTCTAGATAGTGAGAGTGTTAGGCATTGATTCAAGTCATAAATTTCCTAATCTCTAGCCTTTTTCTCTGATATCCTACGAAACCAATCCCTCCATCCCTTAGGTATTTTGGGCCAGTTTCTAAAGAGAGTTTTAGTGTTCCAAGAAGACAAATCTACTATAGATTGTTTGAAGGGGATTCGGTTGGTTTCTTGATTGATAAAATCGGATGGATCAGGGTCACCCATGGGTCCAAGATAATAGGCATTAGGAACAACAGCTAATGGAATCAAAATTTCGTTCCTCATTTCCAAGAAACCAGTTGGGATGAATTTAAGAAAAAGGAAAATACAGAGTAGCGGCTAACACTTGAAAGGTAGAAGTTTGAAGGCATACCTCGGGAACGTGATCGTTGGTTGCCATTATAGCCTAAGGGGATCTGAATCTGAGGAAGGTTACTTGAATGATAGCTTGGTAGAGTAGAGGATTTGCTAGGGTTAAGGCTTTGGCGGTGGTGGATTTGGCTGTTGAAGTTTATTCGAGAAAGAAGGGGAAAGTAACAGGTCGAGCGAATTGGAAATGATACTGTTGGGGTATTATATAGAATTTGGCCCGAGAAGTCAGGAGCCATGCGTTTATTTTGGAATGAGCGGTTGCAACACGGGGAATGGATGAATAGGAATTTTGGAGTAAAATCATTTTTATCCCAAAATTGGGGGCATGTGATTACACCAAAATTTGGGAAGAAGAACATGGGAACTTGAAGCTTTCAGGATTGTGTCATCAAGTAATCGATTATATTAGAATTGGTATCAGCTAATTTAGATGTAATGTCAGAATCAGCTATTTTATGGATGATGTCAGCAGACGGCGTCAATGGGCTATACTTAAGTGGTGCTAGGGAGATGTGTCAGACTCTACGAATAAGGAAAATTGGGATCCAAGTTATTATTAAGTTAGGAAGTTTTCTTTTATTCTAAGAATTGTAATGAGTCATATTTGAGTAGGATTCATGTTTAGGTTATGGGTATAAATATTAGACCCTGGTTATTGTAAAAAAATGAACATTCAATTAATACAATCTTTTCGGCTTTCGCCATCACATTAGGAGTAGGAGTATTGTAGATCTTGGAGAGTTCTTCAGCAAATAGGGCTGCATCGCTTGATCGACCTCCAACTTGCTTGTGAGTACCATCATGACTTGTATCGTGCTTGTAAAGCTGCATCAGCTGATTGATCTTTTATGAGCCATAATATAAGTTAGTTTTCGATCTATATTGTAGTTTGTAAGGCTGCATCAATTGATTGATCTCTTATGAATCATAATATAGATCAAAGTTATCAATCTTGTGTTAAATAACTTGTTGTTTAATACAATATCACCAATTATCAAATTTGCTAAGATTAGTAAGTTTGTCCTTGTTGTTTTTGGTTGATTCACTAGTTATCGATCTTGCTATAATTAATGTTCTATTAATTATACCAAAATCACCCAATTGAAACAGAGATAGATCGGCATCATATCATCTTAATTGGTCATCCTTTGATCTGGTCATGCTTCAAATCTTATAATTGATGGCTTAATTCTGCTAGATCAGCTATTTTATCTCTATTCCAATCAAACATAGTATGCATCCAATGACATATTTCAATCTTGAATAAACTCTGATGAGGACATCAACACCAACGATACATCCACACAGACACAAGTACAAGTTTCTGGTACTATTACTCACGCCCATGCTCGTCAACATAATCATCAAGTAAGTTCACTCTTAAGTTCATGTCCATCATATTTAGACCATGGAGATGCGTGCACTCTTGTTTTCGTTAGGAACCAGGGAGAGGACCGAAAGGGAAAAGGATTCGCACAGGCTGGATTTGGACTCCAGGACAGCTCCAACTTATGATGGTCATCACGGTCGCATATGGACTCAGATTGGGACATTCAAGTACTTCATGGAATCCTTATGAAGTTTATTTTCACATGGATCTAGAATCAAGTCCATATCTGTTCTGAGGTGGCTGCAATGACCAAATTACTACCGAGAGGTTTTCTATCCAAAGGTGCTATGTCGCCTTAGTTTGGCCCAATGGGTCGTGTATCAAGTCAGGTCTATTAGGGACACATCCTAGGGTTGGAGCATGACTCCAACACCCTAGTGGTCGTCTCTCCACCTTCATATACCCCTTAGCTGCCACCAAGAACAATTAGGTTTTGTTTAGATCAAGTTTAGCTCTTGCTACTTGCTTGTAAGCGTGCGTGCTGGATCAGCCGTCCGTCTTCTTGTCTCCAGAACCCCACCTTATTTGAGATTGAGTTTGAAAACCTTCATCTTCATCTAGTAAATTCAGTACTTGTTATAGTTGTTCTTGCTAGTTCTTCAATTGCTTACAGGACGAGTGCCCTAGTGGCTGGGTGACGCGCTCCACAAGATCACGGCAGCCATTGGAGGTGGTGTATCAGTTGCTAAGCACAACATAGAAGGCTGTAGTTGGGCCATGAATGCCATCTCCATCCACCAATTGAGATATCCCATGCCCTCTCATCGAAAGTTCAGGATTCAACCCTAATGGGTTCATATCAAACTCATTAGTTAATGAGATCTAATCTAATGACACTACCATAGCTGCATCGATCCGGTCGAACCTCACTGGTAAGACTTTAGATTAGAAATTATCGATTAGTGGTCTTGTTCATGATCAAGATATGTACTATGTTTGTTTGCTTTGACTGCATTGGCTATTTTAGCCGATTTGCCTATACCCTCACGTATATAGCATGTTTTTGTGAATCTATCAACATATAGATGGTTTTATAGATTCTTAGGCTTTAGTTTATTATCATTATTAGAGTTGCATCGATCCGATTGGACCTCACTATTGATGATAATAGATTAGACTCAAAACTATTTGTTGATTCATTTATATTAGACAGTCGATTTGTTCGCATGTTATACTCTTTTTATCAAATTTATTGGCTCGATGCTTTATATCAATCATGTTCCATTTAGTCGATGATGCTTTCTAATGTTCCACGAGTATCAGTTATTTTGATTTGTATAATTATTATTTAATATTAGCTAATAATCCTTGATTTAAAGATCTTCGTATCATGGATACACTGGATATCGACTATTTAGTCGATAGCCCTATTGAATCAGCTATCTAGCCATACATTTAGAACTGTTTGGTGCAACACCGATATGTTCCACCTTAAATTACTGATAAGATTTTCTTTCCTTGTCAATTGCAGGTCAAATTGACTGGCACGCCATTGGGTTTTTAGAATCGGCTGGTTCTGTGTTGAAGCCAAGCAAATCTCTAGTCTCGTTCCACTCAGGTCTTCTGGCTTGCTGTGTGTTGATCACATCGCCATATTTTTGTGTCAACAAATATTATTTTGAACTTTTAAAGATAAATCCAATGAAATAGATCCATAACAATATAAATTATCACTGGCATCTGGTGCCATAGTTGCCAAAATATCGATTATGTCATGCCATTCACGACTAGATATATGACCCTTGCATGGGTTAGTATATGATTTTTGTAACAACCCAAAAACCATTACATGGTAGGCAGTCATTTCTAACCCTCCAAGGGTGTATTTTTAATCCAAATTAGAATCTTACTTGTGCCTAGGCTAACCCAAAACCGAGCACTGCCAGTTTTAGTGGATCGTCCGACATCACCACCGGATCGTCCGTCAAGACATCTCACAGACTTAGGATAATCTTGGCCAACCCGTGCACTGATGGAGTGTCCACAGTATCCCATGGAGTGTCCGTTCAATTATAAAACCACATAAGCCAGTGAACCTGAGAGTGACCAGTTCATATCGGAGTGTCCGTCACTCACGACGGAGCGTCCATCAGTGTATACCAACATCATAGTAATGCTATGTTGCACATACATGTTACACACACCTAGTACCATGTACTTAGTAATTAATCATACACATGTCTAAGTATATCATAACACACATGGGCATCATATTTATTGTATTCATACGATGACATGCATGCATACATATCTTATACAAGTGCATACATAAAGGTACGCGATATCAGAGAGATGCTAAGTAATGTTCCAAGCTATGGGAACCTCGCTCTTCCAACAGGCAGGCACCCCACTACTATCAACCCTCTTTATCATACCTATTGTCGGTGTTTCGTAAACCAGACTAGTAAATTTATATGATTGCTGCGCTGCTCTAGGAAGACGATGGTAGCATTCAATAGACACCAGGACTTATACTGGTTTAGGATGGAGCCCTATGTCTAGTCTCAGAGAAGATTGAGTGTGTGTTCCTCGCTTGAATGCTCTAAAGTTCTTACAATGTGGGGTGCAAGAATGCTGAAAGAGGTGGTAGAACCTATGCTATATGAGGGGCAGCCCAAAGAGAAGCTCTAGGAGCCCTACTGCTATGGATGGAATGGTAGAGGATGAAGAATGAGAAGATGTCCCGAGATGGGAGCCCTAGCCACCCTTATATAGAGTTCGGGGCTAGGGCTCGTTACAAAGAGAAGGTTCCCCCGACCAAAGGGTTGAGAGCCTAATGGAGGTCCTAGCTAACTTGGCATGCAAGCTATGCCGTCTTCTGATGCTTCCCCAGGCGTGGCTATCGTCATGGTCTTGTGGCCATGTTGTGGTAGGATCTAATGTGGTGCTACTGTGCTGGTTGTAGCAGCACTATAGCCATGATGATAGTTCATCAGATGTCCTATGCGACGTGTCATCCTTCATGGTCTTCATCGTTGTCGCTAGGTTCCCCAGGGCATCTTACCCATAGTAGGTAGCTACCTTTGGATGTCGTTCGCCTGGTTGCTTCATGAGGCTGAGGGCCACGACCCCTATCATTGGGGTTGGGGCTCTTTGCAAGTCGGGAAGGCCTCTAGGTCGAGACCCTTATCATGGATCACATCCCATAGTGGGTGGGATCGTACGTGCATCCTGTCGGTCCATATTTGGACGGTGGGTTTCATAGCTGTTGCCACCATTATGTGGTGCTGTCTCATTGGTGCGGCGTGGCACAAGGATGTCGTATGACCAGATCGAGGTGACTGTTGTCCCCTTGGTCCTTGTGAGGTTAGTGCAGCATGCCTGCTCTTGTTAGAGCAGACATACTGAGACATGCTTGATCTCTCCCCATCCTACTCTAGGGGTCATGATGGGGGAGAGGTCGCACGCCTTCCGTGTGGTTAAAGCAGGAGAAGCAGTCATGGCTGACCCTAGCCTAGGCGTTGGTTCGGCGTGCTCATCCTAGTTGGGCCTCGATCGTTCGGGCCATTGTTAACCCGATGAGTTGCGGGCCACATGGCCTGCCAACTAATCGGTGCCTTGAGACACCCCAGGATCATAACCACAACACTTATTGAGTTTCATTATGAGTTATGCATTACATATAGTCTTGGATAGTGGTCCTATTTACATTACACCTAGAGTCACTTCTTAATCTATTAGAAGCCCTTCACCTAAATGAGGGGAATGGGAACGTGTAATTGCTTATTGCTTAGTTGTTTGGGCAACGATAGAAATCAAGCATAAGAAGGGAACTCATACTCACGCATGTAGGATGCTACACCTAGATAACTAACTACTAAAACTAATGAGGGTACAACTTGATCTACCTTACTAATCTAGTTAAGGACTAATATTACTTAATGTTATAATCCTGATAATAACCTTGATAATTATCGTTCACGTGAGGGGTAGGTCATTGTGAGTGTGGGATCTCAAACGACATAGCTCGTGGAGCATTAAGGACCGTATATTGGGATACATGAGTCCGAGTAACCTCCCATACAGATCACATGTCGCGGATGGGGCCGACAAGCCAGGTAACTAATCACGACCGGTCTATCCGTGAAACTAGAAAAGGGGATGGCGCCGGGAAGATGGTGTATGTAATGACCTGGGAAATCATTACAGTACAAAAGCCTGACCCAAGGAACTAGGGAAGATGGTGGAAACCTAACCTGGGCATTCAGTTGAACCTTTCATGTGACATTGTAGCCGGATTAGGGAAAGGTTGGAGACGTGAGGCAACCCTTACTCTCGTGAAAGGGTATGGTGGTTAGTCCCTTTCTTCCGTGTGGATATAGCTGTACACCTCTATAGAGTTTTGAAAGTCCAAAATCCCTTGGAACAGAATCATTCCGTTGTTCCTACTTTCTATACCCATGGTAGCATTGTTGTTGGATTATGGACCCCTATGTGATACATGACTAATAACTAAATACTTTCGTTTTATGAGTTAGAACATGGCGTGTCATACTTATAAGCAACGCCATTGCTTTTCTACAAATGTACAAATACATGATACTACCTTTTGCATCCACCAAATATTATATGTTGGAATTAAGCCCTGCGAGTATGCAATGTACTCACGGTGCTATCGTTAAGTTCTTTTACAGGTATAGGACAATGATGACCATCTCACCCCATCGTTGGTGGCAAAGTGGGTGAATGGCATGTGCCATCCAAGCTACGGTGGTGATGACCATGGGCAAGGCGACCACCAGTTACTAGATATATAATTGATTCGTAGCATAGCGATGTTGGTAACATAGTCATTTGGTTCACACTATATTTAGTCTCACGTCATATAATTAATTTATTATATTCAACAAGACTTGTAATATATATTTCCGCTGAATTATTATGTGCTCTGATGATGAGATGTAACCTTGAGTTATGGAGTCTATTGTGGTATGATACTCAAACTGATCCTAAAGAGGAGTTGCCAAGGAGCGCTCCTAGGGAGTCACTGATGTTGGTTTGCTTAAACTAGGTCAGTCAAGTGGATGACACTTGATTTAGATGAATTAATGTGACAGGTCCTCACAATTTTAATGAAAACATTGTCATTGGGACATAAATATTTCATTGTGACTAACATTGTTTACTATTCCCTCGTGAAACAATTTGGCTAACAGGTTGTAACCTTTATAGTAGAAAATTGATATCTTTAGATATCTCAACTGACATATTTTTCTATTTTCATAATTATACTGTCATAATAAACAACATAAGGCTATTCTCAATAGAGAGTTTATGGCACTGCCTCATCATGTAAAATGAAAATAAATATGAATGAAACATCCATTCTCAATGCATAGTTTCACTCTAATGTTTCATATATAGGCATTTAATTTCATGATTCATAGAATTGGTAATCATGCCAGGAGAGTTTTATCTAGGTGAAACTCACTTCTTCTCTCTCCTAAAAAATGTTGTCCTATCATAAAAAAATGTTCATGTGTCAGCCTACTAAATGCAGATGAAACTCACATGAAACTTTCATTGAGACTAACCTTATAGACAAAAGTTATGTACTGTTATAAAGATGGTTGTTCACAGAGTTTGCTCTTGGAGCCATGTGACATGGCCTCGTCCCATCGCATTCAGAGCTTGTTTGGTTAACAGTTGAAAAATTGCCTGGCCAAGCTTTGTAGTCCAATTTTGGACACCTAGTACTAGAATTCGTTGCTTGGCAGGCCTCAATCAAATCACACCCTCGAATCTCTACACAATGACCCTCCTGGCCGCCCCACCAATCGAATTCAAACTCCAACCCAATGCTTGCTGACCCCACCTTGATCCCCGCAACAAGTCAGTCAGCCATGTAGCCGTCCATAGGATTGTAGCCGAAGCATCCATAGGAAATCAAAAACCCCTGCTGGCCTACCGCATCCTCCTCCAACGGCTATATTTCGCTCGAGCACCACTGACACATGGGCCCCAACTCGCTTTCCGATCTACAAAACAAAGGGAAGGGGAACTGCTAGTGCTCGGATCATCCAGGCGCTAGCATCCTGATGCTCGAGGCAGTTGCGCCTGACCGCGCCTACCCACCCGCCCCTGTTTCTCACACATGCCTCGATCTGCGCTCGTTTCCCCCACGCTTGCCACTCACGCCCCGCGTGTCCCTAGCTCGCCCTCATAGCCTGTCCCCCATAGCCCGCCGCTTCTGCCTTCACAATGCCCCATGTGGGCGATGAACATGCCCCATCACCCCCTAACCGTAGCACCCCCATCCATTGACCCCCAATGCCTCTATCCACTATCCCTTCGGCGAGCCATGCACCCCCAACCACCTAGCTCGCCCCCTGGCCGAACAACATAGAAAGCTAGAATAAAACACGTGCAGCAACACGGAACAACTACTGCAACATTAGGCTCAAGCAGCTAAAACACCATGAACATATTATTGCAACAACATGGAACAATTGCTGCAACATTTGGCTGAAGCAGCTAAAACACCATGAACATATTATTGTAACAACACGGAACAACCACTACAACATTAGGCTGAAAGCATATGAAACAACGCTCAAATAAAAAACACTTGCAACAGCATGGAATAATTACTGCAACATAAGACTAAAAGCAACTGAAATAATTTGGAAAGTATTATTGCAACAATTGAGTGAACCATACAAAAACATCATGTTTACACCAAAATTTGGGAAGAGGAATGCAGGAACTCGAAGCTTCCAGGTGAAAGGTCCTTGTGTGGTTTTGGTAATTGAGTGACAACCTAGGTAGACTAATTGTGTTTATGTGAGATACACAGGTGATCAGTTCATAGATACATGTGTGTGAGAAACATATGCCATGAAGGTGAAAATGGCTTGGAAATGTTACAAAGCTCACACATGTGATGATGAAGGAGCTCATTGCACATGAGACATGACATTGAGTCATGTGATCAAGGTGGAGAAGATCAAGACATAATTTGTCTTGATGGACCGGTTGCAAGCGTGAAGGGCAAGTCGGAGGCTTTGGAGCGATGGATTGTGTGGCGGTGAAGCTTGAGCAAGACTTGGCGCCGATGGACGAAAGCAATGGTGAAAAGCAAGTGAAGTCAAGATCGATGAACCAATATGATCACATAATGATATGAAGTGAATCATATCATTGTTGATCGTGTTGGTGCATATGTTGCATCGACATTGGAGGAGATGGAATGGAATGCGCGAGGCAAAGGTATAACCTAGGGCATTTCATTTCACATGTCATAGGTGTATAGAGGAGTTGATGACCGGGTTTAGGATAGATGGTCGTACTATCAAGAGGGGCAAACTTGTTTGTATATCAGTCATCTAGTGCCACTTGTGTGATCTAACTTTGCATGGTCGCTAGGATCGAGTGGCGTGGCAAGTTGAGTGGCTAATCCTTTGGAAAATGATTGTGACAATGCTAACACACATACACATGGTGGTGTTGGCACATTTACAAAGGAGATGAAGTTGGAGTTGATGTGGATCAACTCGGCGATGAAACGGAGGCGAGAAGGGTTCGAAACTTCATCGGTGGTGTGTCCGCATGTAGAGTGTGGACAGTCCGATGGTGCCACCAGTGCCCTATATAGAAAAGATAGGGTTTCACAGAGTGCATCGGATGCTGGTCACGTAGTGACCAGATGCTGGGGTCTTGTGTCCGGTTAGTGGCAGCAGTGAAGGCGTAGGCGTTGGTCTTCGACCGGACGCTGGGACACTTCATGACCGAACGTTGGGTGGGTGCATTTGGTCCCACTAACGTGGCGGCATAGAGAAAAGGAGAAAGGACTAGACGCTGATGCTATGTCCGATCATGACCAATCGAACATGTTCGGGCACGGTTGAGTAGCTCTAGGAGCTTACTAGAAGTGACCGGACGCTGGAGTCCTTTGTTCGGTCTTCGCACTGTGCTGCGTCCCATTATCACTTGACCATTGAGATCAAGCGACTAAGGTTGAATGAAGGCGACACGTGGAGAGCATCCGTTGACCGAACGCTGAGGTCCTACGTCCGGTCGATCTGACCAGAGCATCCGGTCACCTTGAGCTGTGCCTAGTGAAGGGGTACAAGGGCTCTATTTTTGTGGGGGCTATAAATAGAAGGGGACTCGGCCTTGGGCTAGTACCTGAGCACACTAGAGCCTTGGTGGCTTATGTGGTAGTGCTTGGGAGACCTCCATCTCACATATGCTTGATGGTGATCATCCGATTGTGTGAGAGAGCAATTCTAGTGCGGTTGCATCATTAGGTTGCATCGAGTGGTACTAGGTGATCGAGTTGCAAGCTGGTGGTGCTTATTACTCTTGGAGGTTGGCACCTCCTAGACGGCTTGGTGGTGGTCTCCATCAAAGCCTGCAAGAAGCTTGTGTGGTGCCCTAGAGAAGAGCTTTTGTGAGGGGCATTGTGCTTGCTCCGCAGGAGCCATGAAGAGCAAGTCTAGTTGAGCATGTCATTGAGTTACCCTCACTTTCGGGGTAGGTTCTTGTGGTGCCCAACATGCGGGCTTGGCAGGTGATGCCAATTAGCCGCTGAACCACCAAGTGAGCGATCGACACAACGGGGACTAGCATGTTGGCAAGCACGTGAACATCAAGAGAAAAATCACCGTGTCCACTTTGTTTTTCCTATTGGTTTGCAATCCTCTTTCACAAGCTTGTATTTACATTTTGTGTACATTATGCTTGTGTAGTTGATCTTGTAATTAGTTAGCTTGTGTAGCTTACTAGTTACCTTCTAACTTGTGTAGCATAGAAGTAGCTCTCTTGCATGGCTAATTTGGTTTGTGTAACCTTGTTAGTCACATTGCTTAGTTTGTGTAGCTAAGTAATTGCGCTCTCTAATTTGGCATTGGTTGCCTTATTATTGAGGATTGCTAGTAGAGCAGACATACTGAGACATGCTTGATCTCTCCCCATCCTACTCTAGGGGTCATGATGGGGGAGAGGTCGCACGCCTTCCGTGTGGTTAAGTAGGAGAAGCAGTCATGGCTGACCCTAGCCTAGGCGTTGGTTCGGCGTGCTCATCCCTAGTTGGGCCTCGATCGTTCGGGCATTGTTAACCCGATGAGTTTCGGGCCACATGGCCTGCCAACTAATCGGTGCCTTGAGACACCCCAGGATCATAACCACAACACTTATTGAGTTTCATTAGAGTTATGCATTACATATAGTCTTGGATAGTGGTCCTATTTACATTACACCTAGAGTCACTTCTTAATCTATTAGAAGCCCTTCACCTAAATGGGGGAATGGGAACGTGTTGTAATTGCTTATTGCTTAGGTGTTGGGCAACGATAGAAATCAAGCATAAGAAAGGGAACTCATACTCACGCATGTGGATTGCTACACCTAGATAACTAACTACTAAAACTAATGAGGGTACAACTTGATCTACCTTACTATCTAGTTAAGGACTAATATTACTTAATGTTATAATCCTGATAATAACCTTGATAATTATCGTTCACGTGAGGGGTAGGTCATTGTGAGTGTGGGATCTCAAACGACATAGCTCGTGGAGCATTAAGGACCGTATATTGGGATACATGAGTCCGAGTAACCTCCATACAGATCACATGTCGCGGATGGGGCCGACAAGCCAGGTAACTAATCACGACCGGTCTATCCGTGAAACTAGAAAAGGGGGATGGCGCCGGGAAGATGGTGTATGTAATGACCTGGGAAATCATTACAGTACAAAAGCCTGACCCAAGGAACTAGGGAAGATGGTGGAAACCTAACCTGGGCATTCAGTTGAACCTTTCAGGTGACATTGTAGCCGGATTAGGGAAAGGTTGGAGACGTGAGGCAACCCTTACTCTCGTGAAAGGGTATGGTGGTTAGTCCCTTTCTTCCGTTGGGATATAGCTGTACACCTCTATAGAGTTTTGAAAGTCCAAAATCCCTTGGAACAGAATCATTCCGTTGTTCCTACTTTCTATACCCATGGTAGCATTGTTGTTGGATTATGGACCCCTATGTGATACATGACTAATAACTAAATACTTTCGTTTTATGAGTTAGAACATGGCGTGTCATACTTATAAGCAACGCCATTGCTTTTCTACAAATGTACAAATACATGATACTACCTTTTGCATCCACCAAATATTATATGTTGGAATTAAGCCCTGCGAGTATGCAATGTACTCACGGTGCTATCGTTAAGTTCTTTTACAGGTATAGGACAATGATGACCATCTCACCCCATCGTTGGTGGCAAAGTGGGTGAATGGCATGTGCCATCCAAGCTACGGTGGTGATGACCATGGGCAAGGCGACCACCAGTTACTAGATATATAATTGATTCGTAGCATAGCGATGTTGGTAACATAGTCATTTGGTTCACACTATATTTAGTCTCACGTCATATAATTAATTTATTATATTCAACAAGACTTGTAATATATATTTCCGCTGAATTATTATGTGCTCTGATGATGAGATGTAACCTTGAGTTATGGAGTCTATTGTGGTATGATACTCAAACTGATCCTAAAGAGGAGTTGCCAAGGAGCGCTCCTAGGGAGTCACTGATGTTGGTTTGCTTAAACTAGGTCAGTCAAGTGGATGACACTTGATTTAGATGAATTAATGTGACAGGTCCTCACAATTTTAATGAAAACATTGTCATTGGGACATAAATATTTCATTGTGACTAACATTGTTTACTATTCCCTCGTGAAACAATTTGGCTAACAGGTTGTAACCTTTATAGTAGAAAATTGATATCTTTAGATATCTCAACTGACATATTTTTCTATTTTCATAATTATACTGTCATAATAAACAACATAAGGCTATTCTCAATAGAGAGTTTATGGCACTACTGCCTCATCATGTAAAATGAAAATAAATATGAATGAAACATCCATTCTCAATGCATAGTTTCACTCTAATGTTTCATATATAGGCATTTAATTTCATGATTCATAGAATTGGTAATCATGCCAGGAGAGTTTTATCTAGGTGAAACTCACTTCTTCTCTCTCCTAAAAAATGTTGTCCTATCATAAAAAAATGTTCATGTGTCAGCCTACTAAATGCAGATGAAACTCACATGAAACTTCATTGAGACTAACCTTATAGACAAAAGTTATGTACTGTTATAAAGATGGTTGTTCACAGAGTTTGCTCTTGGAGCCATGTGACATGGCCTCGTCCCATCGCATTCAGAGCTTGTTTGGTTAACAGTTGAAAAATTGCCTGGCCAAGCTTTGTAGTCCAATTTTGGACACCTAGTACTAGAATTCGTTGCTTGGCAGGCCTCAATCAAATCACACACCCTCGAATCTCTACACAATGACCCTCCTGGCCGCCCCACCAATCGAATTCAAACTCCAACCCAATGCTTGCTGACCCCACCTTGATCCCCGCAACAAGTCAGTCAGCCATGTAGCCGTCCATAGGATTGTAGCCGAAGCATCCATAGGAAATCAAAAACCCCTGCTGGCCTACCGCATCCTCCTCCAACGGCTATATTTCGCTCGAGCACCACTGACACATGGGCCCCAACTCGCTTTCCGATCTACAAAACAAAGGGAAGGGGAACTGCTAGTGCTCGGATCATCCAGGCGCTAGCATCCTGATGCTCGAGGCAGTTGCGCCTGACCGCGGCCTACCCACCCGCCCCTGTTTCTCACACATGCCTCGATCTGCGCTCGTTTCCCCCACGCTTGCCACTCACGCCCCGCGTGTCCCTAGCTCGCCCTCATAGCCTGTCCCCCATAGCCCGCCGCTTCTGCCTTCACAATGCCCCATGTGGGCGATGAACATGCCCCATCACCCCCTAACCGTAGCACCCCCATCCATTGACCCCCAATGCCTCTATCCACTATCCCTTCGGCGAGCCATGCACCCCCAACCACCTAGCTCGCCCCCTGGCCGAACAACATAGAAAGCTAGAATAAAACACGTGCAGCAACACGGAACAACTACTGCAACATTAGGCTCAAGCAGCTAAACACCATGAACATATTATTGCAACAACATGGAACAATTGCTGCAACATTTGGCTGAAGCAGCTAAAACACCATGAACATATTATTGTAACAACACGGAACAACCACTACAACATTAGGCCTGAAAGCATATGAAACAACGCTCAAATAAAAAACACTTGCAACAGCATGGAATAATTACTGCAACATAAGACTAAAAGCAACTGAAATAATTTGGAAAGTATTATTGCAACAATTGAGTGAACCATACAAAAACATCATGTTTACACCAAAATTTGGGAAGAGGAATGCAGGAACTCGAAGCTTCCAGGTGAAAGGTCCTTGTGTGGTTTTGGTAATTGAGTGACAACCTAGGTAGACTAATTGTGTTTATGTGAGATACACAGGTGATCAGTTCATAGATACATGTGTGTGAGAAACATATGCCATGAAGGTGAAAATGGCTTGGAAATGTTACAAAGCTCACACATGTGATGATGAAGGAGCTCATTGCACATGAGACATGACATTGAGTCATGTGATCAAGGTGGAGAAGATCAAGACATAATTTGTCTTGATGGACCGGTTGCAAGCGTGAAGGGCAAGTCGGAGGCTTTGGAGCGATGGATTGTGTGGCGGTGAAGCTTGAGCAAGACTTGGCGCCGATGGACGAAAGCAATGGTGAAAAGCAAGTGAAGTCAAGATCGATGAACCAATATGATCACATAATGATATGAAGTGAATCATATCATTGTTGATCGTGTTGGTGCATATGTTGCATCGACATTGGAGGAGATGGAATGGAATGCGCGAGGCAAAGGTATAACCTAGGGCATTTCATTTCACATGTCATAGGTGTATAGAGGAGTTGATGACCGGGTTTAGGATAGATGGTCGTACTATCAAGAGGGGCAAACTTGTTTGTATATCAGTCATCTAGTGCCACTTGTGTGATCTAACTTTGCATGGTCGCTAGGATCGAGTGGCGTGGCAAGTGAGTGGCTAATCCTTTGGAAAATGATTGTGACAATGCTAACACACATACACATGGTGGTGTTGGCACATTTACAAAGGAGATGAAGTTGGAGTTGATGTGGATCAACTCGGCGATGAAACGGAGGCGAGAAGGGTTCGAAACTTCATCGGTGGTGTGTCCGCATGTAGAGTGTGGACAGTCCGATGGTGCCACCAGTGCCCTATATAGAAAAGATAGGGTTTCACAGAGTGCATCGGATGCTGGTCACGTAGTGACCAGATGCTGGGGTCTTGTGTCCGGTTAGTGGCAGCAGTGAAGGCGTAGGCGTTGGTCTTCGACCGGACGCTGGGACACTTCATGACCGAACGTTGGGTGGGTGCATTTGGTCCCACTAACGTGGCGGCATAGAGAAAAGGAGAAAGGACTAGACGCTGATGCTATGTCCGATCATGACCAATCGAACATGTTCGGGCACGGTTGAGTAGCTCTAGGAGCTTACTAGAAGTGACCGGACGCTGGAGTCCTTTGTTCGGTCTTCGCACTGTGCTGCGTCCCATTATCACTTGACCATTGAGATCAAGCGACTAAGGTTGAATGAAGGCGACACGTGGAGAGCATCCGTTGACCGAACGCTGAGGTCCTACGTCCGGTCGATCTGACCAGAGCATCCGGTCACCTTGAGCTGTGCCTAGTGAAGGGGTACAAGGGCTCTATTTTTGTGGGGGCTATAAATAGAAGGGGACTCGGCCTTGGGCTAGTACCTGAGCACACTAGAGCCTTGGTGGCTTATGTGGTAGTGCTTGGGAGACCTCCATCTCACATATGCTTGATGGTGATCATCCGATTGTGTGAGAGAGCAATTCTAGTGCGGTTGCATCATTAGGTTGCATCGAGTGGTACTAGGTGATCGAGTTGCAAGCTGGTGGTGCTTATTACTCTTGGAGGTTGGCACCTCCTAGACGGCTTGGTGGTGGTCTCCATCAAAGCCTGCAAGAAGCTTGTGTGGTGCCCTAGAGAAGAGCTTTTGTGAGGGGCATTGTGCTTGCTCCGCAGGAGCCATGAAGAGCAAGTCTAGTTGAGCATGTCATTGAGTTACCCTCACTTTCGGGGTAGGTTCTTGTGGTGCCCAACATGCGGGCTTGGCAGGTGATGCCAATTAGCCGCTGAACCACCAAGTGAGCGATCGACACAACGGGGACTAGCATGTTGGCAAGCACGTGAACATCAAGAGAAAAATCACCGTGTCCACTTTGTTTTTCCTATTGGTTTGCAATCCTCTTTCACAAGCTTGTATTTACATTTTGTGTACATTATGCTTGTGTAGTTGATCTTGTAATTAGTTAGCTTGTGTAGCTTACTAGTTACCTTCTAACTTGTGTAGCATAGAAGTAGCTCTCTTGCATGGCTAATTTGGTTTGTGTAACCTTGTTAGTCACATTGCTTAGTTTGTGTAGCTAAGTAATTGCGCTCTCTAATTTGGCATTGGTTGCCTTATTATTGAGGATTGCTAGTGAGCTTAGTTGGCTTTGTGCTTTTGCTTACTAGCATGTGTAGGAGCTCCCCGTTAGTTAAAGTACTAGTGGCATATGTTTGTGTCACCTTGCTTCTAGAATTAATTAGGTGAGCTCAAGCTAGCCCGACACCTTTGTTGCTTAATTAGGATCTTTGCAAGGTGCTAGAGAACATAGATAGGGGGTGTAGTCTTGGCTAGACCGATAGTTTTAATTCCGCACTTGTTTCGGTTAGTCGACGTGATTAAGTTTTAGAAATGACTATTCACCCCCCCTCTAGTCGCCATCTAGACCCTACACCAGGATTGTCTTCAAGGAATCAATTAGATATGAATCGATATCAGCTGATTTAGATGTGATATCAGAATCGGCTATTTTATGGATGACGACTGCAGACGGCGTCAATGGGCTATGCTTGAGTGGCACCAGGAAGATGTGTCGGACTCTACAAATAAGGAAAATTAGGTCCAGGTTATTATTAAGTTAGGAAGTTTTTTTTATTCCAAGAATTGTAATGAGTCGTATTTGAGTAGGATTCATGTTTAGGTTCCAGGTATAAATATTAAACCCAGGTTATTGTAAAAAGGACGAACATTCAATCAATACAATCTTTCTGGCTTTTGCCATCGCATTAGGAGGAGTATTGTAGATCTCGGCGAGTTCTTCACCAAACAAGGCTGCATCGACTGATCGACCTCCAGCTTGTTTGTAAGTACCATCATGACTTGTATTATACTTGTAAAGCTGCGTCAGCCGATTGATCTTTTATGAGCCATAATATAAGTTAGTTATCGATCTGTATCATAGTTTGTAAGACTACATCAGCTGATTGATCTCTTACAAATCATAATATAGATCAAAGTTATCAATCTTGTGTTAAATAACTTGTTGTTTAATACAATATCATCAGCTGTCGAATTTGCTAAGATTAGTAAGATTTTCCTTCCTAGTTTTGTTTGATTTACCAGTTATCGATATTGCTATAATTAATATTTTATTAATGATAACAAAATCATCCGATTGAGATAGAGATAGATCGACATCATATCATCTTAATTGGTCATCCTTTGATTTGGTCACATTTCAAATCTTATAATTGATGACTTAATTCTGCTAGATCGGTTGTTTTATCTCTATTCCAGTTAAACATAATATGCATCCAAAGACATGTTTCAATCTTGAATAAACTAGCTAGGTAATGAGATCTAATCTAATGACACTACCATAGCTGTATCGATCCGGTCGAACCTCACTGGTAAGACTTTAGACTTTAGAAATTCTCGATTAGTGGTCTTGTTCATGATTAAGATATGTACTCTGTTTGTTTACTATGACTACATCAGGTTATTTTAGCCGATTTGCTTATATTCTCACGCATATAGCATGTTTTCATGAATTTGTGAATATATAGATGGTTTTATAGATTCTTTGGCTTTAGTTTATTACCATTATCATAGTTGCATCGATCTGATCGAACCTCACTATTGATGATAATAGATTAGACTCAAAACTGTTTGTAGATTCATTTATATTAGACAATCGATTTTTCGCATGTTTTACTCTTTTCATCAAACTTATTGGCTCGACGCTTTATATCGATCATGTTCCATTTAGCCGCTGATGCTTTTCTGATGTTCCATGAGCATCGGTTATTTTGATTCATATCATTATCGTTTAATATTAGCCAATAATCCTTGATTTAAATATCTCCATTTCATGGATACACTGGATATCGACTATTTAGTCGATAGCCTCATTGAATCGGCTATCTATCCATATATTTGGAACTGTTTGGTGCAACACCGACATGTTCAACCTTAAATTACTGATAAGATTTTCTCTCCTTGTCAATTGCAGGTCAAATTGACTAGCACGTCGTTGGGTTTTCAGAATTGACTGGTTCTATGTTGAAGCCAAACAGATCTCTGGTCTCGTTCCACTTAGATCTTCCAGCTTGCTGTGTGTTGATCACATCGCTATATTTTTGTGTCAACACATCTAGACCAGAAACGATTGCAACATCATGTAGAAACACGTGAAACATTTTGAACAAAGTGCTTGCAACAATCCTTTGAAACAATTGCAACATATCAACAAAAGTGCAACATGCCAGATCTATTTTTGCAATCAACCATATGATTCTACTGCAACATACCTCTAAAGCTTCTGAAACAATTGAAAGACACAATTGCAACATGGGAGAAGAGAAGAGAGCTTGGCGCGGGGAGCGCCATGGCCACCGGATCTGTAGGCGTTCGGAGCTCCTGGTGGGGGAGGACACCGGTGTGCGGGAGGGGGGAGAGGCGCCGCTGGGGTGGGGAAGGAGGGACGCCAGGGTGTGGAAAGGAGCCACCATGGAGGAGGATGTCGGGGTCGGGGAAGGAGCGGTGCGGACGGGGGTGGCGCTGCCAGGGTAGGGGAGGAGGGATGCCGGGGTGTGGGAAGGAACCGCCACAGAGGAAGACGCAGAGCGGGCGGAGCGACGTGAAGCAAGTGGAAAAGGATAAGCCACGAACGAGTGGAGGAGAGTGAGCCTAAAGTGAAGGGTCGGACCCGACCCAACATATATCGTTACCGAAAGGGAAGTCCCCCGAGAGGACCCGATGTCCTGATCCAAAACAACCCAAACAGCTACAAGACTAACCCAAAGAACTGAGCGAGGCAAATCGCCAAACAAATGGAGGCCATGGCCGTAGAACCATCCTCCACGGCGCCGGCTGCCACCGCCAATCTCCCTACTCCGCCGTACCACCACTACCCAGCTCCAGCTAATGAGGTAGCAACGCCGCTGCCGAAGCCGAAGCCAAAGCAATCAACCAATGGGCCGAGGCTGAGGAACCCCTCGCCGTCGCCGTCGATTCAAGTGTCCGAGCACTCTCTGCACGATCTGCTGCTGCTGTCCCCACCACCCCTGAGCTCTCACCGCCACCGGTCGAGGACCCATGGGGTCGCCAGGACGAGCGTGGACGAGAGCCTGGAGATTGTTGCAGTGGTGGGGACACCCATGCCGCCAAGGCAGAGGCGGCGCGGGGGCGCAGAGCAGTGCGTGGTGCCCGCTCTGGCGTCCCCAAGGAACGCACGATGGGCTCTGGCGTCCCCAAGGAACGCACCCTGAGCGGCCGCTGACAAGGCAGCGGCGGTGTTGAACGAAGACGATACAACCATGGCTTTGGTCCCGGCTTGTCCTGTTGCTACCTACGGTGAGCAATGCTCTATCGGCCCCTTCTATTCTCATATAGCGTGGTTGTCGCTGTCGAAAAAATTGCAAAAATCGAAAGATTGACTCCTTGATTAGGGTCCATCTGTGTCTATGAATGTGAGTCCAAGGTCAAATGTGCAAACCACCGATGTTTCGAGTCCCATTTTTGCAAATCGCCCATCGCCATCCTGCTGTCGTGTCTATTGTTCTAACTAAAAATGTTCTCCTACTGTTGATGGTTATAGCCTGTAATAGGATGTCTGCTTCAATTTTGCTAAGCATTCCACTATGATTGTTCCTCTTTTGACACATAGGAACTGACTTTGTGGAACAATCTAAGTTGGAAGATCTCTAGGAAAGGATCGTTGAGTTGGTGATGTGGAGGAACGTGGCTAAATTGACACTCTGGTTCGGATCTGGATCTATGTTCTTCTTCTTATGCTCATTTTCAAGAGACGTCACCTTCAGGCATGCGAATTTTGTTATTCATTCACCTGAAAATTATTGATTTACCTATGTTTCTTCGTTGTAATCTGGTACTTGGCTTTGGGTGATGATTTTGCTGCCCAATCTCAGCTCTCTGTCACCTCGGCGTTATGATCTTAGGCTTAGCTTTCTTCAAGGATTCTATTCCTCAGAGGTATGATTTGATCAAAAAAAAATTTGGTCCATATGGATGATTGAACCAGAGGTAATATGAGTTTGCAATTGGGCAGGCCACAGGTTCAGAATAAGAGAAGCTTCCAGTTGACCGAAGAAGATGTGCTTCTTACTTCTCAAGCTATGCTTCCGATTGCAAACTCCATGATATCCGCGGCACAAGTGATCTTCTCTGGTGAACCCTCAATGACTCTCAAAGTAAGCCTCAAATTTTGTTCATGATCTGGTAGTACTGCAACTGCAAGAGACATTGTTTTCCTTAATAATTTTAGGGGCCTTTGTTTACTGGAATTTCAGGTACTGCCTGTACTTTTGTTCGGTGCTAAATATGGGGGCCTTGTTACAGTGTGGAGGCTTGTAGCTGCAGGTATAATCGAATACACAAGGTACAAGCAGCAAGTCTTGGCATGAATGTTGTAATATAATAATGTTGTGTTTACTGCAAACTGCAGGATTTTTCACCAGTTTTACAGTCCCAAAGCTATATAGCTGTTATTGAAGTCAAATTCATAAAAAAGGTGTGATTCACTTACCACTAGTGACACATTATTTGCTCTCTCTGGCAATCCTTCTTAGCATAAGACTGAATACTCTTTGTTTTGTTACCTCAGTTGAGATTTTGAGATATCAGGCTCTAGAAGCATGGAGGTCTTGCCCACGCAAAAAAACTTGTTGCAGCTATGGTAGTGACAATGTGCTGGAACATGTTTAGTGTGAAGACACGCGTCATGGTAGGTATCTCTGAATGTTATCAACTGATGCAGTTTCCATGAAACATATCCTTTATTATTTACATGTTGTTAGGTGATACAATATTCAACCATGCAATTATTGAGTTATATCATGCAAAATATTAAAGTTTGCAACTCTGTAAGAAACTGATTCCTGCTTAATTCAGGCTAATGTGTGGGTATAAAAATGTTGATGCTTGAAGTTGTTAAATAAGATAATTTGCTTGTTTCAAAAGGCATTTGAGCTACCCTTTAGTTATGATGATTAATGTTGATGGTCTAGTTAGACCAGCAGTGTCAATATAGAACATTACAACAGTCCACTTGTGGTTCAAAATGGAAATAGGGAACAAAGTGTCATTTCGGTATGTAGGAACCATATTACTGACTCACAAATCAATTGTTATTAAAAAAATAAAGACTGATGACAGTAGGCCCTTGCCACTTCACTAGAACAGTTTGCTCAACATATACACTGTGATGCCAAATTCAGCAATCTACTAATTTTTTTGTTGTCAGTGTGTCATTTTAGAATTGCGTGACTGAAATGTTAATGATGTAGCACTGTTTATTACAGAAACACCACTGAACTTGACAACATGTGCAACTAAAATCTATTTCAATTCTTTGTGATTCCTAAAAGATGTATGGTTTGTTTTTTTAGTATGGGAGCAATTGTTGCCATTCTGTTTTCCTGCGCTCAAGGAAAAAGAATCATTTGTAATATCCCCAGCAATTTAATGTATGCTTAGTTTGTTCTCTTAATAATAAATTAACATGGACGTATATCTTTTGTCCAGCCTTTGTTTCACTTGTAATACTGCACTATAATCAAAAGTACCACAAGGCGAACATAACTGCAGAAGTTGGAAGTTGACGAGATGAGCAAGGGCAGACAATGGAGATGGATGACTAAAGTTTTCAGTACTATGCGGTCCTAAATGATGTAGGGGTTCCCAGAGTGCAGCCAGCAGTGCTGCTACTATTTCTATGCAATAATATTCAGTTAGTTCCACATCTAGTGGTCGTATTTTCTGCACGATGCATTGAGGGATCTTTTGTTGTGCCGACTTATAAGCACTCGTGGAGAGGGCCCATTGTATGCTGATAAATAAAATGTAAAAGAGCTAGTCGTGTGCATTATAAATTATGCATATCTCTTTGAACTTGTGGCTGAATTTAAAAAACACCCCAAACTTGAATGCTGGAAAACCTACCCTCAGCTTTATAAACCCATAAAATGCAGTCTCTAAGATCTTGTTTGGATGCACATATATTCAACTCATTCTACGTGTGTCGAAGAGGATTGGAGTGGAACTTAAACTAATATCCACTCCAATTCATTTCCAACATATGAAACTAATATCCACTCTAATCCACTTCCAACATACGTAGATTGATATTGATGTATGTGCATCCAAACCAGGCCTGAAATAGTTTATAGTGGCATGCGGGTCCCACAAGTTTTCTATTTTTTAGTTATGACATCTTTTATTGAATATTTGGGCTCCTATATAATAATATAAAACAACTAGAAACTTTTAGATCTCTTTAAGCACTACAAATTTGGTATAGAGTGTCTCCATCGAGGTTGTTTGAAAAATAAAAAAATGAATTTATAATCGGAGAACTTAAATGCATATTTGGGCCTCTAAATGATCTCAAAAGAGAAGTTTTCAACTAAAATGTTATATATTGCAATTAAAATGAATTTTAGGGCATCTAAATGATATCAGATAAAATTGTTGTCAACTACAAAATTATAGATCACATTTACAGTTACAACTTTGTTATAGACCTATCGATGTTTGACCACCGATAGCCTACCACGGGGGTCATCGGGGCAGTATGTTCGGGCTTCAGCGTATGCGGAACTCGATGGTTAACGCAAGGAACAGTCGATTTATCCTGTTCGGGCCCTCGATCTTTGATCGAGTAATAGCCCTACGTCCAGTCGGCGTTAGCCTTTGCGTTGGATTAATTGTAAAGTGTTGTGTTGTACAATTGTGTCGTCTCTTTAGGATCCCTGCCCTCCTTTATATAGTCAGGAGGTCAGAATCCTAGTCGGTTTACAATGAGAGTTCCTAGTAGGATTACAGAATAATACTACTACTAAGATTACAGGGGAAGAATCCTAGTTAGACTAGATCTTCTCCCTTCCTTGCGGGGTATCCCATGGGTCCCACACCGACAAGTCCCCAAACACTTCATGGTTGAGTTCAGGAAGCCTCGTCTTGCTCCTTCAAGTCTTGTTGAGTAGGAACAAGCGTCGTCCGAGTGCTTTCTTGAGCGAAACCGTGTAGCGCTTCATGAGATCTTCGCGTGGTGTGTACCTTTTTGAAGAAAAAAGTACTCCCATTTGGATGCAGCCCCCGAGCCTCTTGCTGTTTGGCACAAGGAGCTTGAGGGTCTTTTCTTGAAATTGCTCTGATTCTTCGTCGAAGGGCTCCCGAGCATATACCCGGGTTCTTTGTCGAAAAGAGCTCGGATATAGCTATGTCCGGGTTCTTTTTGTCGAAAAGAGTTCGGATATAGCTATGTCCGGGTTCTTTTTGTCGTGTGGCCTTGAAGTCGTCTGTCTTAAAGAAGTCTTCTGAGTGATGTGCGCTTTTTTGAAGGAAAAAGTGCACTCACTGAGTGTAGCCCCCGAGCCTCTTGCTATTTGGAACAAAAAGTTGGAGGGTCTTGAATCTTATGTCGTTTGAAAAACTGTTGTCTTGAAGTAGTCCTCTTGGTGATGTGCGCTTTTTTGAAGGAAAAAGTGCACTCACTGAGTGTAGCCCTCGAGCTTCTTGCTATTTGGAACAAAAAGTTGGAGAGTCTTGAATCTGAGTTGTTCGAAAGAACTAAAAATCTCTCCTGTTGCAGCCCCCGAGCATATATCCGGGTTGTTTTGTTCAGGAAGAACTCGGATGCAGGGTCTTGGCATATTCTCTGGTAGTCTACTGTTGTCAGATGTAGTTGTATGGTGGTGGTTGAGTGTAAATGTTGTTTGTTCATGAGTTGTACAGTGTTGGTATATCCTTTCGAATATGCTTGTCCTTGAGTACTGTTCCTTCACGTCTAAGTTTTCTTTCATTGAATTCTGTCTTTTCACTGTGTCCTTTGTTACGTTTGTTCTGCTGGTGCTCCTGGTCCATGTGCACCGCTTCTTTGGCCTATAAATATCCTCCTCCTGTGCTGTTTTGATTCATCGAGCATTTTTGTTGCATGGTCTGAAGTCTCCGTAGTCATGAATATGTTAGTTTGTGAAGTAGAGCAGCCCTCGGGCGTATTTTATAGTTCTTGCGTATCTTGCCGTAGCTGGAGGGAGTCTTGTGATAGGGATTAGAGGTAGGATAATCCCGCAGCAGCATTGTACTTGGAAGTACGTGGTGGTAGTTGGAGGGAGTCTTGTGATGTGGGATGCGATCCTTCATCTGGCAGTTGTGGGTTGATCCTCGTCGCCTCCCCTGAGACTGTCCGGTGCAGATCAGCACCATATCCAGCATCACATCGGACTTGGGTAGATAGATGCCTGCCAGCCTTCTCTGCTCCATGTTATCCCACCGTGCTGCTGATTTCCACCTTGGATGCACTGCATCCATCATTTGAAGAAAACAGTGTAGCCGAGGGCGGTTTGTCCTTCTGAGTAGCAATTTGGAACATGTAGTCGTTCTAGAGCCTAGCCATGTCCGGGTTCCTCTTTGCTACTTTGCTTGTCGTGGTACCTAGTTCGTTGGGTCTTGTAAGATGTGTAATCTTCTATTTTTTAAACCAGTTATAATGGAAAGAATCTTGTCTTCTGAGTTGCAATTCTTTATTTTCCTGATGTCCCAGTTGTTCATGAGATTTCTGTGTTCTTTCTGTAAGGTCCGGGTTGTTGTGCTCCTTGTGAGATAACCCTTCTTTGCTTTATTGTTGATGAGTTCTTTTTGTGGTAATATGATAACTCCGTCGTGGTGCTGGATGGATACGTCTGAAATATGCCCGTTGAACTGTACCGTTGTGTGGATTTGAGTAGTCCATCATTTTAGCTGCATTGGTAAATGGACCATTGCATCCTCATGCCATGTTAAAATGGGCCTGGTGGGCCGCGTTTTTACCGGTGTAAAATCTATTTAAAGGCCTTTCTCCTCCTTTTCTTTGGTACCCTGCCTTTGAAAGGTCCTAATGGCTAGAGGGGGGGTGAATAGCCTAATAAAATTTCTACAACAACACTTAACAAAAGGTTAGACAATTATGAGGCGAAGCAAGTATTATGCTAGCCTACTCAAAATGCAAGCCACCTACCACAATTCTAGTTTAGATAGTGTCGATTCACACAAGAGCTATGAAACTACCCTATGTTAGTGTGCTCTCAAAGGCTAACTAAACAGCCACACCAACCAAGCAAGCAAGCTCTCACAACTAGCTACACTAAAGAGCTTGTCAACTAGTTTGCGGTAAAGTAGAGAGAGTGATCAAGAAAGTTATACCGCCATGTAGATGAAGGTACCAATCAATCATAAGGATGAATAACAATGAAGACCAATCACCTCGGAATCAAAGATGAACACAATGATTTTTACCAAGGTTCACTTGCTTGCCGGCAAGCTAGTCCTCGTTGTGGCGATTCACTCACTTGGAGGTTCACGCGCTAATTGGCTTCACACGCCAAACCCTCAATAGGGTGCCGCACAACCAACACAAGATGAGGATCACATAAGCCACGAGCAATCCACTAGAGTACCTTTTGGCGCTCCGCCGGGTAAAGGTCAAGAACCCCTCACAATCACCATGATCGGAGCCGGAGACAATCACCACCTCCGCTCGACGATCCTTGCTGCTCCAAGCCATCTAGGTGGCGGCAACCACCAAGAGTAACAAGTGAAATCCACAGCAAAACACGAACACTAAGTGCCTCTAGATGCAATCACTCAAGCAATGCACTTGGATCACTCCCAATCTCACTATGATGATGAATCAATGATGGAGATGAGTGGGAGGACTTTGGCTAGGCTCACAAGGTTGCTATGTCAATGAAAATGGCCAAAGATGTGAGCCATAGCCGGCCATGGGGCTTAAATAGAAGCCCCCATGAAATGAGCTGTTGTACCCCTTCATTGGGCACACTGCGCTCTGACCGGATGCTCCGGTCATACTGACCGGACCCTAGAGCCTCAGCGTCCGGTCCACTGATTTTTGCCACGTGTCACTCTGAGTTAAAACTGAAACGTCAGATCACAACGGCTAAGTGCTGACCGGACGCTCTGGCAAAACTGACCGGACCCTAGAGCCTCAACGTCCGATCGAGTACAGTAAGGGTCCAAATCTATTTTTCCTCGATCAGACGCGTCCGGTCCACCTCGACCGGACACAGCCTAGTGTCCGGTGGAGTACCCTAGCTACTATACCGCCAGGTCAGCATGACCGGACGTAGGTAGTTAGCGTCCGGTGCATTCAGATCCAGCGTTCGGTCACTTGATCGGCGCTGGCATCTCCTCTGTCTTCTTCACCCTTGCTCAAATGTGCTATCTACCAAGTGTATCACCTTCTGCACATGTGTTAGCATATTTTCACAAACATTTTCAAGGGTGTTAGCACTCCACTAGATCCTAAATGCATATGCAATGAGTTAGAGCATCTAGTGGCACTTTGATAACTGCATTCCGATACGAGTTTCACTCCTCTTAATAGTACGGCTATCAAACCTAAATGTGATCACACTCTCTAAGTGTCTTGATCACCAAAACAAAATAGCTCCTATAAATTATACCTTTGCCTTGAGCTTTTTGTTTTTCTCTTTCTTCTTTTCAAGTTTAAGCCCTTGATCATCGCCATGCCATCACCATTGTCATGTTATGATCTTCATTAGCTTCTCCACTTGAAGTGTGCTACCTATCTCATGATCACTTGATAAACTAGGTTAGCACTTAGGGTTTCATCAATTCACCAAAACCAAACTAGAGTTTTCAATCTCCCCCTTTTTGGTAATTGATGATAACGCTTATACAAAGATATGAATTGAAATTCAATTGAATCCATGTTGCTTGTCCAAGCATATTTACCATGTGTAAAAGGATATGGACAAGTTTCTTGAACCCCAAATGGTAGCAATTGCTCCCCCTACATATGTGCTAAGAGTTTGGATTATAGCTTGCACATATGCATAGATAGGAAATATAGGAGTCAATGTCTACCAAATGATGCTAAGGTATAAAAGAAGGACCTTTGAAGCGTGATACCAATCGGAGTGCACCAATATACCATCCTTAGCACCATGGTTAGCTCAATACCACTTGGAAACATACTTTGGAAATGAAAGTTATCTAGTGATTTCATTTTATCATTCAATCTTACAACTAACATACATCACACAAGCATGGATATTTTGAATTTAAAACTTATGCCATGCAAGCAAACATATAAAATGCACATTCAAATGCACCATACAAGTTCATGAGCTTGCTCCCCCTACTTGTGTGCTCAAAATTTTAATTGATTCTATTCCTTTGTCATATCTCTCCCCCTATGTCAAGGTCTCCCCCTTTGTTGTCTTTTCACTATCTTAGTACACTAATATCTTTGTTTATATCTTCGTTTTTCTCCCCATGTACTAATATCTTTGTTTCTCTCCCCCTTTGTCATCAATGACCACAAAGGTTCTAAATATAGATAGTATTACTTGTAGGGTTGAGGTTATCAATGTCAATCAATGGGGTGAGGATCATTTTCCCAAATTTGGTCTAATCTAGATCATTTGCCAAAGATATTTAACTCGGTTTGATCCAAGGACAAGCTTCTTCACACCTCCAAATAAGGGTTATCTTGTACCATGTTGAGTTAAACACTTAGAGCTCATTATCTAGATCAAACACTAGGTTTACAAGCCCATAAACATGTCATATGCTATCACTAGATCAAGTCAAGCATAGAAGCAATAGTGATACCATATAGACATCAAAATCATTTGATTTTCATGAATGAGCCTAATAAAATAGAACCACTTGAAAGGTCCTAATAAGATTGAAAATATGACTAGATGCACTAAACATGTCCTTAGCAAGGATGTATGCCATGCCAATCAACTTTTACCTTGGATTGCTCGAAGGAGAGGCATGTCATAAGAGTGGGGGTGCATCAACACATATTTGAGAAATCCAATATGTTCAACTCATTCCTTAGCTTGCAAAACCTTTTCTCATCCAATGGCTTGGTGAATATATCGGCAAGTTGATCTTCAGTGCCTACACTCTCAATGCAAATGTCCCCTTTTTGTTGGTGATCTCTTATGAAATGGTGGTGGACATCAATGTGCTTTGTTCTTGCATGTTGCACCGGATTGTTGGTTAGCTTGATTGCACTCTCATTGTCACATAGCAATGGCACTTTCTTGAACTTGATTCCAAAGTCACTCAAAGTGGCCTTCATCCAAAGTACTTGTGCACAACAACTACCGACGGATATGTATTCGGCTTCGGCGGTTGATAATGCAACACTATTTTGCATTCTTTGATGACCATGAAACAAGTGATCTTCCCAACAATTGACATGTGCCCGAGGTGCTCTTCCTTTCAACCTTGCATCCCGCATAATCCGAGTCAGAGTAACCAACTAGCTCAAACTTTGCTCCTTTGGGATACCACAAACCAACATTTGGTGTATGCTTCAAGTACCTCAATATCCTCTTTGTAGCATTCAAATGACTTTCTCTTGGTGAGGCTTGAAATCTTGCACACATGCATACACTAAACATGACATCTGGCCTTGATGCGGTCACATAGAGTAGGCTTCCAATCATGGACTGATACAACTTTTGATCCACCATATTTCCACTTGCATCACTATCCAAGTTGCCATTGGTTCCCATTGGTGTGCTAATGACTTTGCTATCAATCATGCCAAACTTCTTGATCATGTCCTTGATGTACTTGCCTTGACTCACAAATGTACCATTCTTCAATTGCTTGATTTGAAGACCAAGGAAGTAACTTAACTCTCCAATCATGGACATCTCAAACTCATTAGCCATCATCTTTCCAAACTCATCACAAAAGTCTTGATTGGTTGATCCAAATATGATGTCCTCTACATAGATTTGTAATACAAATAGATCTTTTCCAATCTTCTTGATGAAAAGAGTGATGTCAACCTTGCCTATGGTGAAACCTTTAGAGAGTAGGAAATCACTCAATCTCTCATACCATGCTCTAGGTGCTTGCTTCAAGCCATACAAAGCTTTCTTCAACTTGTATACATGGTTGGGCTTCTTATCATCTTCAAAACCGGGAGGTTGCTCAACATATACTTCTTCATTGATATAACCATTGAGAAATGCACTCTTGACATCCATTTGATAGAGCTTGATGTTGTGGGCACAAGCATAGGCTAGCAAGATTCTTATTGCTTCCAATCTAGCAACCGGGGCATATGTTTCACCAAAGTCAAGACCTTCAACTTGTGTATAGCCTTGTGCTACTAATCTTGCTTTGTTCCTTACCACTATCCCATCTTGATCTTGCTTGTTTCTAAAGACCCATTTGGTTCCAATCACATTGTGTCCCTTTGGTCTTTCTACCAACTCCCATACTTGATTTCGTGTGAAGTTGTTAAGCTCTTCATGCATAGCATTCACCCAATCAACATCCTTCAAAGCTTCATCTATCTTCTTTGGTTCAATGGATGACACAAATGAGAAGTGTTCACAAAATGATGCCAATCTTGATCTTGTTTGCACACCTCTTGAAATATCACCAATGATTGTATGCAAAGGATGATCTCTTGGAATACTTGTTGGTTGGAGCAATGGAACTTGATTGCTTGCACTTGCTTGATCATTGGGTTGAGATGATGTACTAGCCACTTGATCTTGTTCATTATCATGAGATTCACTTGCACTAACTTGATTTGTATCATCTTGCACACTTGAGTTAGAGAGCACTTGCACTTGATCATCTTCATCATCATTCACTTGCCTAGGCCTCAATTCACCAATATCCATGTTCTTCATGGCATTTGAAAGTTGAATGCCTCTAACATCTTCCAAGTTCTCATTCTCTACTTGTGAACCCTTGGTTTCATCAAATTCAACATCATGAACTTCCTCAAGAGTACCACTATCCAAATTCCAAACTCTATATGCTTTGCTTGTAGTGGAATAACCAAGTAGGAATCCTTCATCATATTTTTTGTCAAACTTGCCCAATCTTGTGCCTTTCTTCAAGATATAGCATTTGCAACCAAACACCCGAAAATATGCAATGTTGGGCTTTCTACCATTCAAGAGCTCATATGGTGTCTTCTGTTTCAATCGGTGACAATAGAGGCGGTTGCTACAATAGCAAGTCGTGTTGATAGCTTCGGCCCAAAAAGATTGACTCACATTGTACTCAGTAAGCATAGACCTTGCCATATCAATGAGTGTTCTATTCTTCCTCTCAACAAGGCCATTTGATTGAGGTGTGTACTTGGCCGAGAATTGATGTCTAATTCCAAATTCATCACACAACTCATCAATTCTAGTATTCTTGAACTCACTACCATTGTCACTTCTAACTCTCTTGATGGTTGTTTCAAACTCATTGTGAATGCCTTTGACAAATGATTTGAATGTTGCAAATACATCACTTTTGTCCACTAGAAAGAATACCCATGTGTATCTAGTGTAGTCATCCACTATCACAAATCCATATTTTTTACCACCAATACTAGTGTATTGGGTTGGCCCAAACAAATACATGTGCAACAACTCAAATGCTTTACTAGTGCTCATCATGCTTTTCTTAGGATGGGTGTTTCCAACTTGTTTTCCAGCTTGACAAGAGCTACAAAGCTTATCCTTTTCAAACACATCTTTCAAGCTTGTAACTAAGTCATGCTTAACTAATCTATTCAATTGTTTCATTCCAACATGACCAAGCCTTGTATGCCATAACCAACCCATGCTAGACTTAGTGAACAAGCATGTAGATAATCTAGCTTCACTAGCATTGAAATCAACCAAGTATAGATTCTCATATCTAAAGCCTTTAAAGATCAAGTTAGACCCATCTACACTTATGATCTCTACATCATCTACCCCGAATATGCATTTGAATCCAAGATCACACAATTGTGCCACGGATAGCAAATTGAAGTTCAAGCTCTCTACTAGCAACACATTGGATATGTTCATGTCATTGGATATTGCAATCTTACCAAGCCTTTTGACCTGTCCTTTGCCATTGTCACCAAATGTGATACTATCATAACCATCATTGCCATTGGTATTGATTGAGTTGAACATTCTTGCATCACCGGTCATGTGTTGAGTGCACCCACTATCAAGAACCCAATGCCTTCCTTCGGCTTTATAATTGACCTACAAAAGAAGATCAATTCTTTTTAGGTACCCAAACTTGCTTGGGTCCTTGAAGGTTAGTCACTAGGCTCTTTGGTACCCAAATGGCTTTCTTCTTTGAGCCCATCCATGGTTTACCAATGAACTTAGCCTTTACACCATTTGTACCCTTAGTAAGCATATAGCATGAATCAAGCTTAATGGAGGATACATTAGCATTTTTGCTCTTGTTTTTTGTATTCTTGCTCTTTGTGACCAACTTGCTTGCAATTAGTGCAAAACCGACTATTGTTCTTCACAAAACTAGTCTTGTGAGGAGCAAAGGATGCCTTGCCTTTCTTGGGGTATAGCCCAATCCCTCTTTGTAGAGAGAAGCTCTTTGGCTACCCAAGCACATAAGCAAGCGGTCCTCACCACCATAAGCCTTAGCTAAGGTATGAGTGAGCTTAGTGACCTCCTTCTTGAGGCTCTCATTCTCAACCACTAGTGAGGCATCACAAGTGAGATCATCACTACTAGATGAGGTAGAAGTGGAAGTGCTACAAGAAGGGTTAGTAGTAGCAACAATGATAGGCATAGATAGTAATCACAAGTTACACCTACATCACAAGTTTCTACATGCTTCTTTTTATCTTGTTCATTAAGCAAAGTGGAATGAGCTTTTTCAAGCTTTTTGTGAGCCTTGCCAAGCTTCTCATGGGCTACCTCTAGCTTCTCATGAGTTGCTTTGAGCTCATCAAGGGCTTGCATAAGGGCTTTTACCTCCTTATTCAAGCTCTTGCATTCCCTTCTCTTAATGTCAAAGTGTTCTTTAGCATCTTCTAGCATGTCAAGTAATTTGTCCTTAGTAGGTTCATCATCATCACTATCATTTTCATTTTCATGTTCATTATCATCAACATGTTCTTCATCACTTTCATCATCTCAAGATTGTACCTTAGTGGCCTTAGCCATGAAGCATGATGAAGATTTGAAGAGAGAAGGCTTCTCATTGATGGCAATACTTGCAAGAACCTTCTTCTTGGTGGTCTTGTGATCATCACTATAATCATCATCATCACTTGAGGAAGCATCACTATCCCAAGTGACTACATATGAGCCACCCTTCTTCTTCTTGAAGGCCATCTTGTCCTTCTTCTCTTTCTTTTCCTTCTTATCCTTCTTCTTGTTCTTCTTGTTGTCATCATCATTGTCACTATTGTATGGGCATTGAGCAACAAGATGATCTTTGCTTTCACACTTGAAGCATCCTCTTGATTCTTCTTTGTTCTTGGATGAAGACTTCTTTCTTCTAGCATGGTAGCCCTTCTTCACCATGAACTTGCCAAATCTCTTGACAAATAGAGCCATCTTCTCATCATCATCATCATCCCAAGATTCATCTTCTTCACTTGATGTCTCTTGCTTAGCTTTGCCCTTTGATGATGTGGCTTTGAATGCCATGCTCTTCTTTTTCTCATCTTTCTTCTCTTCTTTCTTCTCTCTCTTTTCTTCCTTCTCATCATCATCTCTATAAGCATCATCAGTCATGATATCTCCCAAGATTTGATTTGGTGTCATTGTATCCAAACCGGACCTCACTAGAATAGTGACCAATGTACCAAATCTTGAGGTTTGAGAACTCCTTGTCCTCTATCTTCTCACCAAGTGCCTTGAGATCATTTACAATTACTTCCATCCGATGGAACATGTCCGGCACACTTTCATCTTCCTTCATCTTGAAACTAGCAAATTTATCCTTGAGAATGTATGCCTTTGCACCCTTGATTGCCTTGGTGCCCTCAAATGATTCTTCCAATTTCTTCCATGCCTCATGAGCTCTCTCAATGTTCGTGATTTGCTCAAATGTTCTCTCATCCAAAGCATCATGGATGGCACTAAGAGCAATATCATTGTTTTGGAGTAGCAATTCTTCGGTGGCGGTGGGAGTCTCTTCATCTTCAATCTAAATTTTTGTTTCTACCACCTTCCAAATCTTCCTATTGATTGACTTGATATATGTTGTCATCTCAGCCTTCCAATAGGGATAATTTGTGCCATCAAATTGGGGTGGCTTCTTGGTGTTGTTGATTTGAGCCATTTTTACACCGAAGGTTGTTAAGCCTCAAATCATGGTGACCTCGGCTCTGATACCACTTGAAAGGTCCTAATGGCTAGAGGGGGGGTGAATAGCCTAATAAAATTTCTACAACAACACTTAACAAAAGGTTAGACAATTATGAGGTGAAGCAAGTGTTGCGCTAGCCTACTCAAAATGCAAGCCACCTACCACAATTCTAGTTTAGATAGTGTCGATTCACACAAGAGCTATGAAACTACCCTATGTTAGTGTGCTCTCAAAGGCTAACTAAACAGCCACACCAACCAAGCAAGCAAGCTCTCACAACTAGCTACGCTAAAGAGCTTGTCAACTAGTTTGTGGTAAAGTAGAGAGAGTGATCAAGAAAGTTATACCGCCGTGTAGATGACGGTACCAATCAATCACAAGGATGAATAACAATGAAGACCAATCACCTCGGAATCAAAGATGAACACAATGATTTTTACCGAGGTTCACTTGCTTGCCGGCAAGCTAGTCCTCGTGGCGATTCACTCACTTGGAGGTTCACGCACTAATTGGCTTCACACGCCAAACCCTCAATAGGGTGCCGCACAACCAACACAAGATGAGGATCACACAAGCCACAAGCAATCCACTTGAGTACCTTTTGGCGCTCCACTGGGGAAAGGTCAAGAACCCCTCACAATCACCACGATTGGAGCAAGAGACAATCACCACCTCCGCTCGACGATCCTCGCTGCTCCAAGCCGTCTAGGTGGTGGTAACCACCAAGAGTAACAAGTCAAATCCGTAGCGAAACACAAACACCAAGTGCCTCTAGATGCAATCACTCAAGCAATGCACTTGGATCACTCCCAATCTCACTATGATGATGAATCAGTAATGGAGATGAGTGGGAGGACTTTGGCTAGGCTCACAAGGTTGCTATGTCAATTAAAATGGCCAAAGATGTGAGCCATCGCTGGCCATGGGGCTTAAATAGAAGCCCCCCCACGAAATAGAGCCGTTGTACCCCTTCACTGAGCACACTGCGCTCTGACCAGACACTCCGGTCATACTGACCGGACCCTGGAGCCTCAGCGTCCGGTCCACTGATTTTTGCCACGTGTCACTCTGAGTTAAAACTAAAATGTTAGATCACAACGGCTAAGTGCTGACTGGATGCTCCGGCAAAATTGACCGGACCCTGGAGCCTCAGCGTCCGGTCGAGTACAGTAAGGGTCCAAATCCATTTTTCCTCGACCGGACGCGTCTGGTCCACCTCGACCGGACACAGCCCAGCGTCCGGTGGAGTACCCTAGCTACTATACCGCTAGGTCAGCGTGGCCGGACGCAGGCAGTCAGCGTCCGGTGCATTCAGATCCAGCGTCCGGTGCATTCAGATCCAGCGTCCGGTCCTAGTGAGATTATTCTCTTCGTTTCCTTTATCTGTGCTAGACTTTGCCTCCTGGCTTCTGCTTTTCTTCATCGGTTTCTTGGCTATTTTGGGATTAGCCTGAATCACCTTGCCCCCAATGTTGTCCTTCATCTTTTCATTTTTGTTCATCTTTGTGAAACCTTCCTTGGAATTCCTCCTTCTCTTTCCCTCTTTCATTACTTTTTCCGCCTGAAGCCCCAATCCCGCCGCGATGACACCAATGTTCTTGGTGGCTGCAGAATTCAGTTTTGTCAGGGTCTTAAGAGCAAGTTCTTTGACTATGACCTAGTTGATTCTGTAAGGGATTGGCGTGCTAACTGGTTTTATGCTGCCAACTTGATTCCTCCTCTTTCCATTCACTCCGGGTCTGGTCCCTTGGTTAATGACCGGTGGGAAAAGAACCCGGTGACGACTGCTGAGTTCTAGACGATCAAGCCTTTTCTCGAGAAGATTTGCACTTTAAAACAACAAGGCTTGACTGGCTTTGGGATTATTTCAAGTTTTTCTTCGCCGCCAAGTTCAACCTTTGAAGGAGCGCGAACATTATGGTTTCGAGTACTCTTGGGCGGAGGACCCTTCTCGTATGGTCCCTGCCCTTGAGTTGACCGACAAGGAAGTGCTCAAACATCTCAAGAAGATGCTAAAAGGACTAAGCGTTGTTCTGCTTGCTATCCTTGAGTACAGCGCAACGAACCCGCCCCCTGCTGTGAGTTGTTCTTTTCTTTATTCGGGTACTTTTGATTCTCTTTCGTTGTATCCACTTTTGCTTAATCTTCCTTGTCTTGTTGTTTTACTCTTTTATAGGAATTGGGGCATAATTTCGTTGATCCAATTCCCCTTGATGATCTCCTTGCAAATGTGGAGGCTGGGGGTAGTCTTGCTAGGGCATCCTTGACCAGTAAGTTTCAAACTACCATGATGCTTCCTGGTGTTTCTTCCGCATTTTCTGACATATATGAAGAGTATGTTCCTCGTCTAGTTCCTCGAGCTCCTCATACTTTCGAAAAGAGGGGGCGAGCAGATAGTTCTTCTTCTGCTCCATCTGCTGCCAAGAAGTCTCGCCAGTCAAGTACTCGTCCAGGTACTCCAGCTGTAGCTAGAATGCTCTGAGGTGAGCATATTAATACGCTCTGTCCTTTTGTTGTTTGTTTTTATCTTTGACCGAGTACTTTTGTCCTTTTTTTCAACTGGAGCTATGGTGGCCTTGGTCGAGAGTGAGGAGGAAGAGGATGATGATGCTGCCCTCGTTACTCGTCGGTGAGTTTTTTTTCTTATTTTCGTGTTGTTGAACTCCTCTTTTTGTTTTGACTTTGGTCTTGTTCTCTTGTAGTAAGTGGTCATCGGATTCGAGTTCTTCTGGGGCTCCAATACCGGCTGCACTGCTCCTGTCGTAGGGTGGCGGTGATGTTTTTGCCGCTATGGTTCCCCCTGCGACGTCTTCTTTTAGTTTCATGAAGAAGAAGATAGCTGAGTGAGTGCATTCTGGTTTTATTTATTTGCTTCTATTCCCCTTTTTTCTTATTCTTTTTGATGAGTTTTCTTGTCATCTTTCATGTCTTTGTCTTCCCCGAGCCTCTAGTTGACTTCTTATCAGACCTCTGGTGCGCCCTTGCGTACCGAGTCTCAGGACTCGGAATGCACAGTCGCCGAGGTGGCTGTGAGGGGGACAGAGTCCACAGCTGCTGATTTGCTGGCTCCCGAGCTAACCATGGCCTTTATAGTGGGTTCATCTGAGGGATTAGCCATGGCTTCCCAGGAGATTGCCCTGGTCGTGCCTTCTTCGCCTTGACCAGCTTCTCCTTCTCCTCTTCTTGCCTCCGGTGGTCCGCCTTTGGCTGATGACGTGGTGCAGCAGTTTGATGCCACTCATTGATTGTCGGAGCTAACCGCCGCCTGGGGAAGCTTGTCGACCCTTGTGACTTCTTTTGTGGAAAGGCTCCAGGTAAGTTTTTGTACAGTTCTTTCTTTGGATGTTCGTTTTTCTTCTGTCCTTATGTCTTGTTTTCTTTGTCTCTTTTTGCTTAGTCTTTTTCTCATGATCATACCGGCTTCTTTTTCTCATCTGAAAACGAGAAAAGTTGTCTTCTGAGGTGAGTACCCTGAAGGCAGAGCTTGACCTCTATTGGGCCGAGCTAGAGACTGAGTGTCAGACGCATCAGAATGAGGAGAAGGCTCTTCGTGCTCGGGTAGTTGAGGTGGAAAAACAGAGGGATGCAGCTGGCCAGGAGGCCTCGAAAAATGTGGAGGCCATGAAGAAAGAGTGCCACGGTATCACAAGTTCTTTTTCGCTTCCCTTTGTATTCAAATTTGCCTCTCTGCTGACTTGTCTTTTGTTGCTTGGTCTAGCTTTCCGAGTTGAAAAGCAGAAGCTCTCGGAGGGCATCGAGGAGATGAAGACACTCGTTCGCACTAACCATAATAAGGCTGAGGAGGTAATTACTCGAGCTGAAGAAGAACTCACGCTTGCTAAGTTGATTAGGCGTGGAGCTGACAGAGATCTTGTGTAGGCCCAAAAGACCATTGAGGACTTGACTAGTAAGTTGGCAACGGCTACTGAGAACTAGAAAGCTTTGTGGAAGTCTTTTTGGTCAGTAGCCGACCTTCTTCAGACTCCAACAGACGATGATCATTCTTGGGCCCTGTTCATTCCCCAAGTGCTGACCTGTTTCTAGGAGTTCGTGAAGAGGTGTGCCCATCTTTGCACCAGGAACGTTCTTGCCCAGGTCCGGGTTCTTTCTCTGGATTTTCCTTTGTCCAAGGTTACCGATGAAGCCGAGAGCCAAGAGTACCTGGATGCCGTTGAGAGGTTGGAGCCTGAGGTCGATGACTTAGCCAGGAAGATTGTAGATAATCTTAACATTGATGTTTCTTCTCCTAATGACAATGCCTGATGTAATCGACCTTTGTATTCTAGCTTCTGTAACAAAACACTATACTTGACAACTGAATGGAGAATCTTTATTTTTTGTTGATGTCTTCTTTGTCTCGTAAACAACTTGGCTTTGGTAAATCATTGTCTTGACAAACTTTCTTGATCTGTCGAGTGCTTTTCTAGCTTTCGTTTGTGCCTTGTAAACAACTCGGTATAGACCGTTGTCTCGACAAACTTTGTGTTCTTGTTAGTACTAAAAAGACTTAGGGTATCTCCAACTTCTTCTTCTCAACTTAGCTTGGAGTGTGGTCAGCATTTGGTCCTATCTCTGGTTGCAAAAATATCCTAGGATCGGCAAGCCCCCGAGCACTTCATGGTAGAGCTCTGGAAGCCTCGTCTTGTTTTCTTCAAGTCTTGTCGAGCAGGAACAAGCGTTGTCCGAGTGCTTTCTTGAGCGAAACCGAGTAGCGCTTCTTGGGATCTTCCGAGTGTAGCCCCCGAGCCTCTTGCTATTTGGAACAAGGAGCTGGAGGGTCTCGTCTTGAAATTGCTCTGATTTATGTTCAGGCTTAGTTTTAGTCGTTTTGCTTTTTGGTTCGGGTGTTAGCTTATTAGCTACCCTCATTGGCGGTCTCAAGCATCTTTTCAGCTCTTTTGCTCTCGGCCGATATGCTCAGGCATCTTTTCAGCCATTTTGCTTTTTGGTTCGGGTGTTAGCTTATTAGCTACCCTCATCGGCGGGCTCAAGCATGTTTTCAGCTCTTTTGCTCTCGGCCGGTATGCTCAGGCGTCTTTTTAGCAATTTTGCTTTTTGGTTCGGGTGTTAGCTTATTAGCTAGCCTCATCGGTGGGCTCAAGCATGTTTTCAGCTCTTTTGCTCTCGGCCGGTATGCTCAGGCGTCTTTTCAGCCATTTTGCTTTTTGTTTCGGGTGTTAGCTTGTTAGCTACCCTCATCGGTGGGCTCAAGCATGTTTTCAGCTCTTTTGCTCTCGGCCGATATGCTCAGGCGTCTTTTCAGCCATTTTGCTTTTTGGTTCAGGTGTTAGCTTGTTAGCTACCCTCATCGGTGGGCTCAAGCATGTTTTTAGCTCTTTTGCTCTTTGTTTCGGGTGTTAGCTTGTTAGCTACCCTCATCGGCGGGCTCAAGCATGTTTTCAGCTCTTTTGCTCTCGGCCTGTATGCTCAGGCGTCTTTTTAGCCATTTTGCTTTTTGGTTCTCATTGGAAACAACTCGGGGAAAGCCATAATAAGACATATGTTTGTCGAGAAAGAACCATCTTTATTGATCATGAGTATTGATAGGTCACAATAGTACATATGTTGTTGATGAGCGCTATCTTTGTTGATCATGAACGTTGATCTCTTGTGGCTTGTATATATATTTTCCCTTGAGTTGTTTTCATGCGTAGAATCTTCATAGCTGGCTGATGTGCCATGTATTGTTGACTTCTTTTCCATCTTCAGTTATCAACTTGTATTTGCCCGGTCCGGTGACTTTTGTGACGATAAAAGGACCTTCCCATGGACTGAGTAGTTTATGGCGTCCGTCGGTTTTTTGTATTCTTCTTAGTACTAGGTCTTCGACTTGTAATGATCGAGACTGGGTATTCTTGTTGTAGTGGCGTCTTAATCCTTGGATGCATCTTGCTGATTGAAGGGTAGCATTTACTCTGACTTCTTCTGTACTGTCGAGCTCTAATATTTGGGTTTGTTCTGCTTCTCCTTTGTCATATTGTTCTATCCTTGGTGATGTCCAGATCAAGTCGGTAGGTAGTACGGCTTCTGATCCATAAACTAGGAAGAAAGGTGAGTATCCGGTGGCTCTGCTTATTTGAGTCCGTAGCCCCCATACGACCTTGGGTAATTCTTCAATCCATTTTGATCCATAGTCTACTAGTTCTTCATACAATCTTGGTTTTAGTCTAGCTAGTATGAGTCCGTTAGCCCTTTCGACCTATCCGTTGGCCTCTAGATGTGCGACTGATGCATAATCAATTCTGAAGTCGTAGTCCTGTGCCCAACTTTGGAATTCTATGGCTATGAAGGGAGAACCTAAATCCGTGATGATTCGATTAGGCATGCCGAAGCGGTGCATAATGTCTTGGATGAACTCGACTGCTTTGGATGCGCTGTATTTTGTGAGTGGTTTGAATTCAATCCACTTGGTGAACTTGTCAATTGCTACGAAGATGTACTCGAAGCCGCCTTTTGCTTTCTTGAGAGGTCCTACTTGATCTAGCCCCTAGCAGGAGAAAGGCCAAGCAGGTGGGATGCAGATGAGGTTGTGAGCTGGCACATGAGCTTGTCTTGCGAACATTTGACAACCTTTGCATCTTCTGATGAGTTCTTCTGTGTATTTTAAAGCGGTTGGCCAGTAGAAACCTGTGCGGAATGCTTTGCCGACTAGTGTTCTTGAAGCGGCGTGATTTCCACAACAACCTAAGTGTATTTCGTCTAGGATCTCTTTGCCCTCTTCAAATGAGACGCATTTTAGGAGTACTCCTGATGATGCAGCTCTTCTGTAGAGCTTGTCTCCTACTAGGACATAATTCTTGCTTCTGCGAACAACTCGGGTAGCTTCCTCTTTTTCCGCTGGCAACTTATTCTCTTTGATGTAATCAATAAAAACCTGGGTCCATGAAGTGGTGATTACCAAAATCTGGATGCCTTTAGCTGAGATTTCAGGGGTTATCTCACCGGGTTGTTTGATAGAGGGAGCTGATAACTCCTCTATGAATACACCGGGTGGGACCTTCGCCCTGTTTGATCCAAGCTTGGCGAGGATGTCTGCTGCAATATTAGAATCACGCAGGACGTGTAGAATTTCTAATCCTTGAAAATGTTATTCGAGCTTTCGTATTTTTGCACGGTAAGCGCCCATGTTTTCTTTGGTGTAATCCCAATCTTTGTTGACTTGATTGATGACTACCGCTGAATCGCCGTATACGAGTAAACGCTTGATTCCGAGGGCAATTGCCACTCGTAGCCCATGGATGAGGGCTTTGTATTTTGCTTCATTGTTCGTAGCTTGCCATAGTATCTGAAGGACATACTTGAGTTGTTTTCCATCTGGAGAAATGAGTAAAATGCCTGCACCAGCTCCGCCTAGCTTGAGTGATCCATCAAAGTACATCTTCTAGTGATCAAGGATGGTATTTGACATAGGTTGTTTAATTTCTATCCATTCGGCAACAAAATCAGCCAGGGCTTGAGATTTAATTGCCTTCCATGGGGTGAAATCAATATTGAGAGCACCAAGTTCAACTGCCCACTTAGATATGTGCCCCGTTGCGTCTCTGTTGTGTAGGATGTCTTCGAGTGGGAAATCTGTTACCATGGTAATCTTCTGGCTTTCAAAATAGTGGCGAAGCTTGCGTGAAGTGATCAGGAGGGCGTAGAGTAGTTTTTGCACATGCGGGTACTAGATTTTTGATTCTAACAGTACTTCGCTGATGTAGTATACAGGGCATTATACTTTATATACACGCCCTTCTTCTTCCCTTTCTACGACAATCACAGTGCTGATCACAGTATAAGTTGCCACAATGTACAGCATCATGTCTTCGTATTTCTTCGGAGGTGTGAGAACAGGTGAGGATGTGAGATATGCCTTGAGCTTCTTGAAAGCTTTGTTGGCTTCTTCTGTCTACTTGAACTTGTCTGTCTTCTTTAGCAATTTAAAGAAAGGTAACCCTTTTTCACCCAGTCTTGATATGAAACGATTGAGGGCCACCATGCAGCCTATTAGTTTCTGCATATCTTTGACACTTTGAGGAGGGCCCATCTCTGTTATGGCTTGAATCTGCTTGGCGCTTGCTTCGATTCCACGATGACTGACCAAGAATCCGAGTAGTTGTCCTGAAGGAACTCCGAATACACACTTGTTTGGATTCAATTTCCACCTCCATCTTTTTAGGTTTTCAAAGGTTTGCTTTAGGTCTTGAATGAGTGTATCCGGGTTCTTTGTTTTTACTACTACGTCATCCACGTATGCTTCTACGTTTTCACCGATCTGATCACCGAGGCATGTTTGGATAGCTCTTTGGTAAGTGGCACCAGTGTTCTTGAGTCCAAATGACATGGTTTTGTAGCAGTAGGCAACGAATGGAGTGATGAAAGATGTCTTGCTCTGGTCTTGTTCCTTTAATGCGATCTGGTGATATCCTGAATAGCAATCAAGGAAGGATAATAGGGCAGATCCTGCTGTTGAATCAACTATCTGATCAATGCGTGGTAGCCTGAACGGATCTTTCGGGCAGTGTTTGTTGAGGTCTGTGTAGTCAACACACATGCACCACTCGTCCGTATTCTTTTTCTGTACCAGAACTAGGTTTGCTAGCCAATCTGGATGGAGGATTTCTCTGATGAATTTGGTTGCCATTAGTTTTGTGATTTCTTTTTTAATTGTTTCCTTCTTGTCTGGTGAGAATCGTCATAGTCGTTGCTTCATAGGCTTGGAGCCTTCATTGACATCAACTCTGTGCTCAGCCAACTCTCTTGGGACCCCTGGCATGTCGGCCGGCTTCCAAGCGAAGATATCTTTGTTGTCCCAAAGAAAGTTGGTGAGCGCGAGTTCCTATTTTGCCGATAGGTGGGCGCTGATGGTTGCTATTTTTGAGGGATCACCGGTGCCCAGGTTGATTTGCTCGACGTTGGCTTCTTTTGGTAGTGCTAGGATGCAGGGTTTTTTAGCCGGTATCTCTAGCTCTTCTGGGCTCATTTCTGCTGCAATAGTGGCTATTTCTTTTCTTCCATCATTGACCTGTGCTTTTGCTACAATTTGGATTGCCTGAACATCATAGTCAAAAGCGCGCTTCAAATCACTCCGAAGAGAGAGGACACCGTTAGGCCCTAGCATCTTAAGCAACAGGTACAGATAATGCGGTATTGCCATGAATTTTGCTAGTGCTGGGTGCCCGAGGATTGCATGATATGATGAATCGAAATCCGCAACTTCAAACTTGATGAACTCTGTACGGTAGTTCGAGGGAGTCCCAAAAGTAACCAGAAGAGTGATTTGTCCAAGTGGCATTGCTGCCTTGCCAGGTACTATGCCATAAAAAGGCATGCTTGTTGGTGTAATCATCCCGTCGAGTTGTAGTCCCATCTTCCTTAGAGTTTCTGAAAAAAATGATGTTGAGTCCGGCTCCTCCATCGATTAGTACTTTTGTAACAGTCATACCGGCAATAGTTGGGTCTAGAACCAGTGGGTAATGACCTGTGTTTCCTACGCTGGTCCATTGGTCTTCTCTTGAAAATTGGATTGGATATTGTGACCAATTGAGATATCTTGGTGTAGCAGGTTCTGCTGCCATGATGGTTTGTAACGCTAGCTTTTCTTGATGTTTGCTTCTAGAATCTGGAACCCTAGCAAAGATTACTGCTACTGTCCCCCTGGATTTTTGGAATCCCTTGTCCTCATGGTTGTCTTCTTCTTTTTTCTGATTGCCTTCTTTGGTATTCTCCTTACTATCTTTCCTTGTGTATCGATCTTTGAAGGTGTAGAAATCTCCGATGGTGTGATTTCCTTTGGGGTGCAAGGGGCAACGCATGTTTTCAATGTTGTCATACCTTCTGGGCTTTGAAAACTTCCTTGATTTGTTAGTCACTGCTATGGTGTTGTCTAGACCATGTTTTCTTTCCTGATGTATGTTGTTTTGAGGATTTTGCCTGTCTGGGTTGTCTCAGTTGTTTCTATCTAGGAATCTTTCTCGTGTCTTTTCCTCTGCGGTAATCATCTTTTCCACTGTTCGTCTGAATTCTTCATTATTTCTTGGGTTTTCTTTGTAGAAATCTTGAAATTGCCACCTAGCCATGATTCCGTGAGAGAAAGCCTTGATTACTTCTCGTTGGGTGATGTCATGTACTTGAGCTCGTAGTTCGCTAAATCATCAATAGTAATTTCTGAGACTTTCACCTCCTTTCTGCTTGAGTCCTTTTAGCTCTGCGTGGGTGATTGGGTGTGTAATGATACCCACGAAATTTTCATAGAAAGCTCTTTGCAAGTCCTCCCAATTTCTGATTGATCCTAGATTCAATTTGTCAAACCATTGAAGTGGCATAGTTTCTAGGGCCATGGGGAAGAACAAGGTCTTGATGTCATCGTCTCCTCCGGCCAATTCAATCGATTGTGAGTAAATCCTAAGCCATTGCTTTGGTTTGGTCTTGCCATCATACTTGGAATGGTTGGACGGCTTGAACTTGTGAGGCAGTCGTATTGAAGCAAGTCTGTTTGCAAAACAGGGGAATCTATCGTGCGTTCTAGCTTCTATGTATTCTGATTCAGTGCCCCCTTCTTGCCAACTGTTGTCTTGGTGAGAGTAGTTTTGCGTAGCTGTCCGTGTAGGTGCTTTGCTTCTGGCCTTTCTTGGTTGTTCGACTCGGTCGTTTTGACTATGGTTTCTTTTACTTTCTCTGTTGTGACTTCCACTTGGTCCAAGTCTCTTGAAGGCGGACTTTCTTTGATTTTGATCTTCCTGCTCATGAGATGTTGCCCTTCCGTCATGCGTCCTAAGGACTGCTGATCGGAGGAAGTCCCGGAGCTGTTCTTGTTTTTCATTAGGATATAAAGTCACCCTGAGTTTTTCTAGTGCTTCTCGGATCTTACCGTAGGGTGTATTCGCTGCTCGTCCTTCTTCGACCTCTCGCTCTAATTTTCTTCTATTGTACTCAGCTAGATCTGACTCATATTTGATCCAAGCTTCCTTGCGCTGCTTAGCACGGTGTTGACATCCTTGTTTCAATTTGTTCTTTCTTTCTCTGGCTTGCCTCTAACTCTCGGTCTCACCATCTTGCCCCTGGGTAAATGGTGATATGTTGGACTCAGATTCATCTGAAGACCTGACGTCGGGTGCTTCAGGGGGGTCCAATGGTTATCGAGGACGGTGAATCATGAACACTTCTTGAGCATGAGTTGTTCTGTCATCAGCTTTGATTTCCATACTGTCAGAGTTGTTGATAACTTCAGTAGAGGCTTCTAGGTCGTAGATCGAGTCTCCTTCTTGGTAGGGTAGAGTTGTTGTTGTTGTATCATCGACTAGTTGGGTGCTGCCATCCTCAGGAACGGAACCTGGCCAGTGGACGATGCAGTCTTGAGATGTTATAGTTAAGACGAGACCTTCCTGGGCTCCTTTCAGTGGCATTCTAAGCACGAGAATGGTGGATCCTTCGGGCCATGTCTGATAAGATGTTGCCATATTGTGGAGTCCGAATGGAAGGGGACCCGACTTCCTTAAAGTGCTCTGAGTGTACTCTGAGTTGTATCCTTGATAGGTTGACATCGTGCCTCGGAGCCTTGTCGGAAAAGAACTCGGTTTTCTGAAAGAACTCGGATAAGACTCCGTCTCGGAAGCGGAACTTGAGTTTGAATTGGATGCGTGAAGTCACGAAGTCTGAGTCGGATCGGACATCGCGAGCTGCGCGAATCTTCCAGCAAGTTGATCTATCGTTGTCGTCGAAATGGAAAGGTCTTGATGATGATCCGAATCTTCGAGGAGATGGCCTTGGAGCTTGCCATTGTCACCCACCTCGCAGATCCATGAACCGAAGATGAAGGTTGACCCTGTCGAGAAGATCATGTTGTCGAGGTCCATCGAGCTCTCGAGTGCAAAGTCGCCGAAAGCCCCTACCTGGCGCGCCAGTTGTCGATGTTTGACCACCGATAGCTTGCCACGGGGGTCCCCGGGGCAGTATGTTCGGGCTTCAGCGTATGCGGAACTCGATGGTTAATGCAAGGAACAGTCGATTTATCCTGGTTCAGGCCCTCGATCTTTGATCGAGTAATAGCCCTATGTCCAGTCGGCGTTAGCCTTTGCGTTGGATTAATTGTAAAGTGTTGTGTTGTACAATTGTGTCGTCTCTTTAGAATCCCTGCCCTCCTTTATATATTCAGGAGGTCAGAATCCTAGTCGATTTACAATGAGAGTTTCTAGTAGAATTACAGAATAATACTACTACTAAGATTACAGGGGAAGAATCCTAGTTAGACTAGATCTTCTCCCTTCCTTGTGGGGTATCCCGTGGGTCCCGCATCGACAAGACTGTATCAATATCCTAGTAAGTTTGAAAAAATCAAAAGATTGAATTACAAAATTTTGATAACTTAAAACGAATATTTGAGCCTCTAAAGATGTCAAATAAAAAATTTGTCAACTAAAAAGTTGTAGATCACATCGAGCTCTATAATTTTTATATAACATTTATATTCCTCCAATTTTATATGGAAAAGTTATGATTTTTTATATAAGCGAAAGAGAAAGACCACCTCATATGTGAACCCCACCGCCACGTCAGCAAAACCACTCAAAAAACTACTTTGAAGTGGTCAAGATTTTTTATCGAAGTCAACAGAGGAAACCCGAACCTATTTTTTGTATTTTTTTATTCCAGACCTATTTTATTCACTCTCATGGGGAGTCGAACCTAGGCCTGCTAGATGCTACTGAGGTGCTCTAACCACTAGGCTAGAGGCCCTTTTGGTCTGCTATTAGAGTTTGAGGGTGTATTTTCAAATTGTATCAACTAGATCATACCCCACGCGTTGCTACGTGAAATTTGTAGCATTACATAGGAGAGAACATGTCATATTGAGAAACTATTAAAATGAGTATTACACCAGTCTTCATGTAGAATTAAGTACCCTCGTCTTAGAATATTTTTTAGATCCGATAAAACAGTGTATATCTCTACAAATGGATGTATATCTCGATAAAACACCGCCCCCCTCGGCAGTGTTTTCCTCTCGTAATAAATGGATGTATATACAAACATGAAGGCATCCAACTAAACGCGTGTAAAATTGTGAGCTTCGTCTCAGGTGTTCGCAAGCAACATAATGCTGAGAATGCTGAGATTGGGTTAGGCTCTCTCGTTCGGTGTTTTGGCTTTCTCCACCGATGCTGTGTCTGCCTCCTCGCGTTCGCCCACACCGTCGACCTTCATCTGCATAGATGAAGTTTCATCCACCCGCCACTGAATAGCCATGCTTCGGACCTATGCGCCTCCCGCACGCGTCGCCACCCACGATCCCACCATGGCCTTCTCCATCGCTCGTTGCATGGTGGCCACTGCGAGCACCTGCAACTTGCCGCGCCTCTGCACCTGTGGCCCGGCTCGCTTCGTGGGGGTCACCGCTGCTATTTGCCCGCAGGAGGCCACCATCATCGACCGCCGAGGGAGGATCTGTGCCCTACCCGCCTATGGAGAGAGATATATAGGCATATAGCATGGGAAGGCTAAAAGGCCATATGCGTTTCAGCTTTGTCACAGTAGGTACGAAGACAAAAGGACTCTTGATGGCCTAATGGTACGGTGGGCTAGTGGCGCTGTTTTTCGCATTATCATCAGTTACCAATAGCTTGGTGAAAGGTATAGAGGGTGATGGAGATGATTACTCATGGGAGGTAGGTGTGGATCTAGGTGACGTGGCTTCACAAAACTATAGAAAAATCTTTAGCGGGGTTCTTCTATTTAAGTATATTAGATAATAGATTTGTATAGTTATGGTAGGTACCAAGCCCACCGCGTTAGTCTGTTTGTATTAATGGGAGGAGAGGAAACAATTTTTACAACAAATTTTGCATCTAGTTTGTGAGTTCAGTGTTGGCATATTTAATGCACATAGATAAATTCGCAAGCACACGGAATCCGTTGTAGCTTTCACCCGGAAGTATTCTAAGTATCGTATCCACAGAGAAACGTGTGAGATTAACTACAGTCTAACTTAACTAAGGGTAGCAACAAGGTTAGTATAAACAGGAGCGTAGAGAGGATAACTAGGGTTCTCTTGTTCTGACGTTAGTAAGCTGTGTCTTCTACTATTCAACTGGGGACATTACTTAGGGAAAGACACCAGCAAAGGATGCTTTCCGTAGTAACCAGGTCCTACTTGGCCTACAGACGGGAGGTGGACTACAAAGGACTCAACGAGCTATATAGTCACCATCATGATCTACCACCGATCTATAATGTAGGGTGTAATAGAACCGCCCAATTTATACAAGATCAAGTACGGCTGTCCCCGCTAACACGTTGACACACACATACCTTCACTCATATAAACCCGGTAGTCCGCCGAGTGTCCCGAAAGACCTCGGTAAATCAACATCACAACCAAGATCACGTGATTAACCAAATACACATCACATACATAGGGTTGCAACGGAAATAATATTACAAATGGGTTCACAAATAAAAGTACGAGTTTGGGTTTCAAAACTGCCTAGTGAAAACAACATAGCTTTCAAATGATTACATTAATATAAGTTCCAAATATATTGCTAGCATAAGTGACATCATCCGACAAAAGCATATAGACAAGAAGTAACTATAGAATCACCGAGCCCACCGGCGGTTAGCCACCATCTTCAACAGGCCGAGAATTGTACCTACAATAAGGTGGGATAAACCCTGAGTACAAGAAGGTACTCAGCTAGACTTACCCGTCAAAACTAGAAATAAAGGACACCAAGGGTCATGCAAGGCTTATGAAGTGGGCTAGCTTGACACAGTTGCATAAAGGAGCTTATGAATATAGTGACCAATTTAAACTTAGCATCAAGTTTATCATCATTTACCTGTCCACTAGATTAGCACCTGTACTAGAGCACTCACTTATTAGGAGCAAACAATATTAACCATAGCAGGTATAATAAGGCTGTCATCATCATACCATCATTCCTGAACCATTATGTTATTTAGTGTATCTACTTTGGAGATAATCCCGTCAAGTTCTCACTAACCGGTGAGAGACGGCGACTCGAATCGAATTACAACTCAGCTGAGGGGGTATTCCTAACTCTCACCCTGGCATACTTTGCAAGGATAGCCGTGGGTCACCTTTGGTACAACTCAACAACCAAATTCGCGGGTTCGATCAGCGCCAGCACTCTCAGGGATTACCCTTCTGCCAGGACGATCAGGACTTTTAAATCACCTACCCTTGGACTCACGCCTACGGCTCCCTTTCGAGGCGTACTTTATACTTATCGACTCCCAGCCTGAGGTGAGCTACTAGGCTTCGTGGTCGGTCTCTAGACCTAGCCAACTAAGAGAGAGGCATGCGTTCAACATGAACAGGAAAAGCTCCAAGATTCGGTCCTTAAGCGACACAGACAGAGTCACTGCAAACCGGCAAGCCTCCGCCCGGTCTTCAATTCAAATTAAGACAGGTTCTTTTCCACGATAGCAAATATAGCCAACCGTGCCATATGTATATCCCTATAGCTCGCAGGTGACAGGAAATCACCTGACTTCTACCGCATTTAAGCAGGGCTAAGCACTACATGAGCCTGAGCTACATAGGATTCAGGGTATCAATATCTGGACAAGGATTGGATAACCAATGCAGCAAGTGTTTGCATCCAACACCTAAACTTAATGCAACATTACATATGTAACAATAATACTTTAGTTGCATTTTAGAAATTAAGAGGCTTAATATGCTCCGGGGCTTGCCTGAGATCCGACACAAGTCAGTTCAGTTAGCTTACACCGTCATGGTGACATCTCTGGTCCTAGCACTTGCTTAGTCCTTCCATCTTTGGGATATATCCACCAAACCAAATCTTTGGGTTTGGCTCCAACATCGCATCCTTCACGTGGTGCATCTAGCGTACCTAGATGAGATGCAATATACAAGTGCATAAATATGAAGAATAGTACCATGAGACGCATCACAAAATAACAAGCAAGACAAGCATAGTTTACACTAACACACTTAAGTACTTTGCGATGCTTAACTTAAACATCACACAATCTATCATGCTAAGATGGCCAAGAAGACGACAACACCAAGCATGACACAAGTTTCCCAAGATCTCAGGTGCTCTAACTCAGTCATCATTCAAGGCATAAGTCACACTTAACAATATACAAGCAAACACTATAATTGGAATCTACCAATTTCTGGATATGCAAACAGCAGCTACAAGATTTAGCTATAACTAGAGTTACATAAATCCAAATGACTTGCAAGATCCAAAATTTTACATTTATTTGAGCAAAATAACTACAGTTATGAAAAAGACAAATACAACTAGCATTAAAAATCTAACTACATAAATCTAGTTTTACAGCTAAACCTTTAAACTAAAACATGTAATATTATAGATCTACTGCATATAAAATTTTGTAAGGATTCCAAAAAGTCCTCATTTACTATTTTACGATTTTTCTATTAATTATTACGATTTTTCCAAAGTTCAGCACAGAATATGCATAAAAGGAAAAGATAAAAGGAAAAAGCTTTTATGTCGGGAACCCTAAACTTTTCACGAATCGAACAAGCCCATGAAGGTAAACTGTTGTCTCTAGCTATTTTACAATGGAAACCTTCATACTTGTTTCTATTTACACGTTGGTCCTTCTCTCTTCCTTCTTCACGGAGTCACAGCAGAGGACGTCGGCTTCGTTCGATTTCTGGCGGCACGGCAGTCGCCGGTAGCGAGCAGCAGGGAGGTGGCAAGCCCTGGCCCACGCACACACACATAGGGCTTGGCTCATTCGCGGAGGCCTGGGCACGCATGACCACGGTGCTGGTGGCCAGAAGTCGAGCGGTAGAACACGAGCAGAACACGGTGGCGGCATAGCTGAGTTCGCTGGCCATGGCGGACACGGAGGGATGCGACGGCGCGGCACGGCAAGGACAGGTAGGAGGACATGTGGGACCGATGCGTCCTCGTGATAGAGGTGACACGCAACTAGGGCAGCGACAGCAGGAGCTCGAGCTCCGCTCGGCCATGGCGGCCACGGCGTTGGGCGCGAGTGACAATGCGAGGGAGGGAGTGAATGAGGAAGTGGGGAGCGGCAGCGCGAGAGAGGGAGGCGACGGCCGCTCGGACGCATGGTTATGGAGGAGCAGGGCACTCGGCAGCACGTGGCGCAGAGCTTGGACGCGCGTCAGCCATGGCGGGGCGCGCTCCGGTGCATGGCTGCCACGACGCCATTTCGTCGAACACGTGGTGCGCGTCGCGGTGCTCGACTTGGAGGCCGTGATAGGGATGCTTGCGTGCTGAACTGGACTATGGTCCTTGAATAAAAATTGTTCCACTTTTGATGATCTACAAACTTTATTAAGGGATCATAGCCATTGGGGCAATAGATTAGCAATTAATGACACTCCAAGATGGCAGTGACAGTGCATTAACGGCGATTAACAACCTCTAGAAATTGATGGGCAAAATGAAGTCAACTGAGTGTCGTCTTCATACATGCTCTTCTCCATCATGTATACTCCAACTTTTATTTTGGGACCTGCTCACTTTGCTTAACAAAATCACGAGAACGCAAGATGCCAATGGCGACTACGATGAATTCCAGACTTAGAAAAATTCTGTCTGAAAACAGCCGCTGATTCAATTTTCGAGCCTCTGTTTGACTTAGTTCCAAGTTGATCTAGCTCTTGTTTCAAAAATAAAGTTTGTTCTACTCTACCCAATCTTCAACTTTTATTTAAGGTGCAACTCCATGCAAGCAATGTAAGTGGTTGGTCAACATAGGTCAAAGTATCATCACTGTAAAGCTTAAATTAGAGTTATTGACCGATTGAGGAATTTTCTTGACTTCTGCTCAACATGAACCTTTCATGACTTTTGTTGTAGAGTTCATCTAGAGTCATTTGGGCAAGGTTGGAAGGTTTGATTGATGACCTACATTTCCATTCACTTAATAGTGCAATTCAAGCACTTAGTAAAATCATTCCAATAAGGATATAACTTATCATTTCATGTGACTTTTTGATTCCAAACTTCATGAAACTTTTCCAATGATCAATATAGATGGATATTGATGTGAGACACATGAAGATATTCCAATAACACTAGCCAAGCATATATCCTGAAAAGGGCCTATATGTAAAGCAAGGGTGCAATATCCGAGTTTAGGTTGGGGCTCATTTCCAAAGGTTTGACCTTGACATCCTCATCGTCACTCAATCTGTCATGTTTGAGCTCAAACCCATAGCTTAACTGGTGACAAACACTAGGGGTGTTACAGCCCTCCCCCCTTAAAGGAATCGCGTCCCGAGATTTAGTGCGAAGGACTTTTAAGGGAAGAGAAACTTGTCATCTAGTTTCCAACATCCGTGATAGCATTAGGCTACTTAACTTCAGAGTATCAGAGAGGCTAATTTGGTCACGACACTTTCTGATACTTGCTCTTCATCGTAAGTTGTTGTCTGAAGAATTTCCTTCGTTGGCGTCCATAAAGCATTGTTACATTGGAAGGAATCCAAGATAGCACCGTCCTACGTACTTCGTCCTCGATGTACGAAGAGTGTGTTGGATCACAAACTAACTACTCACAAATATTTGCTTCTCTAGGAAATATAGTATAGGCCATACGAACTTCGCACTAGACCATAATCTTCTGAAGGATACTCATTGCAATGGTTCCATGTTGGTTCACAAAGTTTGGAAGGCAGTCTTCTACCAAAGTGGATTACGTACAACTTTCCACAAGGGATGAGGTCATAGATGGGGTAAACATCTTCAGAGGCTATGAGAAACTGACTAATCAACAGACAATGTCTATGCCGATCGTAACTGCTCAACCACTTAGATGCCAACTATTGGAAAACTCCATAATGTTCCATATGTGCAGTTCTCTTTCTCTGATAAGCTGTATTATCTGAGTTTGTCAAGTAAGGGTGAATGCGATATCTGACTCTATCAGTTCAACATTCTCGATGATCATTCACTAGGGAACCTTCATGTCTAAGTTGCAACAGTTATCTAGGTTGAATCTGATGCAGCCTCTTGGTTAAAAACACATGAAAGGTACCAAAGCATGTCAGCATTGGAGAACCATTACCGAAGAAGGATGATAACGAGGCCTGGAGGACAATAAAGGTTGCATGTATTCACCAAACTAGGGAAATAGTTCACTACCAAGCAGGTTGAGTATAATTTTTCTTCATGATGCAGTTACGCAGTAAGTTGGGTTGACTTGCATCATAGCAACACTAGCCTTCTGGAACTACATATGACATTGAGGCTTCCATTCTAGGGTCAATCAATATCTCCAATCCATGACCTGAAATCTGCGGTTTGACACCTTCCCAATCTATTTTCGACTTGCAACGGCACAAGTTGACTTGTAGAACATCTTGACTGCTCAACTATTATCGATACGAGAGGACAATGGTACGGCAAAAACATGGGTGCAAGGAGTCTTCTCTAGGGCATATAAAGGATTATCTAATGGCAAGACAATGATCAGGTTGCCAATCTTGGCATCAATTGTAAACACAACTTTCTCATGTGAAGGATGATCGCAGTCAAAAGAGAAATTGCATATTCTGTACCCTTTGGTTTTCTGTTCATATCTCACAATCTATAGCTCCATTATGCACGAATTTTGGTAGGAATACAGATCCATGAGTCTTCTAACTACTGACCAAAATGTAGCTCAAACGGACACCATTTGGCTATCCATACAATTCATTTGCCAAAACTGCTCTGTTCTGAATTTGCAGCAAACCAATCTGATCAAACATCTCTCAAATCCGATGTTTTACTCACCCAATTCTCAAAACAAATTAAGACATTGATGTGTACTAAGTAAGGAATGAGATTACCAAGTTTGGGGCCAATCCAACCTTGTTTGTGTCACTAATCGTTGGCTTGAAGATAACCGGTTTAGTGCCACAAAATCTGGACAGATTTCGTGTTCTCCTTTTTTCTTTGCTTCACACGTTGAGGTGTGTGTTTTGCACTCTCTAACCTTTCTCATAGCAGCAGCAGCTCTTTTCTCTGAGGATGTAGACTAAGGTTTTCCATATATGATTCTCAGGAAACAACTTAAATCGTTTGATTTAGGCACCAATTTGACGATGCACAAGCATTGGACTTGTGACTATGTTTTCGGGACACAAAGTATACTCTACATGGAGGGACTGTCCTATAGAGATAAGGAACCATTCCGATATATCCTTCGGCACTTCATCCAATAGGGTCCGGACACATGTGTTAGTGGCATCTTGGGGCACAAAGATGCTGACTAAAACTAGGGACGTGCTTTCGCTAGCTCCTACATAGCTAATACAACGTCTTGTACTATCTGTGTGATTGTCCAAGATGGAATTGACTTGATAGCATAGGTTTTGGAAAACAAGGCAGTAGTTGCACTGCTAACGGCTTGCTGTTTCATTGTTTAACATTGCTCTGCACGACATAGCCTTTGTAATTAGCAAAAGTTGTCACCTAGATGGAGGTTAACCTTACTATGGGTAACTAATCAGTTGTCTCTCAACACTCAAAGTTCCAAATTCTTACTCTTGACCACAACAATAATTGCAATCGAGGCACAAACAGATGGTCGCCATCGAAGTCTACAGATAAGGAGTCACGCTAGAGATGGTTGATTTCAACTGTATGACCATCATGCACCTACAGATCAAGAACTTGAACAGGAGGTTCATGAGCACCCGGTGACCTGTTACACCACATGATATCACCATCCCTTATCATTAGATTGATAACTTGTCCAACATTAAGTGTTGGGTACCTTTCTGATCCAACAGGAACGACATAAGTTGCTCACTAGATGACTGACATCATTACAGGGACAACCAAGTGGAGTCACTTGTCTACCACCTCTTGTAGTCTGTTAATGTTTTTGTCGATGACCAGTTCTACAAAGGTTATCCTTTTTGTGACTTCAAAAGGAAGCTCTACTACTTTCGGTCTGATATATGGATCTTCGATAAGATATCGAGAGATAACCAAGGAAGAGCTCACATGAAAATAACACATCGGTGCAGTTCGGCAATAGATCATGACTAGAAACCTCAATACCAGTGCGCACCCAGCAGCACAACCATGCGTCGGCCACCCACAAGGAGGCCCTAGGTTCCATCGCGGCACCGTAGATCGCTAATCGTGGCACCATTACTGAACATACAACCAAAGTGAAATTTCCAGTGGCACCAATTAGACTGTAAGAACAAGCATTGTGCAAAAGAGGGATAGCAAACAAGGATAGTCACAAGGTTAGGAATCAACAAGGAGGCGATCAGAAGATCAAAACACAACGCAAAAGAACATAGCCTAATTGCCGAAGGCAACTAAGTAGGAGACTCTTGCTTAATTTCCACAAACGCCTTGTGTCCACCAAAGTGATTACCAGATAAAGATTAACCTGAGATTTGGTCTTGTTGAGCAACAACATGAGATCAAGACTGATAAACATCCAGAGACTTCAAAGAGTTGGAGACAAAATACATGAGATTCGAGGGACAGAGCCATTGCACTGACTAGAGATTCAGTTGATAAAGCAACAACATGATCTGCAAGTATAAGGTTCCAAAGCCAGGGTAGATAGCGATTATCGTTGCACCAGATTATCAGTAGGAGAAGGAGCAATGAGATCTAACAAGGATTTTTGCAGTAGGGTCCTCCCACACAGGAGCGGGACAACCATGAAATATGCAAGCATTTAAGGGAACTAAGCTTGGGCCTAAGGTCAAGCAAAGGCATGGATAAAGGTCTTCGTAGCACAACGTTCAAGGCTAGCAACCACATGTACAGGCTTAGGTTCCTAAGAGAGAACTTAATTGGAGACGATAACCATGAGATTATCAAAACTTGGACGCTGCTCTAGGATAGCGCTCTTCCACACTCATATGCTTACCGAGGACAAAAAGGTGACAACTACGGCACTACCTAGATAATGAGCATCCACGCCTACATCATGGTCTTAAGCGAGCATTTCGAAACACTCAATCCGATTAGCTTAAGCGACTATTACTAAGCACAAAGCTCGTACATAATAAGCAGTCACCTACAGTAACACCACTACACATAAACATGCGAACCTGGTGGTAAGGTACTATTATCTTTTATTTCCTTTCTACTAAGTAGGTGGATATCTCTACAAAACAAGTTTTACTTACATTTAGCAATTTAGTTTTCAAAGGGGTGAAGTTTTTGCTAATTAATAACTTGTCATCTATTTCCTTTGGAAGCCAACATACGAGGCAAAGCTAATCACACACTAACTTCAAGCATAGCTATTCAAGCAGCATGGGACAAGGCATTTTGGCTAGCTTCACACAGGGAAAATAGTGACATCACATTGATCACAAGTTACTTAGCATTAGAACAAGGTGAGGGAAGCATATTTATGCACAAGCACAATCATGATGCATGCTCGTCCTATTCGTCCTCACAAAATTGCCAGCCTAAGGTGGCAATCCCATTCTATGTCGGTGGCATAACACGTACTCTCTCGATATATAGCTAGTCGTCAGCTACATTCAATCTACGCATTCGTGGTTAGCGTACCTAGAGGCAAATTCATTGCAGCCCATCCCCACAAGAGATAAATAAGCACACAATGAAAGCAGCAAACTAAGATACTCTCCATATATACATCCCCAAATGTATATACTTCGATATCCATAGCTACCTGATAAATATACCCGTAATTAAGTACCTTCATATATACATGTGTGTGACATGTAAATATTCCAATAACCACAGCTAACTCTCCCCTAGACCGACAGTTGGACGGTCATGCTCTCACAACTCCCACTTACCTTTTATCTGGGCATAGAGGCAATTGATCCATACATTACCATTCAAGTGAATGGCATCCATACAATAGCACGCCGTATGGACGACAAAAGTAAAAACACCCATTATAGTACTTAGATAGCCACCTAATAGTCCTTAACTGGGCATAAAGGAGGATGTCGCTAGCATAGTTTTGTAAATAAGTTTCGACAATTTTGTTTGTAGCTAAAGTTTTAGTCAAAATAGGCTTTTTAAAACCAAAACTTTATTTTTTTAAAACGACATACATGACAGTATTATGCTTAATCTTGCTCTGATACCAGCTATAACAGAACTGCCCAATTTATACAAGATCAAGTACGGCTGTCCCCACTAACATGTTGACACACACATACCTTCACTCATATAAACCTGGTAGTCCGCCGAGTGTCCCGAAAGACCTCGGTAAATCAACATCACAACCAAGATCGCGTGATTAAGCAAATACACATCACATACATAGGGTTACAGCGGAAATAATATTACAAATGAGTTCACAAATAAAAGTACGAGTTTGGGTTTCAAAACCGCTTAGTGAAAACAACATAGCTTTCAAATGATTACATTAATATAAGTTCCAAATATATTGCTAGCATAAGTGACATCATCCGACAAAAGCATATAGACAAGAAGTAACTATAGAATCACCGAGCCTACCGGCGGTTAGCCACCATCTTCAACAGGCCGAGAACTGCACCTACAACATGGTGGGATAAACCCTGAGTACGAGAAGGTACTCAGCTAGACTTACCCATCAAAACCAGAAATAAAGGACACCACGGGTCATGCAAGGCTTATGAAGTGGGTTAGCTTGACACAGTTGCATAAAAGAGCTTATGAATATAGTGACCAATTTAAAATTAGCATCAAGTTTATCATCATTTACCTATCCACTAGATTAGCACCTGTACTACAGCACTCACTTATTAGGAGCAAACAATATTAACCATAGTAGGTATAATAAGGCTGTCATCATCATACCATCATTCCTGAACCATTATGTTATTTAGTGTATCTACTTTGGAGATAAGCCCGTCAAGTTCTCACTAACCGGTGAGTGATGGCGACTCGAATCAAATTACAACTCAGCTGAGGGGGTATTCCTAACTCTCACCCTGGCATACTTTGCAAGGGCCGCCGTGGGTCACCTTTAGTACAACTCAGGAACCAAATTCGCGGGTTCGATCAGCGCCAGCACTCTCAGGGATTACCCTTCTGCCAGGACGATCAGGACTTTTAAATCACCTGCCCTTGGACTCATGCCTATGGCTCCCTTCCGAGGCGTACTTTATACTTATCGACTCCCGGCCTGAGGTGAGCTACTCAGCTTCGTGGTCGGTCTCCAGACCCGGCCAACTAAGAGAGAGGCATGCGTTCAACATGAACAGGAAAGGCTCCAAGATTCGGTCTTTAAGCGATACAGACGGAGTCACTGCAAACCGGCAAGCCTCCGCCCAGTCTTCAATTCAAATTAAGACAGGTTCTTTTCCACGATAGCAAATATAGCCAACCATGCCATATGTATATCCCTATAGCTCGCAGGTGACAGGAAATCACCTCACTTCTACCGCATTTAAGCAGGGCTAAGCACTACACGAGCCTGAGCTACATAGGATTCAGGGTATCAATATCTGGACAAGGATTGGATAACCAATGCAGCAAGTGTTTGCATCCAACACCTAAACTTAATGCAACAATATATATGTAACAATAATACTTTAGTTGCATTTCAGAAATTAAGAGGCTTAATATGCTCTGGGGCTTGCCTGGGATCCAACACAAGTCAGTTCAGTTAGCTTGCACCGTCATGGTGACATCTCCGGTCCTAGCACTTGCTTAGTCCTTCCATCTTCTGGATATATCCACCAAACCAAATCTTCGGGTTTGGCTCCAACATCACATCCTTCTCGTGGTGCATCTAGCATACCTAGATGAGATGCAATATACAAGTGCATAAATATGAAGAATAGTACCATGAGACGCATCACAAAATAGCAAGCAAGACAAGCACAGTTTACACTAACACACTTAAGTACTTTGCGATGCTTAACTTAAACATCACACAATCTATCATGCTAAGATGGCCAAGAAGACGACAACACCAAGCATGACACAAGTTTTCCAAGATCTCAGGTGCTCTAACTCAGTCATCATTGAAGGCATAAGTCACACTTAACAATATACAAGCAAACACTATAATTGGAATCTGCCAATTTCTGGACATGCAAACAGCAGCTACAAGATTTAGCTATAACTGGAGTTACACAAATCCAAATGACTTGCAAGAAGACATTTTGGAAATCTTATGAAATTATATACATTTCATCTATAACCATCACAGCATGATTCCCAAGTTAAGTAGGTCGAAATTATACCTTTATAGAAACTGGTTCATACAGAACAGAGAGCAATCAATTCTGTAACCCAACTTTAAACAGGCATAACTCACAAACCACAAGACCAAATACCACCAAATTTTAAAAGCAGCTAGATACATGAATTATCTACAACTTTGTTATTATCACCAAAAGCTCATTCAAATCCTAACTAGATCAAACACTATCATATTTCAGATCTGCTCAGAATACAATCAAAACCTGACCAAAGATTTAAAGGTCATGTAACTCCTACACTATCAGGCCTATGGCCTTACAATTTGAACAAAAGGAAGATCATGAAAATTTCTACAACTTTTGTATTCACTACAACCATAGCAAACATTATTTACACCACGAAAATAATTGCACAAGCAAAACTGCAAATGCAGCCCAACAGTAGTGGTACAAAAAACAGATAGGAATTTCCGAGAAGCATAACTGGAGTTCTAGACCTCCAACAAACATGAACCATAACTTTTTGAAAATCTTAGGAAGTTACCTATAACTTTATTATTCTCATCTTAAGATGATTATACAGTTAGAAGGGTCAATTAATCCAATAATTGCATCTCTGTCCAAAACATAGACAGAAACTGACATGCCACTTTAAACAGCTATAAATGGAGTTATACATGTCCAATAAATGTGGTTCTAGACTTTTTAGAAAGTTTGTAAAATTTTAAACAACTTTGTTGTAAACACCTTAAGCTAATTCTACAATGAAGAAGGCCCCACAATAAGAACAAGGAAACCCTCTCTGGGTTTGGGCAGAAACAGCCACAGAGGTTTAAGCAAGTATAACTCAAGATCTACTTAACCAAAAATCATGATATTTAGGTTTTTGAAAAGCTTAATAAAATTACTAAAACTCATGTATTATCATGAAGTCATGATTCGTAACTTAACTAAGCCAATTAATTCAAGCATGCAGGACTATTCAGAGTTGGAGCAAAGCAATACAGTACATTTGTTATTTTTATAACTCTTAAAATATAAATCCTACACTTCTGAAATTTTTACCAGACAACAAAAATCACCTTATGAGCACTCCATAAAAATTTCACATTTATTTGAGCAAAATAACTACAGTTATGAAAAAGACAAATACAACTAGCATTAAAAACCTAACTGCATAAATCTAGTTTTACAGCTAAACCTTTATACTAAAACATGTAATATTATAGATCTACTGCATATAAAATTTTGTAAGGATTCCAAAAAGTCCTCATTTACTATTTTATGATTTTTCTATTAATTATTACGATTTTTCCAAAGTTCAGCACAGAATATGCATAAAAGGAAAAAGCTTTTACGTCGGGAACCCTAAACTTTTCACGAATCGAACAAGCCCATGAAGGTAAACTGTTGTCTCTAGCTATTTTACAATGGAAACCTTCATACTTGTTTCTATTTACATGTTGGTCCTTCTCTCTTCCTTTTTCACGGAGTCAGAGCAGAGGACGTCGGCTTCGTTCGATTTCTGGCAGCATGGCAGTCGCCGGTAGCGAGCAGCACGGAGGTGGCAAGCCCTGGCCCACACGCACATGCATAGGGCTTGGCTCATTCGCGGAGGCCTATAGAGGCCTAGCCATGCACGACCGTGGTGCCGGCGGCCAGAAGTCGAGCGGCAGAACACGGGCAGAACGCGGTGGCGGCATAGCTGAGTTCGCCAGCCATGGCGGACACGGAGGGATGCAACGGCGCGGCACGGCAAGGATAGGCAGGAGGACATGTGGGACCGGCGCGTCCTCGCGATAGCGATGACATGCAACTAGGGCAGCAACAGCAGGAGCTCGAGCTCCGCTCGGCCATGGCGGCCACGGCGCTGGGCGTGAGCGACAGCGCGAGGGAGGGAGTGAATGAGGAAGTGGGGAGCGGCAGCGCGAGAGAGGGAGGCGAGGGCCACTCGGGCGCGCAGTTATAGAGGAGCAGGGCACTCGGCAGCGCGTGGCACAGAGCTTGGACGCGCGTCAGCCATGGCAGGGCACGCTCCGGTGCATGGCTGCCACGACGCCATTTCGTCGAACACGTGGCGCACGTCGCGGTGCTCGACTTGGATGCCGTGATAGGGATGCTTGCATGCTGAACTGGACTATGGTCCTTGAATAAAAATTGTTCCACTTTTGACGATCTACAAACTTTATTAAGGGATCATAGCCATTGGGGCAATAGATTAGCGGTTAATGACACTCCAAGATGGCAGTGTTAGTGCATTAACGACGATTAACAACCTCCAGAAATTGATGGGCAAAATGAAGTCAACTGAGTGTCATCTTCATACATGCTCTTCTCCATCATGTATACTCCAACTTTTATTTTGGTACCTGCTCACTTTGCTTAACAAAATCACGAGAACGTAAGATGCCAATGGCGACGACGATGAATTCCAGACTTAGAAAAATTCTAAGTCTAAAAACAGCCGCTGATTCAATTTTCGAGCCTCTGTTTGACTTAGTTCCAAGTTGATCTGGCTCTTGTTTCAAAAATAAAGTTTGTTCTACTCTACCCAATCTTCAACTTTTATTTAAGGTGCAACTCCATGCAAGCACTGTAAGTGGTTGGTCAACATAGGTCAAAGTATCATCACTGTAAAGCTTAAATTAGAGTTATTGACCGATTGAGGCATTTTCTTGACTTCTGCTCAACATGAACCTTTCATGACTTTTGTTGTAGAGTTCATCTAGAGTCATTTGGGCAAGGTTGCAAGGTTTGATTGATGACCTACATTTCCATTCACTTAATAGTGCAATTCAAGCACTTAGTAAAATCATTCCAATAAGGATATAACTTATCATTTCATGTGACTTTTTTATTCCAAACTTCATGAAACTTTTCCAGTGATCAATATAGATGGATATTGATGTGAGACACATGAAGATATTCCAATAACACCAGCCAAGCATATATCCTGAAAAGGGCCTATATGTAAAGCAAGGGTGCAATATCCGAGTTTAGGTTGGGGCTCATTTCCAAAGGTTTGACCTTGACATCCTCATCGTCACTCAGTCTGTCATGTTTGAGCTCAAACCCATAGCTTAACTGATGACAAACACCAGGGGTGTTACATAGGGTGCCTTCACAAGTAATCAGAGTCTAAGTACCACGCTTACACTACAATTACTACTTTAATCTTCCCTGATAAAGAATAAAGCACTCAAACGAGTTGTGATCCTGATGAACAATTTAAACAAGATGCTTAGTTGAATCAGAAGTTAATTACTAGAGAAATCTTAGAGGCAAGCTTACATAGAACTTGGATCCGCCAAGGTACAAGCCATAGAGAGAGCACCGATAGGCCATCACCTCCTCCAAACTCTTCCCTCACTCTCTAACTCACTATTTCTATTCATAAAACTATATCCTATGGATGACTAATCTTCTCTTGATTGTTGACTCGATCCTGAAGATATGAATTAGGTTTTTAGGCATGGTTTCAGGGAGGGGGGTATAGGGCTGTATATATAGGCGGTAGCATCAATTCTAGACCCTCGGATCAAACTGACTTGAATAAATGGCATAGATGCGATCTTTAAGGCGGTGGAGAACCATCATATGAAGGAGAGGCTGACCAGTGGACCTAGTAGGCTGGCCAACCTGCAGGTGGGGCTAGCCTGAAGCCTCTCGCGGTCTTATTCGGTGTGGTGTCCTCCAGTGTCTTCTAGATCCTTCTAGTGTTGTTTACATCGCTGATAAGCACAATTAATTATGACATATATGTCCACCTTGATAGTTTTCTGATTAAACCCTGCTGGAAACACAGATTCACCAAAACTCATGGAACCCCTAGACCTAAGTTTGGTGATGGAATTAAGTATATATGCATGTTATGTTGATGGTTTATAATTGACATTAACAACCATCAACAAGCTCCCCCAAGCTTAATCTTTGCTAGTCCCTGAGCAAAGCTAAACTCAGCACTAGATCAGGAGTTGCTACTATGCTTTCAGGCCTCAAAAGTACACAAGCGTTCAATCAAGAATTCTCCTTCGGATTAAAATAAACTGATCTAATTTTCAAACTCACCCATTTACCATTAACTATGGGACTTCTTAGCCGTCACTTGGGTCTTGAGAAATTGAAAGATAGAACGATCAAGTCAAGCACTATGTCTCAAGTTTTTTGTTCCACCATTGTTCTAGAGTTTTTATAAGTTCTCAAAATGAAACTCAGAGATTCCATTATATGACACTCTCAAGTCTCTCAATATATGTGGTATTTGTGGATCCTCATGAAGGCAATAAAGATGTTATGTCTTTTTCTCTTCCTACCACTAAGGCTTTTTGTGGAGTTCATAGGTAGGGAGAAAGCTAGAGCATACTTGCAATGCATATATTGTAAAGTCAAACAATGGATTCAAAGATAGTTGAGTCATACAATCGAGTCAAGATATGAATGTGTGTGGATATATGAGGTGGATATATATGGTGGCTAACCTAATTCTACTATGCTCCTTAAAAACATATCTCTCTCTTGAAACTTAGAAATATTTTGCTAGAGAGTAGGGGCTATCTTATTCATCTCATTTTTTTCTTTTTTTTCCAGGAGGGCATCTAAGTATCCATTGTTTTAAATATCTCGGACACTTTTGTGTCCATTTTTTTCTCATCATTTTTTTTCTTCTCTTTTTTTGAATAACTTTTGCATAGCCCATGCCTCTTTTCTACAACAAAACATTGAGAGATAGCAACAAGAACTTGGAGCATTAGTTTGGTGGATGGAAAACCTATCAAGCATGTTTTTGTGTTCACTCCCAGTGTGGGAGTAAAACATTTTAAGTTGATCTAGATGGAAGACATGTTTCTACACCTACCCCTAGTGTAGGAATAGCGTATATTTAGGTGGTGTGTATGTGATCTTGATTTTAAGAGCATGACAAACCTCTCATAAGGGTCACAAAGCTTGACAAAACTCAATGCAAAAGCAAGTAGCATATATGTGAAAATTTTCCTAGCCTAAATAACATGTATGTCTCTGGTGGGATTTCATACAAGAACTCATCATGTAGTATTTTTATGTTTTCAAAAAGTAAATCTTGAGAACTTTAGTATCACTTGGAACAAGATAAACAGTAGCTCAGACCTTCTCATATCATATCCGTCAATTACCTAGACTTAGATCAAGCATATGCCACCCACGAGTTTCAAGTTTAGAGTAAATCATTATATCAAAACAATTTTATCCAAAACTTGGGAGAATTCATGGCTGAAAACTAGGTACTTGAAAGGAATTATAATAGAGCAACTATTCATCATTTTCATTTAAGAGATTATTCTGAGTCCTCTTTATTTTATTTAGCTCTTAAAAACAAATTAAAGCAAACTAGAGACACCTTTTTATTTTGTTTTCAATTTTACTAGATCACACATTATTACTATAAATGACTAATGCAAAGATAAATTTTTATTTTGTTTTTCATTCATCATTTTTTAACTAACTAAAATTAACTAAAATGAAAACAAAAGGGAGAGAACACTTACCTGGATACACGGGAGTGCTTCTCCCCCAAGCTAGCTCTTTCGGTGAGGGTTCGGTGTTGTAAGTTCTTTGAATCGTACTTCTCCTTGTGAAGTTCATTGATCAAGTACCTTGGTTCGCTCTGAAGATGAGGATTCTTATGATGACGCCTCTAATGGTGATGTCACCTTCTTCTGCCAAACCCGTCTTGGTTTTGAGTTTGGATTTGGGTTTGTCAGGTTCTGAACCTTCACTTGTAAAAATTTGGGGAATCGATGAACTCCTCCTACACTTTGCTTGAAGTGTGTCCTGCTCATAAAGACAAGGTAGAGATCAAGTGCATGGGCTCTATTGGTAGGAAAACACCAACAGAACCAAAACTTTATTTATTCTTCTCTAACCTTAAGCACATTGAACAAGATGAAGTTGATGTTATGTGCTTTGTTCAATTATAACATGGGTGATAAGATCAAAAAATTGAGCACAAATATTGTTGGTATTTATAAGTGATAGAATATGAAGGGTTCCGTAAGCGCACATAATACCATTGTAGCATTTTACCAAGAGTATTCTAGGTATCGTTATTTATATTTTACCACAGGGAAACAATGGAGTAAAGATTATTGAATATCAAAGGAGTATCTATCTGTCAACAAACCATCATAGCTAGAGCAAGGGGTAAAGGTAATGATAGGAATTAAGGATAATGACACTCAGGGGATAGATCACTAAGATAATGTAAACTAGTTAACTCAGGAGAACAAAGGGCGAGGTAGATTCTTGTGACATTCTTATTACATGGTCAAAGTATATATACCCAACTATAGCTAAGACTAACTCTACTCTTGAGCGCTTTGGGACGCCGCTTAGACGGTAGAGCACCCACAATAGATAACTCTACTAACGCGACTATGGTCCTACAATTTAAGAACCTACTCAATTTGGTATGGACTACAAAGGATAGATGGGATTGTCACCTCCTGCTGCTATCGTACAACCAGAGAATAGGGTGTGCTCACAGGTAGAGCATCGTATAAGCACCATGCTTACACGTGGCTCAGCTACTTAACCCAACCATGGTAAACTAGCAGGCTAAGCGCTCTATGAACCCGCACACAAAAGTAATGATAACCTCAACTAAGCAAGATACATGTTAAAAGTAAGCATAGCCATGTAGATAGGAATATGATGAATTGATAATAAGGCTTACAAGATGTAGAAGTGAAGATACGAGGCTTTGCCGAGCCTCCAAGACTAGATCTGAAACTTGAGCATGAGCTCAACTCGACCCTCACTCCTGAGCTACTAATCTACTACATTGGAGAGTCTAGACCTAATCCTCCTGGCGTATCTTGATCTCTAAAGGAGATATATGAATTAGGGTTTTAGGGATGCTCTAGTGAGGGGGTAGGGGATGGTATATATAGGTCAGAGCGTCCATCGTGAGCTCTTGGATCAAACCGACTTAAAGGACGGCATAGATGCATCCTAGGAGGCGGTGGAGAACCGACATTATGACATGGAGGCTAACAGTGGGCCCCAGGGGCCAGGCATCCTGTAGGTGGGGCCAGCCGGCCCCACATGGTAGCCACCTGCTTTCTGCTTTGGTGGTTTGCCTTCTAGAGTCTTCTAGAGTCTTCCCACGTCGATTTCGCTGTGGATAAACTTGATTTGCTTTGATGAATAGGCCCTCCTTGATAGTTTTCTGAGTAAATCCTCCTATAAACACAGAGTAAATCCTCCTATAAACACAGATTCACCAAAACTTGTGGAATTTTTTAGTTTAAACCCCTAGACCTATGTTGGTGATCCTTTTTATGCATTTATATAAGTTATATTGATGGTTTATGATGAATGTTAACTACTGTCAAAAAGCTCCCCATACTTAACCTTTGCTAGTCCCTAAGCAAAGCCAAACTCAACAATGGATTAGGAGTTGCTACAATGCTTTCACTCCTCAAAAGTACATAGGTGTTCAATCAAAAATTCTCCTTCAGATTAGAATAAACTGATCTAACTTTCAAACTTACCCATGTTACATTCAACCATGGGGCTTCTTAGCCTTCACTTGGGTCTTGAGCAATTGAAGGATAGAACGATCAAGTCAAGCACTATGTCACAAGGTCTTTGTTCCACCATTGTTCTAGAGTTTTTATAAGTTTTCAAAATAAAACTCAGAGATTCCATTGTATGACACTCTCAAGTCTCTCAATATATGTGGTATTTGTGGATCATCACCAAGGCAATAAAGATGTTATGTCTTTTATCTTCCTACCACTAAGGCTTATGTGGAGTTCATAGGTAGGGAGAAAGCTTGAGCATATTTGCAATGCATATATTGTGAAGTCAAACCTTGGATCCATAGAGAGTTGAGTCATATAATCAAATCAAGATGTGCATGTGTGTGGATATATGAGGTGGATATATGTGGTGGCTAACCTAATTCTACTATGCTCCTTAAAAACTTATCTCTCTTTTGAAACTTGAAAATATTTTTGCAAGAGAATAGGGGCTCTCTTATTCATTTGCTCTCTTCTTTTTTTCTTTTTAGGCGGGCATCTACGCATACTTGTCCATTTTTTTACACTCTTTTTTTTCTTTTTTTCATGAATAACTTTTGCATAGCCCCTAGTCTCTTTTCTACAACAAAACTTTTGAGAGATAGCATTAAGAACTTGGAGAATTTATTTGAGGGATGGAGTAAAATATTTTTGGTGTTCACTCCCAGTGTAGGAGTAAAAAATTTTTGGGTGGATCTAGATGGAAGGCATGTTTTTGCGCCTACCCTAGTGTTGGAGTAGTGCATATGTGGGTGGTGTGTACGTGATCTTAATTTTAAGAGCATGACAAACCTCTCAAAAGGATCAACAAAGCTTGACAAAACTCAATGCAAAAACAAGTAGCATATATGTGGAAGTTTTTCTAGCCTAAATAACATGTATGTCTCTAGTGGGAATTTAAGCTTTGTCATACAGGAACTCATCATGTAGTATTTTTGTGTTTTTCAAAAAGTAAATCTCCAAAACTTTAGTGTCACTTGGAACAAGATAAACAACAGCTCAAACCTTCTCATATCATATCCATCAATTACCTAGACTTAGATCAAGCATATGCCACCCATGAGTTTCAAGTTTAGAGTAAATCCTCATATCAAAATAATTTTATCCAAAACTTAGGAGAATTCATGCTTGAAAACTAGGTACTTGAAAGAAATTACAATAGAGCAATTATTCATCATTTTCATTTAAGAGGTTATTCTGGGTCCTCTTTATTTTATTCAGCTCTTAAAAACAAATTAAAGCAAACTAGACACACCTTTTTATTTTGTTTTCAATTTTACTAGATCACACATTATTACTATAAATGACTAATGCAAAGATAATTTTTTTGTTTTGTTTTTCATTCATCATTTTTCTAACTAATTAAAAGAAATTAAAACTAAAACAAAAGGGAAAGAACACTTATCTGGATACACGGGAGTGCTTCTCCCCAAGCTAGCTCTTTCGGTGAGGGTTTGGTATTGCAAGTTCTTTGAACTGGACTTCTCCTTGTGAAGTTCATTGATCAAGTACCTCGGTTCGCTTAGAAGATGAATATTCTTATGATGATGCCTCTAATGGTGATGTCACCTTCTTCTGCCAAACCTGTCTTGGTTTTGAGTTTGGATTTTGGTTTGGCAGGTTCAGAACCTTCACTTGTAAAAATTTGGGGATCGATGAAATCCTCCTACACTTTGCTTGAAGTGTGTCCTACTCATAAAGACAAGGTAGAGATCAAGTGCATGGGCTCTGTTGGTGGGAAAACACCAATAGAACCAAAACTTTATTTATTCTTGTCTATCTCACTATTTCTATTTATAAGACTATATCCTATAGAGGACTAATCTTCTCTTGATTGTTGGCTCGATCCTAAAGATATGAATTGGTTTTAGGGATGGCTTCAGGGAGGGGGTATAGGGCTGTAAATATAAGGGGTAGCATCAATTCTAGACCCTCGGATCAAACCAAATTGAAATAAATGGCATAGATGTGATCTTTAAGGCGGTGGAGAACCGTCATACGAAGGAGAGGCTGACTGGTGGACCTAGTAGGCCGACCGGCCTGTAGGTGGGGCTAGCCTGGCCCCACCTAGGAAGCCTCTCATGGTCTTCTTTGGTGTGGTGTCCTCTGGTGTCTTCTAGATGCTTCTAGTGTTGTTTACGCCGTGGATAAGCGCAATTAATTCTAACATATAGGTCCACCTTTACGATTTTTTGATTAAACCCTGCTGAAAACATAGATTCACCAAAACTCATGGAATTTCTCAGTTTAAACCCCTAGACCTAAGTATGGTGATGGAATTAAGTATATATGTAGGTTATGTTGATGGTTTATAATTGACATTAACGACTGTCAACATTCAAGTAATTGCTGAGATGACAGGAAGGGACTTCTCGGCAATTTCCTAGCGACGGCTATTGGCAGTCCTTAATGCCTAAATTTAACTGCCAAAACCCCACATAAAATCCATTTATTGGAAACATCGAACTTCGTATAGGGTTTATAACTAATGAATTCCATAAGTTTTGGTGTGTATATGTTTTGAAGCACACATGTTCGATTATAAAAGAAAACTAGAGTAAAAATGCACAACCAGGAGAAAGCGCAAACAAGAAAATAGAGCAAGGGCCCGAATCACCTGATGAATCTGGGCCCTAAGCCCACGTAGACACAGCCCAGGCCTAACATGCAACCACCATGCGAAAGGCGATCGTGGGGAGGTGCCATCTGGGTGCGGGTGCACTAGGGGTGCGGCTGCACCCCTAGCTGCACCGACCACCTCCCACAGCCATGTGTCACCTCCTGGTGCCTCCCCCACGTCGGTTGCATGTGGGATCCTATGAAATATGCTCTACAACCGACCATAGGATTACTATAAATAGAGGGAGAGCCCTCCTCCTCTCACACACACCACAAGGTCTCTCCTCACTCTCTTTGCATAGATGTAAAAGTAGTATAGGATTAGTTGGGAGTTAGGGAGAGATGCTCAAGTTCTAGAGAAGTCCTCGGAGTTCCGATATAATCTTGTATCAGTCCTTTGTAAGACTCAAGTATTTCATATATTTATCTTTTTTAATTACTTGAATATCTTTCATGGCTATGTAGTTCATGCCTTAGTGAAGTAGCTAAGTATGGTTAGTATAGTGGTTTTGCACCTTGACATGGGAGCTCCACTCGACTGAGTGCTCTTGCTATCATATGGGGCTAGAGTAGTAATCGATAATGTAGACGTGGTGTCTACACTATAGGTTACCTGAGTTTGCGCCCAACCCCACGGAGAATTGTGGTAGCCCCAGAGGTGATAGCTCTGACCAAGCCTTTGTAGTCCACCATGTTCAGGTTGGTGTTTTTGTAGAGCTTTTGGCAACCTGACCCTGATCACCCCTTCCTAGTCTTTTCGAGGACCGGAAAGGAACTGCTGCTCTAAAGTGTTATGGTGTGATTGCAATGCTTTATCCAATGCTTAGTTAATCCCTCTGGTTTGAAATAGAATAGAACCATACTAATATAGAAGTGCATAGGGATCTTGAGCTCTCCTGTTGTCCTCCAAACTTAGCCTGTCTACTCTTTTATCTTATCATGGAGTTCTCCTGTGTGTGTCACTTATACATAACCCATATTTTATCTCTTACCCCACATTAGTCTAGTCGGTATACTAGTTAGTGGATACATGATGGTCAACTATCAAGATTCTTTAACCATTGCTTCCTTGAGGATAAATACGATACCCTGGAATACTCCTAGGTGAAAGCTACAACAATATCCATGCACTTGCAGATTTCTCTATTTACGTTAATAAATACCAACAAGCTTTTCTGGCGCGTTGCCGGGGAAGCAAATTGCGTAAAGATTTTTATATTTACCTTTATATCTATTAACCTAGTTTACCACTATCTTTTGTGGGATTATCCTTGTCCTGTTGAATGTGGAATAAACAGGGCAACACTAGTCATTCAACCTTCCGGCACATTTCCATAAGAAAAAAGAGATTCATCACGAGCCAGGGTGCCCGATCATTCAGGAACAATCAACACCTCCACCCTACCATGTCATAGGCAAGAGAAGGTCACCGTCAAAAGGAAACAAAACCATCATATGAGATGGAACAAATACATTGCATCACTCACAATTCAATCACAAATTGTGGGTGATGATGCAATCGATCAAGGTATGAGAACCAACCTAAAAATATCTTTCCCATTTTTTATTATTTTTACCACTGCATGTTTGCTTGCTTAATAAAAAATCTAGTGCTTTCTTTGGGTGGCTCCTAGACTTTGAGCTATATTCAGGCGCTATGCCTAGTCTGGGTAGATTGCAAATTTCTTTGTTATCTATCTATTCGATGTTCCTAGTCTAGCTTCATAGTAGATGGATATTAAATGGGACCATCGGAATCATATGTTGGCTTTGCCAATCGGTATGATATCGTCGGATGGTCCGCGCTATGAGAAAAAGTCTAAAGCCTATATTTTCATGCTTGTCACTCATCTAATTTCCTTTCCCAAAACCATGGCATGTTTGTTTAAATTGCATTCATCAAACCCGTTTGCATTGCTCTGCATAAAAAAAATAAAAAAATGGTTCTCTAATTCACCATTAAAAATTCTCACATCCGTTTGAGTAAATCTCATGTTTATCCTTTCATGATTCCTTTCTCTATACTAGTATGCTTTGGTTTGGGTATTGGTCATACATCTGTTAAATTAAGCATGGTGCTTAGTTTGAAGTTTGGATGCGTGACCATACTTCCATAGGCTATTTAAATTAAGTTTGGTTCTTAGGTTAATTAGCATACCTTAATCAAAATGAACATGAAGTCTAGTTTGATTTTTGAACTAAAACTGCTAAGTGTAGACATTGGTTGCATGCATGGACTAACCCATGCAGGATATTATCAAATTCATGTGGGTAAGTCCTTGAGATGAATTCATAACAAAAATAAATCAAAACTTATTTCGTGAACTTTGAATAAACAAAGGTTTTGAATCTAAAAAGAAAGGGGCCCTCTTTTCTACCTGAACATGTATACAACTTTTCATTAGCATAGAAGAAAACCTTTATCTTAGAACATCAACCACTATTGTTTCAAAACCTTTGTAAAAATCCCTCGGGTATGTATTGTCCACTAACCTTATGCAGGGATGAAACCTTGATAAAAAAAGACGGATCACACACCCGCCAAGCCAAACCACATGAAAATCAATATGGCATGGCGAAAACAAAAAGTGCATTATCCATATCCTCATCTCTGGGATTGGATAGCACAAATGCAAGCTTAATTCAATGGAGAAGTCCTACTCAACGGACTTAAAATGGTGAGCCCTTGTCGAAGGTAAATCGGTAGTTATCACACAATTGATGCATCCTTAATTTCAAATCTCAATATTTGCAAATGCATCAATATTTAGAAGAAAATATAAATAGTTTCCCTTTAGTTTCCAAATAATATAATAACAACAATAACAACAATAATAATAACAATAACATGACTTTTGAAAATGAGCATAAGGACATATTTGTGAAATTGCTCCTTCGGGTATTTTTGTCACTAACCTTTCAGGTTTGAGCAAAAAAGAACGAAGGGTTGCAACACGAGGTAAATCCAACCAGACATCATTTCAACAATGAAGCACATTCAATGGAGAATGCTACCATCCAAATTTGATTTTGCATATTGCAAAATTCAAGTGTGGCGGTGAACTTCTCTAAACAACATCTCATAACATGCTTCATTCATTAATTACTTCTTGGTTGTCTCTACCTTGTATTACCTTATTGCCTTGCCCACCATGATAAAGTCATCAAAAAATATAGTATATAATGATAATAAAATAAAAAATCATGTTTTAGTTACTAGAATTTTTCATTATATAATAATAGTAATAATATTTACTTTGCCTAATAAACTTGTTTTAACTTAGACTTATTTTTTAGAATAAAGTTATGACCTCCCTTTCTCCCACAATAAACAAAAACATGGTGCTTGACAAGTTCCCTTCGAGTATTCTTTGTCCCTAACAATTACAGGAACAAAGGATGAGCAATGTCTAGGAACATAGGTGTTGCAATACACATTAAGGAGATGCTCCAACATTCACACTTGGCTTTTAATGTCGAAGTACATAAAAGTCCAAATATGGAGGACCCCAACCCTTCCATGCTATCTCTCGGACATGCATGTTTGCACTCCATTTTCTCACCCATGCTTTGATTGAGTTTAAAAATGCCATACATGACAAACAAACTTAAAATGTGAAATAAAATCATGACAAATTATGAACTTGACAATATAAAGATTGGCCAACATAAACTTTATTCCCAGGAAAACATGTCAACTAAGTTGTTGTGAAGTGGGATATGGCAAAGACTAAAGAAATCTACCTTTTTCTATGTAAGCTCTTGGAGAATTTCTATCTTTGCTAAAACTTCAAAATTTATAGCAATACTTCTCCTCAATGGTGAAATATCCTACCAAAGCCATATGATATTCCACTTTGTAAAACCTTGAAACGTATGCTGCTTGTTATCATGTTGAGCTTTGTCAAATTGTTGTGACCCTTGAGAGATTCTCGTCATGCACCCATGATCAAGACTCACGTACACCCAAATATAATATGCCGACTCTTACACTAAGAGTTGCACAAAAACATGCCATCGGTCCACGAAATATAAAAAACTCCATTCATATGTCATGACCCTCCCTCTCAAAAATCCTCCTTTGCCAAAGAAAATGTGGGCTATGCAAAAAGAACAAAAATATTCATGCTAAAAAAGGAGAGCATGAAGAGAAATTCATGTTAAAAAGCATGCAAAAAAAGGGAAATAATATCCATGCCAAAAGGCATGAGAGGAAAAAAAGTGAGAAGAAAAAAAGAAGAAGAAGAGAAGATAGCCCATGTTTTCTAAAATGAAAAAGCAAAGAGGGAGAGAGTCATGAAAAAGGAATCTACACCAAAAAGAGTTAAATTTCCACACACTTGCACTTCTTGATCAAAGTATATGGCTTGCATCTCCTTGGATCTGGTTTTTGACTTAGCAATATTATTTGATGCAAGTATGCCTCTCTATTCATCCCTACCCAAAGTTCCACATAAGCCTTTCTAGAAGTTGGAAGAAAAAGAAGGCAAATTCAAAAGCCTTTGGCAAGGATATATACACCATTGAGCGACTTGAGAGTACCATTTGAGGAGAAGTATGCACTATGCTTTCAATTTCAAAAATTACAAAAACTCCAAGTATGCTTCATAGTGGGACAGATAGTGATGACTTCGTGTCATAGCCGTTCCACTTTTCAACCGCTCAAGGCGACATGGTAGCCACACCAAAATCCATAGGTATGAGGAATGACATGGAATAACTTTTATGCTAGTGTCACATCTTTTAAAGTCATGCTTCATAGTTACATTTACCTTTGCTCGAGGACGAGCAAAGAGCAAGTGTGGGGGAGCTTGTTGGCGGTCCTTAACGCCTAATTTAACCGCAAAAACCCCACATAAAATCCATTTATTTGAAACACCAAACTTAGTATAGGGTTTATAATGAACAAATTCCACAAGTTTTGGTGTGTATATGTTTTGAAGGACACATGTTCAATTATCAAAGAAAACAAAGTAAAAATGCGCAACTAGGAGAAAGCGCAAACAAGCAAATAGAGCAAGGGCCCGCTCACCTGATGAATTTGGGCCCCAAACCCATGTAGACGTAGCCTAGGCCCAATATGCAACCGCCATGTGAAAGGTAGTCGCGGGGAGATCTATCTAGGTGCGGGCACACTAGGGGTGCGGCCATACCCCTTGCCGCACTGACCGCCTCCCGCCACCACATGTCGCCTCCTATGCCTCCCCCACGTCAGTTGCATGCCTGCCACCACATGTCGTCTCCTGTTCCTCCCCCACGTCGGTTGCATGTGGGATCCTATGGAATATGCTTTACAACCGACCATAGGATTACTATAAATAGAGGGAGAGCCCTCTGCCTCTCACACACACCACAAGGGCTCTCCTCATTCTCTTTGCCAAGATGTAAAAGTAGGATAGGATTGGTTGGGAGTAAGGGAGAGATGCTCGAGTTCTAGAGAAGTCCTCGGAGTTTTGGTATAATCTTGTATCGGTCCTTTGTAAGACTCAAGTATTTCATATGTTTATCTTCTCTAGTTACTTGAATATCTTTCATGGTTTCTAGTTCATGCCTTAGTGCAGTAGCTAAGTATGGTTAGTATAGTGGTTTTACACCTTGACATGGGATCTCCGCTCGATCATGTGCTCTAGTTATCATATGTGACTAGAGTAGTAATCGATAGTGTAGACGTGGTGTCTAGACTATAGGTTACCTAAGTTTGCGCCGAACCCCACTAATAGTTGTGGTAGCCCCAGAGGTGACAGCTTCGATTAGGACTTTGTAATCCACCACGTTTAGGCTGGTGTTTTCGTTTCACTTTTGGTAGCCTGACCCCAATCAACCCTTCCTAGTCTTTTTGAGGATCGGAAAGGAACTGCTGCTCCAAAGTGTTATGGTATGATCGCAATGCTTTATCCACTGCTTAGTTAATCCCTCTGGTTTGAACTAGAATAGAACCATAGTAATAGAGAAGTGCATAGGAATCTTGAGCTCTCCCATTGTCCTCCCATCTTAGCATGTCTACTCTTTTATCTTATCATGAAGTTCTTGTACGTGTGTCACTTACACATAACTCATATTTTGTCACACCCCCACATTAGTCTAGTCAGTATACTAGTTAGTGGATACATGATGGTCAACTATAAAGATCTTTAACCATTGCTTCTCTAAGGATAAAAATGATACCATGGAATACTCCTAGGTGAAAGCTACAATGGTATCCATGCGCTTGTGGATTTCTCTATTTGCGTTAACAAATACCAACAACGGTGAAATCCTATCTAGGGTTTGAAGCTGAGATTGCTGCCTACACATGGAGATGCTATGATCAATCGTGAGGGGGCATCTCTCATCTAGCTCTTGCCAGCTATCGGTGCTAGAATCGTTGCATCATGGCAAAACCCTATGGTTTTGATGAGGTCTGCCCTCTAGGATCATAAGACCTAGGAACTCTCTGATTTCTATATCCAAGATAGGATCCTCTTGGAGTCCTGCAGCAAGATGATGCACTATGTTGTTAATCTGCTAGAAGCAAGTTTAAAAGGGAACCAGGCTACCAACATGGCCATTGGAAACCCTAGATGTGATAGGAAATTGAGCCACCACCTAAATTAGTTTCTATCGTGTGGGGTGATATGGGATCTCTGGTGAGGAGATTTCCCACCCAAAGCCGAGGTGATATGTGTGGCGTGCTGCTAGGGTTTGCAGGAGCGGCTACAATGGAGAAGACACATGGGATGATGTTAGATGGAAAGGAGATTCTGGTGGATGAGGTCTGTTGGCCGTCCTTATAGACCAAATATGACCACCAATTAAGATACAAAAAGAGGATAACTAACATGACTTACGGACATATGTTATTTATATTGACACATTTCCACATGTATTGGAGAATTAGTATTTTGCAGGACATATATCTAGAATACGTGGAAATGTGATCAAAGTGCGCAACTAGAGAAGGCGTAAAGCAGATCCTAAGCAAGCAAACAAGAAAGAGCCCACCTACAGGAAGATATTGGGCCTCAAACCCACGTGGAAGCAGCCTAGGCCCAACATGCAACCGCCATGCGGAAGGTGGTTGTAGGGAGGCAACACCACGGTGCGCTCATACCCCCCACCTGCTCCAACCGCCTCCTCCTTCCATGTGGCGTCTCCTGGTGGCTTCTCCAAGGCGGTTGCATGTGGATCTCCATGGAATATTCCCTACAACCGACCATTCCATGGCTATAAATAGAAGAGGATGCCTCCCCTCTCACACACACCTCATTCAAGAGCCTCTCTCCCTCCACTTGTATTCTTTTTACTATTTTTAGTAGTTGGACCTAGGAGAAGCTACCTTGGAGAGCTTGAGCAACTTGAGTCTTTTGGTATGAATAATATCAAGAGTTTCCTTTTGTACTTGCTCTCATATTATCAATATATTTATGCTTATGAAATAGATCTAAGTTCTTATGTTATTAGTTTAGCATATAAAACTTTGTGCTTAATCTTTTATACAACATACATGTTTAGACCAAGACCTAAGTTGAGGTGGTGAGTTCTACTTTAAGTTAGTTTTGGTCATTGTTTTCTTATGGGTTCGTCATCTGTCCCCATGGCGGATACTCTAGTAGAGGGCCCTAATAAAGATGGATAACCCTGTGCAACGCTAGAGTAGCAGTCGATAGCATAGACGTGGTGTCTAGGCTAGAGGTTACCATCGTTTGCCTCATACTCCAAGGTTGAGGGGTAGGCGGTAGGTGGTGACAACCTAGTCCATCCCTCGTAATCTCCCATGTCCGAGTACGGCATAGAGCTAGAGGCTAGAGGTACTTGGCAAACCAAGTATAAGCCAGTGTGTTGGTATTTATTAACGCAAATAGAATATGAAGGATTCTGCAAGCGCGCAGAATACCATTGTAGCATTTTACTGGGAGTATTCCAAGTATCGTTATTTATATTTTACCATAGGGAAATAATGGAGTAAAGATTTATTGGATAACAAAGGAATGTATAATAATCAACATACCAACATAGCTAAAGCAAGGGGTAAAGGTAATGATAAGAATTTAGTATAATGACACTCAGGGGATAGGTCACTAAGATAATGTAAACCAGTGAACTCGGGAGAACAACGGGTGAGGTAGATTCCTATGATATTCTTATTACAGGATCAAAGTATATATATACCCAACTATAGCTAAAACTAACCCTACTCTTGTGCACTTCGGTATGCCGCTTAAATAGTAGAGCACCTATAATAGATAACTCTACTAACGTGACTACGGTCCTACAATTTAAGAACCTGCTCAATTCGGAGTGGACTACAAAGGATAGATGGGGCTGTCACCTCCAGCTGCTACCACCCAACCAGAGAACAGGATGTACTCATAGGCAGAGCATCGTATAAGCACCATGCTTACATGAGACTCAGCTACTTAGCCCAATCGATAAACTATAGTAAGCTAAGTGCTCTATAAACCCGCACACAAAAGCAATGATAATCTTAACTAAGCAAGATATATATTCAAAGTAAGCATAGCCATGTAGATAAGAATATGATGAATTAATAATAAATCTTACAAGATGTAGAAGTGAAGATACAAGGCTTCACTGAGCCTCCAAGACTAGATCTAGAACTTGAGCATGAGCCCAACTCGACTCTCACTCCTGAGCTACTAATCTACTACATTAGAGAGCTCTAGACCTAATCCCTCTGGTGTATGCTGATCTAAAGGAGAGATATGAATTAGGGTTTCAGGATCTACTGAGGGAGGGGTAGGGGCTGGTATATATAGCCCTAAGGGTCCAATGTCAGCCCTTGGATCAAACCGACTTAAGCAACGGCTTAGATGCAATCCTTAAGGCGGTAGGGAACTGACATTCGAAGGAGGCTGATAGGTGGGGCCCACAGGGGCCAGGTGGCCCCACCTATAGGTCGGCCAGCCCTACATGGTAGTGGGTCGAGCCCTGCTTTGGTGATTTGCCTTCTAGACCCTTCTAGAGTCTTCCCATGTTGGTACCACGGCAGAATCCCATAATTTCCTTTGACGATTAGGTCCTCCTTGGTTGTTTTCTGATTAAACCCTGCTGGAAACATAGATTCACCAAAACTCGTGGAATTTATTAGTTTAAACCCCTATACCTATGTTTGGTGATGGAATTAAGTATAAATGCAGGTTCTATTGACTGTTTATAATTGATGTTAGCGACCATCAACACAGTGCCCGAAGTAAGTTCATAGTGTCCAAAGCTATCTTAACTTAGGATCTCTACCCTTAGTAACTCATGTATTTGTATGATCATCTGCCCATCTTAGCATAGCTATATGAGATATGCCTACTCCAGTTTAGGTATATTCTTTATTCTTTCTTTCATCTTTATCCTTGAGATTGGCTTGAGTGTGTGTGTCACACTATCCAATATTTATCTGGCTTACCCCTACTATGAACTTTGGACTATTATACAGTCATGTTATATCATCCATGTCCCTACTAGAGACTTTTACGCCATGCCTTCCTTTGGGAAAATATAAATGAACGATACCCAAATATTTCTGGGAGAAATGCTACAATGATATATTCGTGTGCTTCCAGAATACTTCTGTTTGCGTTCAGAAATATTGTTAAGGCATTTCTGATGCCATTGTTAGGAAACACAAATCCTAGCAGTGACGCTAAGAAATACCAACAAGCATTTTTGGTGCCGTTGCCGAGGAAGGCACTAGTTAAAAGAATCTATTAGGACATGATCATGATAATTTGGATGAAAATAGGATAGTGTTAGACTGGTTTTGACTTGCCAACAAACTTCACCAAAAATCCAGAAGCACTCCGAAGAAAGAATTGGTTCCCTACCGTTTCTTCTTCTACCACTCCGCCGATAAACAAACCAGTCACCCCCACACCATCCGCTACTACCGCTATGGCCCAAAAGTCACTCCACGAGTACTCCATCCCCATCATTGCCAATGTGCCCGTTGGGCTCGCTGTCAACACGGGCAATGGCTTTGAACTCAGGACCAAGCTAATCATGATGATATAGGCAAACCCTTTCTATGGTTTGCCTAGCGAGGACATGAACGCACATCTTCAACACTTCCTCGAGCTGTGCAACACCATCATCATAAAGGATGTCGCACTTGAAAGCATCAGACTCCGCTTGTTCCCATTCTTCCTACTAGGAAGGGTGAAACAGTGGTTCTACAAGGACCAGGAAGCTGTTAACACATGGGCCAACTGCTCCATGGTGTTCCTTGCAAAGTTCTTCCCGATGGGCAAAACCAATGCCCTTCATGGAAGAATTTCCAACTTCTAGCAGACAGCATCAGAATCCATCCTAGAAGCGTGGGAGAGGTTGCAAAAATACATCCTTGCCTACACACACCACAGGATGAAAAATTGGTTGAACCTTCAAAACTTCTACAACGGGCTAACTTCCACATCTAGAGCCCACATAGATGTTGCTACCGGAGGAGCCTTCTTCTCACTCACAGTCAGTGGAACTATGATGCTCATTGAAGATGGTCTCCAACCAGGGGTGGAGTGAAGATAGACTCCAAACCCAACAAGACAGCATGCATACTGTGGAGGAAATGGATATGCAGGCCACAAAATTGGATCTCCTAATAAAAATCTTGGACAAACACGCTACCACAAAAGGAGCCACTTATGATACAGTCCAAGCGCTCAACTTGCATGTGACATGCGAGGTGTGCAAAAACGCCGAACACTTAGGGAACGACTGCCCTAAAACCCATGAAGATGCACTGAACAACAACAACGGGTTTCGTACAAAAGGAGGTCCAGGGTGGAATTAGTCGCACCCACAATATCAGAAAGGTAACTCTGCTTACAATTCAAATTTTGTAAATCGACCCTCCCTGAAAGATCTTATGTTAGGGAAGCTCAAATAAACAAGAACATATTCAAGAAACATGGCTCTGATGATAAAATTTTAAGGCTTAACCTTTTCCTTCAAAAATTAATTAAGCCTTAACAAAATGTTTGAAACCCAACTAGCTCAAATTGCCGCTACAATTCCTTCACATTATTTTTGAAAGATCCCTAGGCAACCCAAGATTTCATTTGAAAATGTCAATGCGGTAATCACGAGGGATGGTAAGTCCACTCGTGATCTACCATATCCTAGCCATTAAAAAAGAGGTGGGTATGGAATCATTTTTCTACCCATGGGTATGCTATTGGGCAAAATCCTATACCCATCAGGTACGGTGGGTATGGGTGTGGGTGTATACTACCCATACCTACGTACCCATGGCTAAGAAAAACCCACAGAAACAACCAGTTAGCCTTCTTATTTTAGCCCATATAGCCCAAGAATTTGGCCCAAATCCAACTAAACACTCCTAGTATATATATTCTCGAACCCTCACTCAAACCCTAGCCTGTTCATTCCACTCCACTCCCTCCCACTTCCCAGCCGCCGCAGTCTCGGTCTCTCGGAGTGGCGTGGCCGCATCATGGTCACGTGACTCGCCATGGTGAACTCTGGCATAGCACAAGATGATAGCTGGTGATGCTCTTCCTCAACCCTAACCTTCATCCATTGTTGCAGCTCCACTTCTACATCTAGCTAGTTTGCCCTGTTCTCACCCCCACGCCATCCCAAAGGAATGCCGTCCTACGAGGGCTGGATCCAGAAGAGACGACGAAGAACAGCACACCGCCTGCACCACTACCTATGCCACTCCTCCTGCCACTTCCTGTGCGAGCTAGTACAGCCGTCGATGCTGCTAAGCCAAGGGGCTTCCCTATTGGTGGAGTGGCCAAGAAGGTAGTGGCACCTCCTGCCACACCATGCATCGGCAAGCCAGCAGATAAGGGTGGTCATCCTCCCCGATCTCCGATGAGTATGACTAGAGCTGCTCAAAGAGTGCGAAACCAGCACCTGAAACGCTCCCTTGGGTAAGCAAAGATAACGACTTTCATGTTCCTTATTGATTTATGTTGGTTTCTCAGGTTGTGCTTAGTTCTTATAGAAATCAAAAAATGGTTTAGTTCATGATTGTGTGTTTTGAGATATATGTCATATGTGCAGAGATGACATTAGTACAATTTTTTATGTATCTAATTGCTTAATGTGCTTCTATAGATTGAACAAGATGTCTACAGCTACTAGTAGTGATGGGAGTAGCAACCCGCAATGTGGATCTCAAGCATCACAAGTGCAGTCAGATTCAATTCCAATCTCTAGATCACCTCAACTTGAATCGACCAATGATTCACAGCCAATTGAGATAGATGACGAAGAAGAAGAAGACGTCATGGCTGGTTCTAAGAGGAAGCTCAAAATGGCGGTTTGGAATGAGTTCAAAAAAGTGAAGATTGGGTCCAATGAATATGCAAAATGTATCTACTGCTCGAAGAAACTTTCTGGTGTGTCAAGAAATGGGACTAACCACCTTCGTCTACATTTGAAGTCTTGTGTGCTAAAGAAGGTCAAGCTGAATGGGCAGTCAATGGTACAAACTTCAATGAGATTTAATAGGATAGATGCAGGGACAATCTCAGTGGAGAACTACACCTTTGACCAAGACATAGCTAGGAAAGAACTTAGCACCATGATAGTTCTCCATGAGTACCCTTTGAGCATGGTTGATCATGTTGGCTTTTGAAGAATTGTCGGTGCACTTAAACCACTATTCAAAATGGGGACAAGGAACACAATAAGGTATAAGATCTGATATCTGCAATTTCTATGATCCCATATTCAAAGTGAGCCCACATCCTATCTGCAATTTTTGTGACCCCATATTAATTTCCTAATATTTTTTGTTTTATTTCAGATCTGATATTATGGCGCAATATGAGTTGGAGAAGAAAAAAGCCATTGAATATATGGCTGGAATCCAGTCCAGGGTGGCCATCACTACTGATTTGTGGACATCAGACAACCAAAAGAGAGGTTACATGGCCATCATGGCACATTTTATTGATGAATCTTGGAATCTTAGAAATATTATCATGAGGTACTAACTTTTTTCTCAGATCTAGTTGCATATCATTTTGTTCAGATCAGGTTGCATATCATGTTTCTTATTTTGTTTGTAACTATTGAATGATAGGTTTATTTATGTCCCTGCTCCTCACACTGCTAAAGTCATTGGTGAAGAATTGTATGACAGGTTGGTTGAGTGGAATCTTGATGAGAAGATATCTTCAATTACTCTTGACAACTACACTACAAATGATACAGTAATCCCTTTGCTTGTGAGGAATATTGGAAGACATAAGCTCTTGAATGATGGTAAGCTGTTGCATATGCGTTGTTCTGCTCATATTCTCAATCTGATAGTAAAGGATGGGTTAGAGGAGTTGAAAGATGCAATAGAAAACATCCGTGATAGCGTAGCTTATTGGATAGCTACACCAAAAAGGATTGAAAAGTTTGAGGAGATAGCTAAGTTTGTTAAAGTGGAAGCCACAATCAAGATAATTCTTGACTGTAGGACTAGGTGGAATTCAACTTTAACCATGCTTAGCCGTGCATTACCATACAAGGTTGCTTTCATTAGGGAAAGCCATGTAGACAAGCTATACACTTCCTTGCCATCTGAAGATGAGTGGAAATTTGCTGAGGATGTTGTAGAGAGGCTTAAATTGTTCAATGACATCACTAAATTGTTCTCTGGGATAGATTATGTAACTGCTAACATATACTTCACTAGAATTGCTGAGGTTAGAAAGGAGATTAGGGAGTGGTCAACTTGTGGAAATCCTCTAGTGGAAGCCATGTCAGCCAATATGGTAGCCAAATTTGGCAAATATTGGACTGATATTTAAGGGTTCATGGGGATTGCAACCCTTCTTGATCCTAGATTTAAGACCACAGTGCTGCTGATTTGCTTGGGACAACTGGTACAGAGTGTGAGGATAGGGTTGTTGAGGTGAAGAATTTGTTGGCTGATTTAATGCTTGAGTATCGTGGGGAAGATGATGTGGGAAGTAGCAGTGTTCCAGTAGCAGCACCTACAGCAGGACACAATGATGATTTTTTATCTTCCATTAGTACTCGTGTTGCTAGTAGAAGGTCAGCAACAATGGGATTCAAAACTAAGTTAGATCGCTACTTGGATGAAGAGCTATTGGACATACATACTAAGAACTTCAAAGTTTTAGATTGGTGGAAGGTGGCTGGAACTCGATTCCCAACTTTGAGAAAGATTGCTAGGGACATATTTGCTATTCCTGTTACAACAGTTGCTTTAGAATCAGCTTTTAGCACTGGTGGTAGGGTTTTAAGTGAGTATCGCAGTAGGCTCACTTCCAAGATGTTGGAGGCCCTAATGTGCTCTCAGGATTGGCTAAGAAACAAGTATAAACGTATATTTAACACTGCTCTTATGTCTATTAGCTTGCTGTTAATTTCTACAAATATTTACTGTTATTTATGCAAACCAACTCATTTGGTGATTTATATTTTGTAGTTGATGAGAAAAATAAGCTGCCTACAACTTTTTGGTTATGTCTTCAGGACATACAAGAGGGGCTTCATGTGATATGCACTGAAATGTGTTAATTTTTAGCAACTTTGTGAAGTGTGAGTGCGATATTAGATAGCTAAGTTGTGATTTGTTTATCCTAATGTAGGAACTTACAATCTGAGGACAAATGAAGTGGTTGTGAGATGGCCTCATGGTGCCCTTTTGGTCACAGGGAACTAGTCAAATGATGTAAGAATTGGATGAAGTGCATGTGCTTCCTTTTGATGACTTATCTGTTAATTGCATTTGTGAACTTGTAACCTGTGTGGTCTCTCTTTAATTCATGGTGGATGAAGCCATGTGAACTTGTAATATTTTACCATGGTATGTGAACTTGTAATGGACTACGTGCTTAGGAACTATGCTGCAATTAATTTGTAGCTTGCTGGATTGCTGGAATGAGCCAATGAGGCATTTCTACTAGCTTGACCACGATGCTATATTTCTATGCTAATGTCAGCTTGTTGCAATGATGCCTTTTTTAATATGAATGTTAGTATGTAATTTGCTAGAATGATATTATTTTTGCATGTGAATATATGATAAATATATATAAATCTTGGGTCTGTTGTCGGGTGCGGGTTACCCGTTGGGTAGAATTACCCGCACGGGCGGCGGGTATGGGTAACCCAACGTGTAAAAATTCCATCTGGCGGGTGCGGGTATGGGTTCCTACTACCCATCGGGTATGTACCCGTTGCCATCTTGACTAGCCATGCAGGAAAAGACAAAAAGCACGGGGGTACAACCCTGAACCATAGGCTTTGAGCTAGCTTGGGGGAGGACCCCCACAAGGTAACATGTATCTTTCACTCTCACCACTTTCTGTTACCTTACAAAAAAAGAATAAAAGCTTATGGTTATATTGTTCACCATTCAATGTTTTCACCTCTGTTGGATGATTCTTGTTTATCCTTTCATGCTTCCTCTCTCTATACCAGCATGTTTTGGTTTAGGAGTACTGGTTATACATCTTTTAAATTAAGCATGGTGCTTAGTTTGAAGTTTGGATGTAATGATCATACTTCTATAGGCTTTTTTAATTTAAGCATGGTGCTTAGGTTAATTAACCTACCTTGATCAAATTAGACATGGTGTCTAGTTTGATTATTAAACCAAAACTGTTAAGTATAGATATTGGTTGATTATATGGACTAACCCTTGCAGGAATTTATCAACTTCATGAGGGTAAGTCTTTGAGATGACAACAAAGATGAAAATTTGTTTGGTGAACCTTGATTAAACAAAGGTTAAAAATGAATAAATACATAAATAATATTAAAACAATAATATTTATTCCACTCCACATATGTGTAGTAAGAATGTTTTAGTTTCTCCTCGTTGAAATGATGAATAGTTGCTCTATTTTATAATTCATCTATGCCTAGTTTATAACTTAGTATTCTCCAAGATTTAAGTTTGTTGGCTAAAAATATCTCATCTTAAAACTTGAAACTTGTGGGTTGGAAACGCATGATCCTTTTCTAAGTTGTTGCAAGTTATGATAAGGTAAAAAATAGAATTTGCTATGATTTTCTTCTAAGAGAAATGTGACATCCAGAGTTTTATTTTCAAAAGGCTAAAATGAAATGTTCCTCAATGATTATAATTCCTACCAAGGCCATATAACAATATACAAATGCAAAACCTTAGTCATATGCTACTTGTTATTACATTCAGCTTTGTCAAATTGTTGTGACCCTTGTTGAGATTCTCGTCGTGCACCTATGATCAATATTCATGTACACCCACAAATAAAATGCTAACTCTCACACGTTACGCAAAAACATGCTTTCCCATCCACTAAATAAGAATACTCCATTCATATGACATGAGTATCTCTCTCAAAAGTTTTCATGTGCCAAAAGAAAGTATGGGCTATGCTAAAAAAGAGAGAAAAGAGAAAATATCCATGCCAAAGAGCATGAATAATCCCATGCTTAAACACATGAAGAAAAGAAAAAAAAGAAAGATAGCACATACTTTAAAATAAAAGGCAACCAGCAAAAGAGAGAGAGACATGCACAAAGGAGTTTAGAATTTTAGGAAAGATTTAAAAATTCCACACACTTGCACATTCTTGATCAAAGTGTATGACTTGCATCTTCTTAGAACTAGTTTTTGACTTAGCAAAATTATGTGATGCAACTATGCCTCCCTTTCATACCTACCGAAAACTCCACAAAAAGCTTTTAGAGGTAGGATAAAAAGAAGGCAAAATTTCAATTGCCTTTGGTGAGCATCATACACAATGAGAGATCGAGTGAATCATTTGAGGAACTTACTTTTTATTTGCAAAACTCTTAAAACCTCTGAAAAGAAAGTTGATCAAAGAAAAGGTGACTAGCGGTTCTATGAAACCATTCTATCTTGCAGCCACCCAAGACTTGGCAAAGCAATAAGCCCCACAGGTAGGGATGAAAACGGATCGGATACGGACGGATATCATCGATATTACATTTGTTTTCATATTTCTGTCCGGATCCGGATTCGAATATGAATAGTGTCAACTATGTCAGATAGGATACGATTGGATATCGACATCATAAATATGCAATTTGAGTATTTGGATACGGATACGGTATCGGATGTTGGATATCCGGACTCGGATACGGACAGATCTCAACCCCTCTAAACGGATTCGGTTTCGAATACGGTCGGAAAATATCCGTACCATTTTCATCCCTACCCACAGGGATCAAGTTAAAAGGGTGGATAAAATGCCAACTCATTCAAATTAAGGAAAAATACTTTGTTATAGACATGGTATCTTTGAATTATAATCAGCATTGTAGCAACTCCTGATCAATAACCAATGTCTTAGCTCTTGCTTAGGACGAGCAAGGGTAAGCTTGGGGGATCTTGTTGGCACATATGTTATTTATATTGACACATTTCCACATGTATTGGATAATTAGTATTTTGCACGACATATATCTGGAATGCGTGGAAAATATGATCAAAGTGTGCAACAAGAAAAGGCATAAAGTAGATCCTGAGCAAGCAAACAAGGAAGAGCCCACCTACAAGAAGATTTTGGGGCTCAAACCCACGTGGAAGCAGCCTAGGACCAACATGTGTTTACACCAAAATTTGGGAAGAAGAACACAGGAACTCAAAGCTTCCAAGATTGTGTCATCAAGGAATCGATTACATAAGGATCGATATTAGCTAATCCAGATATGGAACTAGGATTGGCTCTCTTCGAATGATGTCGGCAGATAACGACAATAAGCCACGGTTGGTGTCGGGAAAGATACGTTGGACTCTACAAGAAGGGAAAGATTAGGGTCCAAGTTATCTTAAGTTAGGAATGTTTTCTCTTATACCAAAGATTGTAATGAGTCATACTTGAGCAGGATTCATGCTTAGGTTCTGGGTATAAATATTGGACCTCGGGTATTGTAAAAAGGACATCCAATCAATCAATACCAATTACCTTTTTCAGCTTCACGCCAACCCTTAGGAGTAGGAGTAGTGTATATCTCGATGAGTTCTTCAAAAAGCAAGGCTGCATCGGTCTGGCCGACCTCCGGCTTGTCTGTACATACCATCATGGCTTATGCTTTGGTTTGTAAGGCTGCATCGGTTAAGTTTGACCTCCACTGCGAGCTCTAGTATAAGCTAGTTATCAATCCTTATCTAGTTCAAGTACGGCTACATCGGTTAAGTTCGACCTCCACTGCTCGAATTAGATTAAGGTCAAGTTATCGGCTCTACCTGAGGGTGCCATCCTTCAGGTAGATTCATTAAGTTACTGATCTTGCTGATGTTCTTATTGTCGTTAGTTTCAGCAATATCAACCTGCCCAATTGAGATCGATCTAGATCGGCTTCACATCCTTTTAGTCCATCGTTTATCTTGTTACATTGCGACAATTCTTACTTTAAACGACGGATTATGTTTCATCGGCTGTTCTACTTCGATCTTGATTGCGCATAGTACGCGGTTAAGGCATGTCTAATCCTAAGAATGTTTACTAGCTAGTTGAATCTGGTCTATAGCTTGCTATTATGGATGCATCGATTCGGTCGACCCCCACTATTAGTACTTTAGATCGGAGTATGCTAGTTGGTAGATCTGCTTTTGATCAGGCATGACCCTGGCTGTTTGCTATGCCCGCATCGGCTAAATAGCTGATCGCCTATGCTTTAACGCCTATAGTGTGTCTCCATGAATCTGTTAAATGTGAATAGATCTGTTTATTTTAAAGGTTTGATTTGTTGTCTTTATCATGGCTACTATCGATCCGGTTGAACCCCACTGTTAAAGATAACATGTTAGGTCTGATGAGTTCATAGGTCTGTCCATGTTAAATAGTCAATTGTTCACACACTATAGTCTCTTTTTTACCTGAATCGGCTATTTCAGCCGATTCGCTTGTGCTTTCACACATAAAGCATGTTTTTTAGAAAACCTGTCAATGTATAGGTAGTATTATGGATTCTTTGGATTTAGTTTGTTATTATCATCATAGCTACCATCGATCTGGTAGATCCTCACTGTTGATGGTAACAGATTAGATTCAGAGCGTTTGTAGATCCGTTTGTACTAGACAGTCGATTTGTTTGCATGCTATATCCTTTCTCGTTGAACTCATCTGCTCAATGCTTTACACTGGTAATATTCACCTAGCTGACGATGTTACTTATATCTACGTGCATTATACTTGTCATCATAAAATCAATCACAACCCATGAGCTTTACCGTTTGTAAACAGTCGATTTCCTCGTGTATCGGCTATTTAGTCGATTTCCTCGTCTGGCTGCTCCCGAAGTGGCACACTTGGAACTGTCTAGGAAAGACCGACATGTTCCACCTTAAATTACCAATAAACTTTCTCTCCTTGTCAACTGCAAGTCAAATTGACTGGCATGCCTTCTAGAATTTGTAGGGTCACTTGTCCTGCATTGAAGCCAAGCAGATCTCCAGCATTGCTCCATCAAGCAGATCCTTCTGGCTTCCTGTGTGCTAGGCGCATTGACACGTTTTTGCACCGACACACGTTCTGGCACGCCCGGTGGGACCCCACAATCATCATGGCAACTCATAACAACAGTGACATCCTTATGGTGCCTTATGAAGACTTACCTGATGAGGATAAAGATGTCATCAATAAAGCTACAGAAGAATTTTGGAACAAGTGTTTGTTGTCCTACACCAAGACACGTGACAATAAAGTTATTCAGAAATATCCACTACCAAGAATTTTGTTGCATGGGTAGTCAGACACAGATGAAGCTAAGGATAGGCGTTTCTTCGTGGAGGCTATAAACAAATGTGTACATGATGCCATATTGAACCATAATACAGTTTTCTTGAACACATTCCACAATACCATGAAAGAGGTGTTTCATAGATATCCAATTGATCAGGTTGGATGGGTTTACTATAATATTCCACACCCGTCGACTCAGGGGACTAATCAAGCTAGTACTAACCATCAAGAAGCAACACTAACTAGTAATGATGATGTCTAGGTAGTTCAGAGCTCATCTGAGCAAGTTCAACGTACCACAACCAATCAAATACAAAATAATCTTGGATCGTCATTGTAGTATGTGCAACAGCCGACGGGGCAAGTTTAGAACCAAATGGTTAATTTTGGCACATCAGGCAAAATACCATCGTCGGCTCAAAAAATAGCACCATTAGTTCAAAGGATTCATAGAGATATAGATCCCAACATCTACAACCAGAGGCTTTAAGCAGCAAACCAGCAAAGGACCCAACAAATAGAGATTCCACAAGGATATCATTATGGCACAGATTACAATACCCTTCATATGATTCCAAATCTAGGGTATCAAGGTACCCAAAATTTTAATCCACAGATGGGTTAGCAATTGCAAAGAAATCTAGATTCAAGTGCTGATGAGTTGTTGCTTAGAGTGACCGAGATGATGAAGAATCAGTTCGGTTTAAAGCCAAAAGGGCAGACCTTTTCGTACAAATGCCCATATCCAGAGTGATATGATTTGGTTGCTCTTCCTACAAATTATAGGCTCCTAGAGTTTGCTAAGTTCACTGGCCAAGATAGCACAAGCACAATAGAACATGTCAGTTGGTATCTTACACAGTTGGGTGAAGCATCCATTGAAGAGGCCCATCGAGTTTGTTTCTTCTCCTTGTCCCTGTCAGGACCAGCCTTCACTTGGTTTTCATCATTACCAGTCAATTATATTGCCAATTGGGCTGACCTAGAGAAGAAGTTTCATATATATTTTTATACTAGGATAGGAGAAAAGAAAATTACTGATTTGACAACCATAAGGCAGAGAACTAATGAATCGGGTGCCGAGTTTCTTTAGATGTTCCGAGAGACTAGAAATTTGTGCTTCTCATTAAACTTGACTGATGATCAACTAGCTACTTTGGCCGTTCAAGGAATGTTGCCAACATGGAGAGAGAAGTTGCTAGGGCAAGAATTTAACAATTTAGGCCAGTTGGCTCAACGAGTGGTAGCGCTCAATAGCCAATTCTACAGTATGCGCAGGGATACCCGATTCTAGAAGAACGCCACGATTACTGAAACCTATAACCCATATTCAGTCAATGACGGCGATGAGGATGATGAAAAAGAAGAGATTGTTGTGGTTGAATGGAATTGGGGTAAGAAGACAGTAATGGTGCCAAATCCTTGGGGAAAAGGAGCTGAAGAAAGCTATGATTTCGACGTCACAAAATCGGACAAGCTCTTCAATTTCTTGCTTGAGAAGGGATAGATCAAGTTGCCCGCTAATCATGTTATGTTGCCTCCCGATCAGTTGAAGAATAAGAAGTTCTACAAGTTTCATAACGCCACTTCTCATTCTACTAATGAGTGCAGAATCTTCTGGCAACAAATACAGAGGGCTATTCAGCAAGGGAAGCTCTCGGAAGGTGAAAGTTGATGATAATCCTTTCCCAAGAGATCAGAACATGGTTAATGCTAGGTTGGTCAAAGGGAAGACCAAAGTCCTAACATCAACTAGGGCCAAAGAAGTCGGAACCATCGACCCAAAGATGTAGATATCGACTGATGAATATAGAGAGATTAAAAGGCATTGTGACCAATAGAAGAGCTAATACGAGCGGGGAGAGATGTCAAGGGATGGGGCAATAAGGTCGCGTGTCACATCTTGAATTTTGTTGAATAAATGACAATGGCAGAAGGAAAAGGATTATCAGCGTTGGTTAGAAGAGAAATAATACCAACATCAATAGGAGAAAGAGAGGTATGAAAGAAAGCAAGCTAAATCACATTGGAATTGTCCTTTCTTTAGACATTGTTGGAATGAAGGTTTGAAATTGCCTACTAGAAATAATTGCCCAGAGTGCAGTGAGCAATATTGGGAGTTTAGGCAATCACAAGCCAACCGCCGGTCTATCCATGCTTGGGAAGTGTATCATCATAATAATATGGATTGGCACTTAAAAATAGAAGTGTTCATGATCGGCTTGGGAAGCGAGTTGTTGATCAAAACTGGGCTGATTATGAAGAAGAAGTTAATGGGGAAGAGTATGTTTGGCAGGAAGGGCAATGGTGTCCAGGAGGTTTGACAAGAAGCTAGAAAAGAAGGGTGCAATGCCTAAGGAATAGAGAACTAGATAGGCTCAGGCATCTGGTAGACCTCAAGTATGGCGTGCTAAGCAAACAACCGATAGAGGTCAACCATCGGCTAATATTCAAATAGCTTTTCTGTTGCCATCAGAATTCAGAGCTCTAGCAGATCAAGAAGTCTATTCAGATTTTGATGAATTGGAGTATGAGGACATAGTTGCCAAGTTGACAGTAGTACAACAAGCTATATTTGATAAGCCAGTCAAGCATCAGCACTTAAAGGCTTTATATGTAAAAGGTTTTGTCGATGGGAAGCCGATGAACAAAATGTTGATGGATGGAGGTGCTTCCATCAATCTTATGTCTTATACTACTTTTTGCAAGCTTGGCAAGGGACCAAGAGATTTGATTGAGACTGACATGATACTTAAGGATTTTGGGGGTAATGCATCCAAGACCAGCGGGACAATGAATGTTGAATTGACAATCGGAAGTAAAACTTTGCTCACCACATTCTTCGTCATTGATGAAAAGGGTTCATATAATTTAATCCTTGGTCATGATTGGATTCATGCAAATTGTTGTGTACCATCGACCATGCATCAGTGTTTGATTTAGTGGCATGGAAATGATGCTGAGCTAGTTCACACTTATGATTCTGTAAATATCGCGACAGCTGATCCAATGTATTTGGAGCTAGAAGACTTTGAATGTTTTTCTGGCAAGCTATGGGAAGGAGGCTTCATTAAAGTCAATGGTGAAAGCCAATAGCTGATCCAAGTAGCTGGCTCTAAGAGTTTGTTTTAATGGATAATTTGATAGATGGTACGGATGGTAAACTAGGACAGGGCTTTACGTCGCCCGATGAATTAGAAGAGATAGATATTGGTTCTGGAGATGAGCCTAGGCCGACATATGTAAGTGCTAAGTTGGATCCTGAGTATAAGCAAGAGTTGGTGGATTTATTGAAGGAATTTAGAGATTGTTTTGCTTGGGAATACTATGAGATGCCTGGTCTAGATCGATCAATTATTGAACATTGGTTGTCAATCAAACCTAGATATCGGTCATTTAAACAAGCTCCGAGGAGGTTTAACCCAAATGTTCTTGATGATATCAAAAAGGAGACTGAAAGATTACTAGAAGAGAAATTTATCCGACCGTGCCGATATGCAGAGTGAATATCGAATGTTGTTCCTGTGTATAAGAAAAATAGAAAGTTGAGAGTTTGCATTGACTTCAGAGATATGAACAAGGCTACACCCATGGATGGTTATCCGATGCCGATAGTCGATATGTTGGTAGGTGCAGCAGTCGACCACAAGGTTATTAGTTTTATGGACGGCAATTCAGGATATAATCAAATTTTTATGGCTGAGGAAAACGTAGCAAAAACAGCTTTTAGGTGCCCTGGCGCAATCGGTTTATTTGAATGGATTGTGATGACCTTTGGTTTGAAGAATGCCGATGCAACTTATCAGAGGGTGATGAATTATATTTTTCATAAGTTGATCGGCAGGATTGTTGAAATCTACATTGATGATGTGATGGTAAAATCTAAAGGGTATAAGAAACATCTAGCTAATTTGTGGGAGACTTTGGAGTGCACAAGAAAACATGGTTTAAAGATGAATCCCAATAAGTGTGCCTTTGGAGTATCAGCTGGATAATTTTTGGGTTTTATGGTCCACGAGAGAGGAATCGAAATTGGTCAAAAAAGTATGAAAGCAATTGATGAAGCAGTGCCCCCGACTACTAAAACAGAGTTAAAATCTTTGCTTGGTAAAATTAATTTTATTAGGAGGTTTAATTCAAATTTATCGAAAAAGGTTCTGTCGTTTTCTCCCTTGTTGAAGTTGAAAATGATCAAGAATTTAAGTGGGGTGACATACAACAAAAGGTGTTTGAGGAGATAAAAGAATACATGAAATGTCCACCCATGCTGGTCCCTCCTCAGCAAGGTAAGCCTTTTAAGTTTTACATATCGGCCGATGACCAAATGATTGGATCGGCCTTAATGCAAGAGTTTGAAGGAAAAGAACGAGTTGTTTTCTATCTAAGTAGAAGACTTTTGGATCCCAAAACAAGATATTCTCCTATTAAAAAGTTATGCTTGTGCTTATATTTCTCTTGCACTAAGTGGCGACATTACTTGCTATCGGCTGAGTGTATAGTTGTTTCCAAGGCTGATGTGATCAAGCACATGCTATCAATGCCGATATTTAATGGGAGAATGGGGAAGTGGATTCTTGCATTGTCAGAATTTGATTTGAGGTATGAATCAGCTAAAGCAGTCAAATGGCAAATAATAGCCGATTTTGTCACCCAGCATCATAAGCTAAGTATTGGCTATGTAGAGCTGATACCTTGGACGTTATTCTTTGATGGATCATCATGCAAGCAAGGTGGTGGCATTGGTATTGTTATTATTTCACCTCGGGGGGCAAGTTTTGAGTTTGCTTTTCCGACTGAACCAATGACTACGAACAATCAAGTAGAGTATGAAGCTATTCTTAAGGGGCTTCAACTTCTTCATGAAGCAAAGGCTGAGGCAATTGAAGTATTTGGAGATTCACAGTTAATTATCAATCAGTTGATCGGCCTTTATGAATGTAAAGACGATATTATGAGGGGATACTATGATGAATGCCAGAGGTTACTCAAGGGGTTTCCTCATATTTCTCTTCAGCATATTCTGAGAGCACGGAATCAAGAGGCTAATCGTTTAGCTCAAAGTGCGTCAGGTTATCGAGTGTTTCAAGAGATCTTAAGTAGCGAAACCTTAACTAATGATTAGAGAGTTGAGATAGCCGATTATCTTAAGAATTCATCATAGAAGGTTACCAGAAAGCTAAGGTATAAATCGACTAAGTATGTTTTGCTAGATGATCAGCTATATTACAAGATAGTCAATGGGGTGTTGCTTAAATGCTTAAATCAAGAAGAAGCTAAGGTGTTGATGGATGAAGTACATGAAGGGATATGCGGAGCTCATCAATCAGCTTATAAGATGAAATGAATTATTTGTAGGATTGGATATTTCTGACCAACAATACTAGAAGATTGTTTTGAATATTATATGGGGTGTTAGAATTATCAACATTTTGGTAATATTCAGAAATCACCCACATCGGCTATGAATCCAATAATCAAACCATGGCCGTTTTGAGGTTGGAGAATTGATTTAATTGGCCAGATTTTTTCGCCTTCAAGTAAAGGACATAAGTTTATATTGGTAGCAACATATTACTACACTAAGTGGGTTGAGGCAATTCCTTTGAAGACGGTAACATCAAAGAACATGATTGATTTTGTCAAGGAGCATATTGTGTATCGTTTTAGGATTCCTCAAACTATTACTACTAATCAGGGGACAATGTTCACATCAGAAGAGTTTGGAGATTTTGCTGCCAGTATGGAAATTAAGTTATTAAATTCTTCTCCTTACTATGCTAAGGCTAATGGCCAGGCAGAGGCGTCCAATCAAATTATGATTAAGCTGATCAAGAAAAAGATCGAAGAGCAACCGAGGAAGTGGTATTCAACGCTTAATGAGGCATTATGGGCATATAGGATGGCCTGTCATGGATCGACTAAAGCGTCACCTTATGAACTTGTGTATGGTCATAATGCAGTCCTTCCTTAGGAGATTCAAACTGGATTGAGACGTGTCACATTGCAAAATGATTTCTCAGCCCAAGTCTACAAGAATCTTATGATAGACGACTTAGAGGACTTGAGTTGCCATCGGCTGTATGCTCTTGAGAATATCAAAGCCAATAAGCTAAGGATTGCGAAGTATTACAATAAAAAGGTCAAGAGCAAACAATTTTCTAAAGGAGACTTAGTCTAGAAGGTGAAATTGCCGATCGGGTCAAAAGACAGTAAGTTCGGCAAATGGTCACCTAATTGGAAAGGACCTTATCGGATTAAATGTTGTGCGCCTGGCAATACTTATATTTTGGAAACATTAGGAGGAGGAGAGGAGTTTGATAGAGCAATCAATGGAAAATATCTAAAGAAATATTATCCTAGTGTTTGGATTAATACTTGATAGCTGATTTGTTCGGTCACCGGCTCTAATAGCTGGTACCAGAAGGGTATCGCCTCTAGTTCAAAAATAAACCCAAAGGGGTAAAAGTAGATACGATATGTATCGCCTATAGAGCAAAAACAAACACAGACAAATTGGTACATGGAACATGAGTACAGGGCAAAAGAGAAACCACTTAAAATGAAGAGATTGTTTGCTAGCTTCTCCTATTACAAGCTAAAGGCCAGAAAACACTTTGTTCACTATGTCTTTGGCCTGGGAAGTGAGAGCTACAGAGTTGGCGGCGTTGAAAAAGTCCTTGACCAGGTGCTCATGATTCTTAGGGTGTTCGATGGCTGGGAAACCATGGGAAAGAAGTCAAAGCTCGTGGCCAGAGCAAGCTTGCGCAACAGCCAATGCCATGGTAGCACCATGATGAACACCATGAAGGGCAACCTCTTTGACACGGTTTAGGATGTCGTACAAGCGAACCACTGGCACGGCACCCTTGTCGTTGACGAATCCTACCGCATACTCTGCAGCTGATCGAAGGCTTTCCAACTGGTCCGATAGGTCTAGAAAGATCCGAGGAAGGGATGATCAGGATCTTGAAGATAAAACTAAGAAAAAACAAAAAATGTGGTGGACATCTCACCCATGATTCTGGCCTCGGCCTTGGCCTCGGTCAGCCTCGCTTGAGTGGAGTTGGCCCTATGTTCTGAGACGGCGAGAGCGTCCTACAGCACATTCAGATGAAGGTCCATCCACTCAAGATCATGGGTTGCATCGTCTTGATGACGAAGATGCTGGCATGGTGGCACAGACCCATCAAGGGCCTCTTTAGTAGACCTCTTGTCGTTCTCCATGCCTACAAGCCTATTGAAAAGCAAATTGCACCAAAGACACAGAAGGTTTAGGACGAAGCAGGTTGTTTTTTGATCCACAACCATGGCTCGTATATATAGCCTGAGAGGTGAGAAGATAGGCTTCGTCGGAGTTATGGAATTGAAGTCAGTTATGGAAACGGATCGACACTCTGAAAATTCAGAGGACGGATCATGGATTCGGACTTATTGCTTCCCATAATTACAAGATACCGTGGGGTTGATACAAAAGGTTTACATTAACTGACAATCAACCCACTAAGACTTCTTTGGATTGAAGGGAGTCTAGATCCCCATAAGGCCAAAGATCATCGTGGACTGAGTCATATCGGCCCACAGATAGAAGTGGCATCAGGGGAGAGAAAAGGTCGCCTGCTAAAAAGATGCCCATATATCCAACCGATTTCTCGGTGGCTGGGAAACCATGGGAAAGAGGGTCGCCTGCTAAAAGATGCCCATGTATCCAATCGATTTCTTGGTGGATGGGAAGCTGTGGGAAAGAAGTCTATGGTTTCCCTAATGAGCATTTGATAGAGTGAACAAGAGAAAGGTGTCCACACATTTTAGCCCTTGCAAACACTAGAACAACTCTGTGATCATGGTGAGAAAACTCAGGTGATGTCACAAGAATTCTTCTAACTGTAGTAGTTGATCCTCTTGCTCGACAAGGCGCTGAAATGAGCGACACAATCACCCTATGCACAAGAATTCTTCTAACCACTCAAGACCCTCATAGCAAGGAATTAGACCATGGAGGGTCTGACAGAGTCAAGAGCACTCGAGGAGGCAAGCAGAAGAGAAACATAACTGAGTTGTTGGATTGCTCTCAGAGTCGTATAGACATTTAGTCGGTCTAGAAGGATAGATCCAAGCGCTCGTGAAGCAATAGTGCTCTCGTGAAGCTTTGAAGTATGGGATCATAAGCAAGCAATGATATTGGTGAAGGTGACGGATAGTAGGCCCAGATCTAGATTCTCTACCCGTAACTATGGTACAGATATGGTAATTTTGGAATAAAATCACTTTTATCTCAAAATTAGAGGGCATATATTTACACCAAAATTTAGGAAGAAGAACGCGGGAACTCGAAGCTTCCAAGATTGTGTCATCAAGTAATCGATTACATAAGGATCGATATCAGCTGATTCAGATATGAAACTAGAATCAGCTCTCTTCGAATGACATCGACGTAGTAGTAAACGTCTAGAGGAGGCTAATATCTGGAGTACCAAGTGTCATGGACTTCTGACGTAGTAGTAGAGGTCTAGAGGAGGCACCGAGGATGCTGGACGTTGATTCTTTAGGAACAAGAGAAGAGGAACTATTGGAGGAGAGTTTTTCTTTTCTGCCCGTGTTTGGAAACATCTTAAACCAGATTTTTCTAGAATGTTTTTTCCAAAAAAAAAACTCTTAGAGATGCTTACATGTGCCAATTCACAAATATTTACAGTTTCGACAAAATTGTTAGTTGGAACATGGAAATAAGATCAACCACACTGAAGAACATACAGTACACAGTTTCAGTGAGTTACAATCAAGCTCGGCGCTTGCTAAGACGCCAAGAGTTGGGCTCGTGGTATCTATCATACAGAGGCTCGATCCTCTCCTGCCTTTTCCTCTTGCTCATCTTGGTGGGGTCAGCACCCTTGTAAAACCTTGGCGCCAGCTCAACAAGCCATTTTGGATCGATCACGGTGGCCTCCCTCATGTACTCCTTTGTCGTCATCACAAGCTCATGATAGATGACCCAGTCTGGCTGGCGCTGGAACAATGCGCTGCTAGGGTGGATGTACACTGGCTGGTTTTCGACCAAGGTTCTGTATCCTTCCTGGGGATCCTTCCTTGCAGCATGGAAAAAGAATCCTGCAGTGATGGCTTTCCTTATCTTTGTGAAGTTTTTCCCAGCGGAGACAACATCAAGTTTATATCTGCACAGACAAGAGTGACATCGATTAGGAAATAGATAGACCTCAAAGAAAGGGTTGTCTAGTCAATGAAGCAAAGATCTAACACTGAAAATAGCCATGGGAACAATAACAACAAGCTGAATTTAGAAGAAAAAAAATGACATGATGTACAGGCATAGCCAGGGTCCAAACACGAAGGACACATAATAGTCTCAGAACAGTCTCAATGCTAAACCAGGTAGATAGACCTCAAAGAAAAGGTTGTCTAATCAATAAAGCATAGATCTCACTGAAAATAGCCATGAGAACAATAATAACAAGCTGACTGTAGAAGAGAAAACAACAGAAGGTACAGACACAAAGGACACATGATAGTGCACAACCATCTCAATGCTAAACCAGGTAGTAATTTTCAGTTACTTAGACTACCACAAGGGTGTTTGGTTTGATTGGAAGGTTGGTGATGAAGATAGAAGAAAACTGATCCCATTACAAAACATCAAGGAGAAACATCCTTCAAGCACAAAAGGAAACGGAAAGACTCAAGCAAAAGATGGGAACAAAAAAAGATATCTGGCACTACAATGGCGGACTTAGGATTTTACCTAAGGGTATGCCATATCAAATTTTTTTACATGCAATTCGGTAAATTTCATTTAGCAATTCGATAAATAATTACCAAATTTTGCTCCATAATTACTAAATAATAACATAATATGTCCTAAATTCAACAATTAAGTTCCATTTTTTCATAAATTACAACAGAAATAGTACAAACACTAATTCAATAGTTCAAAATATGCATAAACAAATCTTACAAAACTACTTTGTCTGGCTTATGCTTACAACACTATTCAGCAAGCACATCACACTCCACTGGACTAGTTGGTTGTCGGAATCCCGATCAGTATCCTAAATTCTTATGATACTACGAAGTATATTATCTATAGTTAATTTCTAGAAGTGTTAGGGGTTTGGACTATCCCCGAACAACCTCAGAATTTACCGGATGATACCACAAGAGGATGAAAATAGAAAAATAAACGATCAAGTATAGTATCTATAGTTATTAACTTTTAGGGGAGATAAATAAAAGTGAAAACTGAAACACAGGTGAGGAGATCTCACGGGAGACAACAAAGAGGGAGGGGGGGGGGGGGGGCAAGGTTGGAAAATAAGGTGAGCAGATCTCACAGGACACAACAAAGAGGGGATTAGAAATTGGAAAATAAAAAATAACTCATAGCTACGGAGGAATCAAACTACGGCCCTCTTAGTTAGGAATGAAGGAGCATACCACTAGACCACGTAACATTTCATTAATTGTTGTTTGGAAATTTATATTTTCAAGTGTGATAGGCAAGTGTCATATAAGACCTGAGGTGGTGCACAGGGTCTGCGGTGGCCCCTAGGTGCTATCATCCGTAGCTACTACAATGGTTCCACCTTATTTGATGAAAAATACTATAAGCAGGAAAATTTTCATCTGAACCAATACATAAGAAAAATGCTACATAACATTTAAACAGGGAAAATTTTGAAATGATCTTATCGTATGTAAACATCCAGTGGAGCTGTGGATGTATGCAGGAAAACGAGCATCATAAAGGTATTGAATATATAATATGCAAGAGCACAAGGAAACATAAGAGGAACGAAAAGGTGCATAACTAATGCAAATGCTGCATATTTCTAGTTCAAAGAGCTAAAATAACAGTTACCTGTCCATGATAGTGAGAAGTTGTTTCCTCACATCCTGGGCTCTCCTCAATGATCTTGATTGAACAAAGTTCTCAAAACACCAGGGCCCTGAAAAGTTCTTTGCCTTCCAGGCCTCATATACAGCAAGTAGAGTAAGATGGTCTCCCTCTGGCTGAAAAAATTTAGCCTTCTTTTGATCTGCTTGAGCCTGTTTTTCTCGTGGCCTGTAGAATATATTCCCTGTTTGAATCATAGCTATGATAGTCAGTATCTCATCACTGCATCCAAGGTCAACACTGGCTAGTAGCATCTTTGAAAGTGGTGGATCCAATGGAAATTCTGCCATTTTTCTCCCCAGTTTGGTTAGAAGGCCCTCTTCATCAAGAGCGCCAAGGCTGTACAACTGTTCCATGGCAGAAATCAATGCTTGAGGTGCTGGGGGGTCCATAAAATCAAAGGATAACAGGTCATTTATTCCCATCGCCTTCATATTAAGAACTGTAGATCCCAAGTTGATCCTCTGTATTTCTGGAATCGTTGTGGGGGACATCTCATTCCGGTAGGCACTTTCAGTGTATAGACGATAACACTTGCCAGGTCCAGTACGCCCTGCGCGCCCTGCTCTTTGTTTCGCGGACGCTTGCGATATTGGAGTGATGACCAATGAGTCAAGCCCTTGTTTTGAATTGTATACATTGATTTTGGCAAAACCAGGATCCACAACATAGTATATACCGTCAATTGTCAAAGAAGCTTCAGCAATATTGGTCGCCACCACAACTTTCCTCTTACCAGGTGGAGCTGGGTCAAAGATCTTTGATTGCATCTCACTAGGAAGGGCACTATACACAGGCAAGATTATCAGCTCAGGAACATCCTTCCCTAGCCCCTTCATCCTCTCATAAAGACATTGGCAGGCATGATCAATTTCCTCCTGCCCTGTCAGGAAAAGAAGGATGTCTCCTTCTGGCTCTGTCAAGTGAATCTGCAGCACAGTAATCAATGCTGCATCCAAGTAATCACTTTCAGGTTGTTTAGTGTACAGTATCTCCACTGGGAATGTTCTTCCAGGAATTGTGAAGATGTTACAGTTAAAGAAATATCCTGAGAACTTCTCAGCATCAAGGGTGGCAGAAGTAACAATAAGCCTCATATCAGATCTGCGTTTAACAAGTTGTTTCAGCAAACCAAAGAGCACATCAGTGTGGATGGTCCTTTCATGGGCTTCATCAAGCATGATAACAGAATACTGGGAAAGGTTCTCATCAACAAGAATTTCACGCAGAAGCATACCATCAGTCATGTATTTAATCACTGTGTCCGGACCAGTGCAGTCCTCAAAACGGATAGCATAACCAACTTCCTCTCCCAGTCGACAACCAAACTCTTCTGCCACTCTCTTTGCAACAGACATTGCAGCAACCCTACGAGGCTGAGTACACCCGATTTTACCCCGTGTGGTATAACCTGCCTCAGCCAAATATTGTGTCACCTGTGTCGTCTTCCCGGAACCAGTCTCTCCAATAACAACCAAAACTTGATTATCATGTACAGCTTGTATAAGCTCTTTCTTCAACTTGTAAATAGGAAGAGACTGCCTCTGCTCTTGTATTGAAAGCTTTGACCTTTGCCCAAAAGTTAAAGCTTTTCCATAGGCCTCCTTCTTCCATTCAGGCATGTCATAAGCTGAAAGGCCAACACCTCGCAGCTCCTGTGCAAGGTGCCGCTCACCTGTATCAGGCATTGGGTCTTCCCATGGTCGATTCAGATCCTTGGGGATTGAATCTAACATGGCTCTCTGCTCCTGTTCTCGAACCTCACGACGCTCCTTTATGAGAGCACTCTGTAGGGCTGCTGCTCGGCTCAGTGAGCCCTCAGGATTCTTAAAGATCTTTACAGGTGACATGTCAATTGAAAACCGGCTCTGCCCCTGCAAGAATGCTGGTTCATCCTCATTTAGCTCAATTTCAAGCTCTTCCTCTGCACCTTCCTCCTGGTACATCATACCATCCCCATCCTCGTCAAACATTGGATAATCCCTCACATCCAGCACGCCCGAGGCAATAAGCTGTTTTGCTTCCCACCTCTCTGGCGAGCTCATTCGCTTGAGTGGTCGTCTTGACATTGGGGCTGCCTCATCCTCCTCTGTGATCACAATACCTGACAAACCCAACCTCTTGCCAGACCCCATGCCAATGCCATTGCCACCTGATGGGTTCACCCTTGGTGCATCATCCCCGCCACGCTGCATCGGCAGGAGGTCTTTCCCAGTATCCTGATCCACATCCCGCATCGACAAACTCAACTTCTGCCCCTTCACCGAAACTACCTTCACATACACCTCCTGGTCACGCTTCACCACCTCCTTTGCATTGGCCACCCGTCTACTTGCCATCTGTGATACATGAACAAGTCCCTCGTGGCCACCGCGGACATCCTCAAGCCTGACAAAGCATCCAGTGTCCATCACCCGGGTAACCCTCCCTCGGTACACCTGGTACAGCTCTGGCTCCCCACTGGGATTTGAAGCAGCAAGCTCCCTTCCCCTTCCCCTTCCCCTTCCCCTTCCTCCATCACCCCTCTCCTCTTCCTCATCATCTGCATACCTCCTGCTCCTCCCCCAGTCCCTATCTCTGTTCCTACCAGTATCTCTGTTCCTCCCTCTGTCTCTATCATGATGCCAGTCCCCATCACGATCTCTGACACGGTCCCGATCCCTATCACGGCCATACTCACGGTCGCGCCCTCGATCCCAGTCGCGGCCGCCACGGTCACGGTGGTGGTCACGGCCGCCGCGACTGTAGTCCCGGTCGTCCCGGTCTCGGCCTCTCTCATCCCAGCGGCGGTCGCGGTCATCCCTCGCCGGAGCAGGAGCGGCCGCATAGGCATCCCGCTCGAGCTCGAGGCGGAGGTTGCGAGCGTGGTCGGGGTCGTCGGGGCGGGCGAGCCCGGGGAACTTGGCCGCCTCCGCGCCAGCGGGGCCCGCGGTGACGGCAGCAGAGCTAGGGTTGGAGGTCGGCGGGAGGATGGCGTGGATGATGGTGAGGAGCGTACGGACGAAGTAGTCGGGGAAGTCAGCGCCCTTCTCCTTGAGCCGAGCGTCGAACTCGGAGACGGTTGTGGAGTCGCGGCCGAGCTCGGTGATGAACTCGGCCAGCACCTTGTCGCCGACGCCGATGTGGGTCTCGAGCTCAGAGCAAACCTTAGAGACCAGGGAAAGGTACTCCAGCTTCCTAAGCCCGTCATCGCCGGGACCAGCCTCCGCCGCCGCCGGCGACATGGCTAAGCGTGGTGCTGGTGTCGGAGCTAGGGTTTGGTGCGCGATTCGAATTGATCGGGTTCGGTTGGCCGGTTGGGTGGGAACTGTGGTGCTGGTGTTGGGCGTCCCGGGCTACCTATGGTTTTTTTCCCCGTCTGTCTGTCCACAAACCGTCCGCGTCCGGCCTTGAGGTCCCGTCTAGATGCCACTCAAAATCCAAAATTTTTCAAGATTTCTCGTCACATCAAATCTTACGATACATGCATGAAGTATTAAATGTAAGTAAAAAGAATAACTAATTGCACAATTTGCTCATAATTGGCGAGACGAATCTTTTAAGCCTAAATAGTTCATAATTGGACAATTTTTACCAAATACAAACGAAAGTGCTACAGTAGCCAAAAACCAAAAACTTTCGCATCTAAACGAGGCCTGAATCCATGTGCCGAGATAAACTTTCATGGCTCGTTTGGACAGTGACAGGGATAGGGAATATTGTATGGACAACGTATCAGGTGCAAATCAACTAATCTGTGTAAACTTAAAAACTACCGATCAGGACCACTAGATGCTGATCCAACGGATGGGGTGGGGGGGCTTAAGCGCAAAAAAAGACCAGCAGGTGGGGGTTAAGCGCAAAAAAATCGCACCTTTCACCCTATCCATTTGATCAGCATCTAGTGGTTCTGATTGGTAATTTCCAAGTTTGCACTAGTTGATTGGTTTGCACCTGATACGTTGCCTATTATATCTTATCTATTCATTTTTTACGCCTCATTTAATCATAGCCGTTCATTCATATTTATTTTTCCTATCCCACCCTCTATATTCCATTATCCAAACGCTTGGTCACCGGCTAGCAAAGCGGATCCTCAGTAGCTAAAATCTAACACACGGGAATGTTTTGTCATCTAGGGTTTGCCTCAAGTCAAATCAAACAAGCCCCTGTATACACGTAGCTTAGTGGTTACAAGAACCTTATTAACATCTTACGTTCTGGTTAGACTCTTATGCTATTTAACTCCCTGTGAGAGCAAATATTCTAAGATTTAATGTTGTTGTGCTTTTAGTGATAGGCGACGTTTCTGTTGACAATAAGGCATCAATCTCAAGAATTTGTCGGCTCCTTCGAATATGCTTATGCCCTCTCCAATGTGTCGCTAGAGTAATACCTAAATAAGAGAGAGAGGATATAAGCACCACTCTCCACGCTGCAGCATGCGGTGCTAGCTCTAAAAAAACTTGGAGCGGCGCAACTACTTGCGCCCATGCTCCTCAAAAGCTGGTAAAAGTACTGCCATGCACCGCTGCTTGCTCCTGAAAAGTTGCTGCTGCCGCTGGGGAGAGAAGAAAAGAGTAAGCAAGTTAATTTTTTTATTCCTATATTGTGGGTCCAGCTACAGAAGGAAGTGATGCCTCACGCTGCGGTTTTACAAGCAAAGCTAGGATTGCTTATGACATGACGTTCCAAGCAGCACTAGTGAAGCTTCACGCTGTGGAAAGTCTTATTGGGGTAGGGTTTACGTACATGTGTTCATAGAGGTGAGTGTGTGTGCCTTACGAGTGTTTGCATTATACTATGTAATAAAAAAAGAATAAGGGTAAAACATATTTTTCAACCTTCAATTTGTACCGGTGTATGATTGTCTCTCCTAGACCGACGGTTGGACGGTCATGCTCTCACAACTCCCACTTACCATAGCGTAGAGGTATTTTGATCCATACATTACCACCCAAGCGGATGGCATCCATACAATAGCACGCCGTATGGACAACGAAATAGAAACAAGTAGGAACCCCCAAGTTAGTACTTTAATAAGCCACCTAAGAGTCCTTATTTGGACATAAGGGATATGACCACTGGCAATACTTAGTATTTAATTTAGAATTTTCACAAATACTTTTGTTTTAAATACACAAATGATATGTTTAGTGTCGAATCTTGCTCTGATGCCAGCTGTAACAGAACCGACCAAATTATAAGAACGTAAGTACAAAAACAATCACCGAAGTGGTTAGATTCCTGTACTTAAGCTCCCATAATCCCGGTAGTCCGGAAATCACGAAGGATTTCAAACAACTCTCGACATACAAACCAAGACCTTAGTGATTCAACACAACACATCATTTGTTACAACATTTCACAAGTGGCGCCCAACGGTCTAGTCTTCATCCCCAGCTGGGAGAAGGCAATACATGCAGCAACCAAAGTAGAACTGGTCATCTGCAACAAGTGGGAGATAAACCCTGAGTACGAGAAGGTACTCAGCTAGACTTACCCATCAACACCAGAAATAAAAGACACCAAGGGTCATGCAAGGCTTATGAGGTGGGCTAGCTTGACACAGTTGCATAAAATAGCTTATGAATATAGTGACCAATTTAAACTTAGCATCAAGTTTATCATCATTTGCCTGTCCACTAGATTAGCACCTGTACTAGAGCACTCACTTATTAGGAGCAAACAATATTAACCATAGCAGGTATAATAAGGCTGTCATTATCATATCATCATTTTTGAACCATTATGTTATTTAGTGTATCTACTTTGGAGATAAGCCCGTCAAGTTCTCACTAATCGGGAGAGACGACGACTCGAATCGAATTACAACTCAGCTGAGGGGGTATTCCTAACTCTCACCCTGGCATACTTTGCAAGGGTAGCCGTGGGTCACCTTTGGTACAACTCAGGAACCAAATTCGCGGGTTCGATCAGCGCTAGCACTCTCAGGGATTACCCTTCTGCCAGGACGATCAGGACTTTTAAATCACCTGCCCTTGGACTCACGCCTACGGCTCCCTTCCGATGCGTACTTTATAGTTATCGACTCCCGGCCTGAGGTGAGCTACTCGGCTTCGTGGTCGGTCTCCGGATCCGGCCAACTAAGAGAGAGGCATGCGTTCAACATGAACAGAAAAGGCTCCAAGATTCGGTCCTTAAGCGACATAGACGGAGTCACTACAAACCGGCAAGCCTCCGCCCGGTCTTCATTTCAAATTAAGACATGTTCTTTTCCACGATAGCAAATATAGCCAACCGTGCCATATGTATATCCCTATATCTCGCAGGTGATAGGAAATCACCTGACTTCTACCGCGTTTAAGCAGGGCTAAGCACTATATGAGCCTGAGCTACATAGGATTCAGGGTATCAATATCTGGACAAGGATTGGATAACCAATGCAGCAAGTGTTTGCATCCAACACCTAAACTTAATGCAACAATATATATATGTAACAATAATACTTTAACTACATTTCAGAAATTAGGAGGCTTAATATGCTCCGGGGCTTGTCTTTCACAAAGTTGCACGGACGGTGATCCGGGCACTCAACGGCGACCTCGTCTGGCACTTCTCCCAAGGGCTGCACCTCCTGAACCTCTGGTGTTGGCTGCTGCTGCTCCCCGCTCGGTTCCTCGAATTCCAACAGTGTCACTCCTTCCGATACACCTATTGCATGCCGATGCATAAGATAAATATCATGGATGCATAAGGAATGACATGATGCTCATGATGAATGGATCACAGTAAGTGTTTAACGAAAACATCACTGGACACTCGTTTACCGATTAAGAACAGCTCTATTCAAATCACTTTAAAACATGTATCTAACTTAACTTGAAGAACAAGATCAACTTACCTAACTTGCATAACCTAAGATAAAGATGCTCATCTTCAGTTAAAGGCCTAACACCTAGGAACATTACCGCAAGCTTAAGAATAGTAAAGGCATACTTAAATCAATAGTTAAAGTTTCATATGCAAACGAGCAGTTCCTTAATTCAATCACAACAAGAGTTCTACAATTTCAAATGACTTGCAAGAGGACATTCTAGAAAGCTTATGAAATTCTCTACAAATCATTTATAAACATCAAAGCATGATTCTTACGTTAACCAAATCAAATTCAAGTAAACATAGAATCTGTCCAGAAATGGCAGGTTTACTAAATTAAATATTTAGTGATGATGCAAAAGCATAATTGGACCAAACCAAGTTTACCAACTTGTTGTGCATACCAGAGGAACATCAGAAAGTATAGTGTCAACTTCTAAATAAATTATTTAATGTCCTTTTCTAATTTATTTAGTTAATTAGGTGATTAAAGCAACATATAGTAAAACTGTACAGAAAAATCTACAAAAATTATAGTAGCTACCTCATGCTTCATATAGGCTACCATAAAAATTTCAAAGCAATTGGACAAACAGAACTTGCTGTATCAAAAATAACAGATGACAGGTCTATTTCTAGCATAATTAGGAAACCCTATTGAAAAGTATCAAGCAATAGATTTCATATTTTTTCTAGTATCATTCTAGCATAAGAATAGCACTCACCAAATTTTACCTTTACTGGATCTATAGAAAAATTATGAAAATTCACACAAGATCCATCCATGCAAACAAGAGAATTACCTAACTCCTACATACAGTGTCCAAAATATATGAAAATTTAACTACAAGCTATTCATGATATGAGCAGTACACCATAAAAATTTCATGCCATTTGGAGCTACACAGAAAAAGATATAATTACCCCTATTTCCCACATGATTAAAAGAGATAATTAGCAACTCTATTTTTTATAACAGAACATGGCATAAATTATATTTTTAATATAAACTAGACATTACCAGGAACTCAACAAAATTGGAACCACATCATTTGGATCTACCAACCAAGAGATATACATTTTTGAATATGTACTCAAATCTGTGAAAAAGAACAAAACAAAACAAATTGAAAACCTAACTAGCTACTAGGCCGGCCCGGAAAAGCACGGCGGCCCATGACGCACGCGCATCAGCGCTCGGCGTGGCCCAGGAACACGGCGCGGCCCACGGCCGGCTCCTGCCTGTGCGCGGCTGCTAACGAGCGGGGCCCGCCGGTCAAAGAGACAGACAGGGGAGGAAGAAGAACGACGGTGGTAGCTCGTCGCCGGTGGCAGCTCCGGCGAGGCCATCGGTACCAGCGTGTTCACCTCACCCATGCGCACCTAGGGGTACCCTCAATTGCAGCAATTTTAGTGGCTAGGGGAAATGGCGATGGCCATGGCGGCGCACGACCACGGGTTGGCCAGCTCCGGCGAGCCGACGGCGTCACGGCCCTAGTGGTCGACCCTACGAGCATCAGCATCACTAACAGGACCTAAAGCAAGGGGAAAAAAGGAGGCAGCAAGAGGCTCGAGCGGCATAGCCACGTGCGAGCTCGGCCAGCGGCGGTCATGGCGACCCGGTGGAGCCGCCTTCACGGTGAGTTCTACCTGAGGCGAAAACGAGATTACGGTGAGGTCGAGGACGTGGAGGAGCTCACGGTGGTGCTATGGTTCTGAGGAATCAGACAATGGTGCTCAGTTGAGGGGGATTTGGCTCGGTGGCGGCCACAGCTTCCCGGTCGCCGCGCGCACGTGGAAGAGGATGGCAGAGAGTGAACTAGCGAGATGAAGAGGGAGTGAGCGAGGCGCTGTCTTTCATCTAGGAGCACGGACGCGCGACGTGGAGGCGCTAGCAGAGCATGCACGCCACTCGGTGGTCAGCCCCTGAACCAGTCAGCCACGGCGTTCTCTGACGGTTTTCTGAAACGGCTGAATCGAAGTCCGATGGCATGACTGACAGCGTGACTTAGGTGATCTATATCTCCCAAACTATGGCGATCTGGTTCATGGTATAGTTGACAAAATTGAAGATCTAAGTGAGGACTACAACTTTGTCAATTGGAGCTCGAGTTGGTTTGGCCTGGTTAGGGAGATACAAGGCTCCAAACAATGATACAAGCAACTGAAAATCAACTCTTGGACTTAGAAAAATTCTAAGTGTAGAATTCAACCCCAAATCTGACTTGTGGGCCATGTTTGAGACTGTTCCACACATTTTCATGAGTTGGTCATAAAATAACTTTTGTTCCTTGATAAATGGGCTACAACTTTGGTAAAGGGTGCACATCCATGCAAGGTCTCTAGGTTGGACTTTTGAATCAGTCAAATAGTGACACTCTATAGGTCACCCTAAGTCAAACCTCCACCTAAAGGGCAATTTAGTCATTTTGGTCCACATGAACAATGTCCCATCAATTACCCTAAGTGTAGTTAAGGTGTATTAGACCATAATTAACCACTCTACATAAGTGCTACACCAACTTCTAAGGATCACATGTGATGAAACAACAAAACACTCAATTTGCCCTAATGTTGCAATTCCATGTTTCACATGTTTCATGACTTTGTTGCAATTTTACACTTGTCAAATTACACTACCAAGTTGCCATGTTTCAAGGTATGAGAAACTCATGTTGCATTCACATGTTGCACCACTACCATTCACAAACAATCAAGTTTGAAACAAACATAATTGAGAATGTTGCATATGCATGTTTCAGTAACAATGGCATGATGAGATAGATGATGCACATGCTTATGAAATGAAATGCAATCATGTGGGAGCCAAACACCTAGGGTGTTACAATGGGGAAGATAACGGTCCTCCTCCTAGGCGATGTCGTCGAAGTGGCGGTCACGGTTGACCACCAACGCCTATCGCGCAGCATCCCTGATGGCGGCTGCACGTGTGAGCCATGCAGTGATGGCGTGGTGGATGTAGCGCACCTGAGTCCCTTCATGGATGTACACTTCTGTCTCTTAGAAGCCGGTGTGGTCGGGGTGGGTCCAATGCTCCGTCTTGTACATAATAGTGCATCTAGTGTAGTAGCGGCGTATGAGTGAGACAAGCTTGGGGTGGTAGTAGGCATCGCCCTCCAAATCATAGTGGATCTCCATGGTCCACCCTTGAGCCAGCAGTGTATCATGATCATCATCACCCCCATTTCCACCGTCTCCTCCATCTCCGTCACCATCACCACCACTGTCACTAGTACCATCCCCACCATCACCACCATCATCACCTCCATCATCTGAATTAGAATTGTCAGAATCATCTCCATCATTAGGGTCACCAGCTCCCTCCTGACCACCCTGACCATTCTCTTCCATGGGTTCTTCCTTAGACTCCTCTATCTCAATGGGCTCCTCAAACATGGGCCCCTCTTTTGTTTCTTCATCCATGGGATCTTCTTCCATCACTCCTCTAGAGGTTCCCCCATGGGCACCTCCACAGGCGGTTCCACCTCCATGCTCCTCAGAGCCTCCACCAGATGTGTAGGAACGCGCTTGGCAAATGTGAACCTTGTCCTCCTGGTGGGCATAACGATGGTCCTCTAACAGGGTGTCCGCTTGGTGCGGGCCATCTATAAGAATGAAAAGGTTGAGTATTAGAATAAATTTTTTTTGCAATAGATAAAGAACAGAATATAAGCAAAAATTTTATAATAAATTAAAGGTAGTAAAATAAAGATAATATGATCCTAAAAATGTCAATTTCTAACTAGGTTGATCGTCCTATAGTCAATTATAGCTCTGATACCAATTTGTCGCACCCAATTTTGCATAGCAAAACCAAGTACTCATATATGTGCGCCCAGGATGTCCAAAGACACACATATATTACAAATTGTAATAATATCAAAGTAAAGTACTTATTCCATCACATATCTCATCATAAAGTTAATACATAGTTTTACTCATTGACAACATTATTACAAACACAGCGAAATATCTAGCCCATTCTGCCATAGGGACTCTAACTGGTGAACATCTCCCTAGTAGTCCTGGACATCCTCCGGAAACTCTTCATACCCATTATCTGTTACCCATCTGGGATTTTCATTGGATGTAAAGCAAGTGTAACCTCACCATGCTTAGCAAGTATATCAAAGGGATCTATGAGGCTCAAAGGCATGACACGGTTTGACTGTGGTTCGCAAGTTTAGTTGATCAAGTTTTAGCATCCTAAATCACTACTTTAGTGAACAATCCCAAAATCCCAAGTGGTATTAGAGTATAATCAAGTTTATATCAATTCCCAACCATCCACAATAACCACTAATCATGAAGGATCTAGACTGCTCGTATCCGTGAGCACGACTGTTATAACATGCCAAATATTTCTACCGAAATTGTACAACTTTACCCACTGAGCCATGATTCCCAATGCTGGGGTTTGCAAGGCCCACTACACCTATACCTAGGAAGTGTGGCAGGGTTTCACTATGTAACCCTTAGCTAATTGCACTAACAAGTCGTAGCTGCTAAGGTTTTAGCCGTCTAGCCGTATGTGGCCCTCCTCTAGGAGTGGCACACGTGGTCGTGGCACGGTACACACACCCTAGTAGGTAAGGAAACATACCAACTAGTGCCCCCCTCCTGCCCTTACAAAACACTATAGATGAGCTATTATAATATAGTGAATAGGTTAAAGTCAGAGCCATATGACACTCGAGGTTGTACGAAACCTTCTAGGAGGCTGCTTTAGAATTAAGTCCTCATGGAGAGACAATAGAGTACTCAACCCCATACTCTAGCCCCCTAAATGTTGCTAAAAAGCTCCATTTTATCACATTACATAATGCTTGTAGTCATGCTTAACAATTATTTATGTTAAGCGCTGTAGCATCTATCCAAAATACATACCCAAACCCGAGGTATCAAGGATATGTTGTACAAGTAATCATCTAGGTAAAGTCCTTAAAGGTATTTTAAATTAGACACATGCATGAATATGAATGGTAATAATTCATAGGTATAAGGGCCCTTTGGTACACTTGCCTTCCTCAAAGTTTTGCTGGTACTACTGATCTTCCTGTTGCTGGTCCACAGCTACCTCAAAATGCTCACCTTCTAATCATGTTCCAAATCACCAATCAAGCATCAATCCAATCATTACATGCATATAAATAGACCTTTATTAGAATAGTACACCAAATAGTAGAAACATAGTTGAAAAGCTTATAAATCTATTCTATGTACTGCTACGAACATGTGAGCGAAAGAATCACTCAAATCGGACTTAAAACACAAAAGTTATGCATGAAATAAAGTTTAATGGTATTTCTGTAATAAAATGAACTTATTTTTGAATTAAAACAATAAAAATATGAATTTACACGGTTACTGGACTGCGCATACTATTTCTAGAAAATACAGGGTCTAAAGTGAATAAAAACATGACTGAATAATAATTTATTTGAACTATCATGGACTGCGGGTTAATTCATTGGAAACCGAGGGGCTTTTTGCAAAACTAGCGCGGCTTGACCACGGTTGACCCCGACTGCTGACTGGACTGACGCGTGGCGGCGTATGAGTGGCGTGGTGCACCACGGGGCATGGGCACGTGCTGACGCGGCACCGGGGGCCGGGTCCATGGGTCCACGGTGGACCAATCATGTACCGAACTGGTATGTTCTAATCAAGGCCATCCATCCTAGATCTGATGGCGAGAGATGCATGGGAGTACCTCTGTTGGCTACACAGTACCGCCGATGAGCCCACCATTGCCGACGGTGAGGCAAACATGGCGGCGAACGCTGGTACGGCGATTCCAGCCATCCCGAGACAAACTGAATGCACATAAGTGGACTATAGGTGCTCGCGAACATGCTAGAATGCAAATCAAGGTGGGGAATGCGTTAGAGCGACGTCCCATGGTGGTGCCATGGCTGGCGTTGTCTGGAGTTCACCGGTATGGCGTTCTAGGGTGCTATTCGATGGAATAGGGACACAAGGAGAACGAGGAGCTCACCACGAGTCGGGAGGAAGGGAGCACGGCGTCCGGGAAGTCTCCGAAGGCATGGGTCAATGGCGGCGGTGGCTGGAGAGAGAAGACAAAGCGTGGGTAAGGGTGAATCTGAGCAACGGTTGACCAAAACATGAAATTGGTGACCCCTATAGTTGTGGGGAAGCACGGGAGCAGGTTAATTACGGCGGCAGTGAGAGCTTGAGCGCGAGCAGAGGAAAGGGGAGAAGGAGGGGGTCGGCTCGGTGCTTTATAGGCGACTAGTGCTATGGTAGAAGGAAGGGGCGTGGCACTCAGGCAGAATTGGTCGCCTACCTTGCATGCGCGATGGTGGTGACTTGCCGTGCTTGGTAGCACCATCGCCGGGCGGTAAAGAAGGAAGGGAGCACATGGGGAAGAAAAGGAAAGGGGCGTGGGGCGCTGACATGCGGGGCCAAAGGCACAGTGAGAGGGAAGGGAGCAGACAGGCGTGGGCATGGGCGCTGTAGGCCGAGGTGCTGAGCTAGGCCACACGGTGTGCCGAAGCAGGCCACGAGCTACGGGCGTGCGCTGGGAAAGCGGGAAGGAGGGGAGGCGTGCGGAGCGGGCCACCGAGTGGGCCAGTGTGGAGCAGGCCGTGCGGAGGAGAAAGGAAGGGAGGGGGTTGCTGGCTGGGCCGCTGAGCAGGCCAAAGCCGAGAAGGGGAGGAAGTGAAGGGCTAGGCTAGTTCTAGGGCTAGGCTGAAAAGGAAGAAAAGAAGATTTTTCCAAAATCAAATTCTTTTCCAATTCTAGTTTTCAAATCCCAAGCCAAATTCAAATGGAATTTAAATTCAACTTCAACCATTCTAGCCCTACACTCAACCAAAAATAATATGCTTTGGCATGAATGCCACAAACATGTTTCTAAACCTTATAGTTAATTTTATTTAACCAAAATTTATTATTTAGCCTAGGTTAAAAATACATAGAAAATTAAATAAATGCTCAAATTAATTGCTAATTGTAGTTGAAATTTTTGGGTGTTACATGAGGCTGTCGAAACAAATGCCTGCCCAAAGACTGATAGGGCACCCACCTGACAACCTATACTTTCTTGGCATGGGGGTGACTAGAAGACCTAGTAGCCACCTGCTTGCGCTTCCATTCTGCCTAGGAGTCACGCTACAAGCCCTCCATGGCGATAGTAGCATTTATCATCGCCCCAAAGGTCCGATAGTTCCCAGTATATAACTCCTTCTGTAGGCTGTAAGAGAGGCTACGATAGAAGCGGTCCCTCTTCTTCTCATCTATATCCACATGAGTCCTAGCATACTATGACAAGTGGTTGAACTAGTTGACGTAGTCCATCACGGACATACTCCCATGCCGAAGGTCTAGAAACTCGGTCAACTTTCTGTTGAGAAGACCAGCAGGAATATAATACTCTCTGAAGGTCATAGTGAACTCCTGCTAGGTCACTCAATGATCCACCTACTGCATGGCATTGAATGTATCCCACCATGCACTCACAGAGCTCAACAACTATTGCGCTGCAAAGCTCACCTTCTACTCATCAGTGACGGTGAGCAGCAGAAATTTTTGCTCCAGAATGCGAAGCCAATGCTCCGCATCTAGAGTCTCAGCCATTGGTGTGAACATGGGTGGGTGCGTCTTTAAGAAATCTAGATAAGAGCAGGGTCCCTCAGGACCATGGGCACCACCCTCGTTCCCACCATTGCCCCCGTGGCCTACACAGGTGAAGCCACCGATAGCCTGTGCCAACAGCTCCTTGGCACGGGCTGACTCACAACGAGTAGCCAACTTTTCTGCCATCATCTCTGCATGAGTCATCGAAGGTGGAGGTGGTGGATTAGGAGGAGCCAAATGTGGAGCCTCATGGCTCTCCCCGTTGCTGTGCTAATTGCCTCAACCACTTTAACCTTGGCCTTCGCCAAGACCATGGCCCGCCCTGACACTGGTGCTCCCGCGGCCGGACCTCAGGTTCATCTATAACAGATAGGAACCAACCACTTAGGACAACCCTCCCGATCAGAAACAAGGGATTAGAGAAATGATAAGACTTTTATTAAAGCATTCTTTTAATTTATCCTACCAATTTAATAATCCAAATTATACGTGTAGGGGGAAATTTAATTTAAACAAAATTCTCTTTTTATGATGCATGTATCGGCCTATCTGTTCACTCAAGCCGGAATATAGCGACATTCGCAAAATTTTTAGCACATCGCACACTTACTTTCCGTATGCTAAGCGATTTTTACACAACGTAAGTTATTGTACCTGTAGAAAACTAATTAGATAAAACTAGTGCCGCTATCCTAGATTGACCATATTGCTAGGGCTTATACTTATTTCCATAATTTTATCGCATCCTACTTTTCGCAAACTTTTGTTGGTCAAATTTTAGGTTTTGTAAAAGAGTGATGAAACTCATAGACTCATTACTGGCTCTAGTGCCAACTGTGGCAGAACCACCTGAAATAACGCACTTACGGAGGCGCTTGTCTTCCACTGACACTAAGCACCCTGAGAGCGAGCTACATCGGGCGGGTTCTGTCGGGCACACCCCAAGGGAGAGCCCAAAAGATCCACATTTTTCCCCAAGGATCTAATAATGAGAATGAGTTACAAACTTAGTCCATTTCATACATCTAGAGTTCTTAAAATTGTATTATTACATTACCAAAGTCAAAGTGTGGAATATTAAACTGCAAAATTAAAATAAACATCAAGTAAACATCTATCGATAAGCAAGCAAGGATCCGTCTGTGCCCACCAAAAGAATCCTTCACATAATAGCTACGTCTCAAGCAATACCTGTAAAAGGGGTAAATAAACCCTGAGTACACAATGTACTCGCAATACTTATCCAACTAGTGAGAATAATTTCCTGACTCTAAGGGATATGATAAGCTTTATAGTTTGCTAGTTTCCTTTTTGCAGAAAGCAATACTAATAGTGAATCCTTATTTAGGTTATTATTAGCAGTCATGGTTAATTCATTATCTAGCCATTCTTTGTAAGCACCTATTCTAATTTCAAGCACGAGTTGAGCAACAGTAACATTTCTTCACCTTTCATCTTTTAGTTCTTACTACGGTGCTAGCTTTAGATAAGCCATACCAGATTGCCTGGTGATTCATGAATCAATGTTCCTAGCTAGGTACCCCAAAACACATGCCTCGCTTGTACCCTAGGTACAAGGAGGACCAACCCATCAGTCTCCTGTCATGGGGTCTAGGTCCCCGTCCAAACTTGGACTCCAAGCCCCCACTCCTAAGTCCTAGACTCAGTGCAGTGCTTAGACCTCCACCATCCCCGCGTCCAATTAGTCGGTCTAGAAAGAGTTAGAATCCACGACAAGAGAGCAACAAGTCTTCCCTGCACCCATACCCAAGTATGTGCTCAGAATAATAAGTCTGTGACTTGCCTAGCATCCATTGCAACGGCCGGTCCTTAACCGACATAGCCAGGGAAATAGTATAACCAAGCTATGCCCCGTTGGTCATAGGACACAACCTCTTACACCCACCTATACCCAACCATATCCCAGCCCAGTCTCCATTTTCCTTTCCACCATTTTATCATGAGTGGTAATAATCACCTATTGTGAGTAACGACAGGTTACTCATGCTACCGATATCCTGAGCATAGCAGCTACTCGACCTATACTAGTAGGACTCATAGGTAGATATATTTATGCATGTAGTTTCCATAAAATGCCTATAACATAATGCACATCATATATATATATCCAGTGATCATTCAAAATAAGGGTTATGCACCGGGGCTTGCCTTGGGTAGGTGGAGTGTCAACAAAGTCAGCAACGAATGGCTCCGGGACTCCCACCTATACGAGAATCACCTCCTCATACTCCTCAATGATCTCTTCAAACTCCTGTTCGCCCACAGGAATGAACTCTACCAATTCGTTATCTACATGCATGAAATGATGATGCAATACTTAGTAATATGGCAACAATAACTCTTAAATACGAATACATCTATCAAACTACTATGCTAGTTCTACCGACTAAGACACTAAATTGCCTATCATTTCCACTAACAGGTATGAAGCATTGCATGTATTAACTTAGCAACTAACGTCATGCTTATTCTTAATATCGATTTACTCTATATACGATAAAACGAGGAGTACTAGCTACTCTATGTATCATCTTATTCTAAGGCTACAAAAATTACAGTGAGTGGCCAATAATGTTATGAGTCTACTGTAAAATTTTTAGAGCTAGCACTTCTACCATTTCATCATGAAAATTCAATCTCTAAATAATCCTAATAACAACAAGCACATTACAACAATTAAAGTAACCCTAAAGATACCACATAACTGTATGAACTAAATACACTAAAAGCTAGATTATGAATTTAGGAAACTAACAAAATTTACTTCACAATTTTTGGACACTTACACAATTTTATACTAATTATCTAAGATTAGTTCTCAACTAAATTGAATAAACCTTTGGTAATTTACAGGAAAAAGGAAACTAAAATCCATCGCGTGGCCCACAACTCACGGCGCGGCCCACGTCCGCGCGGTGTGCACGCACTCGCTCTCCACCGGCGTGGCCCACATGGGGGCATGGCTGTAACACCTCGGGTGTTAGGCTTGCATAACTTGACTTCCATAACATGAGCATGAGCATCAAGCATTCATAAACAAGCATTTACAATTGAAACATTGGATTGAAACAACTGCAACATTTGTTTGTTATTGCATGTTTCCTTGTACATATGCAAATGATCATGATTGTAAACATGTACTTGGTGGATGTGAGTCACAAAAACATTTAACAACACATAGGTTAGCAAATAGGACCTTGTTCATGAAGGTCACCTTTCATGACCAAACACTTAAGTAAGATTTCATGTGTTAACCTAGATAGCACTATGTGTGACTAATACATGAAATGATTGTATGACCTTGCAATTTGCTTAAACATGTTTAGAGTATCATTATGAACAACTTTGATATTCATGGTTAGGGGTAAATAGGTCATTAAGCCATAGTTTGAAGTGTATCATCATTTAAATGTGACATGTTTGACCAAGTTTGAACTAGGTGCTAGGGACCTTGCATGGAGGAGGTCACTAAAGCAAAGTTGTAGTGTTTGGTAAGGGGAACAACTTTTATTTTTGGGTCATTGACTGATTTAACATACTTGAATATGGATCACAAAAATCAGTAGAATAACAATTTCAACACTTAACAATTTTGCTAAGTCCTGTGGAACTGACAGCCTGACGAGCCGACATTTGGGACGATATAACTCGAGTTCGGTTGGGAATTGGCATGAGCTCCTTGAACAAGAATTGGAGCTGGTACATGGGTCTACAAAAGTTGTTTAGGTCGGTCACACGATGGAGCTATGGTTTAGCAGAAAAATCATCGTCAACTCGCGCTGTCAGGCGTGGCCACTGCTTAACTGACGAAATGAATCGCTGTCTTCGGTGGCCGACAGGAACAGAGCCCGCGTGCCGCGTGGTGGCCAGCCGTGGCCACGCGTCGCCGGCGTCCTACCCTGTGCGGCAGAGACGGGCCAGAGCGCGCCTTAACCACCCCTCTATTCGCCCGCTCCAACCCAGCGCCCTCCTTTTCCATTTTTGCCTCCTCCCTCGCTAGCCGAAGCACCGCAGCGGCAGCCGAGTTCTTCCCCCGCCTCCGCCGAGCTCGCCTGTGCTCACCGTCGCCCCATTCGCCATTCGGTCATGCTCGTACCTACGCCTCCACCTTCCCCACCGTTTCCACCTTTCAGCGCCTATGATTTCGCCTTTGGTAAGCCGCGTTTAGCTTTGCGCCGTCGTGGGTTTGTCTTCGCCGGAGCTCCGCCATGGCCGCTGCTGTGGCCGTGCTTCGTCAAAGCATCTCCGGCCGTCTAGGTCATTGTGACATAGTATCAGGGTCACCATGGTCTTGTTGCTCACCTTGTTTGGCTTCGCCGTAGCGGCACACGCTGTGCCGCGCCACTGTGCCGCCATGGCCGACGCCGTCCGCCTTTGCGCCGATCATCCGCCCACCTAGCTAGCCCAACATGTGCGCCCGGTCGAGTAGGTCATACCGTGTAGATGTCACCACCGGCGAACTCACCGTCGACGAGCTCCGGCCACGCCAGCGTCATGCAGCGCCGTGCACTGTTTTTGTTTTCGTTGACGTGTGGGGTCGTCTGACTCGCGAGTCCCACCGGTCAGCGACTGTAGAGAGTAGGCTAGCTTATTTAAATCTAGATTTCGTGCTGTTTTGTAAATTTTGTATCTGGAGTTTGGGAGATCCAAATTTGTTGGTTCAAATTTTGTTAGGATCTAGGTGAAGTGTAGTATTTACGAAAAATATGATATTAGCAAGTTTAGTAAAGTTTCTGGGAGTTTTAAAATGAAACTTGAGATGTGTTTTTAAATGCATGTAAACTTGTTTATTTTATATCTAGAGTTCCTGTGATCCAAAAATTATGAAATTTTTGTGGTAAGCTATCCTTGACATGCATGAGCCCTGGTAAAAATTTGAGGATCAGTGCATGTACAAATTTGTAGTTATAGATTTTTATTTTATAAATAGGTAATCCTTGTATGAATTTTTATAAATTATTTGGGAATCCAATATTCATGAAATTTTTTGGAGGTTATCCTAGTATCAAAAGGATGCTAAGAAAAATAGGAAATCTGTTTCTTGACACTTTTCACTAGGGTTTTCTATTTTTGCTATATTAAGCCTTTCTGCCTTGTCTTTTTTGTATAGAATGTTTTACTGTATAAAATGGCATGAAACTTTTGCAGTTGTCTTTTGGTAGCATTAGTAAGGCACTATAAAGTTTTAAGAATTTATGATGCACATTTGATATATATTTATTATTTAACCTATGTATCTAAATAAAATAATAAAGGCATTTAAAAAATAGTTTGGGCTTCACCATTATATTTTCTTGAGTGTATTTGGTATGCTTAAACTGTTGGTAGACTTTGTGTTGTCAAACTTTGAATGATTACATGAAGTAGAAGTATTGTTACTTTGTAATGCGAATTGGAAGGATTCCAGACAGATTCTGGAGTTTTATAAGTTGCATGATAAAAATGATGATTACTGTAAAAATAGTTAATAACAAAGTTGTAGATAACTTCATCATATGTCTTGTGTTAAAATTTCAGGACCATAGGTCAAACGGTTTAGGAGTCACAGCTGTTTAAAGTTAACATTTCTGAATTGCTTGCTCTCTGGAAATTTTGGACAGCACTGATATGATTGTCTGTTTTGCCTAAGATAAGTTGTGAATTAGCTTTTGTGAATTAAATTAGAGTTGTAGGTGATTTTATAAGCTTTCCAAAAAGTCTAGGATCACTGCATTTGGATAATTAGAACTCCAGTTATGAGTAAAACAAGTAGCTGTGGTTTGTGAAATAGTTGATGAATTGTTGAAGTATTTAATTGCATAATCAAGAAGAGATATGCACCTACTTAGTAGAACATGATGCACTTGTTAACATATATGCATTCGCAATATCTTATGCCATATTCATGCATCTAGGATCGGAGGAAGAAATAACGTTGCTGGAATTCGACGAGGTAGAGGAAGGGGACCAGCAAGAGAATCCTCAAGTCGCAGCTCTCGAAGGCGTGGAGCAGAATCCTAAAGAGCTTCTGGAGTGTCCTGACCACCGCCCCACTTCCTTTCTGCGAGGTAAGCCCCGGAGCATTTTAAGTCTCCTAGTATTTTATAAATGATTACTTCAGTACTTATGATTGATGCATTAGGTTATAAGAGTTGGATGGAACCACTTGATGCATATAAATCCTTGTCCAGATATTACACCTTTAACCGGTATAGGTCCAGGATCGAATATATGCTTAGCCATGCTTAGACTAGTAGAAGTCAGGTGATGTCCTGTCACCTGCAAGATATAGGTGGATACCGGAGCACGGTTGGCTATATTTGCTATCATGGAACAAAACCATGGGGTAAAAGAAAATCGAGGCCGGGCGGAGTCTATGCGTAGGATGGTTCATGTGATTCCATCTGAGCCGATTAAGGACCATACCATTGTTGGCACTTCTGACAAGATTGAACGCATGCCTATCACTTAGCTGGCCGGATAACTCGTTCCGACCGTGAAGCCAAGTAGCTCAACTCAGGCCAGGACCCGTTCTATTGTGCGCTCCTTGCGGGGGGCGATCAGACTGAGCCCAAGGGCAGGCTAGGCCTGAACGTCCTGGCATCTGGTGTCCCAGATTGTGCGGCGCGGTATGGACCCGCGAAATGTGGACCTGAGTTGTACCAAAGGTGACCTAAGGCTGCCTTCATGTGGTATGCCTGGGTTTGTGTTAGAAATAAGTTCCCAGCTGGTTGAAATCGATTCGAATCACCGTCTCTCCCGGATAGTGAGAAACTTGGCTAGTCCCAACATCGTAGTAACTATGTTATGGAACATGATGGTTCGAATGAATATGGAATTACAATACCTGCTATAGTTACTATTGTATGCTTTTAAATTGATATACCACATGTTTGGCACAGGATAGTTGCTAATCTAGAGACAGATAGTTATAATTAACTTGATAAAGGAATCAAAATTGTACAACTAAGTTAATTACTTTTATGCAAAATGTTGTCAAGCTATCTGCACTTATACAGCCTTGCATAATCCTTGGAGTCATTTTATTTCTGGTTTTTGACCGGTAAGTCTAGCTGAGTATCTTCTCGTACTCAGGGTTTTATTTCCCATTGTTGCAGATGGCACTGTGTATCATGGTTATTGCAAGAGTTGCTTCTATCCCACCATGGATGAGGAGTAAGCCTTGGGCAGGCTTCTTTATTAATCCCTATCTTTGCTTTTGTGGTCCGTGATCCTACTTGGCACTGTATCAAACTATGTTGGAAACTTTATTTTCAAACTTAATTGCTTCCGCTTTATGTATCAAACTCGGTTTGTAATAACTTTTATTCGTACTCTGATGATGAAAATGTATCTATGAACTTTATGAAATATGTGGCATGTATGTTGAATCATGTACGATCTTGGTTGTTGTAAATCGTTTATCGAGACCCGTCGTGGTACTCAATGGACTACCGGGTTTATATGGGTTCAAGTATGACAGTGCGACCGCTTGTGGGATGCTATTGTACTTGTACTCTTATAAATTAGTTGGTTCTGCGACAGCTGGTATCAGAGCAAGATTCAACATTAATTGTCACATGTGTATTTAAAACAAAAGTTTTGTTTTCCAAAAACCCTTCTCTAGCAACTAATAGTTATATTAATAGGTATTTGAAATCTAAAGTGTGCCAATGATCACTTTCCTTATGCCCAAATTAAGGACTATTAGGTGGCTATTTAAGTACTAACATGGGGGTTTTTACTTCGTTGTCCATACGGCGTGCTATAGTATGGATGCCATTCACTTGAATGGTAATGCATGGATCAAATGCCTCTACGCTAAGGTAAGATGATGAGTGTATGACCGCAAGTTGTGAGCGTGCGGTCGGGGAGAGTTAGCTTTGGTACGGCTATGTATGCATGCTTGCATGTGTATATGGTACGTATTTAATTGTGGGTTTAAATTATTGTCGAGTAGCTTGATACGGAAGTATATGTATGGGTATACATATATGGAAGTATTTAAATTTACATTCTGCACATTTCATTATGGGTTTGGGCTGAAATGAAATTCTTATGCAGGTACACTAACAACGAAACGTGTAGCTCGACTAGTTACGCTATATATGAGAGAACGTGTGTATGCCACCGTGTCTACCATTAGAAACAAATTTTTCCTAAGTTTGTGAGGACATACGGAATGAGCATGCATCATGATAATTACCATTCATATAATTAAATTGTTCCTCCCCTTATAAATTTCTTACTCGGTTATGTAACTCTTATCCATTATGGCCTTGTCTCACCAAGTGTACATGTTGATGGTACAGATGGCAGCACCCGTCGGATGTGAGAATTTCCTAAATGTTTTTGGAACACCTACCCTCTTGTGGAGAGTTCTGCACTTTGTGGGGTACCATGAACTGCCCCTTTATCATTAGATCGAAGAGTACTTGGAAGGACAGCCATGGTACGAGGTGCGGCTCACTATACCAGCCCACACACAACCGCCCTTCTGGCAGGAGTGGAAGGCAGAATCGAAAGGGAAGACTCCTTGGGAGGCTGCCCAAGTTGTGGCCTTTGAGGTTCTGAGGCAGATCTGCCGACAGCATGGGGATGCACTCACTAGTAGTGCAGCGAGTATGTTTCCTTGGGTGGATCCGTCCACCACAAATTGGGAACAACGTAGCCAAAATGCTTTGATCAGAGATTAGGATGAGCGTGTAGATAGCTCTAGTCCCTCCATGAGTGCAATGTTTGCCGTAATGAAGATGTTTTGTGCACGCCAAGACACTAGGGATTTCTGGCAGGAATCATACACCACCTACATGGACAAACTCATGAGAGCTGAAGCCGCGCAAAACAAGCTCAAGAAGTGTGTGTGCAAGCAAAAGAAAGCCGCAAGTAAAGCCCAAAGGGAATCTGACCAAGCTTATGCAGCTTTGGGTACTCTTCATGCCCAAATGGAGCAAGTGGATCAGCAGAGAGCAACAGCTCAAGAAGCTAGAGCTAATGATCAAGCAGTACTTGCAGGACTATAGGAGCAGTTGGAGACCACCCATGTGGAGGTGTCCACAGCTAGACGTCAGCATGATGCAGTAGAAAACCGTGTCACTAACATAAGGATAGAGCGAGATAGGCACCGCGACATGAGCCATGCTCAGGATCGTGCGGAAAGGGGCCTACATCAACAGCTTGCACAAGCTCAACTTCAAGTAATGAACCTTCAGCATGAAGTGCACTATTTGAACAACCAGCTGAACCCTATCCTGGATGGGGAAGAGGATGGTCCAAATATGGAAGAGGATGATGAGGAAGAAGAGGTGGAGCCTGAGGAAGGAGATGATCCTATCTCTGACCTCGATAGTGATCATGACGAGGATTAGATCGCGTAGTACTTAGTATAAGTACTTAATGTATCATCATTGGTTATGTAATGGACCTGTAGTTTGGATTGGTGTTGGTGATTTGAACTATCATGTAATATTGTTATTTGCATGACTATCGCATGTTCGGTTAAAACTCTAATTCCAGTTGATCTATCTGAGCTCATGATTTGGATATTAACGTGCTATGAGTCCGATGAGCGATCAAATTGGTGATGTCATGTTGCGAGAATGAATTGTTATGCCTCTGTTTTTATTGTGAATTTGAGAATTTTCTCCAGTAATTTCAGTTTGGCATGATTATGATTCATCTGCAATCTTGTGACATCAACCAATAATCGCTTATTGTTGCAACTTTGCAGATGACGCGCACCCGTGCAGGAGCTGGTAGCAGCCATGATGGCAATAATGATGACTTACCACCACCGCTGCCGCCGTCCGCTCAGGAGTTCTTTGCCCAGTTCTTGGGGAGCCAAAGGACAATGGAAGAAGCTCTGCGCCTCATCGCGCAAAACACCGCTCGTGGCCACCCACATCAACCAAGGGCCGAGCCAAATCAGCATAGTACATTCAAGGAATTTCTAGATATGAAGCCTCCTATTTTCAAGGTGGCTGAGGAACCACTATAGGCCGACGAGTGGCTCAATACCATTGAGTAGAAATTTTGTCTGCTAAGGGTCACTGAGCATTTGAAAGCTGAGTATGCTTCTCATCAGCTGCAAGGACCAGCAGGGATCTGGTGGACACATTTCTTGTCGTCTCTGCCTGCTAATGCGCGAGTGACATGGGAATAGTTCAAGCTGGCTTCTAGGGGACATCATATTCCCTCGGGCCTAATGCGCATGAAAGCGGCTGAATTTATGAGGCTCACTCAAGGAACGAAGACCCTCACAGAATATATGCACGCATTCAACAACCTGTCCAGATATGCTCTAGGTTTTGTGGATACTGAGGAGAAAAATATAGAGAGCTTCAAGCAGGGTCTGGGTACCAAACTGATGAAGACCATGGCCAATTCTAGGTGCGCCACGTACAATGAGTTTATTAGTGATGCTTTGACCTAAGAAAACCACAATAACATGCATGCCGTTGCTAAGGGTCGCATGAGGGCATATGAGGCAGGTGCCTCCGGATCTTCACAGTCAAAAGTGCCTATCACAGCTAGGCCAAAATTCCATCCACCTGCACCCAAGTTTAGGCCTCCACCACCTAAAGCTCAGAATAGCAGACCTCAGAAACCATTCCGTAAGGCATTCACTATTGCCTTACCAAAATGGACTAGCAGTCAGGGGAGCTCCACAGGACCTATGAATAATCAGCCATGTTTCAACTGCAATCAAATGGGTCATTGGGCCAAGGAATGCCCCACCCCAAGAAGAATGGCAACCCAAATCAGAACAATCAGAGGCAGGCGAACACAAGGGCACGTCTGGGATACGTGCATTATACCGCTGTTGAGGAAGTGCCCGCTGGAGAAGTTGTCACGGCTGGTATGTTTCTCGTCAACAAGCATCCCGCTGTTGTTTTATTTGATTTGGGAGCTTCTCATTCATTTATGAGTCAAGCATTTGCATCTAGACATGATCAAGAAATAATTGAAGTAAGCAAAGGGGGTTATAATATAAGTTCAGCAGTGGGTACTATTACTACCAAAAAGATAGTAAAAAATGTGCTCATCTCTATACAAGGGAGGGAGTATACAACGGATTTGATAATATTGCCTGGGTTATCGATAAGTGTAATCTTAGGCATGAATTGGATGAAGGATCATGGTGTTCTTATTGACACTAGCACCCGTACCATTATGTTGAGAGAACCTACGGGAGAGAATGCTTTTCTAGTACCACTCTCCCGCAATTTTAAACTCCAACATTTAGCTTGTGCTATCCAAACCACCACACTTTGTGATATCCCAGTGGTTTGTGAGTTTCCGAATGTATTTCTAGAGGAATTACCAGGTCTACCACCTGATAGGGAGGTGGAATTTAAGATTGAGTTAGTGCTAGGTACGGCACCCATATCAAGAAGGCCCTATAGAATGCCACCCAATGAGTTAGCAGAACTTAAGGTTCAATTATAAGATCTATTGGACAAGGGTCTTATCCAACCTAGCTCATCTCCGTGGGGATGTCCAGCATTGTTTGTGAAAAAGAAGGACAAGTCACTAAGAATGTGTGTAGATTACAGACCACTCAATGCTATGACCATCAAGAACAAATATTCGTTGCCTCACATCGACATCTTGTTCGATCAGCTAGCGAAGGCAAAGGTATTCTCCAAAATTGACTTGAGATCAGGCTACCATCAGATAAAGATCAGACCAGAGGACATACCTAAAACTACTTTCTCTACTAGGTACGGCTTATATGAGTATTTGGTTGTCTTTCGGACTAACAAATGCTCCAGCCTACTTCATGTACCTGATGAACTCAGTATTCATGCCCGAGCTCGACAAGTTCATGGTCGTGTTTATCGATGATATATTGATTTATTCAGAAAGTGAGTCAGATCATGAGGAGCATCTGAGGATTGTTCTATCCAGATTGAGGGAGCATAAGCTATATGCAAAGTTTAGTAAGTGTGAATTTTGGTTGAGCAAAGTACCTTTCTTAGGTCATATCTTATCAAGGGATGGAATCTCTATAGACCCATCAAAAGTACAAGAGGTAATGGATTGGAAAGCCCCAACTTCGGTTCATGAAGTTCGGAGTTTTCTAAGGTTAGCAGGATATTATCGTCATTTCATTCTAGATTTCTCAAAGATAGCTAAGCCCATGACCAGACTACTTCAGAAAGATGAGAAGTACAAATGGACACCAGAATGTGAAGCAGCTTTTCACACCCTCAGAACTTTGTTGACTACTGGACCTGTGCTAGCACAGCTAGACATTGAAAAGCCTTTTGATGTATTTTGTGATGCATTGGGAATTGGTTTGGGATGTGTGCTTGTGCAAGAAGGAAGAATTATTGCATATGCTTCTCGGCAATTGAGAAAGCATGAAGTCAACTACCCTACACATGATTTAGAACTTGCAGCAGTTGTTCATGCATTAAAGATATGGAGACATTATTTGTTGGGCAATGTATGTCATATATATACTGACCACAAAAGTCTCAAGTATATCTTTACCCAACCAGAGCTGAACATGAGACAACGAAGATGGCTAGAATTAATTAAGGACTATAATTTGGAAGTGCATTACCATCCAGGAAAAGCTAATGTAGTAGTAGATGCACTCAGTCGAAAGTCTCATTGCAACACCATAGAAGCATTATTGGAAGATGGATTCAACTTGTTACACCCTTCCGTACTACACAATATCATGATCAGTTGTTCACTTGAGAGCAAAATCATAGAGCTATAGCAAACAGATGTAGGAATAAGTCACATCAAAAGAAAAATGCAAGAGCAAGAAACCAGGCATTTTAGATTAGACAAAAGAGGTGCGTTATGGTTTGAGGACCGACTTGTGGTACCAAAAGACCGTCAGCTGAGGAACCAAATTTTAGATGAAGCTCACTCGTCCAAATTGTCTATCCATTCGGGTAGTAGTAAGATGTACCAAGATTTGAAAACCCGTTTTTGGTGGACTAAGATGAAGAAAGAGATCGTAGCCTATGTCGCTAGGTGCGATAACTGTAGTAGAGTAAAAGCTGTTCATACAAAATCTGCCGGATTACTTCAGCCATTGCCTATTCCAGGTTGGAAATGGGAGGAAATCAGCATGGACTTTATCACAGGCCTTCCAATGACACCACAAGGTCACGATTCAATATGGGTTATTGTTGATCGTCTCACCAAGTCAGCACATTTTATACCCGTGAACACAAGGTATATAGTTGGGAAGTACGTCAAGATGTACGTTTCTCAGATCGTGAGACTACATGGAGTACCTAGGACCATAATCTTAGATCGAGGACCACAATTCATAGCTCGTTTCTGGGAGCACTTACATCAGGCTTTGGGAACTAAATTGATTAGGAGTTTGGCATACCATCCACAAACTTCAGGACAGACAGAGCGAGTGAACCAAATCCTAGAAGATTTGCTTAGAGCTTGTGTTATATCTTCAAAGGGTTCATGGGAGAAATGCTTACCTTTAGCTGAGTTCTCCTATAACAACAGTTATCAAGCGAGTATCAAGATGGCTCCATTTGAAGCCTTGTATGGTAGAAAATGTAGAACTCCATTGAATTGGATTGAGCCCGATGAAAGGAGATACTTTGGTATTGACTTTGTCAATGAAGCTGAAGAGCAAGTACGTGTCATCCAACAGCATATGAAGGCAGCTCAATCGAGACAAAAGAGTTATGCTAATAGAAGAAGGAGACCACTGACTTTTGAAGTGGGTGACTATGTATACTTGAAAGTATCACCCATGAAAGGGGTGAAGAGATTTGGGATGAAAAAGAAGCTTTCACCTAGATATGTAGGGCCATACCAGATTTTGGAACGGAAAGGAAATGTTGCTTATAAGTTACAACTTCCACCTGAGATGAGTGCAATATTTGATGTCTTCCATGTATCTCAGTTAAAGAAATGTCTTCGAGTACCTGATGAAGCTATTGCACCCACCAACGTACAACTTCAATCGGATTTGACCTATGAGGAAAAGCTAATTCGAGTATTAGAGGAGATGGAAAGAATAACACGGAGTCAGATTATTAAGTTCTATAAGGTGGTATGGAACAATCATAGTGAACAAGATGCTACATGGGAACGAGAGGATTATTTACAAGAAGTTTATCCCACCTTTTTCTAAGAATGGTAGGTCTTGCAAATCTCGGGATGAGATTTTTATAAGGGGGAGGGGCTGTAACACCTTGGGTGTTAGCCTTGCATAACTTGACTTGCATAACATGAGCATGAGCATCAAGCATTCATAAACAAGCATTTACAATTGAAACATTGGATTCAAACAACTGCAACATTTGTTTGTTATTGCATGTTTCCTTGTACATATGCAAATGATCATGAGTGTAAACATGTACTTGGTGGATGTGAGTCACAAAAACATTTAACAACACATAGGTTAGCAAATAGGACCTTGTTCATGAAGGTCACCTTTCATGACCAAACACTTAAGATTTCATGTGTTAACCTAGATAGCACTATGTGTGACTAATACATGAAATGATTGTATGACCTTGCAATTTACTTAAACATGTTTAGAGTATCATTATGAACAACTTTGATATTCATTGTTAGGGGTAAATAGGTCATTAAGCCATAGTTTGAAGTGTATCATCATTTAAATGTGACATGTTTGACCAAGTTTGAACTAGGTGCTAGGGACCTTGCATGGAGGAGGTCACTAAAGCAAAGTTGTAGTGTTTGGCAAGGGGAACAACTTTTATTTTTGGGTCATTGACTGATTTAGCTCCTAACATGCTTGAATATGGATCACAAAAATCAGTAGAATAACAATTTCAACACTTAGCAATTTTGCTAAGTCCTGTGGAACTGACAGCTTGACGAGCCGACATTTGGGACGATATAACTCGAGTTTGGTTGGGAATTGGCACAAGCTCCTTGAATAAGAATTGGAGCTGGTACATGGGTCTACCAAAGTTGTTTAGGTCGGTCGCACGATGGAGCTATGGTTTAGAAGAAAAATCATCGTCAACTCGCGCTATCAGGCGTGGCCACTTCTTAACTCACTAAATGAATCGCTGTCTTCGGTGGCCGATAGGAACAGAGCCCGCGCGCCGCGTGGTGGCTAGCCGCGGCCGTGCGTTGTCGGCGTCCTGCCCCGTGCGGTAGAGACGGGCCAGTGCGCACCTTAACCACCCCTGCATTCGCCCACTCCAACCCAGCGCCCTCCTTTTCCATTTTTGCCTCCTCCCTCACCGGCCGAAGCACCGTAGCGGCAGCCGAGTTCTTCCCCCGCCTCCGCCGAGCTCGCTTGCGCTCACCGCATCCCCATTCGCCATTCGGTCGCGCTCGCAGCTACGCCTCCACCTTCCCCACCGTTTCCACCTTGCAGCGCCTACGATTTTGCCTTTGGTAAGCCGTGTTTAGCTTTGCGCCATCGCGGGTTTGTCTTCACCGGAGCTCCGCCATGGCCGCTGCCGTGGCCATGCTTCGTCGGAGCATCTCCGGCCGTCTAGGTCATTGTGACATAGTATCAGGGTCGCCGTGGTCCTGTTGCTCGCCTTGTTTGGCTTTGCCGTAGCCGAAGACGACCGGCACACGCTGTGCCGCACCGCCGTGTCGCCATGGCCGACGCTGTCGGCCTTCGCGCCGGTCATCCGCCCACCTAGCTAGCCCAACATGTGCGCCCGGTCGAGTAGGTCATACCGTGTAGATGTCACCGCCGGCGAACTCGCCGTCGACAAGCTCTGGCCGCGCCAGCGTCGTGCAGCGCCGTGCCCTGTTTTCGTTTCGCTGACGTGTGGGGTCGTCTGACTCGCGGGTCCCATCGGTCAGCGACTGTAGAGAGTAGGCTAGCTTATTTAAATCCAAATTTCATGCTGTTTTGTAAATTTTGTATCTAGAGTTTGGGAGATCCAAATTTGTTGGTTCAAATTTTGTTAGGATTTGGGTGAAGTGTAGTATTTAGGAAAAATATGATATTAGCAAGTTTAGTAAAGTTTCTGGGAGTTTTAAAATGAAACTTGAGATGTGTTTTTAAATGCATGTAAACTTGTTTATTTTATATCTAGAGTTCCTGTGATCCAAAAATTATGTAATTTTTTGTGGTAAGCTATTCTTGACATGCATGAGCCCTGGTAAAAATTTGAGGATCAGTGCATGTACAGATTTGTAGTTATAGATTTTTCTTTTATAAATAGGTAATCCTTGTATGAATTTTTATAAATTATTTAGGAATCCAATATTCATGAAATTTATTGGAGGTTATCCTAGTACCAAAAGGATGCTAAGAAAAATAGGAAATCTGTTGCTTGACACGTTTCACTAGGGTTTTCTATTTTTGCTATATTAAGCCTTTCTGCCTTGTCTTTTTTGTATAGAATGTTTTACTGTATAAAATGGCATGAAACTTTTGCAGTAGTCTTTTGGTAGCATTAGTAAGGCACTATAAATTTTTAAGAATTTATGATGCACATTTGATATATATTTATTATTTAACCTATGTATCTAAATAAAATAATAAAGGCATTTAAAGAAATAGTTTGGGCTTCACCATTATATTTTCTTGAGTGTAGTTGGTATGCTTAAACTGTTGGTAGACTTTGTGTTGTTAAACTTTGAATGATTACATGAAGTAGAAGTATTGTTACTTTGTAATGCGAATTGGAAGGATTCCGGACAGATTCTGGAGTTTGATAAGTTGCATGATAAAAATGATGATTACTGTAAAAATAGTTAATAACAAAGTTGTAGATAACTTCATCATATGTCTTGTGTTAAAATTTCAGGACCATGGGTCAAACGGTTTAGGAGTCACAGCTGTTTAAAGTTAACATTTCTGAATTGCTTGCTCTCTGGAAATGTTGGACAGCACTGATACGATTGTCTGTTTTGCCTAAGATAAGTTATGAATTAGCTTTTGTGAATTAAATAAGAGTTGTAGGTGATTTTATAATATTTCCAGAAAGTCTAGGATCACTGCATTTGGATAAATAGAACTCCAGTTATGAGTAAAACAAGTAGCTGTTGTTTGTGAAATAGTTGATGAATTGTTGAAGTAGTTAATTGCATAATCAAGAAGAGATATGCACCTACTCAGTAGAACATGATGCACTTGTTAACATATATGCATTCGCAATATCTTATGCCATATTCATGCATCTAGGATCGGAGGAAGAAATAACATTGCTGGAATTCGACGAGGTAGAGGAAGGGGACCAGCAAGAGAATCCTCAAGTCGCAGCTCTCGAAGGTGTGGAGCAGAATCCTGAAGAGCTTCCAGAGTGTCCTGACCACCGCCCCACTTCCTTTCTGTGAGGCAAGCCCCGGAGCATTTTAAGTCTCCCAGTATTTTACAAATGATTACTTAAGTACTTATGATTGATGCATTAGGTTATAAGAGTTGGATGGAACCACTTGATGCATATAAATTCCTTGTCTAGATATTACACCTTTAACCGGTATAGGTCTAGGATCGAATATATGCTTAGCCATGCTTAGACCGGTAGAAGTCAGATAATGTCCTGTCACCTGCGAGATATAGGTGGATACCAAAGCACGGTTGGCTATATTTGCTATCGTGGAACAGAACCATGGGGTAAAAGAAAATCAAGGCCAGGCGGAGTCTATGCGTAGGATGATTCATGTGATTCCGTCTGAGCCAATTAAGGACCGTACCGTTGTTGTCGCTTCTGACAAGATTGAATGCATGCCTATCACTTAGCTGGCCAGATAACTTGTTCCGACCGTGAAGCCAAGTAGCTCAACTTAGGCCGGGACCCATTCTGTTGTGTGCTCCTTGCAGGGGGCGATCAGACTGAGCCCAAGGGTAGGCTAGGCCTGAATGTCCTGGCATCTGGTGTCCCAGATTGTGCGGCGTGGTACGGACCCGCGAAATGTGGACCTAAGTTGTACCAAAGGTGACCTAAGGCTACCTTCGTGCGGTATGCCTGGGTTTGTGTTAGGAATAAATTCCCAGCTGGTTGAAATCGATTCGAATCGCCGTCTCTCCCAGATAGTGAGAAACTTGGCTAGTCCCAACATCGTAGTAACTATGTTATGGAACATGATGGTTCGAATGAATATGGAATTACAATACCTGCTATGGTTACTATTGTATGCTTTTAAATTGATATACCACATGTTTGGCACAGGATAGTTGCTAATCTAGAGACTGATAGTTATAATTAACTTGATAAAGGAATAAAAATTGTACAACTAAGTCAATTGCTTTTATGCAAAATGTTGTCAAGCTATCTCCACTTATACAACCTTGCATAATCCTTGGAGTCATTTTATTTCTGGTTTTTGACGGGTAAGTCTAGCTGAGTACCTTCTCGTACTTAGGGTTTTATTTCCCATTGTTGCAGATGGCACTGTGTATCATGGTTATTGCAAGAGTTGCTTCTATCCCGCCGTGGATGAGGAGTAAGCCTTGGACAGGCTTCTTTATTAATCCCTATCTTTGCTTTTGTGGACCATGATCCTACTTGGCACTGTATCAAACTATGTTGGAAACTTTATTTTCAAACTTAATTGCTTCCGCTTTATCTATCAAACTTGGTTTGTAATAACTTTTATTCATACTCTGATGATGAAAATGTATCTGTGAACTTTATGAAATATGTGGCATGTATGTTGAATCATGTATGATCTTGGTTGTTGTAAATCGTTTATCGAGACTCGTCGTGGTACTCGACGGACTACCGGGTTTATATGGGTTCAAGTATGATAGTGCGACTGCTTGCGGGTTGCTATTGTACTTGTACTCTTATAAATTGGTCAGTTCTACGACAATGGCCCAACACTGCGTGGTCCACGCACGCAAGATAGCCCACCGTGGTGAAACCGCACGCCCGCTGGCAAACTTACAAAAACGCCCTTGAGTAACTAAAAAATTAAGCAAACCAACATGACACTATAGCAATAGAGGGGGATTTTGCACTGAGATCCCTGATGTTTTCATCTTTACAACAATGGAATCCCTGGGCGCACTATGGTGCACGCGATGCACATAGCGGCGGCATCATGGCACACAGCGGCGATGCCAGCCACGACGAGGGTTCGACGGTGGCTAAGAGGGGTCAGGCACCTAAGCTAGGTTAGCACGGATGCCTAGGTGGTGTTGGCGCGATTCGCAGGGTAGTGCAGCGTGGCCGTCCACGGTGAAGGCCACAGCGGCCCGGTTCACGGCAGCGGCGAAGCTACACCGGCAAGCACATGCGACTATAGAGCCAACTAAGGTGTGCTATAGCACCAGGGTTCTACCACGAGGTTAGAAAGGGTGATGGTTGAGGCAGAGAAGACCTGAGACAAACTAGCCACTAGTGGACCGAGTAGCTCGGCGGTGTCCCGTGGTGGACACAACCGCGACGGCCATGCCACGCAGTGGTAGTGGCTCGGCCAAGGTGCACATGTTACTAATGGGGTCATTGCGAAGCTACATACATGATTGGAGAAGGCGCTAAGGTTTGAAGGAGGGGTGGATTAGGGGACGACTCAATGTGGTCTTATGGTGGCCGACGGTGGGGGAAATCCCAAATTGGCGCCCGACGGAGCCCGACCGTGGCAGCAGATGGGCTTAGTGTTAAATTAGGCTTCCCAACTCTCAACTACCTCTAGCATTAACTGTGGAAATGACTAGGCGCTGTGAACTGGCTCATCGGACGGAGGTGATGAAAGAGGGAGGTAGGCAGAGCTTGACCCGTCCGGCGCCACCACGCACCAACGCGCTATAAAAGATTCAGGCCAAGCGCAACATCAAATTAGGGCAAGGCGATGGCGTGGGTAGGGGCCATGTGCTGGCTACAGTATGCCAAGTATGGCCACATGCAGTGCCATTCATGGGCAAGGCAACGTGTGGGCAAGGGCCATGTGCCGGCCGTAGCGAGCGCGCACAGCAGCAGTGGCAGCAGCGACACGACGCGATGAGATGCCAGCGATAGGTCATAGCCAGACCGTGTGCATGACATGGAGGAGTAGGATGGCCGAGCCCACTAGCACTAGCTTCCCTAGTGTGCGTGAGTGCATGCTTGGGCACGGCAGCAGGTGACAGTGGCCAGCAACATGGCGCCAGCGGTGCAGATGGCTCGCGGCGGCTAGAGGTAGGCCCGACTGGCCAGACGAGCCTGGGTAGCAGTGGCCAGGACCAGCATGATAGTGTGCATGCACGTCGGGCAAACTAGCATAGCGCGCCGAGCCGAGGCATGGCGAGCGTGCCCATTCACTGACACTGGCTAGAACATGCGAGGCATGATTTTTAAAGCGCCCCAAAAAATCAAATTTGTTACTTCAACACCGAACCACCTATTCTATACTCAAGAAGGCATATCATGCTACTAAAACTAGCCATGAAATTACACTACATCTTAATCCAATTCACCTACAAAAATTGCCAAACTTGGCCTTGTCAAACCATTTTCTGACTTAGGAATTTCGACTAAGTCTCTATCAGATTCGCGTCGAATTCGATTTCCAAGCTATTCGATATGCTACCTAGTGAATTCCTTTCGTGACCTCAAGTATTTCATTGGCACCTACGAAGCTTATACTACAAACTTTATTAAAGTGTCATATATGCATTCTATAGTATTTTCGTTTAATAAAATTTCGTTTAAAACCCTAAGTGATATAACGCGACATTGAATGTATCTTTCGTTTTGCGTTTTCGATGATCGATCCATGTTACGTACATTGCTTTACACCCTATATTACACACATTTACACATAAATATGATGCTCATGTAGTGTTTTAGCAAAAGACTATATAGTGTAACACCGAGGGTGTTACAACTGTCATACACTCCAAGCAAGCAAACCAACGACAACAAGTCATCGACCCACAAAAACTACGAAATACAACTCTAGAAGGTTCTAGAAGACACCACTCCGAAGCTTGGGCCAAATGGCCATAATAATGGGCCAAATGGCCACAATAATGGTCCGTTTGCCCTCCGCCACCTCGTATGTGTTTCCAAGATCTACATCGTTAATTTAAGACGGTTTATAGTCGGTGCATCCAATGGTGATTGAGGGAATTGATGTGGATTGATGACGTGGTGATTCCTTGCCCCCTACTCCACCTCTGGCGTATATATATCAGCCCCTACCCCCTCCCTAGAGCCATCCTGAAACCCTAATTCATATTCTCCTCATCAGGATTAGAGCCAGCTATCAAGAGAAGATTAGTCCTCCATAGGATCTAGTCTTATAAATAGAAATAGTGAGATAGAGAATGAGGGAAGAGTTTGGAGGAGGCACCGGTCTGTCAGTGCTCTCTCTATAGCTTGTACCTTGGTGGATTCAAGTTCTATCTAAGCTTGCCTCTGAGATTTCTCTAGTAATCAACTTCCGATTCAAGTAAGTTTCTTGTTTATATTATTCATCAGGTTCACAACTCATTTGAGTGCTTTATTCTTTATCCAAGAAGAGTAAAGTAGTAATTGTAGTGTAAGCATGTTGCTTAGACTTTGGTTACTTGTGGATACATCCTGCATTCCAGATGAGTGGTAGCTCACAAGGGTGACTCTTATAGCCCCATTAAATCCTCTATAGTCCACCTCCCATTTGTAAGGGCACATAGGACACGGTTTCTAAGGAAAGCATCCTCTACTACTGTCTTTCCCTAGTAATGTCCCTAGTCGAATAGTAGAAGACATAGCTTACCCAAGTCAGAATTAGAGAACATTAGTTTTCCTCTCTATGCTCTTATTTATCCTAACCTTGTTGCTACCCTTAGTTAAGTTAGACCATAGTTAGTCTCACACGTTTCCCTATGGATATGATCCTTAGAATACTTCCGGGTGAAATCTACAGCGGTATCCGTGCGCTTGCGGATTTATTTGTGTGCGTTAAAATATACCAAAAGTTACCCAAAAGGTTTTTCGCTAGGAATTCTGACATGATACTAGTCCTGACTGTGGGGTTGTGTAGGGCTTCTATGTATCTTCCCCTTAATGAGCAAGGGATGGTCGTGGAAGGTGAAAGAATCTGAATTGCTTTTGAAAAATGTTTCACTTCCATTAACCATTCCTTTGACGGTTCCACTCTACCTTTGTGTGCTTCTCGTGCTATGATATCTTTGAGGTATTGCCATAATCCTCAAATTTGATAGGGAACTCCGACAAATGAAGTACTCTTTCCTTCGGTATTCGTTGTTTGGGTGAGGGTTCATGAGTCGAATCTAGGGATGGTACAGGTTTGGATTCGACTGATGAGGACACCTTAACACTCGACATGACTTTTGCCTAGAGGGTTCTAGTTCTCATGATAGGAGAAGTGTAGCTTTCTAGGAAGTTTTCAAGGAATTTCACTTGCTTTGTCATAGGTTTGTGTGTAAAATGACCTCCGTCCGTCATGTCTACGCATAGGTCAACATCTATGTCAAGACCCAAACAAAAGAGATGCAACAATACACCATCGGGTAAAGACAAATCTAGGTTGTCAGATATTAACATTGAAAACCTAGCCCATGCCGCACCTATAGACTCCTTCTTGTACTACTCAAAGTCAAGGATTGCCCTTGGTAGAGAGACAATATGAGACATAGGGAAGAACACAAGATAAAACTTGTCTATGAGTTCTTCCCAGTCCCCTTTCATACTTCATACGACATGTATGTACCATTGCTTTGCCTTCCCCATGAGAGAGAAGGGAAACAATTTCCACCTTAGAGTTTCTTGTGTCATGCCTGAGATGCTCAGGCACGAACACATCTCCTCGAACTCATGCAAGTGATGTCAAGGGTTTTCACTTTCTAGCCTAGAGAAGGGTTGTGTCTGAACCATGGCTATCAAGCTAGGGTGGAGTTCACAGTCAGATGAATGGTTTGGTTTTTGAGAAAGTGGTGGCTCATCAAACTCCCCCATTGAAGCAGAATGGTTTTTGATAGGAGTGGATGTCATAGTGAAAAAGAAAAGAAGATATTTTTGTTTTTATAAAAAGAAAGGATACAGATACGAGGACGAACTAGGTTCAAAGAAAATAGCAACTGTTCCCCATCAACAGCGCCAGAAATGCTTGTTGGTATTTCTTAACGCATATAGAAATAGTCCGCAAGCGCATGGAATTACCGTTGTAGCATTTCATCTGAAAGTATTTAGGGTATCGTATTTTCCACAGGGAATGGAGGTAAATCTTCTATCTAGTTCATCCAAGGACAACACAAAGATAAAGTTGGTAGAGGGTAGAGAGGATTCCTATGGTTAAGAGTCTAAGGATAGATAAACTCTACTATTACTCGCTTACTTCAGGCACCGGCGTACACCTAGTCTGCCAAGCGATATCAGCCTATGGCTCTACGTCGAACCCAAACGTGGGGGGTTACATGGGATGGATAGGACTGTCACCACCTACCGCCTACCCCTCAACCATGGGGCACGAGGCAACACAAAGGTAGCCTCTAGCCTAGACACCATGTCTATGCTATCGACTACTACTCTAGCACCGTACAGGGTGATCTATCTTTATCGGGAGCCCTCTACTAGAGTATCCGCCACGAGGACAAATCATGAACCCACAAACAAATAAGAGTAAAGTTCAACTAACCAAAAGACTTTATACCATAAGAATCATGAACACTCACTTAGCAGGAAAACCCAACAAAGTGTAGCATGGGTGTTCATTGAGGTACAAGCCGGGAGATACTGATAAGTCCGGCACTTCCATGAGCTCTTCCCTCACATCTCTCTCATACTACGCTAGATAGCTACTAGGTCCTAAGCCCTTTGGAGTGTTGCTCTTGCTTCTTGCTCTCTTCCTTGAGGTGTTGTTGAAATGAGGAGTGAATGGCCTCTAGTTATAGCTAGAGAGGAGGAGGGGTCATTGGAAAAATGCTTCATCCCCTCATGGAAAGCACCAAACCAACCTCAAACCAACGTACTAGATACGTTGAACTTGGCCAACCCCTACGGATCTATCATAGGTAAGGCGGTGGGAGGAAGCACGTGAAAGATGGGCCTGAGAGGCCCCAGTGGTGGTATGGGCACACCAGGGGTGCGGCCACACCCCAACTGGGCCCAAATGGCCCCATCTTTGGTGGGTTGCTTCCTTTGGACCTCTAGCTAGGTCCTGCAAAGTTTTGCACTATTTGGAGTTGATTTGATATGGGTTTTGGCCTTTTTTCTCCACCTAACAGGGCCCTAATTTGCCTAGTTTATTGGGCCTTTTCCTCTTGGGCTCATGTAGGGTGATGTTACGCCTTGTTCTTTATGTGCTTTTGACATGTTTCTTGTGTTATCCTGATATGTCCTCCTGCAATTGATGAATCTCCAAAACTTGTTGAACTTCGTTAGTTATGATCCCTATTTCTAAGTTTGGTGTTCATTTGGATGGATTTTATATAAATATTGGCAGTTAAAAGTGTGAGTTAAGGACCACCAACAATGATCCTACAACCTTCATCTTTGGCTCCTGGATCTGCATGGCTGACGACAATGACCAGCTCCACAGTCGTGTCATGGAGATACCGACGCCTCAAGCTTCTCTAGCAGCTTCATTTGCTACGCTGGATAGTCTCGTCAAGAAATTTTCTCACTTTTCAATTTTTGATCTAACTCAGACTCGAAAAGCTGTGAAGACCCAAGACTCCCACCTAGACACAATCAACTTGTCCATGTTGGAGACCCCATCAGATGTTCGCATCAAAGACCTAAGTCATTTGCCACTCGGACTTAGGAACTTAGCTTCTATTTTTCAAAAGTCGATTCAACATCTCTTACAGTCAAAGCAGGAGATCCCTTTGGCAGGATCCTAGAAGGGTTTAGTTCTATCCATTACATCTGAGGGAGGCATCGTACATTGGCCTAGAGCTCGACCACTCGCTACATCATTAGATCCCTTTCGCCTAGTCGGCATGGTTGAGATTTTGCCATATCAAGACGACAACACTTTTCCATCTGAAGGCAATGGCTCTACAGAGATCTTGGCCAGTGCAGCAATCGCAGAATCTTAGACCAACAACACCTTAAGTTGTAATGACCCAAGTTCGTTACAATATAGGCTCTCATTCTTGGACATCGCGGAAGCAACCAAACAAGCTCCTACAGAGATTCCCAGCACTTGGATCAAGAGAATGGAAACCCTTTTGGGTCAACTACTTATAATTAAACTCTAGTCAACCAAAGGCCAAACAAGCAAATGCCATTAGTAGCTATCCTACAAGGGCCTTGACATGGATTCCTTATCTTCCCTGAAGCAAGACAGGACATGTATAAATCTTGAGATTATCCCTAAGGTCGAACACCCTAAAAATTGGTTCATTGGTGCAAGGATAGAGAATACCAGATAGTCCGACAAACCTACTAGACCATCCGATAAGATGGCAGAGATAGCAGATTGAGTGGAAAGTGAGCTGTTGTCCACTATGGGACATGGCCCACATGTTAGCACGAAATGTATGCTTATGCCAACAGCTGAGCCTCAGCTCCACTCACTCCCCTCTCATTCCCTTCACTCACTCTCTCTCTAGAATGAAGAACAAGAAAGCGGAAAGGATGAACTTGAGTGAGAAAGTGAAGAAGAAGAAGATGAAGAAGAGAATCAAGTATACAAAAGAGCAGCAAGATCAGCACTAGATAAAGACCTTGAGCTTCATCAATCTCTCATTCCATGGTTAGCTCAAGAACTCTCTCTTCCCATTATCTTGAGATCAATCCTCAAACCCTAATATAAGTTTATCCCCTTGCATGGACAGATCATGAAGATTATTTGGAGCCTATCATCTCAAGGATAAGAATCAAGTGTGTTGCAACTCAATCATCTCAAGATTTATCCTTAAGATATTCTCTTATTTGAATTTTTGGATATGTTTCATGAGATGGTGGGATCTCTCTCTTTAGCTTGGAAACAAGGATGTTAAGAGATGGATCTATAATCTTGGTGACAAGGAACTCACCAAAATCCCAAGCTAAGTTGCCATGCTCAATCTCAAGCTCCCAATTTTTAGGTTCTTTTTGAGTAGCTTAAGGAATCACTAGTTGCACTAGCTAGATCAAGTTAAAACCCTAAGTTTGCTAAGCCTGGCAAGCTACCCAAGTCACCATAGGAATACCCTACACATGTATGGAAGCCTAAACCCAACATCTAGGCTTGAATCCCTAAGCCTTCACCCAAGAAAACAAAAACATAGGTTCTGTCGCCCAACCTGACAGAGAGTCTGCCAAATCTTGTCGGAGCATCCGTCATCCCCTAATCCAGTCACCAGAACCTTAGTTTCCTTTTAATATGATTCAATGGAGTGTCCGCGACATGCGTCGGAGTGTTCGTTGAATTATATGGACTAGCACCCAGAAACTCGAGAACACCTAATTCATACCGGAGCGTCTGTGACATCTCACGGAGTGTCCGATGATTTATTAGCTTGAATATCCTATGAACCCAAGAGTACCAAGTTCCTACTACAGCGCCCATTAGTTTGCATGGAGCGTCCATCAAACCCAACCAGAGTCAGAATAGAGCCAAGCTCAGTTGGAGCCCAACCCGACATAGAGTTCAACACTTATAGCGAAGCGTTCGTCAAGTAGATAGTGGAAGCAAGGTTTGTTTAGCAAGCTTACCCAAGAGACCATCAACACTAGACTAAGGTTGGCTATAACCAGTGCAATAGTAGAGCCTCAGATAGATGTCTCTTCCCGAGTTTCCAATCAAGTCTCAATCCTTATCTCCTTATCGATCGCGTGGCTATCTTCAATCCTTGGATCCTTCTTTTAGGTTTGATTGTCATGTGAGGAACCATGCGTAAGTTGTCGTCGCTTTCCCTGATCTTTGAAATGACATAACCAGACAGGCACCCTACTATTATGAGCTCTAATTTGGATACTTACTATGTTTCATTATGAGTTATGCATTTCAAGTAGATTTGGTTAATAACTTAATGATGCTTCACTAAGTTAGAATTACTCACTAATTGATTAGAGCCTTCATTTAATCACTAGGTTTGGTAATGCTTAATTGTTTACTTGCTTAGACAACGGTAGAAGTCGAAGTATGAGAAGGGAACTCATGCTTGCATGTGTAGAATGCTACATCAAGTTAATTAACTACTAAAATGAATGAGGGTTACAACTTGTCTACTTACCTGGCTGGGCCCTAGGCTAGCCCATGGTCTGCTGGAGGACGTGAGGCAAGGTGGTGTGGACTCTAAGCTATCAAGGACCGACCTAGTCGGCTTGCCAAGAAAGCTAGCTTCTGTAATAGGACTATGACTCTTCTATTATAACCGACTAGGACTAGATACGTGCCCCTGCCCTCTACCCTATATAAAGAGAGGCTGGGTGCACTCCCTTGTACACACAATCATACAAACCCAGTCCAATGCAAAGGCCACACGCTGCACTGGGTGTAAGGCATTATGCGCATCGCGGCCTGAACCAGTATAAATCATCATCTCTTGTGTTTATCGCTGAGTTCAACGTACGTCGAAGCCCACCAACCATCATCTCGGGTAACCCCGTGATGAGTTGCCAGTCCTCAAACACCAACAATCCGCATCCTCTTCCCAAAAAATTCCTTCACCAGCTGCTCATCCCACTCTCCTATCATTGGATTGATTAGCTCAGCCACATGAGTTAGGAGACATGCACCCCTAGGTGTGATCGGCCTCCTAAGGGTACCCCTCGGCAACCATGGATCCCTCCAAATATTTAGAACTCTTGGGGATTCTTTGATGGATTTTCCCTTTAAGATCTCTCCGGTAGAATCAGTGTTCTTTAATTGGAATTTCTGATGAGGGATTAAAATTCTCGGGACCTGGTTTGTCCTAAGCTAATCTTATAAGATAATTGTGGCCTACCAGTTCATATCAGAGGGTCTGGTATGAACCTGATAGGTCTAATGGCTAGTAATGACTAGTTTTGAGAGTGGGAACACTCACATTTACACACATACACGTTGTAAGGAAAATGGACCCTAGGCCCATTTACTTTGCATTTTGGTGTTTGATGACCAGCACAACCAAATTAGACTAATGAATTTGCAAGTGTTTGTTTTGTAGTTCAATAGGGTGCAAGACATGACTTGGACGAAGGCGACATGATGATCCGATAATCAACACCACAAGCAAGACCTTAGGAGCACAAGAGAAGATCCAAGATATCAAGCAAAGTCCAAGCACGAAGATAGGAACCAAGCCGTACCTAAGATCACGAAGAAACGAGCTCATAGAAGTGACCGGACGCTGGACCGGAAGCTGGAGAAAAGTGACCGGACACTTCGATCAGTGGCTCAGAATCAGCAAGCAGCGACCGGCCACTGAACAAGTGAATCGACCGGACGCATCGACGACACTATTTATTAGTCCGACAACACACTCAGCAAGTGACCGAACGCTGGCGGCAAACCGACCGGACGCAGGACAGTAGCATCCGATCGAGTACAGAGAGGTTCCAGAGCGGTGAACTTGCGACCGGACGTGTCCGGTGGCAAGTGATCGGACGCTGGCAGCATTTGATCAGTTGTTTGCGGCTCCAACGGTCAGGACGACCGGACGCGTCCGATCAGTACGACTCCAGCGCCCGGTCAGTAGCAGAAAAGCGGGATTTCGTCCCCAACGGCTACTTTCTCAGTGGGGCTTATAAATACGACCCCCAACCGGGCATTTGAGGAGGGTGGAGCTGAGGAAACATACCAAGGGTGTTGATACACCATTTTAGTGATCTCCACTTGCATAGTGCTTACTGTTTTATTAGGTGATTAGCGTAGGTGTTTTGCGAAGTGCTTAGGTTGATTAGACCACCGCTTATGCACTTGCTCTAGGTTTAGGCCTAGTGTTTAGTGAGGTTTGCATACCTCTTACCACTCAGTGCTTGCGTGCACCATTGTTGTACATCGAAGGGGCTTGTAGTCTTGCGAGATCACACCAACCACGTTTGTGGTGTGGCCGCCACCGTGTACCGGAGGGAACAAGGCCCGCGGCGCTTCGACCGGAAGCTTGATAGTGAAGACGGCGGGGAGCATCCGGGAGAGGCTTGCCGGAAGGCACGTCGGAGACCCACTTGCGCGTGAGGAAGGCCCGAGGCTATCCACAGAGTTACCCGACCGAAAGCTTGGCCCTTGCGAGGGATTCCTTGTGAGGGGCTCCAACGAGGACTAGGGGGAAGCTTGCGCGCTTCTCGATACCTGGGTAAAAATACCGGAGTCATCGACGGTAGTTTGCATATCTCTACCTTGCTCTTTAGCTTCCACAATTACATTGATTGCATTACTCCTTTTGCGGTAGAGATAGCAACACATTAGCAAAACCGTAGTTGCACATTTAGATAGTTTGTCTTTTGCATAGGTTTTTGATAAGGTTAAAAAAAGAGGTCATAGTTTAGAGTTAGAATTTTAAGTTCCTAATTCACCCCCCTCTTAGGCGTCACGGTCCACTTCACATGTTTTACAACCTTATGAGACACTTCCCACACCTCTCTTTATGAGATTGATCCTAAGTGAAAAATCCAAGTGGTGGGTTGAGTGAGAATCAAAATTGTGAGTAAAAGAGAGCAAGGCTACTCTTGAGCACTTGTGGCAAGTCAAGGATCTCATGATTCACATTTGTTACCCTTGGATCTTGGATTCTAAACGACTTGGAGCCAGCAGCGAGCGACCAAGGATTATTTGTGCCGTGACAAGTTTGCGAGGGCCTGATCTCACCTCCACAAGGGAAGGGATCAAGCTTAGTGGATCAAGGGTAGTGGTTGAAAGAGGCTTGGCTAGAGTGCGCCGCAGAGTTGTCACTCATTGCCTCCTCAATGAAGAGTATGACTCAAGTGGGAGTCCAAACTTCAATAAACAAATATCATGTCTCATTGCATTTTAATTTACTATATTTATGGTTGCCTTGATCTACTCGGGTTGCAGTGTTCCACAAGGCGCTATTTGGCACTCGCCTAGCACATACAGAGGGGCACCGCCTCACCTAAAGGGGTAGGCTGAGGATACGCGGTGTGCCCTCAGATCCAGGGTTGTTGCCTAAGGGAGTGACGATGGGTGGCGGTGGAGACGGCGAGCACACCAGGATGAGGCTAGCGACGAGCTTGACAGGGAGGAGCCTAGGCCACAGCCATGACCAGGAGTCCAGGACGCAGGCAACAGGCGGAGGCTAGTGTGCGGCTAGGAGGAAGGTTGGCTACAGGTGTAGTGTGCAGAGGCTGGGAGGAGGACGGGGTAGAGGCGATGGGCGGTAGGCGCGAGGTTGTAGAGGCAATTGGTTCGCCCTGAAGAAGATAGTGTTGACGGGCGATGAGTACTGGTGAGAGGAGGCAGAGGCAATGGGCACGAGTAATGCAGCTAGACGAATGAGATGGAAGGATAAGGTTGAGGTGGGTAAGCTAAATTGGATAGCCATGATGGTACTTCTCCGAACTTCAAAAATCTACAACACCTAAAAATAACTAACGCTATTGTCTGCCTTCCCCGCTCCATTGACCCACATGCAAAGATGCAAACATGCACGAAAAAAGCTCTCCTAGAGTCCGGATCCACTTCGTTTTAAAAAAAGACATACTTTACACCAATACACGAAAGAAGCTCTCCTAGAGTCCGGATGGACTTCATGAAACAGAAACGTTAAGTACTACGTATGGAAATAGAAAATAAACATACGCATAAACGTACTTTACATCAATATAGTAATGCGCGAGGACTCCCCTATGCGACACTAATGTAGTGAGGGCAGCGACCACGACCAGCGCACCGGCACTACTACCCCTTCTTGACGACAGCGGCCGTCTCGATCCACCACCTCCTCATCGGTGTGGCCGTCGCCGCTGGTACCCATGATGGCGCAGACACGGCGGCGATCCTCGACTTGGTGTGCGTGGCGACGCATACGACAAACCCGAAGACCTTCGATGTGAGCTTCAATTCGTCACTACCCTGTAGATGATCTACCAGAACGTGACGCGCTCGGGCTTCGGCACGACTTGCTCCGGCGAGGGCAACAACAACATGTTCAGCCTCGGGCAATGCATGAGCTACCTATCCGGCTCCCCATGGACTGCCAGCTCTGCTACGCCTAGGCAGTGAGATGCGTGAAGCTGCCGCACTACCGACTGTGGGATATGCAACTTTGAAGAAACTAGCTTCGGCCATTGCTTGGTTGGATATTAACATCATTAGATTTATCATGTTAATTTATATTTTTCTGCAATCTTCCTACTAATGATGTACCCAATTTTGGTGATAAAGATCATAAAATAGACTTTAACTTCGTCTAAGCCACAATCCACATGCATTGGTATAGGCAAGGCAAAAAAATAAATTTGTTAGCCGTGCAACGCAAGTGCATATATATCTAGTAATAATAAAAAAAAACCCCTGGGTGTGGGCACTAGACAGTTTTGCTATCTCCTATATCTATACCTAATACTAAAGATGTAAAATTTCTGCCACCTCTAACTTTTCGTCCAACCTATTAATCCGTGTATCCATATCTTTTTATTTTCTTTTCCGTTTCCGTTCCTTCTCCCGCTGCCTTCTCTTTTTTTTTCTTCGCTCGTAAGCTGGGTTCCGTACATGAGGTCTCAGGAAAAGTGTATCCCGTCCTCCTGGTGACGTCCGTGACTTTTCTTTGGGTGCTGCCCTTTTTGTGTTTTATTTTTTGTTTCTAATTTCACGATGAAGTAACTTTTTCTTATAAAGATAAAAAAACTATATAAATAATAAATACAGTATTACAAGTCTCTAAACTTTTGACCCTTACTTAATAAATAAATATTTCTATAACTGAGTTGTTGGATTTAATTAGGAATAATTATCATTGTGACATGAATTAGGTGATGGTCAAACAAATCATATATCTTAAACTAAATCTTGAGTTTGTCGCCTAATCTAATCAAACAAATGTTTCTCAAGCAGTCCACACATACCATTGCAAATCTCTATGCTATCCGCATATACAAGTGCAACTTTCAACAAGACGTGACGTGTGGAAATCGAGACGCGACGACACGCCTTGCCGACTTTAACAATATATTAAATTACATATTTTTATTGCTGCTATAAAGAAGTCACGAAACTTGATATCTAACTCAACACATGGATAGTATGAAAACTAAAGTTATGATTTATTTGCGAGTAAATATTTTGTGCCTTACAGTGAAAGAAAAAATCTATCAAGGTTGTATTTTAATTCATAGGACATTACCATATTGTTACAAATTTTAATTTATATTATAGATACCATGATCATCATAAATAAATATAGCTTTTTAATTTTATAGAAAAATAAAATATAAATAGATATGTAACATTATCCTTGTTTTCATCGACGAGTTCGTTCGTTTATGATTGCTGCAGCAAACAATCACAACATCAAAAGTAGCACCTATACAAATTAATTTGCGTGGCCGCTGCAGTTGTGCAACAAGATGAAGTGAATAGGTCAAACATTTGATATATTTTTTCTCTCGTTGCAACGCGAGGGTTTGTTTGCTAGTAAATAAAAAAAAAGAAAAAAACCGTGCGGTATCGCCACTTCGAGCGGAAAAACCCTAGCCGCAGCGGCATTTTTCGCGACCGACCGGACTGGGAGACCACAACTGGAGTCCGGAGGCGGACAGGCGGTGACTGCTCCTGCTGAGCTATTCAAGCCAATCGGCCCTCGCGGTGGCCAGCGCACCTGCAGCGCAGAGGGTCGGGCTCTCCGACGCTGTAGGGCGCAGTTCCGTGCTCCGGTCATCACAGCGGCGAGCGGTGGTGCGTCGGCGGCGTTCGCGTTTCGGCTAAGCACAGCACAGGGAGTCCGGCTCGGTTGCCAGCACATTGCCGGTGAGTCCGCTACTGTCTACTATTGAGCACTTGGAGTTGTCATTTGAGAAAGTAAACTGCGAGTGAGATGTACATGTTTATATTAATTATTTGTTATGATGTACATGTCCAGATTAGTTTTCAGAGATGAAGAGGTACTACCAGCCTTTGCCCAAAAGGAATCGTGAAAGTGCTGGGGGCGCCACTCCAGAACCTCAGATAAAGTTTGCCCCAGGAATTGGGGACCAAGTTGGTGGAACTAAGGGCGGCCATAGGGCAAGCCAACATAACAAAGGTTGTCACAGTCAAAGGCGAAGCCTATCGCCCGTGATCGCTTCTGATTGTTCAGAGAGTGGAAATCCATATGGAGTTTGTCTGCGTACTTCATTGGACTGTGCAAGATATCTCTTAAGGCAAGATATACCTTTCTATCACCTTGATCCATCTTACACATGGGAGTCATTTTCTGGAGATGGTAGATTGGTACAAAGGCTTCGATGAGAAAATGAGGCAAGCATTTGACGAGATGGATCCTGATCGTTGTGGCGAGTTGGCTTCTCGAGAGTTCCAGAAAGACCTTGTAAAAGCCTGCGCAGAAGAGGTCATCCAGGTGATTCTGGAAGAGATTGGAGATGGCCGTTTCTCTATACTTATTGATGATACTCATGGCATTTCAAGCAAAGAGCAGATGGGCATAATTCTGAGGTTAGTATCAGTTAGTATCATTCTATTTATAGGCTTTTATATCTTTTTCTGTGCTTTCTGAACTTACTGTAATTTTTGTCGTGAAGATTTGTCAATAAACAAGGGAAGGTCATTGAAAGGTTTCTCGGTCTTGAGTCGGTCGAAGATACTACACTAACTGCTATTCAGGGATGTTTGGTTGGCTTTCTTGTTCGGCATGGTTTATCCATTTCTAGGATATGAGGGCAGGGCTCACTGCTACGGAATCGATTTTTAGGGGCGACTCGTAACTATTTGTAGGAGCGGTTTGGCCAGCCGTCCCTATCGAACCGTCTCTACAAATCATGTATTTGTAGGAGCAGTTCCTAGGCTGCCGCTACAAATCGATTTGTAGGAGCGGCTAGTGTTTCCAGCCGCCCCTACAAATTGATTTGTAGGAGCGGCTCGTATTACCAGCCCTTTGTAGGGGCGGCTGAGCCGCCCCTACAAACAGGTATTTGTAGGGGCGGTTCAATCTAGAACCGCTCCTACCGTACGTTTTCCCGCAAAAAAAAATTAAATTTACAATTCAAAATCGTGTTGCTGAACGTCCCGCGACCAACGTTTTAAACCGCGTTCGCGTTGCCGAACGCCCCGCGACCAACGTTCAGAAACCGCGTTCGTGTTGCCGAACGCCCCGCGACCAACGTTCAGAAACCGCGTTCGCGTTGCCGAACGCCCCGCGACCGCGACTACAAGCACAAGAGTATTCTATAAACTACAATTATAAGTCCAATTCACAAGAATATATATAATCCATCATTAAATATACAAATTCCATACACATTGTTATCAACGTCCTAGAGCTAGCCTTTCAGTCTCACGAAGGTGTTGGTACCGAGGATTTCTACCTCATTTCAAATCCAATTCAAACTCAAATTCAATTCTTTTGCAAATTCCAATCAAACCAAAACATCACAAATAAAATATGTAGTAGGATGTATGCACACACATGTATGTCAACCTATATTTGATTTTATTTTTAACAAAGTTATTGTTTTCCTAAATTTAAATGCTCACAAAAGGCACAATTAAATCATTTCTCTTATTTTAAAATCAGGTAAATTTTAGGATGTTTCAATTCTACCCCCTGTCGACAAAAGATGCTCGGTAGTCCTCCATGGGTTATCCCACGAAGATAGATTGATCGGTGGAGGTGCACGTAATTAGGAACCGGATGGTGACACAAGGTGTGGAGACAGCGATTTAGACAGGTTCGGGCCGTTTGATCGACGTAATACTCTACGTCCTGTATCTTTGGTGTATTGTATGATATATATGTAGATGTCGACTAGGGGACCCCTGCCTCTCCTTATAAACTTTGGAGGGGTAGGGTTACAAGGAAAGTATCATGTTTGGTACTATATAATATCTTGTGGTGCACGTCAAGCTGTGTCGTGCACGTCTTGATCTTGTGGGCTAGGCCACCCCTAGGGGCGCAACCCATATGGCCTGCCATGGGTATCGGGGGTCGTACCCCCCATAGCTAGTCTTTGAGCACCTTGTATCCATTGTGCAACGCCGTCTTGAGCTTGTTCGAGCAGGTGCGAACAAAGCCGAGCAGTCAAACCCATGGTCCGACCACCGTGATGAGTTGCTGAGCAGTTGTGAACGGTCATCGAGCAGTGTGAGCCGTCGTCGAGTAGTGTGAACCATCACCGAGCAGTGTATCCCAAGTAAGGCTTGCCATAAGGATGTAAGGAGATCAAGATAAAATTTGAAAATTCTTCCACTTAGGAGAAGTGTAGCCACTTAGACTCCATCAATAAGGAGGGTAAATTAAGAAATAAGCACTATATTCATCGTCAGGTGAAGTGTAGCCACTTAGTCCCTGAGCCTGCTAGAAGATAAAGAATGAATCTTGTAGTAGGGTCAAAGAAAAGAAGTCTGAAAGCTTGCCGACATCATCTGACATGTGCTTATCAAGACCCCAGACGTGCTACCCAAGATCAGCACCCTGATCCGAACAGCATGGAGCAGCTTAATAGCACACCAATGAGACATAGCAAGATCTAACCACCAAGGGAGTCCTCAGCTTAGCTGGCAATTCTTGCATGAAGAATCCAAACACTGAGGAGTCCCTGGTTTAGCAGGCAATGTCCGAGCACCGAGGAGTCCCCGGTGTAGTTGGCGATGTCCGAGCGCTGAGGAGTCCACAACATAGTTGTCCGAGCACCGAGGAGTCATCGGCGTAGTTGGCGATGTCCGAGCACTAAGGAGTCCCTGGTGTAGCTGGCAATGTCCGAGCACTGAGGAGTCCCCCGCGTAGTTGTCCGAGCATCGAGGAGTCCCCGGTGTAGTTGGCGATGTCCGAGCACCGAGGAGTCCGGTCAACTGGTCGGCGGTGAAGTGAGCATTGAGTAGAAGCGACCAACGAACAGTTTGATCAACTGGTTAGTGACGAAGTCCATGAACCTAGCAGTCTGACTAGTTGATCGGTGGAGAAGTCTGAGCACCAGGTGGTCTGACCACCTAGACAATGATCCTGCAATACAAATATGTAGAACGGATAGTACATGATGTAAAATATATGAACTCTAGAGAAAAATTAGGAGTGGTGATGAAATAGCATATGCAGCTCGACGATCAGTTGGTGTGAAGATGTATTTATATTTAATATAAATCTCTCAACCAGTTAGTGTGTAGCTGAGTCTCCAACCCTAGCTAGCCCGTTAACCATAACACGCGGCGTGGAGCCCGTGCGCATGTAGGAAGAACAAAGCATCGCTAAGGAGCCGCTGCTGACCACCCATAACGCAGAGGGCAGACGCTCATGCACGTGTAGGGAGGAGCCGGAGACAGGGCCATCTCTGGGGACATCTGAGCATCAACATGACTATTCGGGGATTTGCCTTAAACTTAGTTGTATGTCATCTTTAAGATGGTATACATGAAAGAAAATCATTTGGAGAGCAAACATGGAGAAAACAGCTCAAAGAAACATTATGGCGATATACGAAGATTGGAGAATATTTAGAAAAATATTAAAGCGTGACTTAGCTTTAGACAGAATGTCTGGTCGGTGGCGAATGACGTTATCTTGTTGGCAACACGGGTAGCTCGCTTAGCGTCTTGCTTGATGGCTGGAACAAAGTTGATCTTGTGTTGGAGTCGGACAGACGTAGTCGAAGCTTGGTAGTGTCAATCCACATACGAAGACATGCACCGTGGTTGTCAAAGGATGTTGACACAATCAATCGAGTTGTCGCGAAGGATGTTGATCTTGAGTTGCACCATCTGGTTTGCCAGGGATCAGTGCGCACGAGCCCCACAGTGGGCACCAACTGTCGATAAAAGATGCTCGACAGTCCTCCGAGGGGTATCCCATGAAGGTAGATTGATCAGTGGAGGTGCGCGTACCCCCTTAAAATGAACCTCATCCTCGAGATTCGGACGATGCTTACTCAAAAAGCTACGAGTATGTTTTCCTCAAATCCTCTTCTCTTTCCCATGTAGCCTTATCTTTTGTATACCGATTCCATTGAACCTTATACATCTTTATAACTCGGCTCCTTGTAACCCTTTCTGCCATCTCCAAAATCTTTACCGAAAATTCCTCATAAGTGAGATCTTCCTTAACTATTAGCTCTTCTAACGGTATCTGCTCCTCTAGTACACACAAACACTTCTTTAATTGAGACACATGGAACACATCGTGTACACCTGACAAGCTCTTAGGGAATTCCAACTAATAAGCTACTTCTCCACGACTCTCCAAAATCTTGAAAGGCCCAATATACCTTGGTGCTAACTTTCCTTTCATGTTAAACCTTCTCACACTTCTCATAGGTGATACTTTTATGTAAACATAATCCCCTATTTTGAAAACCAATTCTCTTCTCCGAGTGTCAGCATAACTCTTCTATCGAGATTGTGCCACTCTCAAGTTATCTCTAACCATCCTTACTTGCTCTTCTGCGTCTCTTAAAACATCCGGTCTAAACACTCGAGTTTCTCCCGTTTGATTCCAAAACAATGGGGTTCTACACTTTCATCCATATAACGCCTCAAAAGGTGCCATCTTGAGACTCTTCTAATAACTGTTGTTATATGAAAACTCTCCTTAAGGCAAGCTCTTGTCCCAACTTGTACCGTACTACAACACACAAGCTCTCAACATGCCTCTAAAATCTGATTAATACTCTCAGTTTACCCATTGGTCTGAGGGTGATATGCTGTACTAAAATTCAACTTTGTTCCCAATGAACTATGTACTATTTGCCAAAAGTGTGACGTGAATTGAGTACCTCTGTCAGACACGATCTTCTTTTGAACACCATGTAGACATACTATTCTTTCCATATATAATGCAGCCAATTGGGGTCCAGTATAGGTGGTCTTGACCGGTAGGAAGTGAGCAACTTTAGTTAACCGATCCACTATCACCCAAATTGAATCATAACCTCTCTGAGTGTGTGGTAACGCAACAATGAAATCCATACCAACTTCTTCCCACTTCCACTTAGGTATCTTCATTGGTTGTAATAATCCTGCAGGTCTTTGATGTTCAGCTTTGACCCTTTGACAGTTATCACATATAGCAACATATTCAGCCACATCCCTCTTAAGTCCATACCACCAATACTTCTCTTTTAGATCCAAGTATATCTTGGTACTTCCAGGATGAATAGAGTAAGCGGACTCATGTGCCTCATGAAGAATTGCATCTCGTATAGCCTTATTCTCAAGAACACATAGTCTTTTCCCAAACCATAGAGTTCTATTATCATCCATATGGAAACCTGGTGCCATACCAATCACTATGTTCTCCGCTATCGCTTTCAACTTTGAACCTGTAACTAGCCCTTGTGTATCTCTAGCTCCAATGTAGGCTCTATCACCAACTCTATTGCATTAGTGATGAAACCCAAGTTTAGTTGCTTAAGTTCAGCACACAACTCACTTGACATAGATGTCATTTGCACCTCATTGGCATAACTCTTTCTACTAAGAGCATCAGCAACAACGTTCACGTTTCCAGGATGATAGTGTACCTCTAGATCATAATCTTTAATCAACTCAAACCATCGACGTTGCCTCAAGTTCAGATCTATCTGGGTGAATATGTACTTCAAACTCTTATGATCAGTGTAGATATCACTCTTATGCCCAATAAGATAGTGTCTCCATATTTTCAAAGCATGAACCACTACTGCTAACTCCAAATCATGAGTAGGATAGTTGAGCTCATGCTTTCTCAATTGTCGGGATGCATAGGCCACTACTCTTCCTTCTTGTATAAGAACACATCCAAGACCTTGATGAGATGCATCACAATAGATAGAAAAGTTCTTGCTCAAATCTAGCAAAACCAACACTAGGGCGGTAGTCAATCTCTTCTTCAATTCCTTAAAGTTAGCCTGGCACTTCTCGGACCACACAAACTTAGCATTTTTCTCCAACAGAGCCATCATAGGCTTGGCAAGTCTAGAGAAACCTTCTATGAACCTTCTATAGTGTCCAACCAATCCTAAGAAACTACGAATCTCTCCCATATCGATTGGTGGTTTCTAATTCAACACATCTCTCACCTTACTTGGATCTACTGCTATTCCACCATTAGAGACAACATGGCCTAGGAAAGAAACTTCCTTCAACCAAAACTCACACTTGCTTCGCTTAGTATACAACCTGTGTTCCTTGAACTTTTGCAAGACCAACCTTAGATGTTCAGCATGCTCTTCTTCCATTTTGGAGAATACCAATATATCATCGATAAATGCCACCACAAACTTATCCAAAAACTCCATGAACACCTTATTCCTCAAGTACATAAAGTATGCAGGTGCATTGCTCAAACCAAAGGACATAACGGTGTACTCATACAAACCATACCTCATAGTAAAAGTTGTCTTGGGTATGTCAATTGCACGAATCTTCAACTGATGATAACCAGAACGAAGATCAATCTTAGAGAAAACACAAGCACCTCTCAATTGCTCTCAACTGATCAAACAAGTCATCAATTCTAGATAGCGGGTACTTGTTCTTGATAGTAATCTCATTTAGTGACTGATAATCAACACACATTCTCTAAGTACCATCCTTCTTGTCAACAAATATAACCGGTGCTCCCCAAGGTGATGAACTAGGATGAATGAAACCTTTCTCCTACAACTCCTTTATTTGTTTCTTAAGTTTCTCTAGTTCATTAACTCCCATTCTATATGGACGCTTAGCTATAGGTGTAGTTCCAAGTAATAATTCAATAATAAACTCAATGTCACGGTCAATTGGCATACCTGGCAAGTCATCGGGGAACACATCCGGAAGCTCATCCACTACTGGGTCCTCTTTGTTGATGCAATCATCAAGCTAGTTCACTATAGCTATCGGCTATGCTTGTACTACAACATCGACACTGATTCTATCTCCCTTTGGTGTTGTCAAAGCTACTGCCTTTTCTTTACACTAAATCACTACTTGTTGTTGCATCATCCAATCCATACCCAAAATAAGATCAATTCCCACTGTTCTCAACACAATGGGAGTCACTTGAAACTCTACCCCCCTTAAGGATAGACTAGTCGGGAGACAATGGTAAGAAGCTAGCAAACTCCCTCCCGGTGAATTTATTAGTATGGGGTTTTTCATGGCAAACAAAGGTATGCTATGGTTTCTAACAAATGCTTGTGATATGAATGAATGCGAAGCTCTAGAATAAAAAAGAATGGTGGCGGGAGTTGAGTTGATATCAAACATACTGAGCATGACTTCTAGTTCTGCAAGTGCTGTCTCTATAGACACATGGTTCACGTTCCCATAATGCGGTGGCTTCTGGTTGCTATTCTGCCTCTAGGGGGTTTGCTGGTAGGGCTTCTCCGGGTAGTTATACGACATTGGACCCTCTTTTCCATAGCGAAAACACTTGTTGGGAGTGCTAGGGCCACTAGTCCTCATGGGAGTGTTGCTGGGTGTTCCCTGTCATGGTGTCTGTTGGCCACTCTGCTGCTTGGGACATTGATTTCCATTCTGCTACTGATACTATGGACGCCGCTGGTTTGCGTTGCGCTGAGGATACTGACCACGATTCCACTGATTGGGTGGTCCTTGTTACCTTTGTTGGAAGCCTTGCTAAGGGTTGGTGCGTGAACGAGTATTGCTTCAAGAGGCCTATCCCTGAAGCCTCCTCTTCTTAACCTCCATCTCTTCGCGCTTATTGTTAATAACAATTGCGCGAATCACTAGCATCTAGAAATTGGGGTATGTATTGGACATAAGCTGGAGTTGCAGACTGTCATACAAACCCTTGAGAAAGTAGCGTTGCTTATCAGCATCATCAGCGAACTCATTCGGAGCGTAATGTGACAACTGAGCAAATTTGTTACGATACTGAGCCACAGACATAGATCCTTGTTTTAGAGCTCTAAACTCCTTCTGCTTGAGCTCTATCAATCCTTCTACTATGTGGTAGGATCTGAAATTCTCTCTAAATTCCTGTCAGGTGACAGGAGGAGCATTAGTGGGATGTCCATACTCAAATGCCTCCCACCAGCCTTGAGCTTCTCCCTGGAGTTGCCCTGATGCGTACAACACCTTCTGCTGGTCATCGCACTGCACTATGTTGAGTTGCTTTTCCACTGCACCAAGCCAATCATCTGCTTCTAGTGGATCAGTGGCATAAGAAAACACTAGGGGGTGGCCCTTCAAGAATTCACAACGTTTATCATGCGGTGCTCCATCAATTGGATGATTATGCTGATTTTGCACCAGAACTTGCATAATCTGTGTCTGCACTGCCAGAAGTTGCTCAATTGTCGGTGGCGGTGGTGCTGGTGGATGTGGGGACCGCCTCCATGACATCGGCCTCTTCCTCTTCCAGACATCTGACATCCAACACAAACATTCAAAATTAAGAGATTTCCAAGTTATAGACACTTATAGAGATATAGAATATATTCTGAACATTTTCTGGACGAGTTCCAACATCAGTAGCTCGGTAAAATGGTCATATCTAGAGTTATAGATATCCAAATGAGGAGTTCCTTACATGGTTGGAAAGCTTAAGAAATTATCTACAACTTTCATTCAGATCACATTCCCATATTCCATCGATAGTTGACTCAAAAATAGGACACAACCGAATCCATTCCAGATTTCAGACTGCGCAGAAACTTCAACTTTAAACAGCTATATCTCTCAAACCAGATCATATATAAGGGTGATTCTAGAGGCATTAGAAATATACATAAGTATATTTATTCTCGTAAAAATTTCATAATTTTTGGTCAAGTAGATTTAGATTGGCATTGAGATAAGGGCAGACTGCTGCGAAAAATAGATCCGAGAGAACATGATGTACCAAACCCAACTATTTATTTATTGACTCAAACATTAATATTCTTAACTATGGAACTTGCAGACATGCCCACAAAGTTCCAGAACTCATTACAAAAATCCAACTCACACATAAATATAATAATAATCCAACTAGGCACACCAAAGTTCACACCGCACTACTAGACTCGACTTGACTCAACTTGACCCGTGCTACTAACGTCTTATTACATAGAAAGAAACTCCAACACCTATGGGCAAGGTTTATGGGGAAGCTCCTCGTAGATCCTTGGCAAGTTGAGGCACTCCTTTTGGTCATTTATCACTCATTGGTACCTCTTAAGAGTCTCCTGTTGTGCCTTCAACTGATCTTCTAGACGCCGAATCTTCCCTACTAACTCATAGCCAAAGTGTACCATCACTTGAGTAGTTGGATCCATGCCCTAAGGGTCCATCATTGCTCACTCCAATTCACGGTGTTGGCGAGGGAGGAATCGATATTGGTCCTCCTTCACATCCTCAAAACGGCGGCCACGGAGACCCATGCAGGCTTCAGTGGCTGCATCTTCTATGCCATCTTCCATGGTGGCATGATGAGCATGATGTGAATAGCTCATGTCTAGCTAGTATGCTTCCTTCTCTTCATCCCTGATGGAGATGCACACCCTAGTCTTCCAATAAGTATCCTCTAGAGGGTGCGTATGTTCTTCGTAGATATACTCCACAGCTACGTCCCAACAGCGTAGTAGGTCTGAAGAATCCCCATAAGTCGGTGGTGCGAGATGGAGGATTCACACCTCGACTTGTACTAGATTTTTGTAGTCCATCCCATGGCAGGGGTAGGCTAATCTTCTTAAACGGTGTCCTCCTCATCATCATCAAACAATATAACGACCTCCACTTCTTCATATTCTTCTTCTTTAGGCTCTTCCTAGAATGGCTCAGGCGTAGGTGTAGGTGCTAGCGAGTCAACTTCTTGCTCCTGGGGTTCCTTCTGCTCATGTGGCTCCATGGACTCATACAAGCCATGAGGCGGGTAGTAGTCTCCGGTGCTTATGTGAGCGGTTTAATTGGCATGAGGCATCTACCCAATTAGATTTAGTCAGATTAGAAGCAATAATTTTCATAACAGGGTGAGGCAAATGAAGCATAAAATTTAGCAAATAATAAGGGTGAGATGGGAAGCATGAAATGAGTGAAGCAAAAGAAGCTAAAATGACCATTGCTAACTAGGCTTGCGTCCTACAGTCAACACGACTCTGATACCAATCTGTCACACCCGATTTTAAGGATAAAATGTGATGCAAAATCTTATGTGCGCCCAGAGATCAGTCACACACATAAGCCAACAAATTATAAATAGTATCATCATAAGTGTTTATTACATCATGAATAAAAAGACATAGTCTTCACGTAAATGTAGCGGAAGTATAAAGATAAATCTCTTGCGGAAGCTCCATATCATAGGGACGTCAACTGGTTGACCACAAGTCTAGTAATCCTCAGGAAAGTCATCATTACCATAGCCATATGTTACCCATCCGGGATTTTTATCCAAATAATGAAAATAAACATGCAAAAGTACGTGTTGTACTCAACAAGTGTAACATGGGGTTCATGAGGCTCAAAAGGCTTGACACAGGTTTAACAACATTCATCTTTTAATTGTCACAATTTTAGCATAAGAGTAGCAACAAGTTGTTTCAATCCCAAAGTAAAACACATGATCAATGTAAACATGAATAATGAATAGCATAAATAGATAATTCTTAGTGATCATCTATTCTGTAAATGTTCCAAGGCTGCTCGTGACCGTGAGCATGGCTGATATATCAGTTTTACACTATGCAGAGGTTGTACATTTTCACTGTGAGTCGTGATACCCATATGCCCAGGTTAATTACTCCCAAAACACTTCCAAGGTGAGCAGACAGGGGTCACTATGAAGCCTTTCAAAGGTTCGTCTAACAAGTTATGGCTGCTAGGTTTCTGTGCCCTACGAATGTAGGGCTCCCCTTCTGACAGGCACAATGACACGCAACCTATACACTAACGGACAGAGGTTGCACTATATCCAACTCGAAACACACCCCTCTTGCACCATAAAGGTAACCTCTAACAAGCTAGAAAAGGTCCTTTTACTGAGCCAAAGCCAGAGCCATGTGGCCCTCACAGCTATACTGTAAGTCTCAGATGATCACTTACAGATAAGTCCTTATGGAGAGGAATCTAGAGCATTTAGAAAGTAGCTAAACACCCTAGCTCCCTATTTCCTTGTTGCAAAAAAGTCATGTTTTAATATTTATTGCATATACCATTAGTCAAGTTACAAGATCATGGTTTAGTTGAGCACTAGCAAAGCTACCCAATGCATAACCCATAGGAGACAAGGTATAAGTTCAATTCTAGGGAATCCCTATCAAGGTGAGACATGCAACATGAATTAAATGTATTAAAGTTGATAGGAAACAAGGACAATCCCATGCTATACTTGCCTTGAACAAAGTGCTCCTGCTATTTCTGCTCGTCAAAGTAGTACTCTTGATCACCCATGAATTGCTCACCGTCTATACTCGATAATCATAGCAACATAGAAGCATCTAGAACCAATCATGCATAGCAAACAAAAGCTATAGATTAGAATAGTACACTAATCAGCATAAAATCAAGATGAAAAGTTTGTAAAATGAATCTACGTCTCACTACAAACACAGACGCGAAGATCACAAAAATTGGAGCTAAAACGAAGAAGTTATGAATTAAACAAGATTTTCTTTAGTAAAATAATAGATTAAATCTAACCTCAAATTTTAAAAGTTGGAAATATACTTAACAGTAGTATGAACATCAAGATTACTGAATTATGAACCTAACGCAACTTGAACGGATCAAATCAGAGTTAAAACAAATATTTTATGGCTAAAACAACATTAGTGGCAAAAATATAAATTGCTGAAAATGAATTTTGAATCTACTTGAAGGAAACTACACTTTCAGAATAAGAAAACGTATTGTGGAAATACGCTATGGACTGTGGGTTCAAATATAAAGAACTCGAGGGGCTCTTTAGCAAAAAGGTCGGCTGAATCGGTATCAACCGATCCAAGCTGTCGGATCGACGACAGACGGTTCAGAATAGATCGGGAGGGGATAAGAAACACCAGCGAGGTCGGCGGTGAGCCCCGACGACGGCGCCATGGTCGGAGACGGGTGGTGCTCATGGAATACGGTCTATGGACAATGAAATAGCAAACCAAGGGCACCAAGAGAGAGAGGGAGAGAGAGAGAGAGGAGATGACGGCGAGCTCGGCTAGGTAACTTACCAAGGCACGAAGCGGATGGAAGCGGCGCACGGCTTTGGCGCATTGAGCTCAGCGGCGGTGGCTAGGGCTAGCGTGGCTTGGCGTCTCGGCGAGGTAGCTTCGAAGCTTGGGATGCGGAGTCACGGTCATGGGCACCCGATATTTATGGCCAAGAGCAGCTTAGGGCGCAAGGCAAGGGCGGGTGTATCGACAGTGGAGTTGGAGGCGGCGACGACGGTCGTGACCGACCCAGTCTTGCACGGGTAGGAAGAAGATAGGTATGACCAGTGGGGTCCGCCTATCAGCGTCACTCATGAAAGGAAGAAAAAAAACGGTGTGGGCGATGGGCTGCTGTGGACTATTGGGCCGCGGGAGAGAGGAGAACAGGCTGCACGGGAAAAATAGGCCACGTAGGAAACCAGGCTGAGCTAGGCTGTTCGGGCCAAAAGCAGAGAAGGGGGAAGAAAATAATAAAACTCCTTGTCCATTTTCTTACACCTCATTTCAAATCCAATTCAAACTCAAATTCAATTCTTTCACAAATTCCAATCAAATCAAAAGGCATAATTAAATAGGCAGCAGCATGTATGCACACATATGTATGTCAACCTATATTTGATTTTATTTTTAACAAAGTTATTATTTTCCTAAATTTAAATGCTCACAAAAAGGCATAATTAAATCATTTCTCCTATTTTAAAATCATGCAATTTTTAGGGTGTTACAATAACGATGCTGATAGAAACTAGGGATGTGCTTTCTCTAGCTCTTTACTTAGTTGAGACAGCATCTTATATTATTTGTGTGATTGTCTAAGATGGATTTGACTTGACAACATAGGGCCCGGAGAAGAAAGCAGTACTTGCATTGCTGACCGGCTTTGTTGTTTCTTCGCTTAATATTGTTCTGTGAGACATAGCCTTCAGAGCTACCAAAGAGTTATTACCTAGCTGTAACTTAACTTTCCTATTGGTAACTAATTAGTTGTCTCTCAACATTTAAAAGCTCCAAAACTTTCTTTTTGACGGCAACAATTGTATTTGATGTGCAAACAGACAGTCACCATGGAAGTCAGTAGAAAAGGGGTCACCGAAGGAAGTCAACTTTTTACTGTAGGACCACCTTGCACATAAAGATCAAGACTTGGACACAAAGCTCATAAAGCACCATGTGACCTATTACAGGACATAATATCCTGGTCCATTTATCATCCGATTGATAACTTATCCAAATTTAAGTGTTGTGTACCTTTCTAATCCAACGAGAATGACATAAGTTGCTCACTAGATAACCGATGTCATTGCAGGGACAGTCAAGTAGAGTCACTTGTCTACCATCCCTTACAGTCGGTTAATGTTTATGTCGGTGACCTATTCTTCCAAGGTTATCCTATGGACGACTTCAGAAGGAGGTCCTATTGCATTTGGTCCGACATACAGATCTTCTAAAAAGATATGGAAAGATAACCAAGAAAGAGCTCACGTGAAAATAACACATCGGTGTAGTTCTGCAATAGATCATGACTAGAAACCTTGATACCAGTGCGTGCCGAGCAACACAACCTTGTGTGTGCACCCGCAGGGGCTCTCGATTTCGTCGCGGCACTGTAGATCGCTAATCGTGGCACCATTACTGAACTTACAATCCACAAGAGTTCTCATGTGGCACAAATTGGGTTGCATAGGACCACGCACCATGCGAAGGAGGGATAGCAGGCAAAGGTAGTAACAAGGTTAGGAGTCAACAAGCGTGGTCCAAGGTAAAGACACGGCACAAGACAAACATAGATTAGCTAACAAAGACAACTGAGCATGAGACTCTTGCTTAAATTTCCACGCACACCTTGTGTCCACCTAGGTGATTACCAGATAAAGATTAACATGTGATTTGGTCTTGTGGGGGCAGCAACATGAGATCAAGACTAATAAACATTTAGAGACTTGAGATATTTGGAGATAAAACAAACGAGATTCGAGGGATAGAGCCAATACACTACTCAGAGATTCAGTTGATAAAGCAACGAAATGATTTGTAAGGAAAAGACTTCGAGGTTCATGCAGCGAGAGGTTAACATTGCACCAGATCATCGGTAGGATAAAGGGGCAGAGATGTTCGACAAGGATTTTTGAGCAGGGTCTTCACGCACAGGAGTGAGACATCCAAAACATATGCAAGCATTTAAGGGAGCTAAGCTTGGCTCACGAGTCAAGCAAGGCATGGATACACAAACATTCAAGGGATAACAATCACACATACAGGCTCAAGCTCCTAAGCAAAGGGAATCTACTAGGAGACAACAATGAGATTAACGTAACTTGAGTGCGGTTCCAGGATTAGGCCCTTCAACACTTGTATGCTCACCATCGACAAAAGAGGTAACGATTATGATACTACCTAGGTAACAAAGCATCCACACATACATCATGGTGTTAAGCAAGCATTTGAGAAACTCAATCAAATTAGCTTAAGTAACCAATACCAAGCACAAAGCTCGCACATAACAAGCAGTCACCTATAGCAACACCACTACACATAAACATATGAACATGGTGGTAAGGTACAGTTATCTTTTATTTCCTTTTTACTGAGTAGGTGGATATCTCTCCAAAACAAGTTTTACTTACATTTAGCAATTTAGTTTTTGGTCATGCACAACATGACCATATGGTTACAACAAGTTATCCATTAATAGAACAAGGGTGAGAGGAGCATGTTTATGCACAAGCAACAATCATGATGTATGCTTTTCCTATTCGTCCTCACAAAATTGCTAGCCTAAGGTGGCAATCACATTCTATGTCGGTGGCATAACACGTACTCTCTCGATATATAGCTAGTTGTCAGCTACATTCAATCTACGCATTCGTGGTTAGCGTACCTATAGAAGGATTTCATTATAGCCCAACCCCACAATTATATATATGTAGAAATGAAAATCTGGTCTCTAAGTTGCAAGCTAAATACTTCTATATATATACCCAACATATATATACTTCCATAACAAGGCTACCCATCAGTAAATATGTCTATACATACATATAGAATATGCATATATAGCCATATCAAATCTAACCCACAATTAAATACTTCCGCATATATATGAGTTGTATATACTTAAGTATCAAAACTACCTCTCCCCTTTGACCGCACGCTCACATCTTGTGGTCATGCCACTCACCAACTTACCTGGGCGTAGATGCTTACCTGGGTGTAGAGGTATATTGATCCATTCATTGCCATTCAAGCGAATGGCATCCATACAATAGCACACCGTATGGACGATGAAATAAAAATTGCAATTAAGTAAATCCCCCCATAGTTAGTATCAGTTTACTTAGCCACCTAGTAGTCCTTAATTGGGCTTAACTAAAGGTTGTCGCTAGCATAGTTTTGCAAATTAGTTTTGACAAATTTTCCTATATCTAAAGTTTGAGTCAAAATAGGCTTTTTAAAACCAAAACTTTGTTTTTAAAACTATGTATATGACAGTATTATGCTTAATCTTGCTCTAATGCTAGCTATGACAGAACCACCCAATTTATACAAGATCAAATACGGCTATCCATGTTTAACACGTTGGCGCACGCATACTTTCACTTATATAAACCCGGTTGTCTGTCGAGTGTCACGAAGGACCTCGGTAAATCAACATCATAACCAAGATCGTATGATTAAGCAAATACACATCATATACATAGAGTTGCAGCGGAAATAATATTACAAATGGGTTCACAAATAATAGAACAAGTTTTGGTTTCAAAACCGGTTAAAGAAAAACAACATAGCTTTCAAATGATTACATTAATATAAGCTCTAAATACATTGCTAGCATAAGTGACCTCCTCTGATAAAAGCATATAGATGAGAAAAAATATAGAGTCACCGAACCCATCGGTGGTTAGCCACCATCTTCTTCAGGCTAAGAATTTCACCTGCAACATGGTGGGATAAACCATGAGTACTCGAATGTACTCAGCTAGACTTACCCGTCATAAACTAGAAATAAAGTGACACCAAGGATCATGCAAGGATTTATAAGTGGAGCTAGCTTGACAATATTTTGCATAAAAAGCCACTAACTCAGCTATACATTTTGTAATTCGGTCCTCAAGTTAATTAGAACTATTCATCTCTAGATTAGCAACTAACCTGTGCCAAACATATGGTATATCATTTAGTAGCATAACAATAATAACCATAGCCGGAGTAGTAATTCCCTATTCTTCATAACCATCATTTCATAATACACTTACTTTGATATTGGAGCTAGCCAAGTTTCTCACTGTCCGAGAGAGACGGCAGTTCGAATCGATTTCATCCAGCTAGGAATTTATTCCTAACACAAACCCAGGCAGACTAGATCAACGGTCACCTTAGGTCACCTTTGGTACAACTCAGGTCTACATTTCACGGGTTCGACCAGTGCCGCACAATCAGGGACAACCAACTGCCAGGATGTTCAGGCCCAGCCTACCCTTGGGCTCACATCTGGCTCCCCACACATCCTTACTACCATCCAGAGTGCGCACTCTTATAGACGGGGCCCCGCTTGAGTTGAGCTACTCGGCTTCGCGATCAGAACGAGTTATCCGGCCAACTAAGTGAGAGGCATGCATTCAATCTTGACAGAAGTGCCAACAATTGTATGGTCCTTAATCGGCATAGATGAAATCACATGAGTCAACCTACACATAGACTCCACACAACCTCAAGTTACATTACCCCATGGTTCTGTTCCACGATAGCCTAGCCAACCATGCTTCGGTATCGACCTATATCTCGCATGTGACAAGAAATCACCCAACTTCTACTAGTCTAAGCATATATCCGATTCTAGACCTACACAGGGTTTAAGGTATATTTCTGGACAAGGTAGTTCTATGCATCAAGTGTTTTCAACCAACTCTTATAACCTAATGCATCAAACATAAAGGACGCAAGTGATATTTGTAAAAACATAGGAGGCTTAGAATGCTCTGGGGCTTGCCTAGGATCCAACACTAGGTTAGTGTTTGTTAGACAACACTTGCTTGACGAGCATCTCTCATCTCGGCACTTGCTTAGTCCTTCCGTCTTCTGGATGGATTCACCAAACTCCATCTTCGGTTTTGGCTCCAACATCACATCCTTCACGTGGTGCATCTAGCGTACCTAGATGAGATGCAACAATGCAAGTGCATGAATGCGACAAATGGCAATATAAGATGCCTCACATAAAAGTATTCAAGGTGAGCACAAGGTTACACCGAACATATATAAGCACTCCACGTTACTTAAGTAAGCATCACACAACCTATCATGCTAGGATAGCAAGAAAGGCAACACCAAGCATAACACAAGTTTCACAAGGTTTTAGGTATATTAACTTAACACCATCACAGGCATAAAGCCACACTTAGCAACACACAAAGCAAAGCAAGGTGAAGCAAACAATTTTAGGTATAAACACTGATTCTGAACAGTAGCACCATAGTCATTGTTTTAACCATACCTAGAGTTCTAGGCATGCAAAAAGTGTGATCCTAGACTTTATGGAAAGATAATAAAATTATCTAAAACTTTGTTATTAACACCAAAAGCTGATTCAACAAATAATAAGGTCAAAATACATCATAAAGAAAAGCTTATACAACTAAGGACAGAAAACTGATAGTAACTTCAGAAATGGATGTCTCAAGTTATATTCATCCAACAAGCATAATCCTTAACTTTATAGAAATATTATTAAGTTACCTCTAACTTTTTTATTATCATCTTAAGATAATTCTATAGCTAACAAGGTTAAACAACATCAAGAAGGCATCTCTATCCAGATTTGGACAGAATCTGCCATTCCACTTTAAATAGCAATTAGTATAATTCTAGACCACAAAAAACAGTTATCTTGGACATTTTAGAAATCTTAGGAAAAGCACTACAACTCTCCTATTAAATCCAATACATTATTCCATGTTTATATAAGCCAAACAATACAATCATTCAGATCTATCCAGATGACATGCAAAGCGAGACAGTAAATTTCTAAAATCTATAACTCCTAAACCATTAGGCCTAAAATCATGAAACTTTAGGAAAAACAATATAATGAAATTATCTACAACTTTTGTATTCATCACATCCACATAAATCCTCATTATCGCCACCAAATTAATTGCTTAACCAAAATTGTACAAGCAGCCCAAACAGTAGAGGCATACTGCATTCATCTATCATTTAGTTGCTACAAACTAACATATTCTTGACATATATGCTACCCCAAACATCTTGGAATCCTATTCAAACAATCATAGCTTGTAGGAATATCTACTAGAAGTATCACATGATAATAAATACATGTATATGCTCACAACATTCATCCTCTACTTTAATAATGCAACATATGTATTATTTTTAGTACTATATGAGAACAACTAGTTTGGGGCTGAGACTTTTATGAGTAGTATATGTTATCAAAACATAGCTACTGCACCAATTTCACATGCTCATGTTTTATAGATTAATTATTACAAAAAGACAAATTGCTAATGCAAGAAAACATGTGAGAGCAAGATAAATCTAAAACATACTACTTTCTGCAAACACATGGCCATATTATATGTTATTATGGTAGAACAACATCATACAAAGGTAGTGGAACCACATTTTCCATTGTTACACCTACATAAAAATTATAACTTATTTAAAACCATTTATCAAGCAATAAAAAAGTTAAATCAATAAATCAATCATACTGCATCCAATGAACCTAAAATTTTTACCACAACACAAATATAGCATCAATAAAAACCTTCTACTAAAACATATCATATTATGACTCTAATGCATAGATCTACTCTCAAGGATTCTAAAAAGTCTTCATTTGCTATTTTTTTAATTTTCTATGATTTATTATGATTTTCCAAAGTTTCAACCGATTAAAAGCAATAATCTGAAAAAGAAAAGGAAAACATTTTTGCAAAGTGAACACTGGACTTTCCTCTAATTAATTAAGCCCATATATGTAAACTGATGTCTCTGGGCATTTTGCATCTGGAACCAAGAAAGATTTTCTATTTCCACTTTCACCCTTCTTCTTCTTTCTCTTGAAACAGAATAGAGCAGAGGACGAGCTCGGCATGGCCGATTCCGGCTAGGACGACAGTCCTTCGGTGGTGAGAGGCGGTGGTGGAGCACCAAGGTGTGTTCGCGCACCTGTAGTTGGGTGCAGCCCAGCCTGAGCTGGTCTATAGCTCCACAGTCACGAGCACCACGACCTAGGATGGGGCGGCACGGCGGCAATGGCGAACGACGGCGCTGGGAAGGAGGCATCACAGATGGAGAATGATGAGATGGGGCTGCTGGTGGTGATAGTGAGAGGTGGGGGAGCCTAGAGAGGATGGAGAAGGGAGCGGCACGGTAGAGCGAGCAAGGCCGGCGCTCTATTGGGTTGTATCGCCTAGGGCGATACCAAGAGAAAGAGAATGAGAAAGCAAGTGAGAAAGGAGGGCGCTTGGGCATCCAAAACAAGCGAGCAGGGCGCCGTGGCATGCATGTGTGAGAGCGTGAGGCCACACGGCGTGCGCGACTCAAGCCTGGTCGGCCACGACAACTTTAGCTCCATTCAGACAGATTCAAAAGACCACAAAAATACATCTGAAACTCCATTTTCTTTCCCCTCTAATTCTCTAACCGGTGGATGATTCGTTCAACCAATTGCTCCTTGTTGTAGTGCTACATGAGTACGACCACTTTGATCAAAGGAGTTTGGTCCAAATCAAAATGGTTTGCGAGATATAAATTCCCAAAGTAGGGCACTTGCAAACTGCAAACTAAAAAAGTTCAATCCCAGACTTGACCGATTTTTGGGACCCTGAAAACAGCACTGGTTTTGATCTTGGGGTCCCTAATTGGCTAGGTTAGAGGCTGAACAAGGTCTTGGTACTTAAACAAAAGTTGTTCTACTTAATGTAATTTACAACTTTGCTTAAAGGATCTAGGATTGGTTAAGTATGGTTTTCAAGATACAAACCTCCAAAGATGAGTACCCGAAACTGAGTTCAGACTTAGAACATTCAGGCATTGGCAAAGGAATTCAGTGCCATTAGCTATTTTTGAAAATACCTTTGAATGTCCAAACGTGCTCCAATCTCCTGAGACATAATTTGTTGTTTTCTTCACTAAGTGTACTTCAACTCATATTAAGGAATCCAGTTGAGTTACCATATGAATTTGGAAGATAAAAATTCACAAACATGTTAACTTGTTGTTGTCAATCGGGGACTCATCGGTGGATGCATGTTGATGTAATGTCAATCGGGGACTAAGTGTGACTTCTTGATTTCAAACTTCATCAAACTTTTTCACTGGTCAAGATGGATGCATGTTGATGTAATGTACATGAAACAAGCATGTTTAACATTACTCTTACAAAATCTTAACAAGGGTCCACATATAAGCAAAGGTGTGTTGTCCAAGTTCAAGTTGGGACTCAATTTCATAGATTGGACCACAACATCTTCATCATCACTTCAAAATTATGAACTAGAGATCATGATTATTGCTTGACATAGTTTACTTAAGTCCAAATCCATTGCTTAATTTGTGACTAACACCCGGGGTGTTACACTCCTCTCCCTTCCAGATGAAGGACCTGCGGATTTTGTCGATCTGTTTCTTGGTCCAGGTGGCTAAGGGGAAAACAGTAAGGTGGTATGTAGGCATGGACGAGAGCACCGAGGTGACCAATGTTAGGCGCCCGCTTTGTTAAGGAGCTTGCCTTTCCAATCTCGGAGTCCATGGCCAATGCGTTCTATGAGTGGCTGGACATGGATTTTTTGGAGCGGCCGGACTACTTAAGTAGATATGTTCAATGCACTTGTTTGATACCTTTTATCGTACCCAGTGTGGTTGGTAATTTGAAACGTGTAGCTGCCTAGTGGATTGCACTTTTAAGGAACAAGTTGAGGAAGATTCTAATGAATTCTTTGGAATTTTCTAAATATTTATGTTACACCTAGAACTTTAGGTAGCAATGGTATTAGCTTATGGTGTTGGTGAACTGGCTGTCAATTTTTCTTTTATTTATTTATGTGCATTAACAAAGATAAGGCTTATGATGAGGACATCACTCCTTTGGATGTACCAGCTGATCCTCCAACCGTCATGCAAGGTCCAATGACCCAGGCTCGAATGCGTCAACTCAATTTACAGGTGAGCTCGTTCTTAAGCGATCCTTTTCATACTTTTGAGAATAGACTACTACCTAATGATGTTATCTTACTTAGGAACATTGGAGAAGGTCAAGAGGGACTAAGAGGACGTGGAGGAGGTGATGATGACCAGCAAGGACGTCCAACACAAGCTGGAGGCCCAGTCCAACACGAATTCGAGTCTGCCTTGGCCTCCAGGACCAGTCTGCCTTAAACTGGTCGCCCAGGACGCATCCGGACTCCGTTTTCGATGATCCACATATGGATGGAAATCTAATTTGATAAGGAAGCCAATCCAAGTGGTTTCACATCAAAAGCTGTTCGGAATCAACGGGAATCGTCGAAACAAGTCAGCGTCCCGAATCTGCCAGGGTGCTGCCACACCGTCTTTTGGTCCGTTGGACCATGTATTGAGTTTGGGCCCATTAGGGGCGCGTCCAGGGGTCTTGCACGACCCTAGAGTCTTCATAAACAGCTGCCGCCCCTCCATTAGGGTTTGTGTTTTGCTTAGATTATTCTGTCAAGAAACAGTTTCGCCGTTCTTCGGTTTGTGAGACCCCAACTCGTGAGATTAATCATTGATCTGCAATTTGGTTGCTTTCTTTCTCGTTCTTGCTTGTGTTCTTCGTTGTGCAGGCAGGGATTAGCCTTCTTAGCGAGGTCAACCTGGTTCGTGACTTGGTTGATAACTAGAGGAGCTGTGGTGCTAAGATTGCAGGGTTCGATCTTTCGATCTGAAGCCAGATCGGTGTGTCATTCTCCACCACAATGATAGTTACCATCACCTGACGGAAGATCGGGATCCCCGTCTCCATTAAGTGGTATCAATCCTTGGTGACGAGGCCACGGTGTCCTATAGGAGCATTATTATACAGCGGGTGCTCAGCTCACAAGTCCAGCAACCTGAGAAGCTACAACGCCATAACTTGTTCTAGATTTTCTTCGTCATCAGCGACCGTCGAGCACGTGTCATTATTGATGGAGGTAGCTGCAACAATTTGGTGAGTTCTGATTTGGTCAAGAAGCTTAGCTTGACCACACGCCCACACCCACGTCCATATCATATTCAGTGGCTAAATGATTCTGGTAAAGCAAAGGTAACACAAACTTGCAGAGTTTCATTTTCCATTGATTCTTATGCTGATTCTATTGATTGTGATGTGGTACCTATGCAAGCTTGTTCACTTTTATTGGGTTGTCCTTGGGAACATGATAATGATGCTACACACCATGGTAGAAGTAATAAATACACTTTTGTGCATAAAGGAAAGAAAATTACTTTGGTACCTTTGACCCCTGCTCAAATTGTACAAGCTGATAGAGAACGTGCTGCTAGTTTGAATGATGTTCAATCTGAAAATCAGCAAGTTGCTAATTCTATTTTCCCACCTAAAAAGGATAAGTCTACATCTATTTCTAAGGCTGAGGGGATTAAATTGAAGGGTGGTGTTATGCTTGCAACAAAATGTGACTTTGCTGAAATTTCTGATGATGATATTTGCTATGCTTTGGTATGCAAACGAGCTATGTTTTCACTTGATGATATTGTTAGCTCGGTACCTCCTTCTATCACTAACCTTTTGCAGGAGTATGAGGACATTTTTCCAGCTGAGATACCCCCAGGGCTGCCACCTATGAGAGGGATAGAGCATCAAATCGATTTGATTCCGGGAGCGACCTTGCCCAACCGAGCTGCATATCGAACCAATCCTGAGGAGACTAAGGAAATTCAGCGGCAAGTCCAAGACCTTTTGGACCACGGGTATGTACGTGAAGGCCTTAGTCCTTGTGCCGTTCCTGTACTTTTGGTTCCTAAGAAAGATGGAAGTTGGCGTATGTGTGTTGATTGTAGAGCCATCAATAATATTACTATTCGGTATCGTCATCCTATTCCTAGGCTAGACGACATGCTTGATGAGTTGTGTGGTTCTATAATTTTCACTAAGATTGACTTGCAAAGTGGCTACCACCAGATTAGAATGAAACTTGGAGATGAATGGAAAACTGCATTTAAAACCAAATTCGGGTTGTATGAGTGGTTAGTTATGCCTTTTGGTTTGACAAATGCACCTAGCACTTTCATGCGCTTAATGAATGAGGTTTTAAGAGTTTTTATTGGTCATTTTGTGGTAGTTTACTTTGATGATATATTGATTTACAGCAAGTCTTTTGATGAACATATGGATCACTTACGTGCTGTTTTTAATGCCTTATGTGATGCATGTTTATTTGGTAACCTTGAGAAGTGCATCTTTTGCACGGATCGAGTTTCTTTTCTTGGCTATGTTGTAACTCCATAGGGAATTGAGGTGGACGAGATGAAAATTGAAGCCATAAAGAGCTGGCCGGTTCCCCAAACCGTCACACAGGTGAGGAGTTTTCTTGGTCTTGTAGGATTCTACTGCCGCTTTGTCAAAGATTTCAGCACCATTGCTGCACCATTGCATGAGTTGACGAAGAAAGGAGTGGTGTTTCATTGGGGAGAGGCACATGAGGAGTTCTTTGACACTTTGAAGGACAAGCTTACACACGCACCATTGCTGCAACTTCCAAATTTTGGTAAGACTTTTGAGCTAGAATGTGATGCTAGTGGAGTTGGCATTGGTGGTGTTTTGATGCAAGATGGTAAACCTGTTGCTTACTTTAGTGAAAAATTACATGGTCTTGTTCTTAATTATTCCACGTATGATAAAGAATTGTATGCACTTGTCCGTTCTTTAGAGACATGGCGTCATTATTTGTGGCCTAAAGAATTTGTTATTCATTCTGATCATGAATCGCTTAAGTATCTTCGCTCTCAAAATAATCTGAATCGTAGGCATGCTAAATGGGTTGAATTTATTGAGTCTTTTCCTTATATTATCAAACACAAGAAAGGGAAGGATAATGTGATTGCTGATGCTTTGTCTAGAAGATATACATTGCTGTCTCAACTTGATTGCCGGATTTTTGGTCTTCAATCCATTAAAGAACAATATGCGCTTGATCCTGATTTTAAGGATGTGTTGCTTAATTGTAGAGAGGGACGCACATGGAATAAGTTTATGATCAGCGATGGGTTTTTGTTTAGAGCTAACCGCCTATGCATTCCAGTTGGTTCCGTTCGTCTTTTGTTGTTGCAGGAGGCACATGGAGGTGGATTGATGGGACATTTTGGTGCCAAGAAGACGGAGGAGGTGCTGTCCACACACTTCTTTTGGCCTAGGATGAGGCGTGATGTGGAGCGGTACGTGGCTCGGTGTGCCACATGTCAAAAAGCTAAGTCGCGATTGAACCCACATGGTTTGTATATGCCTCTTCCTGTTCCTTCTACTCCTTGGGCAGATATATCTATGGATTTTGTGTTGGGATTGCCACGAACTAAGAGGGGGAGGGATAGTATTTTTGTGGTGGTTGATCGTTTTTCTAAGATGGCACATTTTATTCTTTGTCATAAGAGCGACGATGCTGTTCATATTGCTGACCTTTTCTTTCAAGAAATTGTTCGCTTGCATGGTATGCCTTCTACTATTGTTTTAGATCGTGATGCAAAATTCTTGAGTCATTTTTGGCACACGTTGTGGAATAAATTGGGGACCAAGCTGCTGTTTTCTACAACATGTCATCCCCAAACTGATGGGCAAACTGAGGTTGTGAATCGAACATTGTCCACCATGTTGAGAGCCATTTTGAAGCGTAATTTGAAGATGTGGGAAGAGTGTTTGCCGCATGTGGAGTTTGCATATAATAGGGCGGAACATTCCACCACCAAGGTAAGTCCTTTTCAGGTAGTGTATGGTTTTAACCCCCGTGCTCCTATTGATCTTTTGCCTTTACCTACCACTGAGAGAATACATAGTGATGCTAGAGAGTGTGCTGATTTTATTCGTAAGTTGCATGAAACAACTAAAGCAAATATTGAAAGCATGAATGAAAAGTATAGAATTGCTGGTAGTAAAGGTAGAAAAGAGATTAAACTTGAACCGGGTGATTTGGTTTGGTTACATTTAAGAAAAGATAGATTTCCTGAGCTACGTAAGTCTAAATTAATGCCAAGAGCAGCTGGTCCTTATAAGATTATTGAGAAAATAAATGATAATGCATACAAACTTGAGTTGCCACCCGAGTTCGGGGTTAGTCCCACATTTAACATTGCAGATTTGAAACCTTATTTGGGAGAAGAAGATGAGCTTGAGTCGAGGACGACTCCAATTCAAGAGGGGGAGGATGATGAGGACATCACTCCTTTGGATGTACCACCTGATCCTCCAACCATCATGCAAGGTCCAATGACCCGGGCTCGAATGCGTCAACTCAATTTACAGGTGAGCTCGTTCTTAAGCGATCCTTTTCATACTTTTGAGAATAGACTACTACCTAATGATGTTATCTTGCTTAGGAACATTGGAGAAGGTCAAGAGGGACTAAGAGGACGTGGAGGAGGTGATGATGACCAGCAAGGACGTCCAACACAAGCCGGAGGCCCAGTCCAACACGAATTCGAGTCTGCCTCGGCCTCCAGGACCAGTCTGCCTTAAACTGGTCGCCCAGGACGCATCCGGACTCCGTTTTCGATGATCCACATATGGATGGAAAGCTAATTTGATAAGGAAGCCAATCCAAGTGGTGTCACGTCAAAAGCTGTTCGGAATCAACGGGAATCGTTGAAACAAGTTAGCATCCAAAATCTGCCAGGGTGCTGCGACACCGTCTTTTGGTCCGTTGGACCATGTATTGAGTTTGGGCCCATTAGGGGCGCGTCCAGGGGTCTTGCACGACCCTAGAGTCTTTATAAATAGCTGTCGCCCCTCCATTAGGGTTTGGGTTTTACTTAGATTATTCTGTCAAGAAACAGTTTCGCCGTTCTTCGGTTTGTGAGACCCCAACTCGTGAGATTAATCATTCATCTGCAATTTGGTTGCTTTCTTTCTCGTTTTTGCTTGTGTTCTTCGTTGCGCAGGCAGGGATTAGCCTTCTTGGCGAGGTCAACCTGGTCCGTGACATGGTTGATAACCAGAGGAGCTGTGGTGCTAAGATTGCAGGGTTCGATCTTTCGATCTGAAGCCAGATCGGTGTGTCATTCTCCGCCACAACGATAGTTACCATCACCTGACGGAAGATCGGGATCCCCGTCTCCATTAGCTTGTCTATAGCCTTCTTTTGTGTCAGTTACATTCGCTTGTGATGTGGAAATTTCTTCTTTCTTGTAGAATTCCCTTCACATCAAATTAAGGTAGCCTACCTATGATATGCATTTTTTTTCAAACTATCAAATATTTATTGTGTAGGATAGTTAGTTTTGCTAAACGGAAACTATCACAGGTTAGTTATCCCAACTCATCTTATGCTTTATTTGAATTTCTACGAGAACTGCTGAGGCAATCAACATTTGAAAAATCTGTGTCATTTAACTCAAGCAGTGTTGCTGCCTACATTGAAGTTGGTTGTTTCATGTGAATCAGGCATCCTGTCATTATTTTTTATTTTTTGTGTCCTTACAATATCTTAAATTCCCTTCTCTGGTTGTATTATTTTTTGAGCGCATTCTGGTTGTATTAGTTATTATTACCTTTTGTTGTTCTGGAGTTTGGAGATATATTTCATCTCAATGTACCTAAATTTGCCACTAACATTTATTTAGGAGGAGAAGATCAAGTCTGTAGAAGCTTTATTGAAGATCCAAATGCATATTTGTGGTGATCTAGAAGATTGAGTTCCCCACCTGTAAGTCAGAGTAGCATCTTTGGTCCCTTGAAGTGGGGACGCCTAAAGTTTCTATAAGGCTGTAACCCCATTATGCAGAGTCATAACTATATAAAGTCACTCCTTGGCCTCGTTCTGCTTGAATTTGGAAAATCCATCCTATTTCTTATATATTGCAGTGCTCTCTCTCTATCTTTGTGTGTGCGCGCGCACTGGTGTTGTGTGACTCCAACTCCTAGTTTTGGCCCTGTTTCTTCTCTTCCCTAAGTAGACCCACAACTTCAGATTCTTGCATCGAGTTGACCTGTTTCTGAGGATCAATGGAGAAAAGCGGTGGTTTTAAATTCTGCCCTCGCTCCGAATTGGATGTTTGTTTGTTTTTTCAAGTAATACTTGCATAATGTGGAGTGTGCTTTTGGTACTCCTTAAAAAATATCATCCATAGGTTGAAGCAATTGAACATACCACTACATCTGGATAAATTGAATATTATTCAACTGCACCATTTTTGTCACCACGCCATGGGCCACTGTATCCAGCTTAGTTAATTCTGAAGTCAGTTTGCTGTTAGTTTATTAACTAGAGTGTGAAGTTTGTCTTCTAGGACCAACCTGAACCAAATGAGCGAATTACGGGTCAAAAAGAGCGGAACCATCTGAGCTGGGAATATGTTCTCTAAGCTCATTTATGTTCCCGAGATGGAAAACATGCACGCTTAACATATGAAAATGTAGGTTTCACACTTCTAAAATTTTATTACCACCAATATGTATTTGGCTCTTTTGGTTCTGTAAGATAATCTGCTGCATCCTTTGATTGTTTTTGCTGCAGGAAGTTGGCATTGGGTCAATTCCTGCCTATCCTTTCCATTCCCCCACCTTACTGCTGTACGTATGCAATAAGCCATCTAGTAATGGCTTACCTCAGCCATGTAGAGTAGTTGAAGGCTGATCTCAGCCCTGGTACTAGTGTACCTTGTGTAGTTGGTAAAATTCCTACCACTACTTGTATATATACCCCATATAATGCAATGGATAAGCTAGTTCAGTTTCCTACTGTTATGACCGGTAATCCGGTATACACTACTCCAGGCGCCAGTCCACCAGTGGCTAGGAGGGAGCCGGTCAATAGGGGGCTAATAGCCCAGATTAGTATTTCATTTGCTATTTCTAGTGTTTAGTCCTGGTATTCAGGATCTGATAGAGGTTGTTTAGGAAGGATAAGTATTCTGCTACAGTGATGGAATGAACGTAAGTAGAGCAACGTTTTGGTTGCTAGGCTTCACCTGAAGCTGCTCTCTCTCTCTCTCGCTCGCTTGCCGCGCTGCGGTCACCACGGCGCCCCTCCGCCACCGCTTGTCGAAGCCTCGTCCTCCTTTCTCTCATCCCTACAGTCTACACAATAACTCTGGTAGGATCTCGAATCCTATCACCTGCACTTGTGTGTGTTGTGTTCTGTGCTCAATCTCTTCTACCTCTAGCCGATTGTGTGTGTGAGAGTGAGCTGATTGCTCACCTGTGTAGGCGGGCCCGACCCCAACAAGTGGTATCAAAGCCACGGTGATCGCTGGCAATGGCAGGTGGTGTGAGCAGAGACAGTCAGATGGTGCGACGGGAGGTCATGGTGTAGCAGACTATGAGAGAAGTTGGCGGCGCCAACTGGCCAGTCTTCGTCCGCACAAACTCTAGCGAGTGCGTGGTGCTGATGAAGGTGATGCTGCGGGCACGGAAGCTATAACACGCCATCAAAATCAGCACCAAGTACGAAGATGAAGATTGCGCGTCCATGGAGGGGATCCTGTGTGCCGTGTCGCCGGAGTATGTGGAGTCGTTGGGGAGCAAGGACTCCACGAAGCTTACTTGGGATGCCCTCAAGGCCATGCACGTCAGATTGGTGCGGACAAAGAAGGCGAAGGCACAGCTGCCTTGGCGGGAGTACGAGGCGCTGGCGTTCCGCGATGATGAGGTGGTGGACTTTGCGCTGCGGCTGCAGTCGCTGGTCATCCAGCTCATGGCATTTGGCGTCACCCTCAATGATGAGGAAGTCGTCGCCAAGTACGCATGGGTGGTGCTCACCAAGTATGCATAGATTGTGCTCCACTGAGACGCTGATTGTCCTATCAACGCTTTCTCTCAAGGATGTGACAGGGCGCCTGACTGCAATCGAGGATGTGGAGACGATGATGATGATGGTCGGCAGCAAGCTATTGTCGGCCGAGGAGGAGTGGGTAGTCTAGGGAAGGCTGCTCCGGGTTGTCCAGTCACAGTGGCATGGGGAAGCGCCGTGGCAAAACCCCGCAGAAGGGCGGTGGCGATGCATTGCGTCCTCTTGACAAGGACCATTTGGCTTAGGATTGTAAGAATCCCACTAAGGAAGGGAAGGAGCAGGCGCACCTTACGCATTGACGCTCCTGATGGCGCATAGGTGTGTGTGCTGAATGACACGGTTGAAGAGCTGGTGTCGAGGGTGGAGTAGAGTACTGCAGAGTAGAGGATAGTGAAGCAGAGCATCACCCTCGATGAGTCGCACTCCTAGGTTCACCGGGGCCAACAACCACATGACCAGCGACAAGGGCGCGTTCGTGGAGCTAGATGACGACGTAGTGGCTCTATGAAGTTCGGCGATGGCTCGAAGGTGGGCATCCATGGCCAAGGCACCATCATCCTCCAAGTGCCAGAATGATGAGCATTGGGCCTTGACAGATGTGTACTACATCCCAAGCATCGTCAGCATGGGGCAGCTTGACGAGCGTGTAACACCCCAGCCCATTAGTAGCCTGTAGTAGTTGTGAAGTTGGCCCATGTGGTCTAAGTGGCACATGTGTGGTTGTGGTTGGTGGGTTTAGTACCACCTTGGAAGTTTAGGAGGGTGAGGGCCAGCTTATAAGCCTTGTTGTTCCAATCATAGCAGCTCCAGGTTAACCCTTTTACACGAAACAAGGACGAAAGTGTAAGCAAGGTGCTATGCGTATGCAGGCCCATTCCACGTGCAAAACTAGGCCATATAAGCAAATTTTGGATGCAGGGTGTTATAGATGGTATTAGATCATCAACCCTTGCTGCATGTGCCCATGGAAGGGTGTACCAAGGGGTGGTCCAAGGACATCTGCCACATTAAAGGGGGTGAATGTAACACCTTAGCCCATTAGTAGCCTGTAGTAGTTGTGAAGTTGGCTCATGTGGCCCAAGTGGCACATGTGAGGTTGGGGTTAGTGGGTTTAGTACCACCTTGGAAGTTTAGGAGGGTGAGGGCCAGATTATAAGCCTTGTCGTTCCAACCGTAGCACCTTCGGGTTAACCCTTTTACATGAAGCGAGGACGACAGTGTAAATGAGGTGCTACGCATATGCAGGGCCATTGCATGTGTGGAGCTGGGCCATATAAGCAGATTTGGGAGGTGGGGTGTTACAAAGCGCGGGTGCCAAGTCCTCATCAATAGCAGCATCTTGCGCGTCCGTGAGCACTGCCTTCTCACCAAGGTAAAGCTCTCCAAGAACCGATTGTACATGCTCGATCTAAAGGTTGCGCAGCCAGTTGTGTTTGGTGGCATGGCACTACGAGGAGCCATGGTTGTGGCATGCCTATTTTGTGCATCTTAGCTTCGATGCGCTCGGAAGGATGGGAGAAGGAGGGGATGGTGCATGGGCTCCCGCACATCAAGCACGCCGGCAAGCTATGTGACAGCTGCCTAGTAAGGAAGTAGAGGGGGCTGGTCTTTCCCTAGGTGGCCATGTAACTCGCCAACAATGTGTTGGAGCTCGTCCACGGCGACCTCTAGGGGCCAATCACTTGGCGACACACGAAGGGTGGTGATATTTCTTATTGCTTGTCGATGACTGTAGCCGCTTCATGTGGCTACAGCTCCTAACGAGCAAGGACGAGGTAGAGTGGCGACAATCAAGGCATTCTAGGCTTGAGCGGAAGTAGAGTCAGGGAAGAAGCTACGAGTTCACTTTGGTGGAATTCATGGAGTACTGCGCTAGTGTGCCACCTCACCGTGCCCTACTCGCCGCAACAGAATAGGGTTGTGGAATGGCAGAATTAGACCATCCTCAGCATGGCGTGGAGCATGATGAAGGCGAAGTGGATGCCGGTGGAGTTATGGGGCAAGGCGATGTCCACGGTGGTGTTCATCCTTAACCGCATGTCGACCCTGTCAAGGCATGGCGCCTTTTGAGGCATGGCACTAAACGAAGCCTGACAACTCATTCTTGAGGACGTTTGGGTGCGTTGACCCTATAAAGGCAACAAAGCCACACCTATCCAAGTTGGAGGACAAGGGCATGCCAATGGTGCTCATGGGGTACGAGGCTGGCAGCAAGGCGTATCGGCTTTTTGATCCACGTGGAGGCAAAGTGGTGGTCTCATGTGACGTCGTGTTTGATGAGCAGGCAACCTGGGACTGGGGAAGTCTGGGGACAAGGGAAGTCAGTGGGTGCACGACACCTTCATTGTCAAGGACCTTGTCATCCATGGCGGTGGTGAGAGGTAGCGTTGGCCCCGTAGGCGAGCGGTCTCCTATGGCGATGATGCAAACTCCACCATCGTCCCCTGTCGATAGAACATGGGACTCCACCATGCCCGGTCTAGTTCACGACTCCACCAAGCAACGTGCATGCCCATGCCCACCACTAGAGTGAGGAGGTGCGGTTCCATGCCATGGAGAACCTCATCGGCAATGCTTTGATTCTAGGCACGGCAAGCAGATTGCTTGGAGATGAGGAGTTGCTGTAGCTCATGAGCGCCGAGGATCCACCCACGTTCGCTGACGCTGAGCACGATCAACACTAGTGGTGGGCTATGCTCAAGGAGATGAAGGCAATTGAGGACAACGGGATGTGGGAGCACATTGATTTGCCGCTCAGGTGTCGGCCAATTGGGCTCAAGTGGGTCTTCAAGATGCAGCGGGACGAGTGTGGCGCCATTGGCAAGCACAAGGTGTGACTCATCGCTAGAGGCTTCATCCAACGGGAAGGGATCAACTTCGAGGAAGTCTTCTCACCGGTGGTGTGGATGGAATCCGTCTGCCTCCTACTAGAGCTTGTGGTGGCATAGGACTGGTGCGTCCACCACATGGATGTGAAGTCCGCCTCCTCAACGGTGAGCTCTCGGAGATGGTCTTTGTCAAGCTGGTTCTGGGGTTCGTCTCCGAGGGGTAGGAGCACAAGGTGCTGCGTCTACACAAGGCTCTCTATGGGCTATGGCAGGCCCCGCATGCTTGTAACGCGAAGCTTGATGCCACGCTCGGTGATCTCGGCTTCTCCAATTATGCCCCTGAGCACACGCTCTACATGTGACTGATGGGGGAAAGAGCATCTCATCGTCAGCGTGTACATGGATGACTTGATCATCACCAGAGCATGGGGAGAAGACATCGATGTCTTCAAGCGTGAGATGGCGGCTCATTTTTGCATGAGCGATCTCGGCTTGCTCTCCAACTACCTTATCATCGAGGGGAAGTAGGGGAGGGACTCCACCCTATGCAGTACGCATACGCAAGGACTCTGCTGGAGTAGAGTGACATGGCGGATAGCAAGCCATGCACAACACCTATGGAGGAAAGGATGAAGCTGACAAAGGCTAGCACTACGGTGAAGATGGACGCGACGCGCTACCGAAGCATTGTTCGTAGGCTGCGCTACCTGACTCACACGCGACCAAGCATTTTGTCCATTGTCGAGTATGTGAGCAGGTTCATGGAGGATCCTCGAGAGGATTATTGGTCCACGATGAAGCGCCAACTGTGCTCCATCAAGGGACAACATGATCAGGGCGTGGTCTTCCCCAACACCAATGCATCAGAATTGCGGCTGAAAGGCTTCAGCAATGTGGACCTGGCGGGCGACATTGATGGGCGGAAGAGCACCTTCGGCGAATCAGCGTGCTTGTCTTGGTTTGTCCCCTACCGCATGGCAGTCATAGAAGTACATGGTGGTGGCTCTATCGATGTGCGAGGCAGAGTACATCGCAGCGGCCATGGCGGCATGCCATGGGGTGTGGTTGTGTCGGCTGCTATGTGAGCTCATCATGGAAGAAGCTCGCCCACCAACTCTGATGGTGGACAATCAGCCCGCCATCGCCCTTGTAAAGAACCCAGTCCTCCATGACCGAAGCAAGCACATCTACATCAAGTGTCACTTTCTTCTTGATAGTGTCGATGGAGGACAAATCATCATCAAGTTCGTCAAGACTGGCCGATAGCTCATGGACATCCTCACCAAGCCACTTGGACACCTTCGGTTCTCTGAGCTGAGGAGCAAGATTGGCATGGTGGATTTCAAGGCTAACGATGCTATGAACTTTATTTCATATGAGGGATAGGGAGGATAACCATTGCCAAGAGGAACGCCGGGCAAAGTTGGTGTGGAGGGAGACTAGAACATTTGGGGTAATTGGATTATTTGTTGTTCATTGTTTAATCCTTCCATGGCTGATTACAGGGTATAAATAGGCTACCAGAGATAATGAGTCTCCTAAGCTTCCTGAATTCCAGCCTAGCCATTACTCACCATTACTCCTAAAATTCCAGCCTAGCCGTTACTGACTATTATTCTCCTAAATCCCAGCCTAGCCACTAATCCCTGCTGAATCAGTGTTGTCCACTTCTGGCTGCTGTGAATGTGCCCCCTCTGCTGCGTTCTTGGTGGCATGCACCCCACATGACATCTCTCCCCCCTTTCGGAGTAGCTCGCCCATGAGCTATCATAGACCTACTTGATGCGACCAAGGGTTAAGCCTTTTACATCTCAGCTTACCTTTGTTATTTAAAACTAAAAGATGGAATGAATTTGAACTGTAAACTAAAATATGAAATAAAATTGAAATGCATTTACGTCCTCCTGAATCCCATGGGAAGAGCCCAACCACTGTCTTCATGTGGGATGGAGTGGAGGATGTACTAACCGACTAGTGTGTTGGGCCTATCCAGCACCAAGGCGGGTGCCAGAACAGCTGAGACGGCCACCGCCGTTGGTGCTTGCTGCTTCGTTGCACTGGTTGTTTGCCGCGCTGGTGAATGCCTTAGTTTAGTTTTGGCTAATTGATGAAACCTAGTGTACTAACCCTTGTCATTAAGTGTTGTATATAAGATAGGGTGGTATACATCAAGTGTCGAGCTAGATGATGGTCATGGTGATGGAGGTGGCCAAAAGAGATGATCAAGTGCTCCAACTTATAAAAGAGGAAAGAGAAAAACAAAAACCAAGGATGATCAAGAGAAAGGTATCAAATAGGTTTTTGTTTTGGCACTCAAGACACCATAGAGGGTGTGTGTTTAGGATTGATAGCCAAACTATGAAGAGGGGAAGTCATGGTTAAGCGGTTATCAAGTGTCACTAGGTGAAGTCATACATACATATGCATTAGGACATACTCCCTCCGTTTCAAATTATAATTCATTTGACTTTTTTGACCCCAAGTTTGACCACTCGTCTTATTCAAAAAATTTGTGCAAACATAGTCAAATTTAAGTCATTCTTGAAGAACTTTTGTTAATAAAGCAAGCCACAACAAAAGAGGCAATATTTAGCACAAATTTTTGAATAAGTCGAGTGGTCAAACTTGGGGTAAAGAAAGTCAAATGAACTATAATTTGGAACGGACTTAGTAGTGTGCTAACTTAACAACCTTGGGAATTGGCTTAGAATGTTGCTAACTCACGTATACATGTGTTGAAATACTTGGAGTTGGCACACATGCACAAGGGGTGAAGTGATTGGTATTGAAAAGGAGAAGTTCGTGTTGACCAGACTCTAGCTTAGAAGGGACCAGACCCTGAGGGTCAGAGTCCGGTACATAACCCTAGAGTGGCGCGGCTCTGTTGAGCTGACCGGACTTAAGCAGGGGTGCATCTGGTCACTAGCAGCAGCATCCGATCATTTAGCGCAGAGGGGGTGTAGCAACAAGGGGGAGCACGGCATGACCGGACTCGCTGGTGCTCCTGTGTCACGAGTCCGGTCGTGATGATGTGGCAGTGCGTGGCGCACAGGCGAATGAGCAGAGAGGACCATACTCTAAGACGAGTCCGGTCACCTATGACAGGACAAGTCCGATCATGAAAAACATGTTCTGGAACCTCTCGGTGTAAATTTGGCCTCGACCAGAACCTGCTCAGTGTCGAGTCCAGTCGCTTGTCAGGAGAGTTTGGTCCGAACTTAACAAGCACGCGAACATGAAGTAGCCATTGGAGATGAACTACTGAGGTTAAATGCAAGGGACACATGGCTGCATCCTAGTGACCGGACCTTGGTACAGGAGTGTCTGATTAGTTGTATAGGCGAGTCCGGTCATCTCGTAGAGAGCCCAATGAAGGGTATAATGGCTCTATTCTTTTGGGGGCTCTATAAATACTTGTTGGCCAGCTCTAGCTCATTCTCTTGGACATTTTGATTATCCATACTTGATTGTGAGCTAAGCCAAACCTCTCCCACTCAATCTCTTGCTTGATTGTGCATCCAAAGTAAGTTGGGAGTGATCCAAAGTGTATTTGATTGAGTGATTGCATCTAGTGGCACTTGGTGATCATTCTAGCTGTGGTTTTCTTGTTACTCTTGGTGTTTGCCGACACCTAGACGGCTTAGAGCAGCTTGAGGAGGTTGGCACAAGTTGGTGATTGTTTGTGGCCATCTCCCGGTGGATTTGTAAGGGGTTCTTGACCTTTCCTCAACGAAGAGCCAAAATGTACTCTAGTAAATTGTTCGTGTCATTGAGTTACCCTCACTTTGGGGCAGGTTCTTGCGGTGCCCTCGTATAGGGCTTTGCGTGGTGCCAGTTAGCTCGCGAAGCACAAGTGAACGGTCGACACAACGGGGACTAGCGTGCCGGCAAGCACATGAACCTCGGAAGAAAAATTGTGTGTCAATTGTCTCTTTGGAATTCTCCCAGTATTTACTTGGTATTCATTATTGGTTGATTGATCTTCACTTGCCACGTTTGGTATACTCCCCTACACTACTTGTATTTACTTTACATGTCATACTTGTGTAGTGTAGCTCTCTAGTTTGCCTAGTTGTGTAGTTTGCTAGATAGTTAATTACTTGCTTTAGTTTTTTGCTAGCTTAACTAGAGTAGAGAGTAGTGACTTAGCACTTAGAGATCATAGTCACTAGAATTGATTGGGTAGGTGGCTTGCAACCTTGACTAGAGCTAGTGCAAAAAGCTTCACTTAATTATTACTAACACTTGCTCTAATGATTTGTAGAAGATTTTATTAGGCTATTCACCCCCTCTAGCCATTAGGGCATCTTAGCCGGAAGGCCCCATACCTGGACCTGTGCCTCAATAGTACCTACAGGACGTATGGCTGAGCCCGAGTGGTTGAACGTGCACTGCAGCGATGAGCTCAGCAGCATGTGCATCTTCTGCACCACCCGCCGGACAAGGAAACCTCGCCCTGCTGCTTGTAGGCGCACCGCTGCCTACTCCTCCGATGGCCACGTGATGGCCCTGGAGCTAATAGTCGGACGTTTCTCCATATAGAGAGACTGCACGCGCTGGCGTGCCAGGACGCCACATGATGTTGCCTGTAGATGTACGGCCGCCTGACTACTGCGATCTGATCTCTCGATCTAATCACGGAGTTAGCGGAGCTCGACCCAGCTGCTTAGAGATGTGACGATTCCCATCAATGAGGATGCGGAAGTTGTCGGCAGCAGAAGCCATGGGAAAGGATCCCTGACTCATGATACCAGATGCTATGAACCTTAGTTCATATGAGGGATACCGAGGATAACCATTGCCCAGAGGACGACTGGGCAAAGGCGCGCTAGGAGGGGGGGGGGGGGGGGGGGGCGCGGGCACACACGCACGGGGGCCCCGCAGCTCTCGTCGTGCGCACTGCACGGCGGTCAAGTCCGGCGTGCTCAGCCCCTCCCCGAACGCCCGCACCGCCAATGCCGTCATGTGTGCGTACCTCCGCGCGGGCCGCCTGGACGACACGCAGGACGTGTTCGACCGGATGCCCGCCTCCTAGCGCGCTCATTTGGGCCACGCACGCTTCGCCAGCGGCATCGGCTCTGCCACCGCCGCCGCCTCGAAGCTCCTTGGCCGCATGCGCCTCGCGTTCGACGGCATGGACTGCCTCGACGTCTCGTCGTGGAATGCCGTCCTGCAGGGCTCGTCGAGCTGGGGCGGCATGAGGAAGCGTTTGAGCTGTTCGACGAGATGCGGGCGAGCGGGGACGTCCGCGCGCTCCTCACCGCGGCGGGCGAGGCGGTGCACGCTCTGTCGCTCAAGTCTGGGCTGGAGACGTACCTGAGCGTGGGCAATGCGCTCATCGGGTTCTACGCAGGCGAGTGTTTCCAGAGGAGAGCATGGTGAGCGTGTTCCTGAGGATGCCGTTGAAGGACGTGATTTTGTGGACCGGTCTGCTGAATGGGTACATGGAGTTTGGTCTCGTTGACATAGTAAATATTTCTCTGAATTGAAATAATTACAGGTTGTGCCAAATATATTTGACCAAATGTAATCATTTTTGTCAACATATACAATATAAATATAAATGTGTAATTCCAAAAGAGGGGTAAAATCACAAATAAGCATAACAAACAGGGGCAAAATCACATGGGCAGTTCTGTCTTTTTGACAAAATTTAACACCATTAGGGGAGGATGACGGAATATGGGCCAACTGGTGCTTTGTTTTGAAATCACAGGGTAAATTCACAAAGTCAAAAAAAAATAGGGGTAAAATCACAATTTCGATGCAAAACAGGGGTAAAAATGCAACCTGACATTTGTTTTAGTTCAGATTTCTTGATTCGTGCCATTAGGCTGCCATAGTCCATACATATTTTGTTTTCGCTCAGATCTTACGATTTGGGCCAGTGGGCCACGTTACATATTTTCTGTTTGCTAGTTTAGTTCCTTGCAAGTAGCTCACTATGTCCTAACATTGTTGTGGCATTCAGTATGTGGCATGACAGTGTGCAAATCCACACAGTGTACTGTTTGTCGTGGAAAAAGATCCTTATGTGAAACGTGAATGGTCACATGGCTATTCTTATGTCATTTGACGTCCATTCTAGCATTGTTCTAGGTTTATGATAGTTACACATGGATGGATGTGGTTGCCACAGCCTCAGAAGATGTATCATTAAGTTCTCAGAACTCAAACGAGACACAAGACTTAAAACAAAGAACATGATTGATTTCTAGTTACCTGTATATTGTTGTGAGAGCAAGCAATAACAACAAGCATACTGCTCTTGTACAGCTTATGTTAAATAGGTCGATTTGAATCCAACTCTGGATTTAATTTTGCTTCTTTGCTTAGTGCGACAGTCTCTTCTACTCTGATTTTTGGACTTACTTTTATTATTACTAGGTTACCATTATGCAGATTTACAATTTTACCGATAGTTTGACCCCTACATGTTTTCTTCCTGGGATCACACTACTTGCCGAGCTTTTTAGTGCTTTGGACATTTTAACCTACAATACTGGTTTATTTTATGTGTCATGTGCTAACTTGATCAGATAGTCACCTATCAGATGTAGATTATGCTAGGAACAGAACTTGCATGAATAATAGCCATGGAAGCTATATATAGGAATACGTGAGTGCATATAGAAAGGACACTACTAACATATACTTAGGACTCCTAGTTTACAGCATTGCATTTGAAAGATCGCGTATACAAAAGGAGAGTCTATACTTCTAACAGATTCATATTTTAGTGTCGTGTTGTGTTACAAACACTTGAGCTGAGATGGCTTGTTATGGCAATATGAATCACGAAAACGAGTTACTGAAAATTAGTGTACCCTTCTTTCGGTGCTTCCTTTTTCTAGATGATCAAATACACTACTGTTTCTGATAATGCTTCACTATGGATAAAAAAGAGTCTACTATTGTGCATAATTTGTTCTCTTTGATGTTTGAAGTCAGTATTTTCATTAACTAAACCAGAAAGTCGTAACAAAAGGTTCATTTTCATCCCTTTTGTTTCTGTCATTTTAGGCCCCGTTTAGTTCCACCCAAAAGCCAAAAATTTTTGCATAGTAACCGTCACATCGAATCTTGCGGCACATGCATGGAGTACTAAATGTAGACGAAAAAAAACTAATTACACAGTTAGTCGAGAAATCGTGACACGAATCTTTTAAGCCTAAATAGTCCATAATTGGACAATTTTTGCCAAATACAAACGAAAGTGCTACAGTAGCCAAAAGCCAAAAATTTTCGGAACTAAACACGCCCTTAGTAGTTTTATGTATAGCATATAATTTGATGGTATCTACTTTCAAAAGTGAGTACGGTGATTTTGATGCTTTCATAGCTTGTTGTAGTCTTGGGCACTAATGACGTCTAGTTGCCTGCAAAGGGATGTACAAGGTAAGAAACCGATACAGATAGAGGTGCAGACTACCAAGCATAAATGCAGTGTTGGCTCTTTTGGGATTACATTGGTTACTGGTAGTCTTCTGATTTTTTTTTACTCAAATTGACAAAATTTTGTTAAGTTTGTGTTTGGAGTTCAAAAGGGATGTTTCTGTGAAAGTCACTGGAAGATTCTGAGTGTTTTTTTCCCTCAAAACTAATTTCTTTTAGTTCAGTTAGAAGAGTATTATGAACTATAGCTGTGTACGCTTCAAATTTTGCTTTACCTGTTCTAATTAGTTACGAACTGGCAACAAGTGGTTACTGTGGTTTTGTATTTTCCTCTGCTACTAGTTAAAATGGGAAATTAAGAACGAAGTGTTGAAAAGACATTTTACACTGAATTACAGGGGAAGTAACTCAAGTATGCAATTTCCATTCTCTTTATGACTTCTTTTATGTTGATTGCTTTTCCAATATGGTTATAGGGATTCCGTTTGTTGTAATGCGGTACAGCCGTCTAACCTTATCATGATGGCAATGTTTCAGTAGGTGGACTATGAAATAATTAGGCCTTTCCGACCAGATTGTTCTAGGCTTTCAGATAATAGTCAGGTCTCTGCAGTCTTATTTGATCTCTTGTCTGAATCAATGCAACTAATAAATCTTGTACTTAACATAAACTCCCAGCTCCAACTGTGGCTTCTGCAGAGGCATGCCATATTTTACCTAGAGATCTCTATTACCTATGCAACCTCTATTTGTGATATAGGCCCCGTTTGCTTCGCTGAAAAAACAAGCCGAAATACTGTTCCGGCTGATTTGTTGTGAGAAAAAAATACTGTTCCGGCTGAAAAAACAAGTTGAAAAAGACGGATTATAAGAGAAGCGAATAGGGATTGCTTAGGTTCTGCTGTCATCCTTCTGAAGCTGTTTTCGTATTTTTCTTAAGTATGCTACATTGTTGCAGCACATTACACACTATTAATTGTGACACACGTAGGCTTGGCCCATCATGTAGACCTGTCACTGAGTTCGATCAGGTCTTTCGCCTCTTAAATGATTTACCTTTAAGACCTGCTTGTTCTCAAGGGCTCCAATATTGTTGTGGGGCAGCCATTATCCTACTGAAGTTCTTTAACACCTGCTTCTTCTCAGGGGTTCCAATATTGTTGTGGTGCACCCTATTGGTCCAAATAGATCAGGACAGCTTATCCCTTGGCTGTTTGGATTGAAAGGAAATGCAATGGCTTGTCCTAATACAAGGGTGTGCCTCAGCTTTTATGGACAGAGGGTTCTTTCTACTGCTCCAATATATTTTCTCACCACTAAAGTGGATGTTGAGCATATTCCTATTATAAAGGCTTGGAAGCCAAGGAAAGTAAAATACAGAAAAGTAAGATACAAGTGTTGCCGAGCATTAGGCTTATCCATCATTCTGTCCCTAAGTCTTGTGTCGAGCACCAAAAGCGATCTGCTGTAGCCCAATCCTCTTCCTCATCTCTTGGAACTTAGACTTCCCCAGCGACTTGGTGAGAATATCAGCCAGGTGATCAGTAGTGGCAATGTGGCTGGCCTTGATGCTCAAAGCAATCTCTGATGAAGTGGTACTTGATGCGGTTGTGCTTGCTTCTCTCATGGAAGACAGGGTTTTTGGCCAGAGCTAGAGCAGACTTGTTGTCCACCTTCAGCTCAACCACATCCACCTTCCTGCCAAGGAGCTCTGCCAGCATCCTTTACAGCCATAGTGTCTGAGTTGCTGCAGTGGTGGCGGCGATGTACTCCGCTTCATAGCTCGAGAGGGCTACCACCTTCTGCTTAAGGGACTGCTAACTGACCTAGCAATCACCGAGGAAGAACATCGCCCCAGTTGTGCTCTTGCTAGTATCCACATCACCGTCGAGGTCGCTATCGTAGTAGCTGACAAACCGCGTCATATCGGGGGCCCTTCCGTAGTGGAGACCATAGTCGAGAGTGCCCGCCATGTAGCGTCGGATTCGCTTGACGGCCTATAGATGCTCCATTATCGGTCGTTCCATGAACCGGCTCATGTACCTGACGACGAACGCGATGTCTGGGCGGGTATGAACCAGGTAGCGCAAGCTCCCGATCAGTCGCCGGTAATGAGTTGGATCGACCTCCTCCCCCGTGCTCTCCCGACTCAGCTTGAGCTTCTCCTCCATCGGGGTGTGGGCTAGATTGTAGCCTGTCATGCTGTCAAGCTCGAGGATGCGCTTGGCATAGTGGGTTTGGCGGAGAGCGATCCCGCTGGCATCTTGGCGTACTTTGACGCTGAGGTAGAAGCCGAGGAGGCTGAGGTCGCTCATGTCAAATGCCTTCTTCATCTGTGCCTTGAACACCTCTACCTTCTGCTCTTCAGCGCCGGTGATAATGAGGTCATCGACGTAGACGCCGACCAATAGAACGTTGCATCCGCTACCCCGTCGGTACACCGCAGCCTCATGCGCGCTCTGCTTGAAACCCATCTTCTTGAGTGTGGCGTCGAACTTCGTGTTCTAGGCGCGCGGTGCCTGGCGTAGGTCATAGAGTGCCTCGTGCAAGCGGTACACCTTTCCCTCTTCTCTAGCGATGACATAGCTAGGTGGCTGGCACACATAGACCTCCTCCTTGAGATCACCATTGAGGAAGGCAGACTTCATGTCCATGTGGTGGACTTGTCACCGCTCTTGACCTGCCAACACGAGGAGGACATGGACTAACCCCATGCGCACCACGGGGGCGAAGGCGTCATCGTAGTTGACCCCCTCTTGCTGGATGAAGCCGTGCGCTACCAGCCATGCCTTGTGCTTGATCACCGTGCCTAGCTCATCCTTCTTGAGCTTGAACACCCACTTTAGGGTGATGGGGCGGTGGTCGTTTGACAGTGACACCAGCTCCCAGGTGCGGTTCTACTCGACATACTTGATCGCCTGCTCCATCATCATCCGCCATGCCGGATCACCCTACGCTTCAACATAAGTGGTCAGCTCACTGGTGTGCGTTAGATGTAGCTGGGTGAAGAGCCTCTCAGGCTGGTCTAGTGGAGACTGCTCTCCAAGGATGTTTGCCACCGTGCTGTACTAGAGGGGCTCATCATCATAATAGGCATCTAGGCGGTCTTCATCATCATCCAGTGGCATCACGTACTCGACCCCCGGCTGCCCTATGTGCGCTGGTGTCGCAGCGGGCGAAGTAGAAGACACTGGAGTGGTCGGTTGGTGCGCCAGAGAGGTCAGCTACAGTGCTAGAGAGGTTAGCGCTACTGTCGATGAGCTCTCGACCATCGCCGATGGGCTATCGACCACCGCTGATGGGCTGCCGAGCTCCCCTGAGTTTGGTGATGGCGAGTGTGATGGAGCTGATGAAGAGGTCGGCTCTAGTGATGAAGATCCAGACATCGATGAGGATGCACATTGTGCTCCCTCAACACCACCCACTCACACGTACTCAATGGTGAAGTCATGGAGCATGGCCGCCGACCCATCGTCCACCACCTTGTCCCATGCTCGGCCATGTCCTTCATCGAACACAATGTCACGCGCCACATGCACACGCCATGTTGCTAGGTTGAGCACACGGTAGGCCTTAGCCCCTTCTGTGTAGCCGATGAAGACCCCTTGGCGAGATGCGATCGTCGAGCTTGCCGACGTGGTTCAGCTCCTTGATGAAGGTGAGGCAGCCAAAGATGCATAGATAGCTGACCATAGGCTTGCGCCCGTGCCAGGCCTCATATGGCGCCATGCCATCGAGTGCACTGGTCTGCGAGCGGTTGAGAATGTGTACAGCGGTCATTATGACCTTGCCCTAGTAGATCACCGGCATGCCACGCTGCTTGAGGAGGGCATGTGCCGCTGCCACCATCGTCTGATTGCGGCATTCGACCACACCATTCTACTGTGATGAGTAGGGCGTGAAGTAGTGGCATTGAATCCCCTCCTCAACATAGTATGTCGTGAACTCGGCCGCCATTGTCAGTGCAGAGCACCCGGAGTTTACGGCCGCACTCCTCCACGGCTGCCTGATGGCACTTGATGGCATCTGTAGCTGCCACCTTGGAATCAAGTAGCATGGCCCAAATGTAGCGGGTGGCATCGTCGACAAGCAGTAGGAAGTAGCACTGACCTCTAGGAGTTGCCGGTGACACTGGACCACAGAGGTCGCCGTGCACTAGCTCGAGCTGCTCAGTGGTGCGGTAGGAGGCTTGACACGGGAAGGCCAATGCTTTAGCTTGGTCACCACACAGTTGTTGCAGAGCTGCTCGACATGGTCGACACAGGGCATGTTGTGAACCATCTCCTACTTGTCGAGCTGTTCAAGGCCTCAAAGTGAAGATGACCAAAATGCTCATGCCAGCGCCATGCCTCATCATCCCGGTGCATGGCAAGGCAGACAGGTTGCACCACCTGCACATGGAGCACGTAAAGGTGGTTGCTTCCCTGGTTCACCTTGGCGAGAAGGAGGCAGCTTCTATCCTAGATGCGCAACATGCCATCCTCGATCTCCACCCACGAGCCATTCTGATCCAACTGCCCGACTCTGATGATGGAGTTCCTCAAGGTCAGGATGTAGTACAAGTCGGTGAGGAGGCGGTGCTCCCCAATCTTGGCCTTGAAGATGATCGAGCCGACTCCCTTGATCTCAACGGTGGAGTTGTCGCCGAACCTAATGGAGCTCTTCACGCCGAAGTCTAGGTCAGAGAAGAACTTACGCCAACCAGTCATGTGGTGCATGACACTGGTGTTGAGGTACTAGTCGTTGATCTTGTCATTGTCTACGCCATTGCTAAGGAAGGCGTGGGCATGCGGTTGTCGAGGTGGAGGTGTGTGGAGCCAGCCGACATGGATAGGGAAAGCTTGGATATCTCTGTCGATAGAATATCGTTGGTAGTTCTCCTAGGGGTATCCCACGAAGGTAGATTGATCGGTAGAGATGCGTGTAATCAAGAACAAGAAGGCAATAGAGACACACGAGTTAGACAGGTTTAGGCCATCAGTATGACATAATACCCTACTCCTGTGGTCTGTTGGATTGTACTGGCTATCATATGATATTGCGTGGGTTTGGAGGGGGTCCCTACACGCCTTATATAGTCCGGGGGCAGGGTTATAAGTCGGTTAGATCTGAGAGATAACTGGAAAGTAATAACAAATTACAGGAATCATGGGACCATACATATCCTAATAGATCTCATAGTATGTTCAGGATATCTTCCCGGTGTCTTGTGGGAGGCACCGAGAAGCGTCGTGCTCCACAAGGCTTCGTCCCTAAGCCTGATAGTAGGTGACGTGGTCACGTGGTGCCAGGGTCAAAAATAGCAGTCAATAGAAGAAAGTCCCCAATGCGGTGAGGAACTGAGACATAGTGCTGACGCAGTCCTTGAGCCACAAGAGGAAATCTTAGAGAAAAACAAATCATGGAGATAATACCAGAGTAATGGTTGTACAGTAGTAATTACTGAGCCGTAACAGTTGGCGGAGAAGTCGGTGAATATTCGGTGAGCAGTAACAAATTGCAGCGAGAAGTGAGCGATATGGGCTTTATTTGCGCGAAGGCCCAGGTAACGGCCCTCGATGCAGTTGCGGAGAATTTAGAGAGGCACAAATCCAGGAGCAATTTCCCAAAAACCCTCGAATGTGAATGGTGGGGTTAGTGCTTTATAATTGCGCCACCACACCCCACGCTCCCACATTAGCCGTCGCACTTCTAGATTCATACGTGCTTCCATCGCCAATCCTGAATTAGATCTGAGAAATGGCACCGAAGAAGGGAGCTGTGAAACCGAAGAAGGCGGCCGCCATAGCCAGCCATGACGAGGAATGGGGGAGGTGGAGTTCAACAGGATGGTGGAGGCGGGCATTCTTTCTGACCGAGTCACCGCCGGATGGCGGCCAGCCAGCGGTAAGCCCTTCCCAATGCCTCATACTAATGAAGTAGTGGTGTATGAGGATTATTTCTAGCGTGGGTTAGGATTTCCTGTTCATCCTTTCTTGAGGGATCTATTGGAGTTCTAGTAATAGTATGTGCAATCTCCACCCAAACACCATCTTACACATCTTGATCTTTATCCACTTCTACAAAGCGTATCTAGGGGTTCTTCTGCACTTCAACCTCTTCAGACACTTGTTCTAGTTGAAGAAGAAGGGTGGCACTATACCACTAAATACTTCGCTGAAGGGGTGGAACGCCAGGTGGTTCTACACGAAGCAGAGCCATCCTATAATCTGTTGTGATGTCGACCACATCCCAGAGAGCCAAAAGAGCTAGTCAGAGAAGCCAAGCAGTGCTGATATGGAGCAGGTGAGGGAGCTCCTTGACCTAATAAAAGGCATGGAGATTAATGGTGGACTAGTGGTGGTGAGCTTAATAGTGCGCCGCATCTAGCCCTGCAAGGAGAGGGCCTACTCAGGCTTTGACTTCAAGGGCAACAACGATGGCACTCGGGAGAGAACGGGGAGGCTGATGAGGGATGATGTGCTAGAGCAGGCCATAGAGCTATTCACTCCAAATGCCTCATTTAGCGTGTCAAGGCAGATGAGGACCTTCAACTGTACAAATCCACCCCCTCAGGTAACCAGCTCAATTGTTTTGTTCCTGATGCTTTTTATCCTTTATGGTTGTCGAGCAGTGAACTGATGCACTTATGCAAAGATCCATTCATAGGAAAGAGCGATGTACTTCTCGGGCATGCCGAGGGGCGATTGGCCATAGGTAGTAGACGCCCCAGCACCAGCTCAGGCTAAAGAAGATGCGGCCAGCTCCTCGTTGGAGTCCGAAGGTGTAGACGCTAGTCAAACGGAGAGTACCCCCTGGTATCGGAGAAAGTCTGAGGGAAGAGGGCAGCAGTAGATGAGCCAGCCTAGAAGAAGAGGAAAACAATAGGTGTTGTTCCCCACAAACCAGGCGACATCTCGCTTGGCAGTGACCAAACTACTCAGACATGAAGTGTAGTGATGTCCGAGTCGCCAGATGACAACGGGGCTCTGGTAGCTCCTTCTCCGAGCATAGAGGCACCTCCACGCAACACGCGCGTGGAGGAGCAACCAAAGAAAGGGGAGGGAGTCCCCGAGCCATGGGCAAATGGAGTCCCTAAGCAGCAGGTGAGGGGAGTTCCTGAGCGATAGGCGGATGAGAGGTCGACGGTGGAGACTACGAGACCTCCACCGTAGGGTGCGCAAGTTGATCCTAGGGCTATGCCTAGGGGCTCTAGAAGGCAGCGCCCATTCATAAAAGTGCACTGATAGGCCAACACATAAGTATCCTTGCCTTAGAGTTATTTTGTTGTCGTATCCTTATCTCTTTTGGTGACTAACAAGCTGATCTAATGCAGTGCGAGGCGTATGGAGGATTTGACTCTGCCCGTCTAGACTGACGAACAGCCGGGGGCTAGTCCCGGGGTGGAGGCAACACCGACAGACCACGTCTCAGAGTCCTCGGGTGCTTGGTGGCCTACGGAAGAGACAAATGCCGATGCTGATGTACTTGGTGGGGACAAAAGATTAGCGCCGATGGCGAATGGGTCGGCGGTGATGCCTGAGGTAGCGGCGGAAACTACAGGGTCCTCGAGAGTAGAGGCTAGAGTTGCCGACGCCACGCCAGAGTCTAGAGCAGAGAAACCTATGGTGCTAGAGGAGCAGATGGCGTGCCCTAAGGTGTCGAAGGGCGTGGTCGGACATGTTGTCCGGCCACGGAGCCCCCTGGTGGTGCCTCCATCTATGGAGGAGAAGGACGAGGTGGAAGAAATCAAGCGTGAGGAATCACGACCTCAAGCTGTCTGAATCCTCTACAAGCAAGGCGATGAAGTGGTGGTCGTGAGGAGGAGGACACCACCAGGGAGCTCAGGAGGCTAGAGTCCGCCCTTTCTAGAGTGATGAAGTAGATCAAGGTTAGTACTATGCCTAGAATGCTTATCTTTGACGTTGGAGATCGGAGTTGTTCATAGTCATTGTGCATTTGTAGGGGATAACTCGAAATGCCAAGCAACGCCACCAGCTGATCAAGAGGATGGAGCCCCTCGCCAAGGAGAATGAAAAGCTCAAGGAGGCGATGAAGCTTATGGTGAAGAACATCTAGAGGGCCTAGAGCGATCGAGACCTTGCTGAGTCAAACACGCGAGACCTAGAATACTAGAAGGGCGTCCTATTTGAGCAGTTGGCGATCGCATTCGAGCAGCTATGGGGCAAGTCTGAGCAGCTGGCCACCATCTCTAAGTAGCTATCAAGTGCTTCTGAGCAACTAGAGTGGAAGTCTAAGCAGCTCAGAAATGTATCTGAGCAGAAAACAGGTATGGCGTATCGGTGAATGTGCTTATATTGTTGAACAATCATATTTTGGCTAACGACTATTGTGCTTGTAGAGCAAGATGCGGAGCTCAGCTAGCTATGCCAAGCCATTGAGCACTCTGAGAGGAGAAGGCGAAGGAGTCAGGGCGAGCGGAGAAGCTGGCTAAGGAGATGAAAGGTGAATACTTTATGGTCGGAGTTACTGCTGGAGTAATTTCTTGGCTCGGTAGATCCTTGCGATGCCTGCAGACTATCGTTGGAGGGTTAAGGCATAGTTCGATGTGCTGGAGCAGGAGGCTAGGACCTAGAGGAACAAGTTCAAAGCCGTAGTTGCCGGAGTCAAACCGGTGCTCGACTGCGTCGACCTGGAGGCGGCTCCTTAGCCCGATGGCAGGCTGCCATGTCTGGACACCATCATTGAAAGGTGCAAGGCAGCGTAGGAGTACTTCAAGGGTTTCAACCACGACGCCATCATCACCGTCGTTACACATGCCCTGGCGGTGGTCTAGTCCCATTACCCTACCATTGACCTTCAAGCGATAGGGGCCAGATTCACTAGAGGAACGGGCGTAATGGAGCACCAGCAGCTGGAAGATAAGGTGGAAGACACGACGAAGAAGCTAGTCGGCGACATCGACCTATTCGGTGAGATGGCCGATGATGGTGAAGCCTGATGATCTGCTTGGAGGAAAGTCAGTAATAACTAGAGAGAGTAGTTAAAACACGCAAGGGCATAGACAGACATTTGTATGTAGAAATGTTGTATAGTGACATGTGCATGTTTATGCAATTTGCTAGTTTTTGTTGAAGAATCATTGTAGTGTTAACCCTAACGCAATTATATGTAGTATAAGTAGCATCCAAGCAGTTAGTTCGTTACTGAACCCTTTGGCCTTGGCTAGCCCATAGTCCATAACACCGAGCGCGGAGCCCATGCACGTGTAGGAGGAATAGGTGTGATCAAGGAACCATAGCCGACCACCCATAACGTAGAGCACGGAGCCCGTAGCACGTGTAGGGAGAGATCAGAGACTAGGTCTTCTCCATAGAGAATACAACAGAACGTGTGCTGCTCGGCAGTTGGCGAATTAACTTGGAGATATACGTGGTATAAGTGGCGTTTGAGCAGTTAGTTCTTTTCTGTGCTCTTAGCCTTGGCTAGCCCATAGTCCATAACATCGAGCGCGGAGCCCATGCACATGTTGGAGGAACAAGAGTGACCAAGGAACCATAGCCGACCACCCATAACGCAGAGTACAGAGCCCATAGCATGTGTAGGGAGAGATCAGAGACTGGGTCTTCTCCATAGAGCACAAAACAAAACGTGTGCTGCTCGATGATTGGCGAAACATTTCAGAGATATGGAGAGACGCGGCGGAGTGTTTATGGCGATCACATGTTGGAGATATGGAGAAAAGTGGTGGAGCATTTATGGTGATCTCGTATTGGAGTTCGTTGAGGAGTAGGTTAGAGCTCAGCGACCGTAAGTGGAGATTAAATCATAATGAAGAAATAATAGAGACAAATTATGGTGACCAAAACTTTATTCATCATGGAGTGGAGAATACATATCTGGAGTGTTTCAAGGATAGAAATGTATAAGGTGCTCGATGTGCCATGAATTGGGGATATCGTTTCTGTCCAAGTCACATAGCTGACAAGACCCTAGTTGGGTAACCTCTTTGACGACGTAAGGCCCTTTCCAGGGGGAGGAGAGCTTGTGCATCCCTTCGGTTTTTACTTTCTATGGAGAATGAGGTCACCGATAGCATATGAACGACCTTTGATGTTGCGGTTGTAGTATCTCTGCAAGCCTTTTAGGTATTTGGCTGTGCGAACATAGGTGATTAGGCGTTCTTCCTCAGTCCTATCGATGTCCTCTATCCGAACAACTACGGCTTACTCTTCATCATAATATTCCACCCTAGGTGCTCGGAAGGCAATGTCCGCTGGTAGTATGGCTTCTAAGCCATAGACCAAGAAATATGGAGACACACTGGTGCTGCGACTAGCTTGAGTATGCAGTCCCCAGACCACAGCCAGTAGCTCTTTGAGCCATCTACCCGGATGCTTTTCTTCTTTCTGATATAGCCTCCTTTTGAGGGCATCAAGGATCATGCCATTCGCCCGTTGGACCTGGCCGTTGGCTCTAGGATGGGCAACCGAGACGTATTTGACAGAGATGCATCAGTCTTTGCAGAAGTCCCAAAAATGATGACCAGTAAATGTAGTTCTGAGGTCAGGGATAATGCTATTTGGGAGACCAAATCTGTGGATGATATCTTTGAAGAGCTCGACTGCTTTCTTTGTAGTAGCCGAAACAAGCGGTTTGTATTCGATCCACTTGGAGAACTTGTCGATGGTGACGTACACATACCGAAACCATCTAGCGTTGGCTTGAAGGGCCTAATCATATCCTATACCCAGCATGCGAAGGGCTAGGAAGCTGGGATGGTCTGCAGTTCTTGTGTCGGCACGTGTATTTGCTTGGCGAAAAATTAGCATCCTTCACAACATCAGACGAGGTCTTAAGCATCGGCGATAGCCGTGGGCTACTAAAAACTAGCTTGGAAAGCTTTGCCGACTAGGTTTCTTGAGGCCACGTGGTTGCCGTAGGAACTAGAATGAATTTTGAGAAGTAGTTTCACTCCCTCTTCTTGGGTTATGCATTTCTACAATATCCCTTCCTTGATACTTTTCATCATCAAGTTGTCATCCACCAGCACGTAATGCTTGCTTCGATGGATTAGGCGTTCGGTTTCAGTCTTGTCGTTGGGTACTTCGGTGCTGGTGAGGTACTTGATGAACTGTTCCCTCCAATCGATGGCCGGCGAAGGTACTATAAGTACTAGCTACTCGACGGGGGGGGGGGGGAGGATTTCTTGAACTTCCTTCTCTTCCTTAATGGATGGCGTAAAGATGTCTTGAATGAATACCCCAGGCAGAATCATGGCACGAGAGGAGCCTATCTTAGATAGGTGGTCGGTGAGCTGATTTTGATCTCGTACCACGTGGTGGTACTCGATACTATAGAACTTCCCTTCAAGCATCCTGATTTTGGCGTAGTATGCATCCATCTTCTAACTAGAGCAGGACTAGTCTTTGTTGAGCTAGTTGATGACTAGTGCGGAGTCCCCGTATACCATTAGGCATTTGACGCCAAGCTCAACGGCTATATGGAGTCCTTGGAGACATGCTTCGTATTCAGCGGCATTGTTGAAGGCTGGAAAATGTATTCGAAGAACGTATCGGAGCTTATCCTTGGTCGGCGTAATGAATAGAATGCCTACACCAGCACCATTGATGTTGAGGACGCCATCGAAGTACATTACCCAGTGCTCGGGGCATGTAGCGGGGATGGGCTCTTGGATCTTGGTCCACTCAGTGACAAAATCAGCAAGCACCTGTGACTTGATGGTAGGCCTGCTTCTGAATTCGATGGAGTAAATGCTGAGCTCGATAGCCCACCTAATGATGTGGCCGTTGGCCTCTTTGTTGCGAAGAATCTCCCACAGACAATCTTGTAATACTCGAAGTAATGGCAGAGCTTGCGTGACTTGATTAGAATAGCATATTGTAGTTTCTAAACTAGATAATGAGTTTTGGGCTCGTTAAGGACCTTGCTGATGAAGTAAACTGGACATTGCACCTTATAGGCATGCCCAGCCTCCTCGAGTTCAACGATGATAGCTGTGCTAACGACATGAGAAGTGGCGACGATGTAGATCAGTAGAGTTTCATTTGGTCGAGGCGCCATCATGATCAGAGGCTTTGTTAAAAATAACTTGAGCTGCTCAAAAGCTGTATCTGCCTCCTCCGACTAGGAAAAGCACTTGGAGGCCATGAGGAGTTTGAAGAACCGTAGTCCCTTTTCACCGAGGTGCGATATGAAGCTGCTTAGAGCAGTTATGCAGCCTGTAAGCTTCTGTTTATCCTTTTATGGACATTGGTTGTTTCAAGTTGGTGATGGCGGAGACCTTGTCGGGGTTTGGTTCGATGCCATGGGCGCTGACGATGTAGCCTAGGAGTATACCGAATGGAACTCCAAAGATGCATTTTGAAGGTTTCAGCTTCTGTCAACGAAATATGGTCAGCAGTCTACCTAGGGGTATGCCCAAGGCAGTAGATTGTCGGCAGACAGATGCGCAAGCCACAAACAAGACGGTGACGCAAGACAGACATGAGGTTTTACCTAGGTTCGGCCGCTAAGAAGGCGTAATACCTACATCCTGCGTCTGATTGTATTGCTGTATGTCAATGAGAGATGTTTTTTAGAGGGGTCCCCTGCCCACCTTATATAGTCTGGGGGGTAGGGTTATAGATCTGGAAACTAATCCTAGCCAGTTACAATTGCCATAGGTGGCCGGATAAGGACTCGTATTCTAACCGACCGGGATCTTGCTTGATCTCCAAATCTGCCTTGACTCCTTGCATGGGACTCCGAACAGGTTGGCCGAGCCACGCATCGTCTTCTAGTGGACCAGACCCCCTGATCCGGGCCAGCCCAAGCCCAGCCATAAGGGTATAGGGGTTAATACCCCCACAGCTAGTCCCCGAGCACCATGTATTATGCTGCGACACCCGTTGGATCTCCTTTGACTAATGCGATCCGTCTTCATGTCATCTTCAACTGATTGAAACATTGACCAATCAAATGCGCCAGCATTCTGATCAGAACTGAGAGCAGTAGACCACGATTATAGCCGAAGATTCCGGTTGTCCGAAGAATGCATGGTGCTCTTAAAGAAAAAAGAAAAAGATTTCTTTCCTTATGAAGTGTGCCCACTTGTATTTCTGATAAGAAATGTAAGTGACCCTTGGACAGTAGTAATCTTGGCAATCAGTCAAAGCGTAGGGGTCAATAAAATAAACACATTTACCGCAAGGTGAAGTGTGCCCACTTAGTCCCCGAGCCTAGTAGTAGGTGACGTAGGCACGTGGTGCCAGGGTCTAAAAAGAATTTCCACTGAAGTTAAGAATTCAGTCGTCGTACAATCAATACGAGATGCACTGGCAGGTGCATCGTACCGATGTAGTCCCCGAGCTTACTGGAAGGAGAAGTATAAGCCTTGTAGCAAGGTCCAAATAAATGCCTCTCGACTGTATGTGAGTACACGTCACATGTAGCCGAGGAGAACAATCACCGAGCAGTCTTCGAAACAGTCCCCGAGCATGGTAGTGGTCGGAGCAGTCCCCGGGCATGGTAGTGGTCTGGGCAGTCCCCGAGCACAGTAGTGGTCTAGGTAGTCCCCGAGCACGGTAGTGGTCGGAGCAGTCCCCGAGCACGGTAGTGGTCGGAGCAGTCCCCGAGCATGGTAGTGGTCTGGACCATCCCTGAGCATGAGACATGCAGCGAAGAATGCCGCTTGTACTATTATTTGGTGTATTTATTTACCTTCTTACTCTATTAAGTCCAATCTGACACGTCTGGTCAAAAAAGCAGACGGATATAGCAAGTCATACTGCCTTCTTGTCCTTTCAAGCGAACAGTCACTTGGCACCTGTAAGGAGGTGCGTCAGTGTGGGCCCTCTCACACTAGCAATGAAGAGGCGCGTACACTGATAACGAAGGGGCGCATATATTGGCATAGATCTCAAGGTTGTGAAAACAACCGTCTACGGCGCGTGCGCACGTCTCCCAAGAATCTCAGGCAGACGAAATGGTGGGACTCTTGGTTATTTATAATATAGAACTAGTAAGTTACTTTTTACTGATCCCCATTACCATTCGCCGCCGTAGCCTTCTTCTTCCTCTTGCCAACCCTAATACCTCTGAAATCATCACCAATCACCCCTCCACCGTATCCACCTCCATCAGCAAGGGCGGATTCATGGCGAAGAGCGATGCCCAGAAGAAAGCCGGAGTCATGGCGAAGGACTGGTGGAAGTCAAGAAGCAACAAGCAGACCATCGAAGACCTCGTCATCTTGGGAGTACTCCACAACAAGGCACCCGTAGGATGGCGCGCACCGGAAGGAGAAGGGTACCTCGATCCACAACCAGGTGAGATTGTGGTTTTTGAAAATTTCTTCAAGCGGGGTTTTGGGGTTCTAGTGCACCCTTTCCTTCAGGGGCTATGTTTGTATTATGAGATTGGGATTTGCAATCTGCATCCCAACTCGATTCTTCTTATCTCCACCTTCATTCATCTTTGCGAAGCATATGGTGGCTTTCAGCCCCATTTAGACTTCTTTCGCCATCTTTTCTGTCCACGGAAGAAAGGAAGCGGCGGCTCGAAGATAGCCGGAGGTGTGTACCTCAATCTGTGTGATGGGATGAAGGCCCAGTACTTGCACTACCCTTGGAACACATCGCTGGACGACTAGTACAAGAAGTGGTTCTACATCCGTGAAGAGCCGAACATGATCACACTATGTGACGTGGGATTCATTCCGGAGAAGAAGAACAGCTGGTCAGAAAAGCCCGAGCACCTGGAACAGATCCAAGAACTACTTGGGATGATCCCGTGGAGGAAACTAGGCGGTCCGAGTGTGGTCGAAAACTTCATCAGCCGAAGGATCTAGCCCTGCCAGAGGAGGGTACATCCTGGCTATGAGTACCAGGGTAGCGCAGATCCAACAAGGACTAGGCAAGAGGCGCTTGATAAGGTCAAAGTCAAAGCTAGAATTGGAGAGCTATTTAACTTAGCTGATCCAAATTATGTCAGATTGAGCGACATCGAGCACGCTTTCAAGCTCGCTCGACCTCCCCCAAAGGTAAATCATTCTGTCTTGTACCTATAGTTTTATGTTGTAACAGAAACTTAATGTGTTATCTCCTTTATGTTTCCTAGATTAATGGTAGAGATAGAGCAACAGTGTTTGTGTCTCCACCCCCTGGTGTAGATTGGCCGCAAGTTGCCGGCCCAACCTCCTAGACTAGCACCGGGATCGAAGACGTCGACTGGGCCATGCTCAGAGTTGGGGACGAGGCAGCGGCCAGAGCTGCTGGTAAGCGGCCGACGGCCAGCAAGCGTCGTCATGCAATCTTCACATTGTCAGACAATGAAACAGAGGATGCAGACATCTTTCAACTCGTCCCTCGAAAGAGGAGGCAACTAGAGCCAATGGATCAAGGTGGCTCCTCCATGCCAGTGGGACCCGCATCGCTGACCATTGAAGTGCAGAGGACAAGTGGCAAAGGGGTCGAGCATCAAGCCCCGACGCCGGTGCTGGTCGTAGAGGGAAACCAGGTGGCACCCATAGAGCATGCGGAGCAAGCACGGCCGAAGAGATGCGCCTTCGCCACATCATTCCACGCTTCCAAGCTGTAAGTATTTGTAACCTTGATGTAAGCTTACAATTTAAATTGAATAATGTCATCTTCTGAACTTATCTTGGATATATTAGGTCGGCGTCCACCGAAAATCCCGACCAACTAGCCAGGTGCATCATGGCTCCGCCAGCAATGTCAGAGAAAACTGCCCAGCAGCAGGCTATGGAGGAACCTATAGTAGAAAGTCCGCCAGAGCCTCAGCAGATGAGCGGCCAGACAATAGTCCCCAAGCAGGTGGTCGAGGGGAGAGCCGAGCCAAGTACAGGTGCTCCGAGTACTAACCCTGCTGAGGGGGACACGTCAGCACCAAGGGTAACAAACCAAACTGAGGAGCAGCAGCCGGAGGTGGAACAGAGCACGTTTGCCGATGCTACGGCCCGTGGGAAAGCCATAGTGATCGCAGAGGCTGCAAACTCCAGACCAGCGCCGCTACCCGAACAAGAGGCCGAAGAGGACGAAGTAGAGGAGGTCCTAGGCTGTCCCTAGGACAAACGACAACATGTATATGTGTCGCGCTGGCGGAATGACCAATGGGTTGTTCATGAAGAAATCCCAGAGGTCGAAGAGACCATTAAAGTTGAATGAGCGGCAAAACGTTTGGTGACGGAAGTCCAGGTATGTTTTGCATTACCACTTGATCCTGCTATCCAGTCAAACTGTCTGACTTAGCTTTTGTACATGCAGGACTTAATGAAGACCGCAAGGTACTAAAAGAAGTGCTTCAACCAGATTGAGGGGATCACAGCAAGCAATAAAGAACTGGCGGCCGAGGTGGAACGCTTGTGCCACCAACTTGAAGCCGCCAACCAGGAGAGGATGGAGCAAGAGGCACAGAACCAGAACCTAGTCATCCAGCTCAGTAACAAAGAGCAGGAAAAAACAAGTAAGATGTCACTTTATCACAACAAGTGCATGACACGTGTTGTTGCATTGTTGGTAGTAACAGCTGTAGTGCAGGCTTAGAAGTCGAAGTAGTCCATCTCCAAGAGGAGAATAGCCATGTGGCCATAGAGTGTGGTCGCCTGACGAAGGACAACAAGAAACTGGCGCACAACCAGTCGCAACTCTAGGACCGCACAACCAAGATGAAGGAGGAACTGAAAAGTAAGTGTTCCAGACCACCTTGCTCATTCTGTTGCCCACGTTATCTTGTCGTGGCATGACATTTTAATGTCTTGTGCGGTTTGCAGTTTTAAAAGTCAATGCCAAGAAGCATCTGGAAACCGTGATGAAAGATCGTGATGCGCCTAGAAATCACCGAGGATCAGGACACATGGAAGAACCGGTGCCAGGAAGTGACAACTGGCATTTTGCCCATCTCAACCTTATCGACCCAGCGCTTACAGAGGAAGTGCCAAGGACGCTGTAGCTTGGACTGGTCGAGAGATGCCGAAAGGCATGGGGATAGTTCCAAGAGTTCATGAAGGAGGTGGGTGAGTACACAGGCGCACATGTGCTAAGCATGGTGCGTGCCCACTACCCCCTGATCGATCTCAAGCACCTAGAGGCTGGGTACCCGAAGGAGGTAGATCCAGACAAGGCTAAGGAGCTTTGGATGACCCAGCTAGACCTGTCTTCAAAGATAATTAGTGACATTAACCTGTGTGGAGGTGGGATAGCACCTGTACAGGGTATGCCATCAACAAGCCAGCTGGAAACGCCATCAGTTGTGAGCCAATCGGCGAAGCCTGCAGTCTCGACTAGCCAGGCATCGGCGGGGCCATCCTCTTCAGCTCGACCAGTACAAGAGTCCCTGAGACTCGAGCGGGATGTCAGAAGTAGCGAGCAGTAGGTGCCGCGTGCCTCGACTAGCCAACAGGATAGGCTAGAGCTATAGAAGAAGGATGTAGTTGTGTTATTGTAAACTTGTACCTCTTCAGGCAAGCTTGTAATAACGTAACTGTATATCATTATAAGCTTATTTGTTTTGTATAAAACATATTTAAGCTTGAAACTTGTGTTGGTGTAACTAAGTGAGAACATGTTAGTGTTCTGTTTAGTTGTACCAGTTTACTCGACACGTCATCCTGAAAAGTTTATACGGCCCTGATTTGCCATGTGGTCAGAGTGTGAGGTGCATGACCTGTGCACACATAGACGCGAACAAGTCAAACCAGGGGGGACCTGCCGATCACACGTAGCATAGAGAGCAGATCCCATGCACGCGTTGGGAGGAACCGGAGACAGGGCCTGCTCCGAAAACCTAGGAAGGAATGGTGGTCGGCTTTGACTGGCTAAGTTAGAATAACCGTAAAATTCGAAGTGACACATCAGAGTGGTCGGGGAAATCATAATAGCTTTATTGAATTAAATTGAAAGTACAAGAGGAGTACATATCTCAGTAGTTAAGCATAGAAACGCCTAAGCTTGTCGATGTGCCATGAATTGGGTACGTCCGTACCGTCCAGGTGAGCTAACCTGTAAGACGTTGGTCGTGTGACTTCCCTGATCGTGAAGGGCCCTTCCCATGAAGTTGCGAGTTTATGGACACCAGCCTGATTTGTCTTCCACTTCAGGACCAGGTCCCCGACCATGAAGAACCGCTCTTTAACGTTCTTGTTGTAGTACCTGCGCAAAACAGTAAGGTATTTGGCTATACGTACGCAAGAATCGAGCCGCTTCTCTTCTGCACTATTCACTTCTAGCTCCCGCACTTCATTGACCTTGCCTTCGTCGAAATTCTCGACCCGTGCTAATCTGAAAGCTATATCTGCTAGGAGGACTGCCTTAGCACCGTAAACCATAAAGTATGGTGAGACGCCGGTGTTATGACTAGGCTGAGTTCTGAGGCCCCAGACTATGGCTGGTAACTCTTTGAGCCATCTTCCGGGAGCTTTGTCATTTTCTCTGTACATCCTCTTCTTCAATGCATCCAAAATCATACCGTTTGCCCGCTGAACCTATCCATTAGCTCTAGGGTGCGCCACCGAGACGTATTTTACTACTATGCTCCTTTCATCGTAGAAGTCCCAAAAAGCGTTCCCAGTGAACTGAGTACCCAGATCAGTGATGATGCTGTTGGGTATGTCGAAGCGGTGGTTGACCTAGTCGAGGAACGTGACAGCCTTTTCTGAGGATGCCTGTACCAGAGGCATGTACTCTATCCACTTAGAAAATTTATCGATCAGCACAAAGACACATGTAAATTTCCCAGGAGCCGGTTTGAAGGGCCCGATCATATCCAGTCCCCAGCATGCGAAGGGCCAAGAGGCTGGTATTGTCTGGATCTCATGTGCTGGTACGTGGATTCTCTTGGCGAAGAACTAACAACCCTCACAGTGGCGGACTAGCTTTTCTGCATCGGCTACAGCTGACGGCCAATAGAACCCTGCTCGAAAAGCCTTGCCGACCAGTGTTCTTGAGGCTGCGTGGTTGCCACAGGAGCCAGAGTGGATTTGGTCCAGGAGATGTTCGCCATCCTCCTAGGTTATACACTTCATCAAGATTTCCTCCTTTGCGTTCTTGCGCCATAACTTGCCATCGACGAGCAGATACTGCTTACTACGACGCATCAGGCGCTCGTTTTCTATCCGATCAGTGTAACCGCTGCCATTTGTCAGGTACTTGATGAAAGGTACTCTCCAGTCGGGCTCATGAGTGGTCAGAGGTGGCTCGGTGGTGCTCGACGCTAGAACCATAGCCACCAATTGCTTGTCTAGAGGCTTGTCGACCGTGGGATCTTCCTCTTCGATGGAAGGCATGAGCAGGTCTTGGACGAATACGCCATGTGGGACTTTGGCTTGGGATGATCCTAACTTTGATAGCGCATCTGCTGCTTGATTTTTATCCCGGACCACGTGTGTGTACTCGATGCCATAAAACCTTCCTTCTAGCTTTCTGATCGATTTGCAGTATGCATCCATCTTTTCATTGGTCGTGTCCCAGTCCTTGTTGAGTTGGTTGATGACCAGAGCCGAGTCTCCATAGACATAGAGACATTTAACACCTAGCTCGACCGCAATGCGCAAACCATGTAGGCATGCTTCGTACTCGGCGGCATTATTAGATGCTGGGAAATAAATCCTGAGGATGTACTGGAGCTGCTCCTTGGATGGTGACACGAAAAGGACTCTTGCTCCTACACCGTCGATGTTGAGAGAGCCGTCGAAGTACATCTTCCAATACTCGTCGGGCCCCTGAGAGGTAGGCGTGCTTAAGTCTGTCCACTCGACGATGAAATCGACGAGTGCCTGAGACTTGATTGTAGTACGGCTTGTGAATTCCAAGGAGAAGGGGCATAGCTCCATTGCCCATTTGACGATGCGCCCGTTCGCATCCTTATTGCTAATGATGTCTCGTAGAGGGTACTTAGTCATGACCACCACACGATATCCGTCGAAGTAATGTTTCAACTTTTGGGATGTTATCAGTATGGCGTAGATCAATTTCTGAATCTGTGGGTACCTGGTCTTGGATTCATTGAGTACCTCACTGATGAAATAGATTAGTCGCTGTACCTTGTAGACGTGGTCGGGCTCGTCGCGCTCGACCACCATGGCAGTGGAGACCACATGATTAGTCGCCGCAATGTAAAGCAGGAGTGTTTCATCTTCTCTAGGAGCAGTGAGGACCAGAGGTGACGTAAGGTATGTTTTCAGCTATGTGAAGGCAACGTCTGCTTCCTTCGACCACTCAAACTTCTCGGATGCTTTGAGCAGTTTAAAGAACGGTAATCCCTTTTCGCCCAATCTTGATATGAAACGGCTGAGAGCGGCCATGCATCTGGTAAGCTTCTGAACATCCTTCACCTTTTTGGGTGGCTTCATGTCCAAGACAGCTTTGACTTTCTCCAGGTTAGGGCGTATGCCATCGTGACTGACGACGTTGCCAAGTAGTATGCCAGAAGGAATACCAAAGATGCACTTCTTTGGGTTTAATTTCCATTGGAATGTGTTAAGGGCTGCAAAGGTGCGTTCTAGGTTGTCAACAAGGGTATGTGCTTCCTTGGTTTTGAAAACTACATCATCAACATAAGCCTCGATGAGGTCGTCTTTTATCTCGTCTTTGAGGCAGGCCTATATAGCGCGTTGGTAGGTAGCCCCGGCGTTCTTGAGCCCGAACAACATGGTCATGTAGCAGTAGGCGCTGAAAGGCGTGATAAAAGATGTCTTGATCTGGTCGTCCTTTTTTAGAGCGATCTGGTGATAACCAGAGTAGCAATCAAGAAAGGAAAGCAGCTCACAACTGGTGGTTGAATCTACAACCTCGTCTATGCGAGGTAAGCCGAAGGGGTCCTTAGGGCAGTGTTTGTTGAGATCAGTGTAATCAACGCACATTCTCCATTCATTATTCTTTTTGCGTACAAGAACCGGGTTAGCTAACCACTCCGGATGATACACTTCTTTGACAAATCTGGCTACCAAAAGCTGTGTAACTTCTACCCTAATTGCCTCCTTTTTGTCGCGAGCGAACCATCGTAGCTTCTGCTTGATAGGTTTGGCCTTGCCGTTGACATTCAAGGAGTGCTCGATCAGGTTCCAAGGTACACCGGGCATGTCAGCAGGTTTCCATGCAAACACATCATGTTGCTCCTCAAGAACCTGACGAGCGCGACTTCCTATTTAGGATCCAGGTTGGCCCCGATAAGGGCCATTTTGCTGGGATCACCGTCGACCAGCTGGATCACCTTGTGCTCCTTGGACTTGACGTTCTTGCGTGGAGCCTCGAGCTCTAGGATCTCCAAGTGGTTGGCCGAGGTCTTCTTGGCGTCGAGCATGGTCTCGGCCATGCGAATAGAGAGGTCGTGAGCCTCTGCTATTTTAAAGTTGTCGTCTTCGTAGGTATAAGCTACGTATACGTTACCCCTGAGGGTTAGCACTCCTTTCTCGATAGGCATCTTGAGCACCAGATACCTATAATGAGGTATGGCCATGAACTTGGTGAGCGATGGTCGACCAAGGATAGCATGGTAGGTGCCGTCGAAGTCAGCGACCATGAAGTTGACGTAGTCGGTGCGGAAGTGGTCCGGGGTCCCAAACTGCACAGGTAGCGTGATCTGCCCGAGAGGTGTAGAGCTCTATCCGGGGGAGAACACCCTAGAACTATGCCTCGTATGGCTTGAGATCCACCTAGGTTATCTTCAGGGCCGGCAGACTGTTCTTGAACAGTATATCGATGGAGCTGTCGCCGTCAATCAGCACTCTGTCGAATTGAACTTTGTTGATACAAGGATCGAGGACTTGGGGAAAACGTCCTAGTTCAAGTATTGTGGCCCATTGGTCTTTTCTGCTGAAGGAGATCTCGCGGTGAGACCAAGGAGGGAGCCGTGGATCGGCGATGAGGTTGTCGGTGTTGGCCACGTTCAAGCAAGCGCGGGCGAGCAGCTTGCGTTCTTGTTTGGTCTCAATGGACACTTTGCCTCCAATGATGGTGTGCACGCGATCGGTTGGCTTAACGTACTTGTGACGGAGATCTACGTCTTCATCGTTGTTATCCTTGTTGCGCTGTTCCCCTACGTTGTTAGGCTTGTCGGATGTATCCGGAGCCTATTGACGTGTGTAGATAGACTTGAGAACGTGGTAATTCTCCATGGTGTGGTTTGACTTGGGATGGAGCTAGCAGGGCCCTTTCAATGCTTTAGCGTAGTCTTCTTCATAGTTACGACGTCCGCCACCTTTTTTAACGGTGTTGACCTCGCCGTCGTCTTCCCGAGCACGCTTGCCCCTATAATCATCATGGCGGTTACGCCGCTGATTACGTTGGTCACGGTGATCGCGGGAGTCGTTGCGCTGGTTGCGGCAATCAAAATTGTTGTTCCGACCATGGTTACCGTGGTAGTCGTCACGGTGTGGGGGGTGGTCGAAGTGTGGAACCCTTGCTGCTTCTTCAATAATTATCTTTTTAGCGTCGTCGGTGTCCGCATATTTCTTAGCAGTGGCCAGGAGCGCTGTAACTGATTCAGGTCTCTTGCGTAGGAGCTTATCCCTTAGGGTGTCGTGGAAGCATAGGCCAGTGATGAAAGCCTCGATTGCCTCGTTGTTGGAGATTGAATCTGTGCCTCCTCCGTGGTCATGGCGATGAAGTCGTCGGAGCCGGTCTTCCAGGTGATCTGGCCGACGGTGAACGTGAGGCCGTTCGGCGTAGCCACGGAGCCGGAGATGATGACCATCTTGTTTGCTTGGAGAGCAGTACGCACACCCCCTACCTGGCACGCCACTGTCGACGAAATATGGTCGGCAGTCTACCTAGGGGTATGCCCAAGGTAGTAGATTATTGGTAGACAGATGCGCAAGCCACAAACAAGACAGTGACGCAAGACAGACACGAGGTTTTATCCAGGTTCGGCCACCAAGAAGGCGTAATACCTATGTCCTGCGTCTGATTGTATTGCTGTATGTCAATGAGAGATGTTTTTTAGAGGGGTCCCCTGCCCACCTTATATAGTCCGGGGGGTAGGGTTGCAGATCTAGAAACTAATCCTAGCCAATTACAATTGCCATAGGTGGCTGGATAAGGACTCCTATTCTAACCGACCAGGATCTTGCTTGATCTCCAAATCTGCCTTGACTCCTTGTGCGGGACTCCGAACAGGTTGGCCGAGCCGCGCGTTGTCTTCCAGTGGACCGGACCCCTTGATCCGGGCCGGCCCAAGCCCAGTCGTAAGGGTATAGGGGTTAATACCCCCACAGCTTCCATCGGTACCTTTTCAGGTTGGCGAACATTTCTTCGAGGTCGGCGATGAGATTATCGACGGTCTTGGACTTGACGACCACATCGTTGATGTAAGCTTTGATGTTGCGGCCTATCTATTGATCGAGGCACATCTGGATGGCGCTTTGGTAGGTCGCCCTAGCGTTCTTGAGTCCGAAGGACATGGTGGTATAGCAGTATGCACCGAAAGGCATGATGAACGACGTCTTGCTCTGGTCTTCTTCCTTGAGGGAGATTTGCTGATAGCTGGAGTAATAGTCGAGGAAGGAGAGCAGTTCACAGCCAGCGGTGGAGTCTACAACCTCATCTATCTGGGTAGACCGAAGGGGTCTTTAGGGCAGTGTTTTTTAAGATCAGTGTAATCAACGCACATTCTCCATTCTTTATTCTTTTTTAATGAGAATAGGGTTTGCTAACCACTCATGATGATACACTTCTTTTATGAATCCGATAGCTAGGAGCCGTTTTATTTCTACCCTAATAGCCTCCTTGTTTGGCACGAATCATCAGAGTTTTTGCTTGATTGGTTTGGCGGTCGGCGAGACATTCAAGGAGTGCTCGATCTTCTCCCGTGGTACCCTCGGCATGTCTACAGGTTTCCAAGCAAACACGTCGCGTTGGCACATAGGAAGGAGACGAGCGCGCTTTCCTATTTGGGGTCGAGGTGAGCCCCAATCTTCATTGTCTTGGAGGGGTCGTCGAGGTCGAGGCCAAGGCTGACTTCCTTGGTTTCTTTGGACTTGGTGGAGGCATGAGGAGGCTCCAGCGATGGGTTCTCGAGGTCATCGGTGGGCACTGTCTTGGTGTTGATGACCACACTGGCCATTTGGATGGAGAGGTCGGTGGCTTCGGCGAGGGTGAGACTCTTTGTCTCAAAGGCGTAGGCAATGGAGAGGTTGGCCCACAGGGCCAGGACTCCTACAGGTGACCTGGGCGGTGGAGAGGTCGTCGTGGTGCTGGTCGGTGAAGCGACTTGGGCGGCGATCAGATCTTGGCGCAGCTGATCGGTGAAACGAGCTTGTGGAGTATGAAGGTCTCTAATCCTGGTGGATCTCATTGACCTGGCAGTGCGTCGCTTTAAGCATGGCGGCAACCTTGGTGACCTCTGGTGTCTGTGGTAGCCGAGCAAGCTCATTGGCGGCCATGGCCAGGTTGGCGCTTGGGGTCCTATAGACGCCGTGTCCATCAACACAGACAAATTCATCGTCGAGGTTGCGGTGGAGTTGGCGTGGACTTCCTTTCGAGTCAAGCTAAGCCTTGGCCATCATAAGGGCAGCCTCGTTTGCTCAGCATTGTGCATGATTGATGTTCCTATTGACGTGGGCGGCACGTTCCTCCTCGGTTTCCCCTTCCCGTGGGGGCCTGTCGACGCTGACATTGAAGATTGCGCCACCACATAAAGGAGGGAGAGGAAGTTGTTCGGCGGTGGTCTCGGCGATAGTCTCCGTAGAGCCCTGGGACTTGAAGTCTAGATTCTCGTCCAAGATGGTTTGGAGGGATGCTCCTGGGCATCGGTCGACGTGTAGCATGTTGATAGCTGGCAGGAGCTGGTCGGCGAGAGGATGGACATCTCCAACCTAGTCGGCGAATTTGCCCCATAGGGACTCTTGATAAGTGGCGGCAACATTGGTGAGCCTGAAGGGTAGGGCCGTGACCCCTAGAGTTTGTCGAGAAGCCTCTGATAGATCTCAATCAGAGGGTGATCTATGCTGAACCATAGTGGTCAGAGCCAATTCTGTGATGGAGATGCAATTGATGAGCTTCTGGCCGACCCGATCGATGGATGCAATCAGATCATCATTGTTGATTTGCCTCCTCTGGTAGCGGGGAAGCAAGTGGTAAGTTGTTGGTGAAGACAACCTTAGAGATGGTTCCAAGATTGGATCTACAGCCGCAGGTGTTGGGGTGATCGGTGCATAATTGATCTACACCAGCTCGATGAGATCTCTTGCCCCGTCAGCATTGATGATCCATGAGATCGATCCGACCATGAAGATCTGATCGGGCTATTGGAGGGACGAAGAGCCTATGGAACGTACCATCTTGTTTGATATAGAAATAGCACGTAGACACTACCTGGTGCGCCAAGTATCAATAGAATATCATCGGCAGTCCTCCGAGGGGTATCCCACGAAGGTAGATTGATCGGCAGAGATGCATATAATCGAGAACAAAAAGGCAACAGAGACACATGAGTTAGACAGGTTCAAGCCATCAGTATGACATAATAACCTACTCCTATGGTCTGTTGGATTGTACTGGTTATCGTATGATATTGCGTGAGTTTGGAGGAGGTCCCTACTTGCCTTATATAGTCTAGGGGATAGGGTTACAAGTCTGTTAGATCTAAGAGATAACCGAAAAGTAATAACAAATTATAGGAATCATGGGACCATACGTATCCTAATAGATCTCATAGTATCTTCAAGATATCTTCCTGGTGTCTTGCGGGAGGCGTCGAGCAGCGTCGTGCCCCGCAAGGCTTCGTCTTGTGGGCTGGGCCGCCCCTGGGGGCGCAGCCCATGTGGTCTACCGTGGGTATCCGGGGTCATACCCCCCACAATTTCACACCCTCCCCTGCTTCTTGCTGTGGCTTGACGCACCCGTGCACCAAGAAGAGAGCAGCATCCTCCTTCCCTGGTTGTGTGACATGAGCCTTCCCACTGTGGCATGGAGGAAGGCGGTAGTCCTTGGCCCAGTGGCTGGACCTACCGTAGTTGTTGCAGGTGTCTTCTTGGGTCACCTTGCACTCGCCAGCGGTGTAGCCATCAGTGCCTGCCTGGCCCTAGGGCCCCTTCTCCTCCTTTTCTTGCCACCATGTGGTCGTCGGCGATGCTCCTTGGAGGAGCCGGATGGTCTGGATCCTACCTCCTTCTTCTTCTTCTCGAAGGTACGCCACTGCTCCATCGTGTATAGCAGCTTGCCTCCGGCGGCGCTCGGGTCGGCATGAGGCCCCTTTTCACAGTCCTGCACGGCCTTGAGCCTCCTGGTCACGTCCTCGATGATGAGCTGCTCGAAGTCAAGAAGCGTCTCGATCGATATGATGATCTGTGCATACTTCTTCAGCATGCAGCGGAGGAATTTTTCCACCACGCGCTCCTCCATGAGGTCGGTGTCGCCGTTGCATGCCATCTGCTCCATTAGGTTGGTCAAGCGAAGGGCAAAGTACTCGACTTACTCACCTATCTGAAAGGCGAGACCTTCCCACTCCACTCGGAAGCGCCGCAATGTCTCCTAGCGCACGCGATCTTCGCCGACGCACGTCGCGGCGATGGATTCCCATGCCAGCTTCGCCGTGGCCTTGTTGGTGAGGGAGGCGCCGAGCTTGGTGGGGACGACGGTGCACAGGGCCTCCAGTGCCCGGCGATCGTCAACATAGTTGACACCACCGACGTGTACCTCCTCCCACGACCATTGGCCCTACAGCTCTGCATCAGCAGGCTCCACTCATGGTAGTTTGACTTGGTGAGCATCGGCCATGGCATTCCTGCTCCGAGTCATGATAGACCGTCTACAACACCGGGGAGCACCTGCGGCAACCACGACGCCAATCTGTTGACGGCAACTAACGGTGGCGCCCGTCCAAGCTATGTGATCCTCCAACATGCTCTGGCTCCCACTCCATCTCGACGCGCAGCGTCGCAGCGGCAGCCACCATGGCTTGCGCCGCAGCCGCTGCCTCTGCAGCAGCAAGGCGCGTCGCGTGGTCTCCGGCTCCGGCTCCTGCTGCGTCACCGCCGAGGTTGATCACCGCACCGGCGGCAGTGCGCGCTCTCGCGATCTGGCTCTCGGTGGACATGGCGCTCGCTCACTCAAGAAGCCTAAGGCTCTGATACCAATTGTTGGCCCAAATAGATCTCATATTCAGAGTTGGGAATTACTAGAGGGCAGTTTGGCCCTTGACCGCTTGGATTGAAAGGAAATACAACGGCTTGTCCTGATACAAGTGTGTGCCCCTGTTTTTTTGGGCAGAGGGCAGCATCTTCTTTCTACTTGCTCTAGCATATTTTCTAACCACTAAAGTGGATGCTGAGCATATTCCCATTACAATCGCTTGGAAGCCAAAAAAAAAATACAGAAATGTAAGATACAAGTGCTGACGAGTACTAGGCTTATCTGTCACACCAATTACCCTTTTGAAATTCTTATTGTGTTTCCAGTAGCGCTGACGGTGACAAAAAGTGTCCTCCCTTTCACTCTTTGGCCTAACAAACCAGGTTAAGGCAAGGTACCTTTTTTTGCATCAGATCTTACTCAGCAAAAGGTACTTTGTACCTTCGTTTGTTTTGTAGTTAATGTGAAAACTTAAATTCCATGGCCATGTATTTTATATTACATTTGGAATTTCGTGCATTAAGCGTTATACTCTGTTACCGACTTGATTATAACAACACTCTGACATGCAATTCTTGCTTCTGACTTAAATCTGCGATTTATCAACTAACAATATGTGATGAATTTTATCTTTTTACATGGCTGTAGTGTCTTAATTGTTGCAATTTTCTTTAAAGATGCAAGGACGGTGAACTTGTCAGGAGGTGTCATTCATGTCTCTAAACTGTTAAAATATATTTTTTAGGTCCTCAAATTTGTCTTTATGTTTCATCTAGGTCCTAAACTTTTGAATTGCTATTTTTAGACCCAGGACTTGTCTCAGTGTGTCATCTAGGTCATTGAACTTGTCATAGTGTCGCTGAGGTCTAAATAGAACCAATCTACTCGACATCACGATGCCATATTGGTTGGATCCACACCTTATTCTTAATTTGAGCAAGAACTTAATGGGAAACCTTGCAATAGGTCGCCTACCTCTTTTGTCTAAGGAGCACTAACTTTAGTCTTGCCGCCACCACTATTGAGGTCATGGCCTTTGATGTGGAGGATGATGAAGGCATATGGGTTAGGGATGGTTAATCGATGACTGTGATGCGAAGTCACACTAGATTGGGAAGCGGAGAGAAGGGGAGAACATGGAGATGGAGTTAGAAGAGGGAGAAAGAGCATGTAGATGGAGCGCTGATCAACATGTGGGGTTGGAACCCATCTATACCTAGATGAGACACCGTGACAAGTTCGAGAGCCTAAAAATGAAAATTTAGGAGATCCAAAGATGCCAAGACAAGTTTGTATGCTTGAAAATGCATTTTGAGAATTCGAGCACCTAGGTAGCACAATGATTTAAGGACCATTCGTGCATTTTACTCTTCTTTAAACAATCAAAATGTTTGCAGACAGAGATTTGTCATATCTTTTTAATGCTAATAACAGTGTCTTGGATTGCGATTCCTCAAAGATTGCATCGCTATCCTGTACAATCAATCGAAATCCTCTAGATAGATTCTACTGATGCCAGCAGGAAGGAAATTGGTTAGTGGCATTATTATTCAGAAAGGGGAGACATGCTGTTGTTACATTTGGTGCTAATGTAAGAGATTTATTTGTTTGTCCCACTTGGAGGCGAAGAATTAATGTCTATGGATGGAAATGAAATGTTGGATTTAACTACTTTTGGCCTAGTCGCAGATGAGCATTTAGGATGACTTCGAAGTTTGAATAATAATACTTTTCTCAGTTCTTGAGAGTTGATTCGAGTCAATCTGATCCTGATATTCCAAGGACTGTTCTTTCTGCTCACCAAGACACCAACCATGCATATCTATCTGTCTTCATAATAATATCATATCAGAGGTTGGTGACACTTCAATTCTACAACAACAACAACAAAAATACTCTGTATCTTTCTTTAGATAACTCCACGCATAGTCTTGCGTTATTACCGTTTACACATTACAATTACCAGAGAGCTGGGACTGGGCCACAACACCTTTTTTCTCATTATTGGAGCTGGTCTTGACTTGTTTCCATTCTTGCACTCTCCAGTGACTTCTTTCCATCAACATGCAAGCAGTAGTAGGCTTGCACGCACCTCACCTCTGAATCCCATAAGATTTCAGGAAAAGGAGGCATCTCAGAAAGACAAGTACACCCGCAATGCAAGATCGATCTCAAGGACCACGTGCCATGTCGTCCCCCTCGTGATCCACGATGCCGCCCATGTTGCACATGCCAATGATTTCACAAACACAAACAGTGTAGTATCATTCATACCTACATTGCCAATAAGCTACTGTACGTTGAGTCTGGTCAGAGGCCGGCCGGCCGGCGTATGGGCCTGCGGAGCGGAGAGGTGCTGCACTGGGCACAGCTTTTGCTTTCCATTGACACCTCGCTCCTGCCTCTTTCTTTATTCCGTTGATTTCTCAACGACTGGCCTTGTTCATCGTCTTGCTTGCCTGGCACCCTGCACCCAGGCTAATAAAGCTCTTGGTGGGTGGCGCAGCCGCACGTTGTGATCCTGCGTGGCTCTGGGGCTTGATGTCCGTTTCACACAACAGGCTATTTGCTATTTGGTGGTGTGATGATCCGAATGGCCGTGGACATGGACGTCCAGTACTCCTACTCTTTATCCTATTATTAGGCACGCGGCACGCCCAAGTCCTACTAGTACTTGTAGTAGTGGTCAGTACAAGGAAATAATGGAATATATGTGCGGTTTCGGGCTTCCTTCTCTCTGGCTCCCTGCCCTGCCATATGGGCATTTTGGGTCATAAGCATTGACTCGTCTATTATTATATACACGGAGTAAAATTTCATATGCATGGTTAGTTTGACAACCTAACGTTTTGGTTTAATCTTTTGATGAGCTAGAGCATAAGATTGGGAAGCTTTAACATGACAATGCCATATAGGAGATTAATCGTTGCATTTTCGCGACATCCTTTTGCTTAATCCATTTTTTTTTCCTCCACGAGCACGTTTTATTTGCTTGTTAATCTAATTGGTCGAAGGCGGTGCGAGCCATGTCACCCACAAGAACTACTACAAGCCATAGCCATTGGTGCGGTTTAGTCAACTTTCAGACTACCATCACTGTCTCGTGATGTCTCTCAATGCATTTTACACCTCATGCAACTAATACCACAACTTTCTCTTGCCTTTATACTTTTGTTATGATATGATAAGTGCGCTGCTCACTGTTGTGCGTGCTGCTACTACAGTATCAACGTTGGATAAGCGTTCCATGCATACTTTCTCCAATGCCGTCTTCCTCCCATTGCCTGCTAGCCGCCTGCTATATGGATTCTAGATTGCATAAGGATATATATGGATTCTATGGTGCACAGATAAGCAGTCCGGGAGGTCGGAAAGATATAAAGTAATGTTATCCATCCATCAGTTAATCACTTAATCTTGTATTCTTGTGTCATCGACTCCGTGTTGAATTGAGGTACTCTTTGATTTATTTTAATTTTAAGAATATTGATAACTTTCTTTTTTCTAGTGATGAGCAGCTGAGTTATGGAATGATTCCATAAACTTACGAATTATTCATGAAACTAAATAAAAGATTTGGAATGATCAAATAAATATGTTTTCTTGTGGCAAATATGTTCATATCATTTTCAAATTGAATGAGTGGTAGAAATGAAATTTATTTTTATTTATGTAAATAAACTACGACATATATGTTAGGTTATAAATTTTTAGTTGTTTTAGTTTTATCCTAAGTTAAACTTCTCTAACTTATCAATTCTATAGAAAAATATGTCAACACCCACAATACCAAATAAATGTGCAATCTCAAGACATTTTATGGTACATTTAACGAAACTAATTTGATATATGTTCTTGATGTACTATTACCGTATTTTCCCATAAAGTTGGTTAAATTTTGAGAAGTTTGACTTAGGGTGGTGAAAATAAAATGACCTACAATTCGGGATGAGATGGAGTACGCACTGGTTCCACTAACTATAAAAAGTAAGTGCATTGGCTAATTGAAAATTAGGTCGTCACTAAGGCAGGCACATTTCGAAAACCTCCTCCTAACAGCTCAGCATGATGAGAAAGATTGGATGGGTCCCTAAGAAGAGAGAGAGAGAGAGAGAGAGAGAGAGAGAGAGAGAGAGAGAGAGAGAGAGAGAGAGAGAGAGAGAGAAAGAGAGCGCAAAACTGTGCATGGAAACTGAAATCCATCAGGTTAAGGTTGGTGCAAGTTGTAGTGGGGAAATTTGTTGATTTCCACTTATATTCCTCACAAATAAACTTGCTAAACTGTATTTCGTCGTCATAGTACGTTTCCTTTGCTAATAAGACCTCTTGTTAAATCTGAACACTTGATTATTGCAGATTTGATGTTTGGCATTAATCCGCAGTCTTTGGAACGCCATACGTTGGGGATCGGAAAGTTGCTAGTGTGCACCCGTCTGATAGCTTGCAATCAGACCAGCATGTCGTGCCTGCCTTGTCTGTGGGAGTGTGGTGTGGGTAGGTACCATGCATGCATGAGGGGTCCTGTACTGTCAAGTCAACCAAATCACACTAACAAGGAACTTTCCCTCAATCCACTACTATATGATTTGGCAGCATTCTCAAGCTCTGTGGAATGTGGATGATGACTAAAGATTGGGAGCGTTGAGGATTATGCATGGTCTTCAGGCATCAGATTTGTTTTGTCAGGACATTACTCCATTATTAGTTTGACAACCCCTACTTCCGCTGTATGTTTATTTACGGAGGGAAAATAGCAATATGTTCATTCCATTTTAATTTTCTAGTACTCTGTATATACTTATTTTTTTTGGGTCCTAGCTTATTTTTTTGGGCCACATCCATCGCTGATGGGAAAAGGCCGGACCGCTGGTGCAATGCTAACCTTCGATGGGCCACACAGCAGCTATGACAACCCACTAGCTCTAGCTCAGTTGCCTCCCAGCTATTTTCTAAATTGTAACCTGGCCTTATATATGATGATGAATGTGATGCTAATCTACTGTATAAGATAAAAAAGTAGTATATTATTATGCAATATTATTAGCGTGGACTCAACGTAGGCATGCAAGATAAAAATTGTGAGAAGTAAACTAATAATTACTACGTACTATATTATGGTGGGCGACAAGTGCTTGCCCAGTGACATTGCTTGCATGCTTCTCAAACAAGTGCATGTCACACATGTATGACAAAAAAGCGCACAGAACACACGTGTACGTGGAGCCAACAAGATCACACTGACTGGTACTATAAAATAACTTGGTGTGGAAGCAAATCATGATATCGATCGATCTCACCAAAAGAATAATACCTTGCTTAATGAGTTGCATAGGACCGGTGGCTAATGACCGGTAGAGCTAGTCATGATTATACGTGGGACCATGCCTTGTCACATTGATGGCTACACCACTGCATCGTTGGATGCTTCTCCAAATCTCACTTGGTCTTGCCCATTAAACAAATTCTCGCATTTCTAGTGTTAGCTAGTAGCTATCAACATCATGGTCTTTACTGGTGGATTTGGAGGTGACCATATATATATAATTAGTTAGGGGAATCTAGCTAATAGACATGGGTTTGTTTAGTGTTGGCATAACCCACATGCGTCATAGAAAACAGTTCGCAGGTACTGATGGGCTGATTGGATTGAGAGACCCATATTTTGGTGACATATAAGGATGCAAAGTGGGTAACCAACGGTGTTTTATGGATCAGCTAGTTTAGATCATTTCTCCAACGTATTACGTGACATGCCATTCTAGTTTTTTTTTAAGTAAGTTTTGGATTGACCTGCCTGTGACTCAAAACATATCGGACTCGCATCGTAATTGACACCACCTTACTCTTTTCCCAGTCTCTAAACTTACTGCATATAAGCTAAAATAAATGCAGGGCTCTTTGTATCCAATCGGGTACCAAATTTAGTTCACTTATGAAAAATAAGATTTAATTTTAATGGAGATTCTAGGGTGTGTTTACTCTTGTGCCACATGGAAGCTATAACAAAGGCCTTATGATCAAGCTTCACGGGTTTACCTTGTTTAAATATGCATATACAGATATACTGTACAATCTAAGTAGCTAGGTGAGGGTGTGTTGAGATGATGCAATAGGCAAAACCAGTGTACCAGGTTTTCCCCCTCCTACACAGGGAAGCTATAACCAAGGCAATATAGGTCTATTTGGTTACCTGCCATTCTTCTAGCCTGGCTAGAAAATAAGCCACGCAAGCCCAAGACTACCCCTGGCAAGCCAAGTTGGACTTGTTTGATTGCATACACTGTCTAAGCCTAGCTAGCAACTAGTGTGTCTGGTTACTGGTTTGGCTTGGATAGAGTCACCTCTTCTTTGTGCAAGTAACTTCACCACCTTTGAGATAGTTCGTTGAACATGTGGCTCTTATAGCACGTCGCCCGTCTCCGACTGACACCGCATGCTCCCAAGACGCGCGCGTGAGCTCAATGCCGAGGTTGCCAAGGAGGGAAACGACCACCGCGCCACGCGAGGTCTGGGCGATCGACCCTGCCCTGCGAGCGGGAAGGAGGTCAAGGTGCGGCGGGTGAGCGTGGAGGAGCGGGAGGCGTGATCTCGGATTGAGGAGAGGTGAAGGAACCAATGGAGTGGTGGCGAAGCATCGGGAGGTGACACGAATGGACACGGGCGCTAGCCAAGCCAGGCTTGCAGAAAACAGAAAATGGACGCATTTCCAGCAAGCCAGGCTGCAGGGTGGTAAGTGGCTCATCGAGGCCTGGCTAACGGCCCAGGGAACTAGACACTGCCAAGGTGGTTTTCTAGAGCCTTGTTATGGTTTGCCACCTAACCAAACAGATCCTATGTACATGATGGCGCACGTGCAAAGACGTGCAAAGATATCCCACCATAAATCCATTGGTGGCAATACGACTTTGTGATGCCCATAATGTACATTTCTCTCTAGTGCATTTGTTGAACATATTTTATTGTAGTGTGAATTGTATTCTTATCTCGTGTCACATAGCTAGTGGAATTTATTTAGCATTGGAAAAGCATGTTTTGCCCATTTTTTTCGAAAAACAGAGAACTTTTTTTTTGCTGCACATGTCACTGGAATATTTATAGCTTCTGAGATTCGGATAACACTAGATAACGTTTTAGCAAATTCTCAGAATAATCAATAAGCAATATACAATATTTAATTTGTGCTAGGGCGGAGAATATATTCTTCATACATTTCTTTGCATTTTTCACTTTTATAACAGCAAATACTCAAATCATTGTCCTCTCTTCATTGTAATTATGGCTTGATTAGTAAACATTTTAGCTTTATTCTTTTTTGATCTAGATATGAAGCATGTTTTGAAATCACATTGATTTGATCTATTGATGTGAGTTTTTATCCATCGTAGTCAATGTAATATTTGCACATTACGTGTCAACGAATATAATGGAACAAATTCACATAGTACTTCCCAAAAATATGTTCAGAGCTCCAGATGTCAGAGCTCCAAAGAATACAAGACACCAGTGTTGGCTTCATTGATCCTTATATCGTATTCAAAACCGATATTATTGTCAAGGACCACTGGGTATCTGAAGCACAGAGGAATATCATGAAGTTCTTCGTGAAGCAGCACGACAAGACAACAATACTTTTCCCGTACAACTTTGAGTAAGTGTTAATAATAATGTAGTCTACACATTTTATGTAATATCAATACAACTTATATGCATGTACGTGTGTGTATAAACCAATGCAGTTTTCACTGGATACTCATTGTCATTGAGTTAAACTCAAGTCGGTTACTAATCTTTGACTCGTTGAGAAAAGAACGGGCACTATACCAAGATATGATAGATATTATCCAGGGGTAATTTCGATCTCTCGCGCACAACTATTATTGAATAGACTTTGCCATAATTTATTAACGATCGTACATTATTGGTCGCACAGGGTTTGGAAAGAGTTTATTCGGCAACATCGCAAGGATTGCAAGGCACCACTTAATGTAGTTGAAATACCAGTAAGTTGTACTATATACACTTCCCCACGTGTTTAATTACTATATCGTACTTCAATTTACGTGTGAGATGATGAGAATAATCTTCTTCTCGTACAGTGGTGTTTGCGGCAGGAACCAGGTAATAACTTGTGTGGATACTACGTTTGTGAATTTATCACTGCGCACATAAGAAGAACTCCTGAAGATGTCCTCAGAGTACGTATATATCAATATTTATTTATTTTTAAAAGAATATATATACATATATGTGTATTAATACTTTTCCTTTTATTTCAAATGCAAGACTGAATGGTTGAAACGAAGGGTCATGCAAAAAGACCATCTGAAAGCAGTTCAAGAGTCAATAGCAGGATATCTTCTAGAAAAAGTGCTAAATCCCAACGGCGAGTTCTACTTTGATCTTAAGGAATAAATGATGTAAATTAAATGTTTATTGATATCGTTATTTTCGAGAACAAGATTATGAAAGTGTTGTATATACACATATATATATATATATATATATATAATATATATAGTTTCATACTTTATTCGAATATAATAATGCTCAAGATGAGAATTAGATGTAATTATATGCATGCGTGTATTTATATTAGCAACGTAGAATACGTACATAAAAACATATTATATATTAAACAAATACGTGTAACTGAACTGAAAACAAATTAAACAAAAAAAAAAGAAAAAGAAAAGGAACCGTTAGTCCCAGTTGGGGTTACCAACCGGGACTAAAGGGTGAACCATTAGTCCCGGTTGGTAACCCCAACCGGGACTAAAGGGTGCGCCAGGTTCGCTCGGCTGGAGGGCCTTTAGTCCCGGTTGGTGTTACCAACCGGGACTAAAGGTCCCTCTTTAATCCCGGCTCGATGACCCGGGACTGAAGGTTCCACCTTTAGTCCCGGGATCGTTGTCCCGGCGCGGTAACCGGGACTAAAGGCTGTTACCGCCTGGGACAACAGGTCCATTCTGTAGTAGTGAATGGAACAAATTCACATAGTACTTCCCAAAAATATGTTCAGAGAACATTTGACCATAGCTAGTTCTAGCATTTGTAGCTATAGGTAAAGTATAAACGTTCTTTGGATTTTTTTTTTCTTTTTGCTGCACATGTCAGCTGGCGACAGTGGGATATAAAGCCGAATAACATTTAGCAAATGACCAAATCAATTAATTATAGGTTAAAGATCAATGTTTTGGCAAGGAGAATATATTCCTTTTACCACTGAGTTTTTTTTTTAAAAAAAATTCACTAGTAAATACTTCAATGATTGTATTCTGTTTAAATAGTTTACGGCTTGCACTATTTTCTTTATGTCAGTACCTATCCCCATATATTTATCCAATTTTAATATAGGAAACATGTTTTAAATAACATTTATTATTTCTTATATTTATTTGAGTGTGCTATCATCATAGTCATGGAAAAAAGAGTAAGAGCCTCTTTGGTTCAGCTATGAGCTATGAAAAAGCTACTATGAGCTGTGGAAAATATGTGTGTTGTGAAAAAGTTATAGCTGTTTGGTTGAAACAATATGAGACCTACCCCCTATCCCTTTATCTCCTTTAAAGAGCATCTCTCTATTTCTACCATATTGGAAAAGCAGAAATCCAAAAGCTATAAGTAGGGTTCAAGGTGCTGCGAAAATTGTACTAGCGAAAGCAGCTCAGATTTTACCAGTTTGGTTGGTATTATACTTTTTGTCAGCAGAAGCACTTTCTAGAAGGTAAATTAAACACAACCTAAATCTCAAATATGCTTCTAGTAAACATAGTAAATCTAAAAATAATTTTTGATCAGTGTAACCGTGTTATATTTTCTTTTGCGGGTAGTGTAACTGTGTTATCTAGCAAATACAATGAACACATGTGTGAATTGATATTTGGAGAAATTATGTTATAATTTTTTAATTCACATTAATCATAGGCAGTGCATATATAGGGTTGTTAGTTCTATTGGCCAATGACCGCATGGCAGCATTATATTATAACATTTGTGGTAAATGTAATATTTTTTCTAGTTTTTCACTTGGACTTTATTCACCACTATCTCTACCCCATCAATACATGCGTGTCAGTGTTTCAACATACTAGCTAAAACCCCGCATGTTGCTGCAGGCCACCTAGCAGGATAGATAAATTTAAGTATAAGCATCAGTATTAACACAGAGAGCTAAAAATGATGATGTGTAAGAGAATGTATAAAATATTGCAGTTTCTCAAGCAAAGACAACACACTTATGCGAGTAAGTTGGAGTTAAGCGGTGAACTTCTGATAAGTTCTTTGGTTTGAACCATGTCACATGCTATAAAATTGTTTAGTAGCTGAAGTTGCATGCTCTTAAAGTGCAAATTATTTCGAAAATCATCAGACCTGTACATCAGATGAATTTAATCTCAATTTGAGCTTTTCATGAACAGAAGCCAGATAGAACTTTAGCTATGCGGAGGAAGGCTTGTAACAAAATGCTGATCTCTTTCTTTGTATCGATCAAGATATCTGCGATAATTACTTTTTCTATCGTGCTAATCAGTGGATTAAATAGAAGATAGATGTCTTGGATCTTGGAACAACAGAGTAGCCAGGGAATGTGCTAAAAACATTATGAGTAACTCATTCATTAGCACACTGCAATCCGTGAATTGTTTTTCAATGGAATTCCCAAATACCTCATTATTGCTGATTATCAACTTCTGTTTGCTTCTCGAAGTACACATATAAGTTACCTATCGGTCTTGTAATGGGAGTCATATAATTATTTTTTTCTTGATATTGTTAACAAAGTCAGGAGTATATATACGATCTAAAGAACGGATATATAGTTCACAACAGTATATAATAGCAAGAAAGGTTAAATTATTACTAACATGCAAGGTACTACAGTACGCTTACCGTAAACTGTTTGAATATTTATTTATATAAGAAAAATGATTTTAAGTTAAGGAAACAGGATGCCTCAACGTGGATATATGTAGAGTCCACAAGTTAAAAATAGTCCATAACATTGGATCATAATGCAGTAGCGTTTGGGTCATGGATTGGATGAGAGCCCATGGGCACGTGGGATGAAATGGAGCCATAGCGGAGTCAGTGAAGATCACCAACTTCCTGCTGATACGGACATCGAGGTCGGGGTGAAGGAAAGTGCATGCAATTAGGCGGCAAAGACACTGCATCTTTGCTTAAATAGCACATCAATTACAGAAATACAGTCCTCTCAGAGTCCATTCTTTCACGGTTGTAAGACCACGTATGCACAGACCACAATAGCAAAGCTAGGGCAAATTCGAGAGGGAGGATGGTGGTGGTGGGGAGGTGCGCTCACTACTGGAAACAGCAACATTGCCGAGGGCAAAAGACTTTGCCGAGGGTCTGATTTCGGGCACTCGGCAAATCCTTTCTTTGCCGAGGGCCGCCCTCGGCGAAGCTTAGCCCTCGGCAACGGCTCGTTCGCCGAGGGCCGGACCCTCGGCAATCAACGGCCCACGGCAAAGGCCCACCTTTGTCGAGGGCCGGGCCCTCGGCACAGTACCGCCTCTCGGCGACCTCGGCCGAGCGTGACGGCGGCACCGGCCGTCAGCCTTTGCCGAGGGCTCGGCGTTAGGCCCTCGGCAAAGAATTTGGAAATAAAAAAATAAAACTCTTTGCCGAGGGCCCGTTGTACAGGCCCTCGGCAAATATTTTGAACGGGATGGCGCCGGCGGAAATAAAAAGAAAACATCTTTGCCGAGGGCCTTGGATGTTGGCCCTCGGCAAAGAAATTAAATAAAAAAAATAAAAAAATCTTTGCCGAGGGCTCTGGATCTAGGCCCTCGGCAAAGAGGGGACCCCATATAAAAAAGGGAACGGCCGGGCGGGCGGCCTTATCCCAAGCCGCGCCCGCCCGAGCCGCCACTCGCCCGCCGCCGCCGCCGCTGGTCCGCCGCCGCCGCCGCCGCGCACGCCACCGCGCGCTCGGCCGCCGCGCGGACGCCGCCGCCGCGCAGGCCGCCGCGCAGGCCGCCGCCGCGCACGCCACGGCGCGCTCGGCCGCCACGCGGACGCCGCCGCCGCGCAGGCCGCCGTGCGCTCGCCCGCCGCCGCCGCGCAGGCCGCCGCCGCCCCTCCCCCGTCGCCCCCCGTTTCCTCCTCTCCTGTCGTCTCGCCCCGTCGCCTGCCCACGGCCCGCCGCCGCCCCGGCCGCGTCCTCCGCCGTCGTCGCCCGGAAGGTTCGGTGCCTCTGCTCCCTCCCCAGTCTCTTCTTTACAAAGTCACCTTGATTTCGCAATCTTGACCTGAAACCTTGAAATGTTGTTATTGAGCATCATTGTATTGCTTTTGCATGGATTAGTCTTTGTTGCTAGTGAACTGATGATTATTTCTGCATAACTGATCCGTAAAGGGACGTTTGAAATGATTCTACTACAAAGCTTAGCAAAATCTGAATAACAACATTTATGCTCGCTATTAAGTATGAATGGAATTAACTCCTATAGGAAGAGAAAAGTGTAATGTGCTTACTTACAGCCCGGAAAATTTAGGATTTACTGGTTCAGTACTTTTCTGTAGTTGCACTTGTTTTATTCACTGTCTAAGCGGGTCATGTTTTGAAGCAATTACTTGGGCATGCAATGCAGGTGGTTCTGGATAACGGCCTCGTCTGGACGACCTTGCCGTCACCTTCACTTCCCCGTCCCTCGGTCGAGTAGAAGGTAAAACCATGGGTTGTCGGCCATCGCGCCGTTTTTTGATGTGGATGGCCTTCGTGCCTCCCATTGTTGATGTGTCGGCCTTTGTGCCGTGAATGTGGGTGTTGGCCATCGAGCCGATTTTTTTTGCAGGTTTTGGAAACCTCCCCGTACAGGGGAGGTTCTGCCAAAATTTTTAACTTATACCCTTTTTTTTTTGCAGAGCAGAGGACGTCAAAGGAGCTTCAGAGTAGTCGATCGTCCTCGTCGGCGCTGCGACTCTCCACTGCCCCGACTCGCCACTGCCCCGCTACCCTGTCTCCACCGCCACCTTAGGTATAAACAACCTCTACTCCTGTATCTTTGTCGTAGACTGCCACTCACCATCAAGGTAGCAGGAGTCTCCCCGGATTCAAATCGGCATATGTAAGTGATTTTTCTTCTATTTAGTTTCACGCTTAACGTATGCCTAATTGCTCACCACTTGCCGCCTTTCTCGCAGGAGGCTGCGCACCTGGACGAGGATGTCTCGATGTTCACGGCGTGGGCTATGTCCCACCAGACCAGGGTGGCCGGCGACGTCACCTGGGACCCGGCTGCCCCTCGCGAGGCATACTCCGACCCTAACGTGTACACTAAAGTCCAGGAGTACACGTCAGCGGTACAGCAGCGGCACGGGCCAGAGTACGACGTCCGCACCGAGCCCATTGATGCCGAGGCCATCATGAGGCTCGGTGGCGGCAGGAAGCACGGCCGGACGTGGATTGCGAACGCCGCCATCGACCCCACCACTGTTCCCACTCTGAGCCAGCTCCGAGCACAGAGCACGAGTTCCAGCCAGCCCATACGCTCACGGCCTACTCCGACACTGCAGCAGGTCGATGCGCTCGAGGTAATTCTTGTTTTACTTGTCGTAAATTAATATTCTCACACTTGAGTTAGATTTGCATTACTGAAATATTGGAGTGCAATATTGCAGGCCCAGAACAACGAGAAGACGGCGCAGATCACGGCCCTCACTGCTCGGCTGGAGGCTGAGCAGGCCGCTCGGGAGGCCCAGGAGGTCAGGATTGCAGAAATGATGCAAATCATGCAAGCTCTTGGGCAGAAGACGGGTGTGCCTGTGCAGATGTCAGCTCCTCCGCCTCAGGTGCCGCACGCGTTTGCAGCTACTCCTGTAAGCGTTAAAGTTCACTTCTCGCTTGTGTGACATAGAAACCCAGAGAACACTAGCTACTGATTTGCTTGTATGACATAGAAACCCAGACAACACTAGCTATAAAAAATTTGATAGGTTTCTGTCTAAATACTAAAACTTTAGTCCTAGAATAATTACTGCAATCTCACATAAGCATATAATTGTTTGTGCAGCCTCAGTCGGCGGGTTCCAATAACCCCCCTCGTGCGTCACCTGATTCTGGAGGCTTCGTTACACCACCCTCGACGCAGAGGCCAGACGGTTGGGAAGGTTGGTGACGCAGAGGCCAGACGGTTGGAGAGGTTGGCCAGCCTCAGTCGGATTTGAACTTGTGGACTTGACACTTGAGTTAGATTGTGGACTTATGGAATTGTTGAATTTGGACTTGTGATGATACATGTGATGATCTATGTGATATCTGTGAGATATATGTGATATTTGTGAGATATATGTGATGATTGTGATATTTATGGGATATTTCTGCTGTTGAATATATATATATATATTTTGTCTGCATGGAAAGCAAGAAACAGGTGGAATGTTGAAAATTTTCACTGGTCTTTGCCGAGGGCATTGACCATAGCCCTCGGCAAAGAAATTCCCAGGAAAAATTAAAAACAGGTCTTTGCCGAGGGCCTTAACCATAGCCCTCGGCAAAGAAATTCCCAGGAAAAATTAAAAAGTAGGTCTTTGCCGAGGGTTTTGAACACAGCCCTCGGTAAAGAAATTCCGAGACAAAAATAAAAACGTAGGTCTTTGCCGAGGGCCTTCGATATAGCTCTCGGCAAAGAAATTCTGAGAAAAAAAAAGAAAATAGGTCTTTGCCGAGGGCCCTGCGGTATAGCTCTCGGCAAATAAATTCCAAAAAAAAAAGCTCTTTGCCGAGGGCCTGTATGTCAGCCCTCGGCAAAGACGCCGTGGAAAATAACCGCGTACCTAACGGCTACTTTACTTTGCCGAGGGCCGCCGTTAGCCCTCGGCAAATACTTTGCCGAGTGCCCGATAAAAGGCCCTCGGCAAAGACTCCTTCGCCGACGTTTTTTTTCCCGAGGGTTCTTCACCGAGGGCTGCCCTCGGCAAATCCTTCGCCGACGGCTGAAGAGCCTTTGCCGAGGGCTTCAGGCCCTCGGCAAAGACCCTGCGTCCAGTAGTGGCTTGCTAGGTGTGGATATTTAAACTGCAACTATAGTCAAAATTTGATCCTGGTATTGATATTTTATTTTTTTCGTGGGTGCATCCGCACCCATTAGCTTCAACGTTGCTTCGCCACTGCATACCTATGATCATATTTTTTTAGTTTTACTATTGAGATGACAATATAAGCCTATGACTAAAATGTATGCTAAAAATGTGTTAGATATGTTATAATAGGTCATAGGGTGCAAGGTTAAATTTTGATCAAGATATGAGTTGAAATAGAGAAGAAATGATGAAGATTCAACAACGGAGCATTCACCGGATCACTTGATCAGACCTGTCAGATCATGCGGTGGAGGCCAGTAAGTCAGTCAAGAACATAGTGCCCACCAGATGGTACAGCGAAAAGAAGAATCACTTGATGGATCATCTGGTACTCATCAGCGAGAGTTGGCATAGTTGAAGACCTAGAGATCAATGCCACCGGATGATATGGTGCAGCACAATAGCAACCTGGCACATCATCCAGTGAAGATCAGAGCCATGGCAATGGTCAAGACCAACGGTCTGATATCCCACCAGATGGGTGGACAATAAAGGGTAAGCAACAGATCATCAGGTGAAGAGGGCCTACTATCAGTGAGTGAAGATCCAACGATCGACCAGGGAATATACCCCACCAGATGATATGTGCAGTATCCGGAACCACCTAGGGAATCATCCGACAACACATAGTTTTTTCGTATACTTTTTTGCAATGGCTCTTTGAGGGGGATAGAGCTACACACACATGAGGTTGCCTCGCTTGAATGTACTGGTGTGCCTCAAGGCTATTACAAGTTAAATAAATCAAGTGCCCCTACACTCCATCCACCCTACCAAGACATTCAAGATCATATCCAAGGCTAGGATAGACACTATAGTGCATCCTTGTGAAGTTTAGGCCTTAGAGCTTGAGAGCTTTAATTTGAGGGATTGGGCCATGTTGCCTTATATCTTGGGGGGTGAAGAGTGCTTGAGGACTTTGTTGATCTTCCAGTGAAGACATGATGGTCTTCGAGGATGTGACCCCATGTTCTTCATGTGGAGTGGCGTCATGTCGGTGTGCAGGGAACAATGATACCCCTCCTATAACAACCCAGGTTTTCCAAATAACCAAAAATCTAAACTTAAATTTTTTTCTAACAAAACCCATGCATGGTGAGTGTGCATACTAGGAAACCACCTTGTAGTTGCACAAGTAGATCCCAAGTTAGCATGGATCAGCATTTACATATTAAACAACTTGTGAGTTGCTTTTTTCTTGATTTTATGTGATGTAATAAAATCAATTAAACCTTTTAACCAAACTTGTGTGTGTGTTGCCATCCCTTGGCTTTAACCCTAATACCATAGTAGACCCCTAGAGGACCCCATAAGGGTGTGTACAAGCTTGGCAACACATGTATACACACATAGGAGCCCAAGGTATAGCATAGAAGGGGTATAGGAAACAGAAAAGGAATTAGAAAAGGGGAAATTAATAGAAGAGGAAAAGCAGCCCGACAGCAGTAGCCGGCCCAGCTCGTGCCAGCACTGCCCGCCGGCCTACTTCGCCCACATAGCCTAGCTAGTCATCGTGGCCCAACACCGCGTCCGCGCTCGCACACGCGCTTGTGTGGCCCAGCAGCAACCCATGCCCACGTCGCATTGCAACACGCCTACCCCAACGCCTCCCGCTGTCGCTGATGGGTGGAGCCCCCCAGTCATCCCCCTCATTCTCCCGTTCCTCTACTTTTTCCCCCGCCGAGCAGAGCAACTCACCTGTGCGGGCATCCAAGGCCTCGCCTTGCATCCCCATCGCCCGTTCCCGAGTCGTTGGACGCCAACGCACGGATGGACACCACATCCATGATCCATGGCTTGCCAACCCGCCCCAGCATGCGCCCGCACCACGCTGACATCACCACTGTGGCCCCGACAGCTAACACCACCACGACCACCTTTTTGATAGGACACTGCTCAAATTGGGAGCGCCAGCGCTCGTACGATCACCCTGTGCTCCCAAAACCCTAGCCTAGAGGCCATATCCGCCCTCCACATACCACCTATGCCCTTCCCGCCATCCGCCGCTCATCATGGCTGTGGCCTCCCTATAAGAAGGCACCTTCGGTGCCCTAGCACCCTTCCTACACCCTGCTGCCACTCTATGGCAACCCATGAACCACCGCAATGCCCTAGAGGAGGAGGAGGAAGGAAAGGAGGGAGGGAAGGAGCAGAGCCCGCTGGAGTCGCCCGAGCCCGCTGGAGAAGAAGACGGTGCCCCGATCGTCTTCCTCACTGTAGTGGTTCAGCACTACACTGCTACCTCTTGCCATGGCCTTGACTCGCCACAACACCACCATCCTACACTGCATCTTTGCTTAAATAGCACATCAATTACAGAAATACAGTCCTCTCAGAGTCCATTCTTTCATGGTTGTAAGACCACGTATGCACAGACCACAAAAGCAAAGCTAGGGCAAATTCGAGAGGGAGGATGGTGGTGGTGGCACTATGCCAGATTTGCACATCACTGTCGGCATCATCACTGTCAAATTTGTGAGAACCGACAGTGATGTACCTTCACTGCCGGTTATGAGTATGAAAATGAAAAAATGATTGGGGCTAGGCTAAAACCGGCAATGAAGGACCATATCACTGCCGGTTTGTGGCTTGAACCGACAGTGTTTTAGCAGGCACTCATCACTGCCGGTTTAAGCCAAGAGCCGACAGTGATTGGGCTCTATCACTGTCGGTTCTAGCCAAGAACCGATGGTGATAAGCCTACAACACAAAAAGGCTGCAGCCGTCCTCTCCTTCCTCCTCTCTTCCATCCCGAGAACAGAGGCGCGCGTTTGGACCCTTCCCTCCATTGTTGCAGCTGCTCTTCACCATGAAGCTAGTGCTTGGATTTTGAAGAATGGCTTGATCTTTTTGCTTTAAGGTTAGTAACAGACATCGACTCCTTTGATTTTGTTGCTTAATTAACTTTGTTTTGATGGCTACATTGCTTGATTCTCATTCTAGTTCTTTCTCCATTCTAGAGAGCACTTTTTCAATTGGACATTTGTGCCAGGCTCGAATTATGGTGAATCCATCATCCAAAAGGTTGGTGTCTATGAACATATTTAAATTCCTAGCTAATTATTCCATGGTGGTCAAGATCATCATTGTTAGTATATGATGCTATAATTAGTTCTTAGAAGTAGAGTAGAATAGTTGTTCTTCAATATTGCGCAATAATTGTTTTTACTACGATTTTCAATTTACAGGGTCGGGGCTACCAAATTTTCAATAATTAGTGTACAATAATATTTTCCAAAAATGGTACTTTCGAGCTACAATTGTTGTTCACGAAGCTCGATTTCTTATTAATTCTTTGTAATTATTATCTCATTATTTTTTTGTGCAGAGATGGATCGAGAGTGGATGCATCTATCCCGAATGGACAAGCGGTACATGCATGGCGTCAGCCAGTTTATCACCGATGCCAAAGCCCATGCTGGGAATGGGAACCTTATCTTCCACCCATGCAAAGATTGCAAGAATCATAGGAACTTTCATCAAATTGAGTCTATACGATCCACTTGATTACCAGGGGGTTCATACTAAACTATACGATATGGACTATGCATGACGAGGTTGGTGTGAATGTTCTGCAGGAAAACGATGATGATGTGGACATGCCTGACGTAGCCATCCACGATGCTGACGAGAAATCCGGTGTCAACACGGAACCTATGGCCATAGTTAATAATGTGTTTAGGAACACGCTAGCTGATGACACCAAGGATAACGATGGTATTTCTCAGCTGCTACGTAATGTAGAGACCAGATGTCTTAGTAAAAGACAGCTGAGAAAGCCAGAGAAAATGAGACAAGATGGCAAAACACCATTGTATAGGAATTGTCCAATGAGCAAACTGGAAGCCGACATCATGCTGTTAGAGTTCAAATCGACAAACGGATTGAGTGATAAAGGCTTCGATCAGTTGTTAGGTATAATAAGAAAAATGCTCCTAGAAAAAAATGAGTTGCCAGAAAAGACATACTTGGCCAAGCAAATGATCTGCCCCATCGGCCTCGAGGTTTAAAAGATCCACGCGTGTTCTAATGATTGTATATTGTACCGTGGAGAAAAATACAAAGACTAGGACAACTGCCCCAAGTGTGAAGCTCCACGGTACAAGGAAGGGCTGTCAGATGAGGGCACCAAGACCAGAGGAGGTCCCATAAAGGTTGTTTGGTATTTCCCTATAGCTCCCCGGGTGCATAGGCTATTTGCATGTGCAAAGTAAGCCAAGTTGTTGCGCTGGCATGGCGAAGAGCGTAAGAAAGATACAATGATGAGGCACCCCACCGATGGGCATGACTAGAGGATTGTCAATACTATGTTCTATAAGGACATCGGTGGAGAGGTAAGGCACCTTTGGTTTGCTTTGAGCATAGATGGGATGAATCCTTTCGACCAGGTTAGAAGCAATCATAGCACCTAGCCAGTGACGTTCTGTATATACAACCTTCCACCTTGGGTCTGTATGAAGCGGTCATACATCCAGATGCCACTACTGATCCAAGGGCCAAGATAGCCTGGGAATGACATCGATGTGTTTCTAGAACCAGTGATCAATGAACTAGTGGAGATGTTTGAAAATGGTGTGCCAGATATTTGGGATGAGTACAAAAAGGAACATGTCATGATCAAGGGAGTACTTATAGCTACAATCACCGACCTACCAGGTCGAGGTTCATTGTCCGGAGAGAAGACAAAAGGCTATACTAGATGTGTCAAGTGCTTGGATGACACTGATGTGGTAAATCTGCCAAATAACTCAAAGATAGTTTATATAGGACACCGTAGGTTCCTACCTAAGGATCACCCTTACCGTAGGAACAAAAAAGATTTCAACGGTGCTATTGAGAAACGCACTCAACAAACTGGAGGTTGTCCTTGGGAATGGGGACAATGCAGTAGCAGCACCTGATGGGAGCGTTTGGAAGAAAAAATCAGTTTTCTAGAAACTACCTTACTAGCCATTTCTGAGTGTACGCCACTGTCTTGATCCCATGCACATCACTAAAAACATGTGCGCTAACACTCTTAACACCTTGATGGACACTGAGGGGACATCAAAGGATTCACTAGCCACATGCCTAGACATGCAACACTTGGGAATCAGGAAGGAGCTGCATCCCATGGAGCTAGAGAATGGCCAGTTCGAACTTCCGGTTGCGTCATGGACATTGAAGAAGGAAGAAAAGCGTGTGCTTATTTCTTTCTTCAATGAACTCAAAGTCCCGACGGGCTACTGTGCGAACCCAAAGAGGCTAGTGAACATGAGAGAACTCAAGTTCAACTATGGCCCTATGAAGGCCCATGACTATCATGTCATTATGACTCAACTGCTCCCTGTTGCCCTGCATGGTATCCTCCCCCCAAAGGTCCACGCCCTAATCATAAAGCTTTGCTCGTTCTTCAATGCGATCTCAAAAAAGGTTATTGATGTGTCCACGCTAGAGTAGCTGCAGCGGGACATAGCCAAAACTCTCGTTAGGCTTGAGATGCATTTCTCACCAACTTACTTTGATATCTCATTGCATCTGCTCATTCATCTTGTTGACCAAATTAGAGCCCTTGGCCCAATGTACCTGCAACAGATGTTTCCTTTCGAAAGATTGATGAAAGTTTTCAGGTGGTATGTTAGGAACAGATTCAGGCCAGAAGGGGGCATGGTTGAAGGATGGTCAATGGAGAAGGCCATTGAGTTCTACACATATTATCTGGACATCAAAAGGGTTAGAGTTCCAGAATCTCGTCATGAGAGAAGACTACGTGGCAAAGGAACGATTGGGGAGAAATCTGTTACAGTAGATGACCCTGTTTCTTTCAGACAGGCATAGTTTGCTGTTCTCCAGCAAGCTGAGGGTGTGATGCCATACATTGATGAGCACAGGCAATCACTGCAAACTCTGTATCTGAGCAGGTCACAGGCTTAGCTAGATAAAAAACATAAGGAGGAATTTGTCAGCTGGTTGCGACATCGCTTGCTTGGAATAAAGTTGGTTAATCAACTAGATGCCTTAGCCAAGGGGCCTTCGAGTACATATCTTAAGTACCAAGGGTATGAGATCAATGGATTCACATTTTACACAAAAAAGCAAGATGGAAAGAGCACATACCAAAATTGTGGTGTTCATTTTGATGCTCACGATGAGAACGGCAACATGCAGGCAACATACTATGGTTTCATAGAGGAGATATGGGAGCTAGCCTATGGTCCGTTGAAGGTAGCTCTTTTTCGCAGCCAGTGGGTCCGGCTCGAGGAAATCAACACTGACAGCGAAGGGTTCATTACCGTTGATCTCACTAAGACCGCATACAGAGACGACCTCTTCGTCCTTGCAAGAGATGTTATGCAAGTCTTCTATGCAAGGGACAACAAGATAAAAGGAAGGCTAAAAGTAGTCCTAGAAGGGAAAAGGAAGATTGTCGATGTCGATGGAGTGATGGACGAAGAAGACTATAGGGGCTATCAGGAAATGCATCCATTTGGGGCGAACGTACCCCTACCTATCCTTCAAGAGGGTGACGAACCTGCTTACGTACGAATTGATCACAATGAGGCCCTCATTGTTAATGCACCTAAAGATAGTTAGATTATTGTTAACTATGTAATCATTATGCAGACATTGTATCAGTAATTCGCACTGAATATTTAATTTATATTTTGTGCGCATCTCTACAATTTAATTATTGACTATGTAATCAAATATTAAGATGATGTTCACAAACACTATTATTTGATAATTATAGACCATTAATTAATTATCATAGAATTAAATAATCAAGACACAAATTTTTATGTTATTTTAGAATATAAACTAACCGCATTATTTCTATTAATAAATATATAAAGAAAAGCAAACTAACCGAACTCCCTATCCTAGCTCAGCGATTAAGGCCGTGCACTCTGTACTCTAAGACCCGCGCTCGAATCTCAGGCGGGCCAAACTTTTTTGATTTTGCATTTATTATTTAGTAGTGCATTACGATGGGATAAAAGAAAAAAATAAAACCATTCTAACCGAACTCCCTATCCTAACTCAGCGGTTAAGGTCGCGCACTCTCGACCCCGTGACCCGCACTTGAATCTCAGGTGGGTCAAACTTTTTTATATTTTTTACAAAAAGGCTACGATGACAGGCACCAAACCAATAATGTTTTTTTTATATTTTTTTACTAAAAGATGGCGGTAGGGCCCTTCACTACCAGTTTTGGTTTTAAAACTGGCAGTGATAGCTTCTATCACAGTAGGTTGCTCAAACCGACACAAAGGTCCAATTCACTGTCGGGTTTTAAACTAAAACCGATAGTGATGTGTAGATGCTCATCACATACCAACAGTGCTCCCATGACCACAACAGTTGGAACGCTGCTCCCACCTACCCCGATAACTTTAGTTCAGAAATAAAAATGTACCACGACTGCTAGCCCCTATAAAATGGCCCTTGGCCAGGAGCTAGCCTCTCCATGCATGTTGGTTTCAGCCAGACCTTATCAGCCATGATACAATGTTTTCCTCTCACAGCAAACAACAGATATCGTTATGCATCGTAGTCCACCAAAATGGTGCACACATGAGGTACTAGAAGAATGCTACTGAGGTACACATGAGGTGGTTAAATTATAATGTGTTGATACACATTGATGGTAACATTGACCTGTACGCAATTAGGTATTTGTTATCATATATGGAATTTTAGTGTAAGGCCTTTGTTATCGTATATGTAACTTATTTCAATTTTTTTGTAATTTTTTGATGTATTTCATTACTATCTAAATAAATATATCGTTCTTATTAAAACTTTCCCACTGTAGTATCTAAATAAATATATCCTTTACATATATGCACCATCACTGTCGGTTCTATTTAGAAACCAGCAGTGATAGCTACCTTCACTATCGGTTCTATTTAGAAACCGGCAGTGATTACCACCTTCACTGTCGGTTCTACTTAAAAACTAATAGTGATGTCCATGCCCCCCTATATAAAACAAACTACCGGCCACATACATCGATCCCACCCACCCACGAACTCTCTCAGTCTCATTTCTCACGTTTCACTCTCACTTCTCAAGACATCCACTATCTCTCTACGTGATTTGGTCATGGCTCCTACATTTTTCAGTGGTATTGATATGTTGTCTTCTCCAATATTGTATCTATATTCATTTGATCTATATTTATATTCATGTTTCTTTGCATTCTACATTTATATATATTCTTATTCCTTGCATTCGATCTATATTTAATTATGTTGCCACATTTTACTTGGAAGAATTTTTTTGTGCATATATTTTATGTTCATATTTTTTTTTTGCATTTTATCGATCAGGTGGTATGAACAACGGACCTCCCCCACCACAAGAACTAGGTTTCTACCCTGGTGATGAGCCATTCGCTCCTAATGTGGCCATTCCACGGTTCCCTATTCTAGCTATTGTATGAAATATTTTCCAACATCTTTTGTTTTTTGATGCTAACAAATAAGTGTAATTAGTTTAATATCATTGTTGCATGCATATATGTCGCAGACTATATCCCTAATAGATTGGCTATGAACAGCACTTAGCTGGTTCTTTATCTCGGACATCGTTGAGAACACGACATCTAATGCAAGTGGTCGGCTATGGACGTGTGAACTTAGTTTATTCATCCCTATGAGGGGTTCAAATCATCGGAACCATATCCACGGGACAGGAATACAGAGCCCAGACATGATAAGCGCCCGATTAAGTGCTGTGCGCATCTGTTTAGAGGCACTTCGACATATTTGCTATGATGTGCCTAATTTCTCGCACTTCAAGGCACTTGCTTTGAATGCTTTGAATGGTTTGCAAGCTAGAACCATATGGATCTGGTAAAATGGTCACTTATACCCGAGTCATGGTTATTTGTTGTTTATTATTGTAATAACATTCTCTAATTTTTTTTCTTTTTCTCCACATGTAGATTGCGCTACAGGACCTTACCTATGCTGCATGTGGCTTGTGGGCCATTCTAGACCAAGCTACGAAGCAACTCGGGTATGATTACAACTTCTACAATGGAAACCTCGGCCAACTCATTATAGAAGGATGCCAGTACTGCATAAGGATTACTAACAGGGGTAGTGGTCGTTCAGTAGATTACATCTATGGCCAACCATTCTTTCGGTATTGTGAGGCACGAGAGAGTGCACTCATACGGGCATTGGACTTCATCGATACAAGCGGATACAAAATCCGTGAGATCAACTACCATATATGGCTTCATAGGCATGTTATTGTGTGTGGCCCAATCGATCCCGATAGTGATTTCGATAGTAATTAATGTTTATTTAGCTAGGTTTTAAAGGTCGTAGTTTAATTGAGTTCTAATTTTAATATATATGGCTTTGTGTGTTTAATTATTGTCATGCATGTAATTCGTGTAACATTTGTTGGGCAATTAGAAATATATATTCTGGTGTCGTATTGGTCTCAAAATTATTCTTAGGCTTGCACATACCACGTGTGAAGGAAACACCAAGTTTGGGATTTTCCGGAGATGGTTTGCTACTTTCTAAGGTTTAATTGAATTTTTGCGTGACGAGACCGTTTAATTATAGGTTGAACTGAGTCTACCCACGAAAAGATCCGGAATGGTGCCAAACTTTTACACAGGCTCTAATGTACCCTAGGGATAAGAATTTTGTGGAGGTGGATGAAAAAATCTATTGGGTCCAAGATGAAATTCACCCTCTTTTATCTCATTTGGCACAGAGAAAAATATAATAAATAAATAAAATGATAAGAAAAACCTAGGATCCTGTGTGGGGTCTTAATTTGGGTGTACATGCTTGCCAAAAAATTTCAAGCTATTTCGACATAGACGGTGTATACATGCTTCACAGAGGTACATGTGCCATTTTATCGAACCATGACTATACACATAGGTTATCAAGATTTCTGTGGTTCATAGGCATTCCGATGTCGTATTGGTTTCAAACTTTTTCATAGGATTGCACGTGCCACGTGTGAACGAAACACCAAGTTTTGGATTTTTCGGAGATGGTTTGCTACTTTCTGAGGTTTAATTGAATTTTTGCGTGACGAGACAATTTAATTATAGGTTGAACTGAGTCTACCCACGAAAAGATCTGGAATGGTGCCAAACTTTTACACAGGCTCTAATATGCCCTAGGGATAAGAATTTTGTGGAGGTGGATGAAAAAAATCTATTGGGTCCAAGATGAAATTCACCCTCTTTTGTCTCATTCAGCACACAGAAAAATATAATTAATAAAAAATGATTAAAAAAACCTAAGATCCCGTGTGGGATCTTAATTGGGGTGTACAAGCTTGCCAAAAAAAATTCAAGCCATTTCAACATAGGAATACATATGCTTCTATTTATTTAGTATGTAAAAGAATTTTTTTAATATATATAAACATCACTGTCGGTTTCAAAAAATCGGCAGTGATGAGAAGAAACCGACAGTGATGCTTGTTATCACTGTCGGTTTATTTTGAAAACCGACAGTGATGCTTGTTATCACTGTCGGTTTATTTTGAAAACCGACAGTGATATATAAAAAATTAAAAAAATTGTGCCAGCCCTTGGGTTTGAGCTCGGGTCTCGGGCTACAGATTTCAAGCCATTTTGACATAGAAATACATATGATTAATAAATTATAAAATTAAACCAAAAAAATTGGGCCGCCCAAGATTCGAACACAAGTATCGGAGGCTGAGTTGCGGGGTATTAACCATTGAGCCAGTAGGAGGTATTCAAAAGTGTGGAAAAGATAAGTTACTTATGCTGTAACTGCTACACGGCAATCACTGCCGGTTTAAACAATGGCCCGGCAGTGATGTACCCCCATCATTGTTGGTTTCTACTTACAACTGGCAGTGATGTACCCCCATCACTATCAGTTTCTAATTAGAACCGGCAGTGATGAGGTCTGGTATAAAAGCCCGCCGCGGGTTGAAAAATTTCAACCCCACGCCAACCGTTCTCAGGCCCGTGCTCCTCTTCTTCGACGCCGACGCCCGTGCACCGCCCTAAGCCGGAGCACCCGTGCACCGCCCCAAGTCGGAGCACCCATGCACCGCCCCCTATGTCGCCGTTCCCAGCCCCGCGCTCCTCTTCTTCGACACCGAGGCCCGTGCACCGCCCCACGCCGGAGCAACTGTCCACCGCCCCCGCGCCGCCGTTCCTAGCCCCGTGCTCCTCTTCTTCGATGCTGACGCCTGTGCACCGCCCCATGTCGGAGCACTCCCCACGCCGTCCACCGCCAGACGCTAGAGCACCGCCGAGGCCTTCAGGAGCGCGCGCGGATAGCTGCTTTCCCACCCCCACGGTGAGTGCATGGCTCACTGCCCGCTAAGTGTTCGATGAAATGCCCCACGGTTGTTGTCTTCCCAATAGCAGCCGATTCCTATTCGATTGAGTTACGTGCTATTACTCCTTGGTTTAGCTATAGGTAGAGTATCAATTGATGGATTCTTGTCAAATGTGTATAGGTATAATCGCTATAGGTAGAGTGTCAATTGATTTTGATGGAATGTATAGCATGCTTAAAAAAGGCATCTATAGATGTTTGTTCCAAAAAAAAGTTAAAAATAACTTTTAAAATTGGCTCAACAGCAACAACAAGTATGATTACTAAACCACATTGATCTCCGAATAATAGACAGTCCAATTATTGAGGTTATTTTTTTATCATGTTAAGGATGAAGAACATTAAATAGATTTAGTTTGGCCATATAACTTGAATAATAACTCTTGTTCAGTGAGTTACCATTACCACTTACCACATGCCTAATTTACTTAAATGCATAGGCAACCATGGCATGGTATGTAGTGCATGTTGGTCACATGCCTGGGATTTATCGAACCTAGGAAGATTGCTATGCTCAAGTCAATCGCTACCCTGGTAATTTGCACAAAAAATACAACACAGAAGCTGAAGCTTTGAGGGCCTACTGTAGTCATCCTGCCTACCTTGCAAACCATGGGCAACCGGCCTACTATGGTCCAATGAATGTAAACCATGGCCATCCGCTGGCAGTAGAGATCGAAGAGAAGCCACCCGCCGGAGATGTGAAGATTAGGAGAATTGCTCCTTGGTCTTGGAAAGATGTCATGCTTTTATTTATGGCTATGATCATCACTTTTCTTATTTGGAAGTTGATGTAGGCTTAGTTTCGTAGAACAGTAGGTGGACTTTGTTGTATGTGGTCAATCAAACAATGAATTTGTTCTAGGTGAACATATGCTATTATTTGACTTTGTTGTATGTGGACTTATTATTAGAATTTGCATTAAACATATTATATATATATGAACATATGCTATTAGTAGTTGTTCGTGGCCAAAACTAACCATGATCATGTCACGGCCATGACTCATCGTCGCCTGTTACCCCATCGCCGAAGAACTGATCGACAACAAGGAGCGACTGATATCGCTGGGACAGGAGAGCCGCATGATCCGACAAACGGTGACGGTGTCAATCAGGTCGGTGAGAACGAGTAGCCATGGACCCCATCCAGCCTGCTCGATCTGGTTCAAAATGACCAAGATGGCTAGGTAACTTTGGTATCATGTCACTATGTAGCCACACACACTAATCGATTGAGAGGGTCATAGCTTACTTGGTGTCTCTAGTAGGAGCCTCCGCCGGTCGAGGAGTTAGAGGGTTCAGGTAGCAGGAAGGCCAGATCCAAGCGAGGCATGTCAAAGATTCCTATTGGTAGGAATGCACACTAGCACATTACTGAGTTCGATGAATTCGAGGATCCACTCTCACCGCCTATAGCTTTGACCAAATACAAGACTATCCTTAGGGTACTTGTTAGGGACTTCATCCCGATTAAGTATAGGAAGTGGATTGGGAGAGATGATGACCGATGGAGGGTTCCTAAAAGCGAGAAGGATTATATATGGGATGTCAAGATCCTAGAGTATTTCACTTTCCTAGCCGAGTATGACAGGGAGTTAGTCAAGAAAAAAGCAAAAGCAATCATGGGGACATGCTTCAAGAATTTCAAGGGGACATTGTACAAGAATTTTGTCCTCCAAAATAAAGAGACAGATTTCGATGGTGGATAGTTTAGCAAGCAGAAGGACTTCTAGCAGGCTTTCAAGGAATACAGGTTATCTGAGGAGTACTTAGAACTGAGCAGGAAGAATAAGGAGAATTCACAGAAAGCGAAGAATCCTCATCATCTCGGCTCTCATGGCTACACCAAAAAGATGCCAGAATTTGAAGTAGAATTTCAAAAGATGGATCACCTTGCTAAGGAAGGCGTTCAGGTTGAGACCACCGATTGGGAGCCTAGATCGGTATTATACTATATGGGGAGAAATGTACAGTGTGCCAAGGACACGAGCTTTAGCTCCTCAAATCAACCCATGAGCGAACTCATCCAGAGGATCTCCCAGGTAACTGAGGAGGTGAGGCAAGGGACTCGCACTTCTAATAGGGAGAAAGACATGCTCACCCAAGCACTCAAAACCAAAGAGCACCCTGGTCGCACTAGAGGAACCGGTGTTGTTCCTTGGAAACTAGCATTCCCCCAAGAATCTAACACTTGCTGGAGCCACTCGAGGGGTAGAGCGGAACATGAGGTAGAGTATATGAGGAGACTAAAAGAGATGGAAGACAGAATGGAAGCATGGATTGAGGCAACCGTTGAAGCATGAGTCGAGCAAATTTTGTTGTCTAAGGGGTCAGTAGTACCATAAAACCCTACTCCTAGTGCCTTTAGCCCACAGTTTAGGGGTCGTAGTAGCTGTGGATCGAGCCCGCTCAACGAAGAAGAGGCGAATGTGCCTCATCCGATGGATGACATCACTGAACCCGTCAATTCAGGTTGTACATCCATTAGGAATGGACAAAGGACAAGGTGGCGCTCGGCCAGGCCTGGCCTACGGGAGACGAGACAATTAATGGTCGCCCAAGTCTACTGGGGTACGCTCGCGTCACCATTGACAAAAGACTTGATAAGAAGTATAACAAGATACCCATTGAGTACCCCGTAGCGGAAGATAGGCCAGAACTTGGTCAAAACAAGGGCTCTCAAGTGACCTGGCGCAAGCGCTTCATTAAGCTTGACCATCAATTGTCCTCTGATGATGAGGACAACTACGAGTCTTCGCCCACCCGTGATGATCACTTACTATCTCCGAATAGAGATCACTCCCCTCCTCATCCAGAGCCATCACCCCGAGAAGACAGAGGTCTCCTTCTATTCCTCCTCGTCCAACTCCATCTTCATCAGCCCTGAAAAAAGAGACTCCTCCTCCTCCTCCTCCATCTTCATCAGCGCTAGGAAAACAAAATTCTCGTCGTCATCATCCTCCTCCACCTTAGCCCAAAACAAGATCAAGTACATCCTCGTAGTTGCAGAAAATGTCCTTGGATTCGGTCGCTAATGCTCCCAAAGTGGACCAACAAAAAAGAAAAAGGCCATTCAGTGGTAGCATTACCACCTTGATGAAAGAAAAATTTACAGCACACATCTCAAAGGAAGATTGTGTTAGTTTCTTCAATCTATGTGCCTCACTGCCTCTATTTTTGTTGAAGTCCGAATTCGAAAGGCAAGCATAGAATAAATACGCTACAACAAGAGATGAAGAAATGCATAATAAAGATTTAAGGAACATTATGAAGTTAGTCAAAGACAACCCTGATTTAACCATGGAAGAGGCCGCGAACATCCATTATGATGTACAAGGGATGGGAACACCGGCAATGAAGTATGAAAGGGGCAATCTTTTGGTTCTCGATCATGAGTATAAAAATCTGACAACATATATGCGCCAGTTACATGAATATTACATGGCTAAAGCAACAGAGATAGACAACTTTGGTTTTGAGGTTATTATCCGTTCGCCACATGTTTTCCAATATCCTGAAGAAGAGAAGTTCGATGTCGAGTGGGAGTGCTTGTTCCAGCTATACCAGAAACGCTCTCTCGATGTTCTAATGGTGACGCTGTGGACTATGTAAGTACCATACACGCATGATATTACAATTAACTACTCTCTCGAGACATAAATTGTTAACTTTTGAGCACTTCCCATGATTTTATATAGGTGTATAGCAAAATTTTGCATTCTAAAAAGCAAATGGGATTACATAGGCTTCTTGGACCCATGCGAGTCAATGAGAGGACATGTCTAGGCCTCTATGGATGTGACGTGGAAGATCTAAAACAAAGATTGATTGCTCTTTTCGACAAATTCACGATGAAGAAGAAAACCCACATACTTCTAGCCTACAACTGCGAGTATGTGTTCTCGGCTTTTAATTTTATGCTTCTTTTTCGTTAAGATTATTCGATAATTAGGATTAAGTGATTGTAGCAGCCATTTCATCTTCATTTGTGTTAATCTTGCTAAAAATCTGCTCAAGGTGTGGGACTCGAAGAAAAAATCATTTCATCATCTCGATGCACTAATGGCAGTGCTAAATTAGTAAGCGATCCTAATAACTATTATTTTCTAATCACACATACCGCTTTCTAATGTTTCTCCTTTTAATGTTGCTCAGTGTCTGAAGAAGATATATCGGTGGGACACCGGTCCCATTCAAGGTTGTCAAAATGGAGGGGAAGTACCTATCACAGCTGGTGGGAAACAATGAATGTGGGTTTTATGTAATGTGGGCAATGCTTCGCTACATCGGCGGGAAATCGGAAGAAGCCGATAAGTTGGTGTGTATAATCCCCATTTCATTTATGTCTGTTAATAATTCAACAAAATGATTTACTGTTCCTCTTTGGATATCATCTTTTTTGAACAACGGCGTAAGAAATATAAGCATGAAAGGTTGCTAGACATGGAGATTGTCGCACTACAATCGGAGCTGGCAAAATTCATCTTAGCCGAGGTATTGGAAAAAGATGGAGTATTTTCCATTGCACAATCCATGAAGTATAAGGACTAGTATGGCCCAGAGCAGCTCGCCAGATTATTGTAAGAAGTCCGAGAAGCATGTGTGAAGTCCAAGAACATTTCTTTTTTATTTTGAGGGATCGAGATGTGGATAAGAACATTTAAACTGTAATCGTAACATTTGTAATGTTTAATATTAATGGACCTATCGTCTACGTAGCGTATATAAAGCAAAACCTGATTCCACAAAAAAAATATAAATTAAAATAAATTATAAAACAATAAAATACGAACAGGCCATCACCACCGGTTAGCAACAAATCGGCAGTGTTGTCGTAACCATCACTGCTAGTTAGAAGGAAACCGACAGTGTTGTCTTGCTCAACACTGCTGGCTTGAACCATGAACCGACACTGATAGTTACAAAAATACTACCGGTTTGATCCATGAACCAACACTGATATTTACTACAACACTACTAGCTTGAGCCAAGAACCGATAGTCTTAAAGCAACCGTCATTGTTGGTTGGCACAACAAATTGGTAGTGTTGTTCAACTAGACACTGCCGGGTGGAGCTAGGAACCAACACTATTTCCTATAGATCAGTGTCGGTTTTTAAGGACCGGTAGTGATGTCAACCCCCCATCACTGCCGATATGCCACTGTCGGTTCAAAATCTGGTAGTGAAGTGGGTTTTTAAACCGACAGTGATGTCCAGATCTGGGGTAGTGTGGGGAGGTGAGCTTGCTAGGTGTGGATATTTAAACTGCAACTATAGTCAAAATTTGATCCTGGTATTGATATTTTATTTTTTTCGTGGGTGCATCCGCACCCATTAGCTTCAGCGTCGCTTCGCCACTACATACCTCTGATCATTTTTTTAGTTTTACTATTGAGATGACAATATAAGCCTATGACTAAAATGTATGCTAAAAATGTGTTAGATATGTTATAATTGGTCATAGGGTGCAAGGTTAAATTTTGATCAAGATATGAGTTGAAATAGAGAAGAAATGAAGATTCAACATCAGAGCATTCACCGGATCACTTGATCAGACCTGTCAGATCATGCGGTGGAGTCCGATAAGTCAGTTAAGAACATAGTGCCCACTAGATGGTACAACGAAAAGAAGAATCACTTGATGGATCAACTGGTACTCATCAGCAAGAGTTGGCATAGTTGAAGATGTAGAGATCAACGCCACCAGATGATATGGTGGAGCACAATAGCAACATGGCACATCATCTAGTGAAGATCAGAGCCATGGCAATGGTCAAGACCAATGATCTGATATCCCACCAGATGGATGGACAATAAAGGGTAAGCAACAGATCATTAGGTGAAGAGGGCCTACTATCAGTGAGTGAAGATCCAACGATCGACCAGGGAATATACCCCACCAGATGATATGTGCAGTATCCGGAACCACCTAGGGAATCATCCGATGACATGTAGTTTTTTTGTATACTTTTTTGCAATGGCTCTTTGAGGGGGATAGAGCTACACACATGAGGTTGCCTCGCTTGAATGTACTGGTGTGCTTCAAGGCTATTACAAGTTAAATAAATCAAGTGCCCCTACACTCCATCCACCCTACCAAGACATTCAAGATCATATCCAAGGCTAGGATAGACACTATAGTGCATCCTTGTGAAGTTTAGGCCTTAGAGCTTGAGAGCATTAATTTGAGGGATTGGGCCATGTTGCCTTATATCTTGGGGGTGAAGAGTGCTTGAGGACTTTGTTGATCTTCCAGTGAAGACATGATGGTCTTTGAGGATGTGACCCCATGTTCTTCATGTGGAATGGCGTCGTGTCGATGTGTAGGGAACAATGATACCCCTCCTATAACAACCTAGGTTTTCCAAATAACCAAAAATCTAAACTTAAAATTTTTTCTAACCAAACCCATGCATGGTGAGTGTGCATACTAGGAAACCACCCTTGTAGTTGCACAAGTAGTTCCCAAGTTAGCATGGATCATCATTTACATATTAAACAACTTGTGAGTTGCTTCTTCTTGATTTTATGTGATGTAATAAAATCAATTAAACCTTTTAACCAAACTTATGTGTGTGTTGCCATCCCTTGGCTTTAACCCAAATACCGTAGTAGACCCCAAGAGGACCCCATAAGGGTGTGTACAAGCTTGGCAACACATGTATACACACATAGGAGCCCAAGGTATAGCATAGAAGGGGTATAGGAAATAGAAAAGGAATTAGAAAAGGGGAAATTAATAGAAGAGGAAAAGCAGCCCAATAGCAGTAGCCGGCCCAGCTCATGCCAGCACTGCCCGCCGACCTTCTTCACCGACGTAGCCCAGCTAGTCATCGCGTCCTAGCACCGTGTCCATGCTCACACACGTGCCCGTGTGGCCCAGTAGCAACCCATGCCCACGTCACGTTGCAACGTGCCTACCCCATCGCCTCCCGCTGTCGCTGATGGGTGGAGCCCGCTAGTCATCCCCCTCATTCTCCCCTTCCTCTACTTTTTCCCCCGCCGAGTAGAGCACCTCACCGGTGTGGGCATCCAAGGCCTCGCCTTGCATCCCCACCGCCCATTCCCAAGTCATTGGGTGCCAGCACACGGATGGATGCCACATCCATGATCCATGGCTTGCTAGCCCGCCCTAGCATGCGCCTATACCACGCTGACATCACCATCGTGGCCCCGATGGCTAACACCACCATGACCACCTTTTTGATAGGACACTGCTCAAATTGGGAGCATCAGCACTCGTGCGATCTCCCTATGCTCCCAAAACCTTAGCCTAGAGGTTGTATCCGCCCTCCACGTACCACCTCTGCCCTTCACCACCGTCTATCACTCATCATGGCTGTGGCCTCCCTATAAGAGGGCACTTCCAGTGCCCTAGCACCGTTCCTACACCCCGCTGCCACTCTGTGGCAACCCATGAACCACCGTAATGCCCTAGAGGAGGAGGAGGAAGGAAAGGATGGAGGGAAGGAGCCGAGCCCGCTGGAGTCACCCGAGCTCGCTAGAGAAGAAGACTGTGCCCCGATCGTCTTCCTCGCCGTAGCGGTTCAGCACTACACTGCTACCTCTTGCCATGGCCTCGACTCACAACACAACCACCATCCTACCTACCCTGCCACCATAGTGAGCCCCAACACCGCTCTCTCATGCTCACTACCGTGGACATGCCATGGCAGCGCCACCATGTTTTCCCCCTTGGGAGGGCCAAGGGCTAGCCTTTTCGCCGTTGTGGTGCACTGCACACACTCACACATGCACATGAGCCAAGGCTCAGCCTTGCTGAGCCATAGGGGCTCAGGAATGCTGCCGCCGCTGGGTCATGCCCACCGTGCTCACCATGCCCAGACCCCACCATGGCGTAGCTGTGTTCCACCACCTTGGGCTGGTAGAGGTAAAATGAGAACCTCAGCAAGCTTTGCCTCGTCGAGCGATGTGTCACGCGCTAGATGGAAGAAGAAGAGGAGCCTTGGGGGCTGCTGGCCACATCTGCCTTGCTAGACCACCGCACGCCCATGTCATCGCCGTGCTGGGGATGATTTGGTCAACTTTGGCCGCCTTACGAGATGAGATCTGGCTGTCAAGCTTTGCCATGACACCACGCACCCTGCCGTATAGCTGGCCGGATAGAAAGACCACACCATGCCCTAGTTCACTACAACCATGAACTCGCCGGAGCTCCGCCACACACCTTGCCATGGTGCGGACTCCACCATGCACTTTGGTCATCATCATTGAGTCCTTTGCCTTCCGCGTGGCCACAATCGAAGGAAAGGAGCCACCTTTGGCTCCATTTGAGACCGTAGAGACCTCGCCATAGTGCGCCGTGGCCACCGCATCACTATTGCTGTGGCTAGCCCTATCAGGGCCTATAGGGCCATGCCTAGCCCCTTAGATGTGTCCACCAGAGCACCCAGAAGCTGTACGAGCCCTATTTGGGTTGTGACGATGTCCCTGGCACCCTTGTCGTCGATCCGCGCCACCGCCATCCATTGCGACGCATATGCCGGGTGCTAGAGCCACCAAGGCACCTCGTTTGGCCCACTAGTGAACTCACTGTGAGCCCGCAAAGCCATAGAGCCTCTTAGCAGCCCCGCTGAGACACCCTAGCATGAGAATGCATGAGCTTGCCACCAGCGAGGACCGCCACCACGAGATAGAGAGAAGAGGGAGCTGCTGCACCGCTACTGCCTATGCACCCGGCACACCGTGAGCTAGAGAGAGGAGAGGGAGAAATGGATGCAATCCACCATAGATTGAGTCTGTGGTCTATGGACCCATGTGCTTGAGTCCATCATGAGCCGCACCTGTGGACTCGAGCCTAGTAGGAGCCCAGCTATGCCATGTGGCCGCCTACCTAGGTGACATATGTCTGGTCCTGGCCCATCCCAGACTAGCCCAACCCAACCCATTATTCAGCCCGCTAGACCCAGTCGAAGCTTGGTCAACATTGACCATTGACCCAGTCCCACCTATCAGTGATCACAACCACCTCGCCCAATCCAAATGTGCCACGTGTCAGCCTCTGATTTTTTCCTATCTTTTTTCTTTTTCAAAATATGATTTAAACTGAGAAAAATCATACGACTTCAGAAAAATATGAAACCAGTGTCCAAAATTTTCTAAAATTGAGCTCTATGTCATAGGCTTATATTTGAGTGCATTTGGATCTTTTGAATTTCTATTGTTTCTTTGTGATCGTCTATAGGAGTTAGTTATCGCGGCTATATGTCTCGTTTTGCAGGCCTAGAGGAGCCACAGACTGAGGAGCATGACCTCAACTACACTGAGGAGCTTGGAGACAACCTACTAGGTGCCATGTCCCATCCAACTATCGGTACAGGACCCATAGGATACCCCGCAAGGAAGGAAGAAGACCTAGTCCAATTAGGATTCTCCTCCTGTAATCTTAGTAGTAGTATTACTCTGTAATCCTACTAGGAACCATCATTGTAAACCGACTAGGATTCTGGCCTCCTGACTATATAAAGGAGGGCAGGGCACCTTGGATCGGGAGTTCAACAGAGCAATTGTACGACACAATACTTCATAACCAATCCAACGAAAAGGCTAACACCGACTGGACGTAGGGTTGTTACTCGATCTATGATCGAGGGCCTGAACCAGGATAAATCGACTGTCTCTTGCATTAACCATCAAGTTCCGCATACGCTGAAACCCGAACATACTACCCTAGGTACCCCCGTGGTAGGCTATCGGTGGTCAAACATCGACAGCTAGCGCGCCAGGTAGGGGCTTTCGGCAACTTTGCATCCAAGAGCTTGATGGACCTCGACAACATGATCTTCTCAAAGGGATCGACCTTCATCTTCGGTTCATGGATCTGCAAGGCAGGCGACGATGGCAAGCTCCAAGGCCATCTCCTTGAAGAATCAGATCATCATCAAGATCATCCTATTTCAACGATAACGATAGATTAGCTTGCCGGAAGATTCACACAGCTCAATCCGACTTAGCTCTCGCAAATTCATGCATCCGACTCGAACTCAAGTTCCACTTCCAAAACGAAGTCTTATCCGAGTTCTGTTGGAAAACCGAGTTCTTTTCTAACAAAGCTTTGGGTCATGACGTCAACTTATCAGGAATACTACTCAAAATACACCCAGAATACTTCAAAGAAGTCAGGTCTTTTTCCGTTCAGACTCCACAACATAGCAACATCCTATCAGACATGGCATGAAGGATCCACTCATCCCATGCTTAGAATGCCATTGAAGGGAGCCCAGGAAGGTCTCGTTTTAACCATAACATCTCAAGACTGCATCATTCACTGGCTAGATACCGTTCCTAAGGATGGCGACGCACAACTAGTCAATGATACGACAACAGCAATTCTACCCTACCAAGAAGGAGATTCCATCTATGACCTTGGGACCTCTGCTGAAGTCATCAATAGCTCTGCCAATACGGAAGTCAATGACGATGATAGAACAACTCACGCTAGAGAAGTACTCATAATTCGCCATCCTCGATCACCATTAATCCCCCAGAAGCACCCAACGTAAGGTCTTCAGATGAATCCAAATCCAATATATCACCATTTATCTAGGGATTCGATGGTGAGACTGAGAGCCAGAGGCAAGCAAGAGAAAGGAAGAACAAATTGAAACAAGGACGACAATGCCGTGCGAAACAATGGAAAGACACTTGGATCAAATATGAATCAGACCTAGCCGAGTACAATAGAAGAAAATTAGAACAAGAAATCAAAGAAGGATGGGCAGCGAATACTCCCTATGATAAGATTCGGGAAGTACTAGAAGAACTCAGGGCAACCTCACACCCCAATGAGAAATAAGAACAGCTTTGAGATTTCCTTCGATCAACAATCTTTAAAACGAACGATGGAAAGGCAGCATCTCATGAACAGGAAGACCAAAATCAAAGGAAGTCTGCTTTCGAAAGACTAGGACCTAGTGGAAGTCGCAACGGAGGAAGCCAAAGAAATCACAGTCAAAATAACCAAGTCGAGTAACCAAGAAAGGACAGGAGCAACGCACCTACTCGGACGGCCACACAAAACTACTCTTGCCAAGACGACAGCTGGCAAGAAGGAGGCGCAGAATCAGAATATACAGAAGCCAGAACACACGATAGATTTCCCTGTTTTGCAAACAGACTTGCATTGATTCGACTACCTCACAAATTCAAGCCGTCCAACCACTCCAAATACGACGGCAAGACCGAACCAGAGCAATGGCTCAGGATTTACTCACAATCGATTGAACTAGCCAGAGGAGACGATGACATCAAAACCTTGTTCTTCCCCATGGCCCTAGAAACCATGCCGCTTCAATGGTTTGACAAATTAAATCCCAGATCAATCAGAAATTGGGAAGACTTACAAAGAGCTTTCTGTGAAAATTTTGTGGCAATTATTACACATCCAATCACCCACGCAGAGTTAAAGGGACTTAAGCAAAAAGGAGGTGAAAGTCTCAGAAATTACTATCGACGATTTGGCGAACTACGAGCTCAAGTACATGACATCACACAACGAGAAGTAATCAAAGCTTTCTCTCACGGAATCATGGCTAGGTGGCAATTCCAAGAATTCTGCAAAGAAAACCTAAGAAATAACGAAGAATTCAGAAGAACAGTAGAAAAGATGATTACTGTGGAAGAAAAAATGAAAGAAAGATTCCCAGAAAGGAACAATAGAGACAACCCGGACAGGCAAAATTCTCGAAACAACAGACATCATGAGAGAAAGTGAGGTCCAGACAACACAGTAGCAATGGTTAACAAATCAAAGAAATTTACCAAGCCCAGAAGATATGACGACATTGAGAACATGCGTTGCCCTTTGCACCCCAACAGAAGGCACACCATCGAAAATTGCTACACCTTCAACGAAAGGTACACTAGAAAAGATAGCAAGGGAAACAATAAAGAAGACAATCAGAAAAAAGAAGGAGACAACCATGATGACAAGGGATTCCAAAAATCTAGAGGGACAGTAGCAATAATCTTTGCCGGGATTCTAGACTCCAGAAGCAAACATCAAGAAAAGTTAGCGCTATGAACAATTATGGCTGCAGAACCCGCTACACCAAGATATCTCAACTGGTTAGAGTACCCAATCTAATTCTCAAGAGAAGACCAGTGGACCAGCATAGGAAATGCAGGCCATTACCCATTAGTTCTAGATCCGACCATTGCCGGCATGACTGTCACAAAAGTATTAATTGACGGAGGAGCAGGACTCAACATCATCTTTTTAGAAACTCTAAGGAAGATGGGACTACAACTCACTGGGATGATCACACCAACAAGCACACCTTTTTATGGCATAGTACCTGGCAAGGCAGCAATGCCACTTAGACAAATCACTCTACTAGTTACCTTTGGGACTCCCTCAAATTACCGCACAGAGTTCATCAAATTTGAAGTCACAGATTTCGATTCCTCATATCACGCAATTCTTGGGCGCCTAGCACTAGCAAAATTCATGGCAATACCGCATTATCCGTACCTATTGCTCAAAATGCCAGGGCCTAATGGAGTTCTTTCTCTTCGGAGTTATTTAAAGTGCGCATTTGACTGCGACATACAGGCAATCCAAATTGTAGCAAAGGCACAGGCAAACAATGGAAGAAAAGAAATAGCCACTATCGCCGCAGAAACAAGCCAAGAAGAACTAGAGATACCAGCTAAGAGACCGAGCATTCTAGCACCACCAAAAGAAGCCAACGTGAAGCAAATCAACCTAGGCACCGGTGATCCCACAAAAATAGCAACCATCAGTGCCCACCTATCGGCAAAATAGGAACTTGCGCTCACCAACTTTCTTCGGGACAACAAGGACATTTTCATTTGGAAGCCGGCCGACATGCCAGGGGTCCCAAGAGAGTTGGCTAAGCACGGAATTAATATCAATGAAGGCTCCAAGCCTATAAAGCAATGACTACGATGATTCTCTCCCGACAAGAAGACAGTAATTAAAAAGGAAATTACAAAACTAATGGCGGCTGGATTCATCAGGGAAATTCTCCATCCGGATTGGCTAGCAAATCCGGTTCTGGTACAGAAAAGGAACATAAACGAGTGGCCAAAAGATCCATTCGGGCTACTACGCATTGATCAGATAGTTGATTCAACAGCAGGATCTGCCCTATTATCTTTTCTCGATTACTATTCCGGGTATCACCAGATCGCATTAAAAGAAAAAGACCAAAGCAAGACATCTTTCATCACTCCGTTCGGTGCCTACTGCTATAGGACAATGTCGTTTGGACTCAAGAATGCTGGAGCCACTTACCAAAGAGCCATCCAAACATGCCTCGGTGATTAGATCGGCGAAAATGTAGAAGCATACGTGGACGACGTGGTTGTAAAAACAAAGAACCCGGATACACTGATTGAAGACTTAAAACAAACCTTCGAGAACCTGAAGAGGTGGAGGTGGAAATTGAACCCAAACAAGTGCATATTCAGAGTTCCCTCAGGACAACTACTTGGATTCTTGGTCAGTCATCGCAGAATCGAAGCAAGCACCAAGCAAATTCGAGCAATAACAGAGATGGGCCCTCCTCGAAACATCAAAGAAGTACAAAAACTAACAGGCTGCATGGCGGCACTCAACCGTTTCATATCAAGACTCGACGAAAAAGGGTTGCCTTTCTTTAAACTACTAAAGAAGACAGACAAGTTCGAGTGGATAGAAGAAGCCAATGAAGCTTTCAAGAAACTTAGGGCATACCTCACCTCCTCACCAGTCCTCACACCTCCAAAGAAAGATGAAGACATGATGCTATACATTGCAGCCACTACTACTGTAGTCAGCACAGCAATAGTAGTGGAAAGAGAAAAAGAAGGGCACGTATATAAAGTACAATACCCAGTATACTATATCAGCGAAGTGCTATCAGAATCAAAAATCTGGTATCCGCATGTGCAAAAACTACTCTACGCCCTACTGATCACTTCACGCAAGCTTTGTCACTATTTTGAGAGCCACAAGATTACCGTGGTGACAGATTTCCCACTAGGAGACATCTTACGCAACAAAGATGCAACAGGACACATATCCAAGTGGCGGTTGAACTCGGTGCTCTCAACATCGATTTCACCCCACGGAAAGCAATTAAATCTCAAGCCCTTGCAGATTTTGTTGCTGAATGGACAGAAATTCAACAACCCGTATCAAGCGCCATCCTTGATCATTGGAAGATGTACTTTGATGGATCACTTAAGCTAGGCAGAGCGGGTGCAGGCGTCCTCCTAATTTCACCAGATGGAAGACAACTAAAGTATGTCCTTTAGATATTATGGCAAGCCACCAACAACGAAGCAGAATATGAAGCTCTCATACACGGGCTAAGAGTGGCTATTACACTCAGAATCAAGCGACTACTCATATACGGCGATTCAGCAGTAGTCATCAACCAAGTCAACACAGATTGGGATTGCACCAAAGAAAACATGGGTGCTTACTGTGCTGAAATCCAAAAACTCGAAAAACACTTCCAAGGACTAGAAATTCTACATGTCTTGTGGGACTCCAACATTGCAGCAGATGTTCTTGCCAAGCTTGGATCTAACAGGGCAGAGGTCCCACCCGGCGTATTCATAGAGGAGCTATCAGTTCCTTCTATCAAACAACCCGATGAGACAACTACAGAACTCGCAGCCAAAGGTAACCAGATTCTGGTGATCAACGCATCATGGACACAGGTTTTTATTGATTACATCAAAGAAAATAAGTTGCCTGTGGAAAAATAGCAAGCCACACAAGTCGTCCGCAGAAGCAAGAATTACGTCCTAGTAGGAGACAAGCTATACAGAAGAGCCGCATCATTAGGAGTACTCCTAAAATGCGTCTCATTTGAAGAAGGTAAACAAATCCTAGACAAAATACACTCAGGCTGCTGTGGAAATCACGCCGCTTCAAGAACACTAGTCGGCAAAGCATTCCGCACTGGTTTCTATTGGCCAACCGCTTTGAAAGACGCAGAAGAACTCGTTAGAAGATGCAGAAGTTGTCAGATGTTCGCAAGACAAGCTCATGTGCCAGCCCACAACCTCATCTGCATTCCACCCGCTTGGCCTTTCTCCTACTAGGGCCTAGATCAAGTGGGACCTCTCAAGAAAGCAAAAGGCGGTTTCGAGTACATCTTTGTAGCAATCGACAAGTTCACCAAGTGGATCAAATACAAACCACTCGCAAAATACAGCGCAGCCAAAGCGGTCGAGTTCATCCAAGATATTATGCACCGCTTCGGCATGCCCAATCAAATCATCATAGATCTAGGTTCTCCCTTCATAGCTATAGAATTCAAAAGTTGGACACAGGATTGTGGCTTCAGTATAGATTACGCATCAGTCGCACATCTAGAAGCCAATGGATAGGTAGAAAGGGCCAATGGACTCATACTAGCCAGACTAAAACCAAGATTATGTGAAGAACTAGTAGACTATGGGGCAAAATGGATCGAAGAATTACCCAAAGTTGTATGGGGGCTATGGACTCAAATAAGCAGAGCCACCGGATACTCACCTTTCTTCCTGGTATACGGATCAGAAGCCGTACTACCCACAGACCTGATCTGGACGTCGCCAAGGATAGAACAATACGACGAAGGAGAAGCAGAACACACCTGAAGATTAGAACTCGACAGCACAGAAGAAGTCAGAGTAAACGCTACCCTGCAATCAGCAAAATACCTACAAGGACTAAGGTGCCACTACAACAAGAATACTCAGCCTCGATCATTACAAGTTGGAGACTTAGCACTAAGAAGAATACAAAAAACCAACGGATGCCACAAACTACTCAGTCCATTGGAAGGTCCTTTTATCGTCACAAAAGTCATCGGACCAGGCACATACAAGCTCATAACTGAAGATGGAAAAGAAGTCAACAATACATGGCACATCAGTCAGCTACGGAGATTCTACGCATAAAAACAACTCAAGAGAGAATATGTATACAAGACGCAAGAGATCAACGCTCATGATCAACAAAGATGCCGCAATGTATCATTGTAACACATCAATATTCATGATCAATAAAGATGATTATCTCTCAACAAACATACGTCTCATGACTCTATCCGAGTTACTCCTTAAATGCAAAATGGCTGAAAAGATGCCTAAGCATCCCGGTCGAGAGCAAAATAGTTGAAAAGACACTTGAGCCCGCCGATGAGGGTAGCTAACAAGCTAACACCTGAAATAAAGTGCAAAATGGCTAAAAAGACGCCTGAGCATCCTGGCCAAGAGCAAAATAGTTGAAAAGACACTTGAGCCTGCCGATGAGGGTAGCTAACAAGCTAACACCCGAAATAAAAGTGCAAAATGGCTAAAAATACGCCTGAGCATCCCGGCCGAGAGCAAAATAGTTGAAAAGACACTTGAGCCCACCGATGAGGGTAGCTAACAAGCTAACACCTGAAATAAAATGCAAAATGGCGAAAAAGATGCCTGAGCATCCCGTCCGAGAGCAAAATAGTTGAAAAGACACTTGAGCCCACCAATAAGGGTAGCTAACAAGCTAACACCTGAAATAAAATCAAAACAACTCAAACTAAGCCTGGGCATAGACCAGAGCAATATCAAAAGCAGGACCCTCTAGCTACTTGTACCAAATAGCAAGAGGCTCGGGGGCTACACTGGAGGTACCCAAGAACGCAAAGATCTACATATAACGAGTTGTTTACAACTCAACGGATCAAGAAAGGTCGTCAAAACAAATATCTACATACAACGAGTTGTTTATAGGGCACAAGAGAAGGCCAGACAAGCACTCGACAGATCAAGAAAGGTTGTCAACACAAGTTGTTTACTTAAACAGAAAAGTACTCGACAAATCATCTGAGGATTAGGCAGGGCATTCAGACAAAGAAGACATCAACAGAAAAGACCTTCATTCAAAAAGGAAGTGTAATGTCATATTACAAGGCACAGGCATAAATGTCAAATACATCAAGCCTCATCATCAGGAGAAGGGAGAACGATATTAAGATTATCTACTATCCTACTAGCTAAGTCTTCAACTTCAGGCTCCATCCTCTCAACAGCATCGATGTATTCTTGACTACCAGTTTCCTCTGCTATCTTGGACAAAGGAGCTACTGGAGCAAGAACCCGGACTTGGGCCAGAACATTCTTAGTACACAGTTGAGCGCACCTCTTCACAAACTCTTGGAAACGAGTCAGAATTCGAGGGATCAACTGAGCCCAAGATTGCCCGTCATCTGCTGGTGTTCAAAGAACGTCGGCTACTGAACAAAAGGATTTCCACAAAGCCTTCTAGTTTTCAGTAGCCGTCGCCAACCTACTAGACAAGTCTTTAATGGTTTTCTAGGCCTGCACAAGATCTCTATCATCTCCACGCCTAATCAACTTAGCAAGCGCAAGTTCCTCTTCAGCATGAGTAATTACCTCCTCAGCCTTGTTGTGACTTGTACGAACAAGAGTCTTCATTTCTTCAACGCCCTCCGAGAGCTTCTGCTTTTCAACCCGGAGAGCTGGACGAAGCAGCAGACAACAAGTCAGCTAAAAGGAAAGTTTGAATACAAAAAGAAACAAAATAACCCTCAATACTGTTGCATTCCTTCTTCACGGCCTCCGAGTTCTTTTGAGCCTCCTGAAGAGCGGCATCCCTCTTCTTCTCGATTTCAACAACTCGGGCACGAAGAGATTTTTCTTCATCCTGATGCGTCTGACGCTCAGCCTCCACCTCGGCTCGAAGGAGATCAAGATTGGCTTTTAGGATGCTCACTTCTGAAGACAACTTTTTCTCATTTTTAGACGAGAAAAAGAAGCCGGTATGATCATGAGAGAAGGACTGAGCAAAAAGATACAAAGAAAAACAAAGAATAAGGACCAAAGAAAAGTGAACGTCCAAAGAAGGAACAATGAAAAAGCTTACCTAGAGCTTTTCTCCAAAAGAAGTCGCAAGGGACGACAAGTCTCCCTAGGCAGCAGTTAATTCCGATAGCTGATGAGTGGCATCGAACTGCTGCACCACGTCATCGGCAAAAGGAGGACCGCTAGAGGCAAAAGAAGGAGAAGGAGAGGTCGGCTGAGGTGAAGAAGGAATGACTAGAGTGACCTCTCGGGAAGCCGAGGCCAATCCCTCAGAAGGACCTGACGCAATGGCCATGGTCACCTCCGGGGCAGCCAAGTCTGTAGCGGCGCCATCGCCAGAAAGCTTCATAGCCCTCGCAGCCACTTCACCAACAGTATGCTGCGAGTCCTGAGGCTCGATACTCGGTGGCACAGTGGAGGGCTGAGAAGAAGTCGACGAAGAAGCAAGAGAAGATGAAGGACTGAAAATTGATAAAAGAAATCACCGATGAGAACCAGGAAAAAGGAGAATAGAAGCAAAAGGATGAAGCCAAAATCTACTCACCCGGCCACCTTCTTCCTCGCAAAGCCAAAAGAAGACCTCACAGGGGGACCACGGTGGCAAAAACATCCCTGCCACTTGGCGACAGAAGCGGTATAGCCGATACCAGAGCCCCGGAAGAAGCCGGAGCTGGAGCCATGGAAGAAGCCGGGGCTGGAGCCACGGAAGAACTCGGCACCAGAGCTGTGGAAGAACTCGGTACCAAAGCTACCAAGGAACCCAACACTGGAGCTTCAAAAGAAGCTAGCACAGGAGCCTCAGAAGGACCCATACCCGACGTTCGGTTACTTCAAAAAAGATCAAGACTAAAAGTTAAGACAAGGAAAAGAAATTCAATGGCAGGGGAATATGAAAACAACTCACCGCCACATGATAAGGGGTACTTCAACATCCTCTTCCCCCTTGGTCTCGACCAAGGCCACCAAGGCAGCCGCTGAAAAAAGAATAAAAGCACTCGGTTCAAGACAAAAACAAGAAAACAAAGGGACAAAGAGTATAAATATGCTCACCTAAGAGCATGCTAGCTACAACTGGAGTACCTGGAGGAGTACTTGGCTTGCGAGACTTCTTGGAAACAGGCAGGCCAGATGAAGACCCATCCGTTCACCCCCTCTTTGAGACACTATGAGGACCGCAGGGGACTAGATGAGGAACATATTCTTCATATGCATCAACAAATCCAGAAGAAACTCTAGGAAACACTGTGGAGATTGGGGACTTACTGGTTGCAGAAGCTATGGCGAGTTCCTTCCTAGTTTTTGCCATGACAAGGGGAACAACAAGAGAAGGGATCGGGTCAACAAAGTTGCACCCAAATTCCTATGAAAAAGAATAAGACAATAAGACAAGGAAAAGTTAAACAAAGAAAGATACAACAAGAATACATAAAGTACCTGAACGAGGAGAAAACAACTTACAACTGGAGGCGGGTTGTTGGTAGAGAACTCGAAGACGGTAGGCGGGACAATGCTTGCTCCTTTCAGCATCTTCTGGAGATGCTCGAGTACTTCCTCATCGGTCAGCTCAAGAGCTGGGACCATGCGTGAAGGATCCTTAGCCCCCGAGTACTCAAAGCCAAGGTGCTCTTGCTCCTTCAAAGGCTGAATTTGGTGATGAAGAAAACACGAAACAATGCCGAAGCCGGTTAAACCCTACTGTTTCAGCATACTAATCCTATCAAGGAATGGCTGGATTGCCTGAACCTTAGTAGACAAAACATGATTCTTATCCCAGCGGTCATTAACCATGGGACCAGATCCAGAGTGGACATCAAGAGAAGGGATCAGATTGGTGGCATAAAACCAGTCGGCACACCAATCTCTTATAGAATCAACCAGGTCATAGTCAAAGAACTTGCTCTTAAGACCCTAGCGAAATTGAATCCCACAACCACCAAGAACGCTGGTTTCTTCACGGAGGGGTTGGGGTTTTAGACGAAAGAAGTAACGAAACAGAGAAAGAGAAGGGGGAATTCCAAGGAAAGCTTCACAAAGATGAACAAAGACGGAAAGGTGAAGGACTGCATTAGGAGCAAGATGGTTCAAGCAAATCCCAAAATAGCTGAGAAACTGATGAAGAAAAGCAGAGGCAAGAAGGCAGAGTCTAGCACGAATGAAAGAGACAAAAAGGACAATCTCACTAGGACCTGGGGCAGGGACCCGATGCTCGCCTGGAACTCTCCATTCAGCAATGGCAATGGTGGATGACTGAGGGCTAGGGTTTGAAGGCAAGAGAAAGGCAGTAAAGAAAAAGAAGATGAAGGGTCTTTAAATAGATTTTACAACGTTAAAAATGGCCCACCAGGCCTGTTAAAGCACCATGTGAGAACACAACGGTCCATTTACCGACACAGCTAAAATGACGGAGGGCACAAACCCACACAACAGTACAATTCAACGGACAGATTATAGACTTATCCATCCAGCACTACTACGGAGCTGTCAGATAACCGCAAGAACAACCCGTCAACAAGGAAGAAAAGAAGGGCAATTTCACAAGGACACATAAGAACTCGGTTCTTACGAAAAGAACTCGGGAACATCATGAGCAACCAGAACTACAGCAAAAAAGTAAATAACAACTCAGAAGACAAAGATTCTTTCCATTACAAGCGACTTCAAAAATAGAAGATTACAAATCTTACAAGACCCAATGTACTCGGTACCACGAAAAGCAAAGTAGCAAAGAAGAACACAGACATGGCTAGGCTCTGGAATGACTACATGTCCCAAATTGCTACTTGGAAGGACAAACTGCCATCGGCTACACTGTTTTCTTCAAAGGACAGACGCAGTGCATCCAAGGCAGAAATCAACAGCACGGTAGGACAACATGGAGCAGAGAAGGATGGCAGGCATCTGTCTACCCAAGACCGATGTGATGCTAGATATGATGTTGATCTGCACTAGATAGTCTCAAGACAGGCGACAAAGATCAACCTAGAACTGCCAGATGAAGGAACGAAGTCCACATCACAAGACTTCCTCCAACTACCGCCACGTACATCCTGGTACATTGCTGCCACAGGATTAGCCTACCTCTAATCCCTATCACAAGACCTCCCCCAACTACAACAAGACACATAGGAACTATGGAACATGCCTAGGGGCTGCTCTACTTCACAAACTACCATATTAGTGATCACAAAGGTTTCAACAGAATGTTCAATGGATGAAAGCAAGCACTCCGGGAGGGTATTTATAGATCAAAGGAGTGGTGCACATGGACTAGGAGTACCAACAAAATAAGACTAACAAAGGACACAGTGAAAAGACAAGACTCAATAATGGAAGACTCAGGCGAGAGTTAACAATACTCAAAGACGGGCATATTCGGAAGAATATACCGACACAGTACAACCCATGAACAAAAGGCATTCACACTCAACCACCACCATATAGCTACATCTAACAACAGAAGACTACCAGAGAATATGCCAAAACCCTGCTTCCGAGTTCTTCCTGAACAAAACAACCCGCATATATGCCCGGGGGCTACAAAAGAAGAGGTATACGGTTCTATCAAACAACTCAGATTCAAGACCCTCCAACTTTTTGTTCCAAATAGCAAGAGGCTCGGGGGCTACAATCAGTGAGTGAACTTTTTTCTCCAAAAAAGCACACACCACTTAGAATGTTTCTTCAAGACAGACGCCGTCAGGGCCATAAGACAAAAAGAACCCGAACACAGTATCAGAGCTCTTTTCAACAAGGAAGTCGGGGAGCCTTTCAACGAAGAATCAGGAAGATTTCAAGAAAAGACCCTCAAGCACCTTGTGCCAAGTAGCAAGAGGCTCGGGGGCTACATCCAAATGGGAGTACTTTTTTTCTCCAAAAAAGTACAAAAAAGTACACACCACACAAAGATCTCACAAAGCGCTACACGATTTTGCTCAAGAAAGCACTCGGACGACGCTTGTTCCTGCTCAACGAGACTTGAAGGAACAAGACGAGGCTTCCGAAACTCAACCATCAAGTGCTCGGGGGCTTGTCGGTACGAGACCCATAGGATACCCCGCAAGGAAGGAAGAAGACCTAGTCCAATTAGGATTCTCCTCCTGTAATCTTAGTAGTAGTATTACTCTATAAATCCTACTAGGAACCCTCATTGTAAACTGACTAGGATTCTGGCCTCCTGACTATATAAAGGAGGGCAGGGCACCTTGGATCGGGAGTTCAACAGAGCAATTGTACGACATAATACTTCATAACCAATCCAACGCAAAGGCTAACACCGACTGGACATAGGGTTGTTACTCAGTCTGCGATCGAGGGCCTGAACCCTGAGTATGAGAAGCTACTCAGCTAGACTTACCCGCCATAAACCAAAAATAAAGTGACTCCAAGGATTATGCAAGGCTTTATAAGTGGTGGTAGCTTGACAACATTTTGCATAAATAGCGACTAATTCAGTTGTACAATTATGACTCGGTCATCAAATTAATTATAGGTATTCATCTCTAAATTAGCAACTAACCTGTGCTAAACATGTGGTATATCCTTTAGTAGCATACAATAGTAACCATAGCTAGTGTAGTAATTCCATGTTCATAAGAACCATCATATTCCATAACACAGTTACTATGATGTTGGAGCAAGCCAAGTTTCTCACTCTCCGGGAGAGAGCGATTTGAATTGATTTCAACTAGCTAGGAATTTATTCCTAACACAAACCCAAGCAAACCAGATCAATGATCACCTTAGGTCACCTTTGGTACAACTCAGGTACACATTTTGTGGGTTCGACCAGCGCCGCATAATCAGGGACAACCAACTGCCAGGATGATTAGGACTACCCTACCCTTGGGCTCATGTTTGGCTCCCTACACATCCTTACTACCATCCAGAGTGTGAACTTTTATAGAACGGGGATTGACCTAAGTTGAGCTACATGGCTTCATGGTCAGAATGAGTTATCCGGCCTACTAACTGAGAGGTATGCGTTCGATCTTATCAGAAGTGCCAACAATGGCATGGTCCTTAATCGGCACAGACGGAACTACATGAGTCAACCTACACATAGACTCTGCCCGACCTCCATTTATATTATCCCATAGTTCTTTTCCACGATAGCAAATATATCCAATTATGCTTCGCTATCCACCTATATCTCGTAGGTGATAGGAAATCACCCGACTTCTATCGGTCTAAGCGTGGCTAAGCATATATTCAATCCTAGACCTACATAGGGTTAACAGTATATGTAACTGGACAAGGTAGTTTGGTGCATCAAGTGTTTCCAATCAACTCTTATAACCTAATGCATCAAACATAAAGGACTCAGGTGATATTTTGTAAAACATGGGAGACTTAGAATGCTCTGGGGATTGCCTTTGAGGAAAGAGATTGGCCGGTGATCCAGGAAATTAGGGAGATCCTTGAGAGTTTGTTCCTCTTCTCCTTGAGCTATGGCCTGAGGCGTCTCCTGCTGATCCCCCTCTTCTTCTTCATTGAACTCCAACAATGTTATCTCTTTGGAATATCCTATATGCATGAGTATAAAATAAGATATCATGAATGCATATATGATGACATGTATAATGTTATATGATGTAATGAAGGCATCCTCCGAAGTGTTTTCAATAGCTTTGGATCAAAGTAATAACAAGTTGCATGCTTTTTTACTGAGTAGGTGCTTATCTCTTCTCTAATAACTAAACAAACACTTATGTAAATCATTTTCTGGACCACAAGACAGTCGCCACTTGTTTTGACAATAACTAGAGTTATACACATTAAAATAATATGATTATGGACATTCTAGAAAGCTTATGAAATTGCCTACAACTTTATTTTAATCATCTTAATGTGATTTAGTAGTTATCTAAGTCAAACAATTCAATCTTTCAAATCTATCTAGAGAGCAAGTATTTCTAACAACAGACTTCTAACAACCATAATTCTTAAACTATAAGGCCTATAACTATGAAATTTCAACACAAGGTAGATAAGTATGTTATCTACAACTTTTTTATTAACAAGTTTTACAGAAAAGACAATTATCATCATGAAATTATCATAACAACTAAAACTATGCATGTAGCCAGCTAGTTGAATTATAAAGCAATAATTAACTAGTTGCATACAATCAATTGCTTTTAAGTCTAACTATTAACATCAACAGATCATATGGATCACAAGAATCATAGAAAACATCATGGTTAAACATAACTAATTTATTTATATACATTTATTAATTTCCTTAGATAATAAGGTGACTTAAAAGATAAATATTTTCACTGCATAATAAATTCTAAGAAAACTATAGTAGCCTAAAAATGACATTAATAGTCTACTGTACAAATTTCAAGCCATTTGGATAAGTATAACTACCTTTACAAAAATGACACATTACATAGGCTTATTTTAGCAAAAATAGTTTGGTATAGTGAAAAGTGCCAAACAACAAATTTAATATTTTTCTTATATTTCTCCAAGCATAAGTATACTGTGTAAAAATTTGCATGATCATATGTTTTGTATTTTTACCCCAATTAATTTCACTAGAAACTAGCAATTAATTAGGATTAAATAATAATACCATATTTTAAGTATTCTTACTATAGGTTTAATATTTTTTCTAGCTAGAGCTTTTCAACACAAGACCAGCAAAATTGGAATAACAATTTTATCATTTACCTAGCTCAAGTTATGCATTTTACAAGATAGAAACCATTTAAAAAATATTTGTCCAGCTATATTTTATTCTGCCATGAAAATACTAGAAATAGTGCATCTGGTATTTTTATCAAATACTACACTTCATTAGGAATCCAACAAAATTTAGTTCACCAAAATTGGACACTCCTAGCTTGAGATATGAATTTTTGAAACATGCATTTAAATTTGTGAAAAATAAATCAGAAAATCAAACTCAAATCCAACTGATAGCTAGCTAGGGCCCTTGATCAATGGGGACCCATCGGTCAGTGAGACCAAAATAGAGGATGATGCTAACCGGTGAGAACTCACAGACAGCGAGGTCTCCAACAGTTGTGTCTTTACCACTACACTCATCTCGTCTCTTCGCATCGACTGGTAGGCTTAGTGGGCTATGTGGCTCACCAGAGCAAGCTCGATGGTGGCCATGGCGGACGATGGAGGGGTAGTAGTATGCCAGCCATCTCTAGCTATGGCACACTCAGGCAAGGATGGCTACTCCATCCTAGTGACCTAGCGAAGCTACACGATGCTAGTGAGGGTTTGGGGTGGCGTCGATCAGCTTGGCCGTATGCATGGCCATGCGGCGACACACGGAGCATGGTGATGCTCATGTTGTTCCATCTAGATGGTGACAAAAGGTGGGTCTTAGTCATGCCACTAGCAAGGTCTAGGGTTACTCGACCTAAGGCACGAGAGAAAGGAGGGAGACGGTGAACCAACTCGACGGCGGTGAGCTCAAGTGCCATAGTGGCCATGGCAGACGTGGGTGGAGCGATGACTCATTCTAATGCCATCAAGTGGTGTCGTCATCCCTAGATTCAGCCTAAGCATCTAGACTCCAACGCCATGCTAGACCAGAGGACATGGAGGCATGCGGTGCGGTGGAACGATCGGGCCACGGTGAGCCACGAGCACGACAGCGCTCCGGTGACAACGGCGGCAATGGCAAGGCGAAATGCCGCTATACCTAGGGTCTATAGGTGATGCTTGTGGCTTAAGGAGGTGGAGGTGATGGCAGATTAGTTATGGCCAAGATGAATTAGCCGGCAAGGCAATGTCGGCAGTGAGCAGCTGCGACGGCGCATAGCGAGCTCGACGTGGAGCTTTGGCATGGCAGAGCGAGCGGGAGGGAGTGAGAGCGGGCGAGTAGAGTGAGTAGCAGGGGTGCAGCACTTAAGTGCTCATTCAGGCCTAACTAGTTGAGCCAATGTCGGTGCGCTATAGCCAAATGATGGCCACGGCCAGTGGCTGGTCGGCCACGACGCCGTGCGCGGATGCGGGCTCAGACGCCACCATCGACGACTGATAGTGCAACTTAGCGACTCTATAACTCCTAATCCGTTCGTTCGTTGCAAAAACTCCATTAATAAAAACTGTAGAGCTACATGCCATCTACAATTTTGCTTTTGGAAGCATCCCCTAATTCACAATGGTTATCTAGTTACAATGCTCTCAAGTGGGGTACATCGAAACTAAAAACAGCATCAAGGCTTAGAAAATTTTGCAAGTCTCAAAACAACATTTTGTTGATTTATGTGAGCTATTTTTGAGCATGCTATGCACTGAATTATACCTTGACCCAAAAATAAAAGTTGTTACCCTATCCAAGTACTACAACTTTCATTTAGGTCACATGTCCATGCAAACATTCTAAACTACTATTCAACTTTAGTCAAACTAGCATCATAAAAATGGCTTTTCAAATGAAACCAACACTTAGAAGCAAAATTGGCCTAGGTCTTGAATAGAAACATTGTTCCATTTACCATCCTAGATGTGTCTAAGGTGTTTTCATGACCTCACAAACATCTCATACATTGGTCATACATGATTGCAAGCATAAACATATATATAAATCAACATTTCATGTGACAATGTATAAGAATGAGATGAATTTTTATATGCTCATGTTCATGAATGCTTGGACGATGCTTGTGCTCATGAAGTGTAGATTCCAAATGCAATGCTTAACATAGGAGTGTTATAGCCCCTCCCCCTTATAGAAATCTCGTCCCAAGATTTGCAAGACCTACCATTGTTCATAATAGGCGGGATAAACCTCATGTAAGTAATCCTCCCATTCCCACATGGCATCTTCTTCACTGTAGTTATTCCACACCACTTTGTAGAACTTAATGACCTTGCACCATGTTACCCTTTCCATTTCTTCTAGCACACAAATTGGTTTCTCTTCATAAGTTATATCCGATTGGAGCTTAATGTTGGTGGGTGCAATGGCTTCCTCAGGTATGCGAAGATAGCTTTTCAACTGAGAAACATGGAAGACATCAAATATCACACTCATCTTAAGAGGAAGTTGTAACTTGTAAGTGACATTTCCTTTCTATTCAATAATCTTGTATGGCCCTACATATCTTGGCGTAAGCTTTCTTTTTACTCCAAATTTCTACACTCCTTTCATGGGTGACACTTTTAAGTATACATAGTCTCCCACTTCAAAAGTTAGTGGTCTCCTTCTTTTATCAGCATAACTCTTTTGTCATGATTGAGCTACTTTCATATGCTGTTGGATAATGCGTACCTGTTCTTCAGCTTCGGTGACAAAGTCAATGCCAAAATATCTTCTTTCGTTAGGCTCAATCCAATTCAAAGGAGTTCTACATTTTTGACCATACAAGGCCACAAAAGGAGCCATCTTGATGCTCGCTTGATAACTGTAGTTGTAGGAGAACTCAGCTAAAGGTAGCCATTTCTCCCATGAACCCTTGGAAGATATAACACAAGCTCTCAACATATCTTCTAAGATCTAGTTCACTCATTTGGTCTGTCCAGAAGTTTGTGGATGATATGCTGAACTTATGATTAGTTTAGTTCCCAAAGCGTAGTGCAAGTGCTCCCAAAAACAACCTATAAACTATGGTCCCCGATCTAAGATTATGATCCTTGGTACTCCATGTAGTCTCATGATCTGAGAAACATACACCTCAACGTACTATCCCACGTGATACGCTGTGTTAACCGGTATAAAATGTGTTGACTTGATGAGGCGATCTACAATGACCCATATAGAATCATAACCTTGCTGTGTCATCGGATGGCCTATAATAAAGTGCATACTTATTTCCTCCCATTTCCACCCTAGAATAGGCAAAGGTTGAAATAATCTAGCAGATTTCAAATAAACGGCCTTTACTCTACTGCAATTATCACACCTAGCGATATAGGCGGCGATCTCTTTCTTCATCTTAGTCCACCAAAAACAGGTTTCAAATCTTGATACATTTTGCTACAACCCAGATGGATAGATAACTTGGATGAATGAGCTTCATCTAAAATTTGATTTCTAAGCTCACAGTCTTTTGGTACCATGAGTCGGTACTCAAACCATAGCACACCTCTTTCAACCAACCTAAAATGCTTGGTTTCTTGTTCTTTCATCTTTCTCTTGATGTGAAAACACCTACATCTATCTTCTATAGTTCTATGATTTTGCTCTCAAGTGACCAACTGATAGTGATATTGTGTAGCACAACAGGATGTAATAAATTAAATCATCTTCCAACAAGGCTTCCAAAGTGTTGCAATGAGATTTCCAACTAAGTGCATCTGCTACAACATTGGCTTTTCCTAGATGGTAGTGCACTTCCAAATTGTAGTCCTTGATCAGCTCTAACCATCTTCGCTACCTCATGTTCAGCTCAGATTGGGTGAACATATATTTGAGACTTTTGTGGTCCGTATATATGTGACATACATTTCCCAACAAATAATGTCTCCATATCTTAAATGCATGAGCAACTGTTGCAAGCTCTAAGTCATGCATAGGATAATTGACTTCATGCTTTCTCAACTACTGAGAATCATAGGTAGTAACTCTTCCTTCTTTCATGAGCACACACCCCAAACCTATACCTGATGCATCACAGAACACATCGAAAGGCTTTTCAATGTCGGGTTGTGCTAAAACAATAGCTATAGTTAATAGAGCCCTTAGGGTGTGAAAAGCAGCTTCACACTCTGGCGTTCAACTGAACTTTTCATCCTTCTAAAGTAGTCTGGTCATGGGCTTAGCTATCTTGGAGAAATCAGGAATGAAATGATGATAGTAACCTACTAACCCTAGAAAACTCCAAACTTCATGAACTGAAGTCGGGGCCTTCCAATGCATGACCTCTTGTACTTTAGATGGGTCTACAGAAATTCCATCTTTAGATAAGATGTGACCTAAGAAAGGTACTTTGCTCAACCAAAATTTACACTTGTTGAACTTGGCATATAACTTATGTTCCCTTAATCTGGACAAAATAATTTTCAGATGCTCTGCATGGTCTGCCTCATTGTCTGAGTAAATCAAGATATCATCGATAAACACAACCACAAACTTATTGAGCTCGAGCATGAATACCGAATTCATTAAGTACATGAAGTAGGCAGGAGCATTCATCAGTCCAAAAGACATGACCAAATCCTCGTACAAGCCATACCTAGCGAAGAAAGTTGTTTTAGGTATATCCTCTGGCCTGATCTTAATCTGATGATAACCTAATCTCAAGTCAATCTTAGAGAATACCTTTGCTTTTGCCAACTGATCGAACAAGATATTGATACATGGCAAAGGTTACTTGTTCTTAATGGTCACAACATTAAGCGTCCTATAATCCACACACATTCTCAAGGATTTGTCCTTCTTCTTTACAAATAAAGCTAGACATCCCTATGGAGACAGACTAGGTTGAATGAGACCTTTGTCCAATAGTTCTTGTAAGTAAATTTTGAGTTCAGCTAACTCATTTGGTGGCATCCTATAGGGTCTTCTAGAGATAGATGCCATACCTAGCACTAACTTGATCCTAAATTCCACATCCCTATTAGGCGACAAACCTAGCAATTCATTTGGAAATATATTAGGAAACTCACAAACCATTGGAATATCACAAAGGGTAGTGACGTAGATAGCACAAGACAAGTTTTGGAGATCAAAACTTTGGGGAAGTGGTACTAGAAAAGCATTACCTCCCTTTGGTTCTCTCAACATAATTGTCCTAGTGCTAGTGTCAATGAGAACCCCATGATCACTCATCCATTTCATGCCTAAGATCACATCTATTGCTAATCCGGGCAATACTATTAGATCCATCATGTACTCCCTCTCTTGTAGAGAGATGAGCACATCTCTGACTATTTGATTTGTACAGATAGTAGCCTCAGCTAAACTTATACTATAACCACCCTTGTTTACCTCAATTACTTTATGATGATACTTAGATGCAAATGCTTGGCTCATAAATGAATGAGAAGCTCTAGAATAAAATAAAACAATGATGGGATGGTTGTTAACAAGAAACATACTAGGTGTGGCAACCTCTCCCATAGGAACTTCTTCCACAGCGGTGTAATGCACGTATCTAGGACGTGCTTTAGAATTTTCCTATCTCTGATTGCCCTAGTTTTGATTGTTGTTCTTCTTAGGATGGGGGCACTCCTTAGACTAATGGCCCAATGATTATAGTTGAAGCATGGCTGATTGCTCCTGGGTCCTCTTGCGCTTCCTTGCCCTCTGTTCCCCTTGGGTGGGGCAATGGTGAACGCCTTATGAAACAATTTATGAGGTCGGCTGGCCTAGGCTATTAGCGGAGGAGGCCTAAACTTGGGCGCGGGCGGACAAAACTATGGCCTAGCTACACTATAGCTCTAGACTATGAAGATCCTGAGGTGCCTACCTCAGCTGCTCTTTTGTAGCCCTTCGCTACCACATGTAGATTGTTCTGGTTCTCCTGAGTCAAGGCATCACTAATAAACTCATTGTATGTGTTACACCTTGAGTTGGCCATAGTTTTCATTAGCTTAGTGCCAAGGCCTCTCTTGAAGCTTTCAATCTTCTTTTCCTCTATATCGACCAACCCTAGGACATAACAGGATAAATTGTTGAAAGCATGCATGTACTCCATAAGGGTATTGGTCCCTTGTGTGAGTCACATGAACTCGGCTGCTTTCATGCACATTAGCCCCAGGGGAATATGATGTCCACTAAAGGCTAACTTAAATTGCTCCCATGTGACCTGAGAGTTGGTAGGTAGAGATGAGAGGAAATGGGTCCACCATATTCTGGCCGGTCCCTGCATCTGATGGGATGTATATTCTGCCTTCTGATGCTCCGTAACCCTCAATAGATGGAACTTTTGCTCGATTGTGTTAAGCCATTCATCCGCCTGGAGCAATTCTTCGGACACCTTAAAGATAGGAGGCTTGGTGTCCAGAAAATCCTTGAAAGGGCTGTATTGATTTGGTTGAAGCCCTTGTTGTTGTTGACGGGCATGAGTAATGTTCTGCGTAATGAGGTGCAATGTTTCCTCCATTATTCTCTGACTACCCAAGAACTATTTGAAAAATTCATTCGTAGATGGTGGTGGCAGTGGTGGTAAGTCACCATCGTTGCCACCTTGGCTGTTGCTGGCTCCAGCATAAGTGCAAGTCATCTGCAAAGTTGCAATAATAAGTGATTACTGGATGATGTCAGGAGATTGTAGATGAATTATATAATCATGCCAAACTAAAATTACTAGAGATAATTTTAAATTCATATAATAAAATAGAGGCATAATAATTCATTATCGCAACATGACATCACCAATTAGATCACTTATTATGCTTGCAACGCGTTAACATGCATGTCATAATCTATCAGTAAAATGAAACTAGAATTTCATTAAAGTCCAACCCATAATGAAACAACATGCAAAGTGCCAATATTACACGGACGTCAAATCATGAATACGAAACTTCAACTACAAGTCCATTATATGAATAATAGGGATACATCTAGCACTTTAACTAGTCACTAGGTGATTCTAATCCTCAGCGTGCTCACTATTGTGGTCGACAATAGGATCATCCTCATCCTCTAGCTCCTCTTCTTCTTCCTCCCAACCGTCATCTTCAACTAACATCTCTGGATCTTCTTCTTCCTCATCAAGGATCAGGTGCAGTTGGTTGTTTAGGAAATGCACCTCATGCTAAAGATCAACTACTACATTCTAGGTTTGTGCAACCTGCTGGCACAAGTCCCTCTCGACATGGTCCTATTATACACTCAAGGCATGGGTCCTGTCTCGTTCTACTTCTGCTATAACTGCATGGTTGTTTGCTATGATCCGCTAGTGTATAGCTGTGAACACCTTGGTATGGGCGACCTCCAGCTACTTCCGCAATCCTGCTATCACTACTTGATCATCCACTCTTGCCTCTTGGGTGGTAGCTCTCTGCTGATCAACTTGCTCCATTTGGGTGTGGAGATTTCCCAATGCTACATAAGCTTGATCAGTTTCCCATCGAGCCTCACTTGCTGCCGTTTTGTGCTTGCACACATGCTTCTTTAGCTTACGCTGTGCAGCTTTGGCTCTGATGAGCTTATCCATGCAAGTGGTATAGGACTCCTGCCAGAGGTCCCTGGTGTCCTGATGAGTGTAGAACATCTTCATTACTACAAACATAGCGCTCATAGCGAGACTAGAACTATTTGCCCGCTCATCATAGTCTCGAATCAATGCATTGCTGTTGCGCTGTGCCCACACTGTTGTGGATGAATCCACCCGAGGAAAAGTACAAGTGGCACTACCGATAAGCTCATCCCCGTGCTGCTGACAAATCTGACTCAGCACCTCAAAAGCCACTACTTGGGTAGCTTCCCAAGGAGTTCTTCCTTAAGATTCTGCCCTCCATTCCTGCTAGAAGGGTGCTTGGTTACTAGCTATATGGTCAGCTGTACTTCATACCATGGTTGTCCCTCTAGATATACTTCATTATAGTAATAGAGGGGTGGTTCGTAATACCCCACATAATGCAAAACTCTCCAAAATTGGGTAGGGGTACCAAACATCAACAGGAAATTCAAACTTCCAGCCAGTGCTGCCATTTGTACCAACAACATGGTGCAACTCTCGTGAGACAATGACATAATGGATAAAGAGTTACATAACCGAGTAAGAGATTTAAAAGGGGAGGGACAATGCAAGTATGAAATAATGATTTATCATGATGCATGCACGTTCCATACGTCCTTACAAACTTAGGAAAATTACTTCTAACGGCATATAGGTGGCATACATATGTTCTCTCATATATAACGTAACTAGTCAGGCTACATTTTGCTATTAGTATACCTGCACAAGAATTTCATTTTAGCCCAACCCCACAATTATATATGCAGAATGTAAATCTAGGCTCTAGGTTGCAATCTAAATACTTCCATATATATATATACTCATATATATATATATACTTCCATATCAAAGCTACCCAAAAGTAAATACGTCCTATATATACATATAAATATGCATATACAGTCATCTCAAATCTAATCCACAATTAAATATTTCTATATATATGAGGCATATATACACTTTAGTATCAAAGCTAACTCTCCCCATTAGACTGCATGCTCACAACTTGCGATCATGCCACTGTGATGATGATTGGCATCTTACCTTGGGCGTAGCGGCATTTGATCCATACATTACCACTCAATCCATACAATAGCACACCATATAGATGACAAAAAGGAAAACCCCCAAGTTAGTACTTAATTAGTCACCTGAAGTCCTTAACTGGGCCTAAAGGAAGTGATCACTGGCACACTTTAGATTCAAACTCTAGGTTTTAAAACACCTATATATAGCTATAAGTTGCTAGAAACTATTTTTAGAAGACAAAACCTTTGTTTTAAATACACATGTGGCAATTAATGTTGAATCTTGCTCTGATGCTAGCTATAGCAGAACCAACCAATTCATAAGAGCACAAGTATAATGGCAGCCTGCAAGCAATCGCACTGTCATACTTGAACACATATAAACCCAGTAGTCTATTGAGTACCACAAAAGGTCTCGATTAACCATCAACATACAACCAAGATCATACATGATTCAACATACATGTCACATGTTACATAAGGTTCACAAATACCGTTCATACATCAGAGTATGAATTAAGGTTATTACAAACCAAGTTCGAGTAAAATAGTAGCGGAAGCAAATTAAAGTTTGGAACTAACATCTGCCATCATAGTTCAAATATAGTGCCAACTCGTGATCACATCCACAAAAGCATATAAGAAGTATTATTAAGAGATGCCTACCCAGGGTTCACTCCTCGTCCATGGCAGGACATAATCAGTTCTTGCAATAGCCATGATAAACTGTGCCATCTGCAACAATAGGAATAAAACCCTGAGTACGAGAAGATACTCAGCTAGAGTTATCCATCATAAACCAAAAATAAAGTGACTCTAAGGATTATACAAGGTATTATAAGTGGAGGTAGCTTGACAACATTATGCATAAAAAGCGACTAATTCAGTTGTTTAATTATAACTTGATCATCAAATTAATTATAGCTATTCATCTCCAAATTAGCAACTAACATGTGCCAAACATGTAGTATTTCCTTTAGTAGCATACAATAGTAACCATAGCTGGTGTAGTAATTCCATGTTCATCCGAACCATCATATTCCATAACACAGTTACTACAATGTTGGAGCTAGCCAAGTTTCTCACTATCTAGGAGAGACAATGATTGGAATCGATTTCAACCAGCTGGGAATTTATTCCTAACATAAACCTAGGCAGACCAGATCAACGATCACCTTGGGTCACCTTTGTTACAACTCAGGTACACATTTTATGGGTTCGACCAGCACCACACAATCAGGGACAGCCAGCTGCTAGGATGATTAGGACTACCCTACCCTTGGGCTCATGTCTGGCTCTCCGCACATCCTTACTACCATCCAGTGTGCACACTTTTAAAGAACAAGGCTTGGCCTGATTGGAGCTACTCGGCTTCGCTGTCGGAATGAGTTATCCAGACAGCTAAGTGAGGGGCATGCATTCAATCTTGTTAGAAGTGCCAACAATGGTACGGTCCTTAATCGGCACAGACGAAATCACATGAGTCAACCTACACATAGACTTCGCTCAGCCTCCATTTATGTTACCCCATGGTTCTTTTCCACGATAGCAAATATAGCCAACCGTGCTGCGATATCCACCTATATCTCGCAGGTGATAGAAAATCACTCGACTTCTACTGGTCTAAGCATGACTAAGCATATATTCGATCTAGGACCTACATAGGGTTAAAGGTATATGTAACTGGACAAGGTAGTTTTGTGCATCAAGTGCTTGAAATCAACTCTTATAACCGAAAGCATCAAACATAAAGGACTCAAGTGATACTTTGTAAAACATGGGAGACTTAGAATGCTCCGCGACTTGCCTTTGAGGAAAGAGGTTGTCCGGTGATCTAGGCACTCAAGGAGATCCTTGAGAGTCTGTTCCTCTTCTCCTGGAGCTATGGCCTAAGGCATCTCCTACTGATCCTCCTCTTCTTCTTCGTTGAACTCCAATAGCGTTATCTCTTCGGATGATCCTATATACATGAGCACGAAATAAGATATCACGAATGCATATATGATGACATGTATAATACAATATGATGTGATGAGTGCATCATCCCAAGTGTTTTCAATAGCTTTGCATCAAAGTAATAACAAGTTGCATCATTTTTTACTGAGTCGGTGATTATCTCTTCTCTAATAACTAAACAAACACTTATGTAAATCATTTTCTAGACCACAAAACAACAGCCACTTGTTTTGACCATAACTAGAGTTGTACACATCAAAATATTATGATTATGGATATTCTAGAAATCTTATAAAATTTCCTACAACTTTCTTTTAATCATCTTAATATGATTCAGCAGTTATCTAAGTCAAACAATTCAATCTTCTAGATCTATCTAGAGAGCAAGCATTTCTGATAGCATTTTTCCAATAGCCATAATTCTTAAAGTATAAGGTCTATGACTATGAAATTTCAACTCAAGGTATATAAGTAAGTTGTCTACAACTTTGTTATTAACAAGATTTACAGAAAAGACCATTATCATCATGAAATTATCATCACAACCGAAACTATACATGTAGCCATCTAGTTGAATTATAAAGAAATAATTAACTAGTTGCATACAATCAATTGCTTTTAAGTCTAACTAATAACATCAGCAGATCATATGCATCACAATCATCATAGAAAACATCATGGTAAACATAACTAATTTATTTATATCCATTTATTAATTTCCTTAGATAATAAGGTGATTTAAAGGATAAATATTTCCATTGATTAATAAATTCTAACAAAATTACAGTAGCCTACAAATGACCTTAGTAGAACACTGCACAAATTTCATGCCATTTGGATAAGTATAACTACCTCTTAAAAATGACAAATTACATAGGCTTATTATAGCAAAAATAGTTTGGCATAGTAAAAAGTGCTAAACAATAGATTTAATATTTTTCTTACATTCCTCCAAGCATAAGAATACAGTGCAAAAATTTGCATGATCACATGTTATGTAATTTTGTCCTAATTAATTTCACTAGAAACTAGTAATTAATTAGGATTAAATAAGAAGACCATATTTTAAGTATGCTTACTGTAGGTTTAATATTTTTCCTAGATAGAGCATGTCAACACAAGACCAGCAAAATTAGAATCACAATTTTATCACATTCCTAGCTCAAGTTATGCATTTTACAAGATAGAAACCATTTAAAAAGTATTTGTCTAGCTATATTTTATTCTCTAAGGAAAATTATAGAAATAGTGCAACTCATATTTTTATCAAATACTACACTTCATGAGGAATTGAACAAAATTTGGTTCACCAAAATTGGACACTCCGAGCTTGAGATATGAATTTTTGAAACATGCATTCAAATCTATGAAAAATAAATCAGAAAATCAAACTCAAATTCGACTGACAGCTAGGGCCCATGGTCAACGGGGACCCACCCATCAGTTAGACCAAAATAGGGGATGGCGCTGACCGGCAAGAACTCATCGACGGCGAGATCTCCGGTGGTAGCGTCTTCACCACTGCACTCATCTCGCCCCCGTGCATCGACTAGTAGGCTTAGTGGGCTCGGTGGCTCGTCGAAGCAAGCTCAATAGCAGCCATGGTAGATGGTGGAGGTCGGCGGTGGTACGCCGGCCATCTCTGTCTATGGCACATAATGGGAATGGGGACTCTAGTTTCAGTTGAACGTCCTTGCTAGTCATCAACACCTCCACCTCTTCTTTTAAGTCCCTCATGACCCTCTCCAATGTTCCTAAGCAAGATAACATCATTAAGTAGTAGTCTATTCTCTAAAGTATGAAAAGAATCACTTAAGAATGAACTCACCTCTAAATTGAGTTGACGTATTTGAGCCTAGGTCATTGAACCTTGCATGATGGTTGGAGGATCAGCGGGTACATCCAAAGGAGTGATGTCCTCATCATCCTCCCCCTCTTGAAACTGAGTCATCCTCGACTCAAGCTCATCTTCTTCTCCCAAATAAGGCTTCAAATCTGCAATGTTAATGGTGGGACTAATCCCAAACTCTGGTGGCAACTCAAGTTTATAGGCATTATCATTTATTTTCTCAATTATCTTATAAGGACTAGCTGCTCTTGGCATTAATTTAGACATATGCAGCTCAGGAAATCTATCTTTTCTCAAATGTAACCAAACCAAATCACCCGGTTCAAGTTTAATTTCTTTTCTACCTTTACTACCAGCAATTCTATACTTTTCATTCATTCTTTCAATATTTGCTTTAGTTGTTCGTGCAACTTATGAATGAAATCAGCATGCTCTCTAGCATCACTATGTGTTCTCTCAGTGGTAGGTAAAGGCAAAAGATCAATAGGAGCGCGAGGATTAAAACCATACACTACCTAAAAAGGACTTACCTTGCCGGTGGAATGTTCTGCCCTGTTATATGCAAACTCCACATGCGGCAAATACTCTTCCCACATCTTCAAATTGCGCTTCAGAATTGCTCTCAACATGGTGGACAATGTTCGATTCACTACCTCAGTTTGCCCATCAGTTTGGGTATGACATGTTGTAGAAAACAGCAACTTGGTCCCCAATTTATTCCACAAAGTGCGCCAAAAATGATTCAAGAATTTTGCATCGTGATCTGAAATAATAGTAGAAGGCATACCATGCTAGCAAATGATTTCTTGAAAGAAAAGGTCAGCAATATGAACAGCATTGTCGCTCTTATGACAAGGAATAAAATATACCATCTTAGAAAAATGATCAACCACCACAAAAATACTATCCCTCCCCCTCTTAGTCCTTGGCAAACCCAACACAAAATCCATAGATATATTAGCCTAAGGAGTAGAAGGAATAGGAAGAGGCATATACAAACCATGTGGGTTCAACCTCAACTTAGCTTTTTGACATGTGGTGCACCGAGCCACGTACCGCTCTACATCTCGCCTCATCCTAGGCCAAAAGAAATGTGTGGACAACACCTCCTCTGTCTTCTTGGCTCCAAAATGTCCCATCAATCCGCCTCCATGTGTCTCCTACAACAACAAAAGACAAACAGAGCCAACTAGAATACATAGGTGGTTAGCTCTAACCAAAAACCCATCATTGATCATAAACTTATTCCATGTATGTCCCTCTCTACAATTTAGCAACACGTCCTTAAAATCAGGATCAAGCGCATATTGTTCTTTTACTGATTCAAGCCCAAAAATCCGATAACCAAGTTGGGACAGCAATGTATATCATCTAGACAAAGCATCAGCAATCACATTATCCTTCCCTTTCTTGTGTTTAATAATATAAGGAAAAGATTCAATAAATTCAACCCATTTAGCATGCCTACGATTCAGATTATGTTGAGAGCGAAGATACTTAAGTGATTCATGATCAGAATGAATAACAAATTCTTTAGGCCACAAATAATGACGCCACATCTCTAAAGAATGGACAAGTGCATACAATTCCTTATCATACATGGAATAATTCAGAACAAGACCATGCAATTTTTCACTAAAGTAAGCAATGGGTTTACCATCTTGCATCAAAACACCCCCCCAATGTCAACTCCATTAGCATCACATTCTAGCTCAAAAGTCTTTCCAAAATTTAGAAGTTGTAGCAATGGTGTGTGTGAGCTTGTCCTTCAAAGTGTCAAAAGACTCCTCATGTGCCTTTCCCCAATGAAACACCACCCCTTCGTCAACTCATGTAATGGGGCAGCAATGGTGCCAAAATCTTTGATGAAGTGGTGGTAGAATCCTACAAGACCAAGAATACTCCTCACCTGTGTGATGGTTTGGGGAACTAGCTAACTTTTTATGGCTTCAATTTTCATCTCGTCCACCTCAATTCCCTGAGGAGTTACAACATAGCCAAGAAAAGAAACTCAATCCATGCAAAAGATGCACTTCTCAAGGTTACCAAATAAACGTGCATCACGTAAAGCATTAAAAATAGCGCGTAAGTGATCCATATGTTCGTCAAAAGACTTGCTGTAAATCAATATATCATCAAAGTAAACTACCACAAAATGACCAATAAAAGCTCTCAAAACCTCATTCATTAAGCGTATTGTGGCAGAACCTCCTAAATTATAGGGCCCACATGCACCTATCATTGTCCAATGAATTCTGACGACTATGCATATGTTCCCATTAACATAAGAAGACTGTCAGGTGTCCTCAGGAAACCTGAATCATCCACAATTTCTTCTGAGCAGGATCCATTATAGAGTCATTGCAGTATTACAACAGTTTATTCATTAATATACATTAGAGTAAAATAGCGGAAGTCTTACAATAACTTAGTTACAAAATAGTTGTTTCACAAACTAAGTATGATTATTATTACAAACCATAGTAGTGGAGTAGCTTAGTAACATAAAACAAAACACACAATTAAAGTGCCCTGCCCAAGGGCCACACATTTACTCGACATCTTTGATTTGAACAACCATCATGCAGTTTGGTCCAAGGCAGACCTGCCCATGAGGCTCACCTACAACAAGGGTTAAAGAACCCTAAGTACAAAAGTACTCAATAAGACTAAACCGACATATAGACGGAGAAAACTCAAGAATGCAGGCTCGGGGATTCAAGGTGAGGCTTTAGCAAGAAATCAAGTTCTTTTGCGTAAAAGATCTCTAACAAGATTCTTTCTTTCAACATATAACTCTCATCAAGATCATATATGAATCTACCATGATTCGTATTGAGATCATGAACTTCATATCAAACCCTTTCTCAAATCTTCCTCAAATTTCATTTATTAACTATGATGATGAACAGTGAGTTGAGTCTCCATAACCGAGGAGCAACGACGATTTGAACCGATTATAACCTAGCTGGGGATTACCAACCACATGAAATATGTAGGTCCTTGACCTACATATACCAACCTACCCTCAGATCCTCTAAAACAAGAATGGGTCTGCGCCACCCAAGAATACAGTACTCCACCAATCCAGCCCATTGCCACATGGGTACATGCTACTCTCGCCATCTCTCCACTCCTAGTGTGCGAGTAGCCATTCTCGTAATAGAATAGCTGAGTTAAGGCTTACCAGAGTATGTGGCTAGTACTATAAAGTCTCACCTCATGCAATTCAACAATGGACAATTTTTAATCGACACGGGCGGAAAGAACCCGCTCACAAGACATCCATTAACTGTGGCTCTCATACACCGAGTCCGCCTGGTCTAGATTTATTACTCCACGTGATTATACCTCATGATAGCATAAATAACCAATCGTATCTGAAAATCCATTTATACCTCGTAGGTGACCGGTAATCACCCGACTGTTATCTGTCTAAGCATGGCTAAGCATAGCTGGACCTTCCCTAATTAGAACTGGTAACAAGGTTGATATGGAAAAACAAGGTTGGTAATTCATCAATTAGGTTTCCACTCAACTCCTAATCACTTAATGCAGTATTTAAAAGCAAAAGCGATATAAATTTGTAAAACACAAGGTAAGTTTAAATGCATCCGGGGCTTGCCTTGATTGTTGGAAAAGTCCGGTACCGGAGATGTTCCACAGATATCAAACCCGACCTCAATAGGTGGATTAACTTCCTCGACAACTTGGTTGACTATCATGTTCTCACTTTCGTTCACTACACGTAGTAATAATGCCATGTTTAAAATGATGCGAGATATAAACATGATGCTTGACGATGGATGCAAAAGTTAATAACTTGAATACAACTTTTCTTCACGGAATAGTTACAAGCCAAAAACTAACTAACCTTTTTTATAAACTCAAACACTTACTTTAAATGTCAAGGATCATCTTATGCTTATGACCTAAGGTCATCTCTTAATCCCAAATTCAAACAACACCTAAGTCATTAAGGGTTAATATTTGTTTTTATTAATTACCAATTAATTCAAAATTATGAAATAAATCAACTTTTTCCAATTGAGCTCAAAATTTTTGTGAAGGCTCATCACATGATAACTAAGTGTCAAAACCATTTTCATAATTTTTGGATAATTATACAAGCCTAGAAAAATCATGAAAACCCATTTCTTAATTAATTTGAGCAATTTTTATCACATTCAAAATGTACTGAAAAGTAATATTTAATATTTTTATTAAAAATTCTACATCTCAGAGAGGTCACACAAAAATTTTCATAATTTTTGGAGCTCTATTTAATTCTACAGAAAATAAACAAATCACAGCACTATTTAATCATTTCTGCAAAATAGATAATTTCATTTTCATTACAACGGTCACAGATAGGGTGACCCCACCGGTCAGCCCGCGCTGACCACGGTGGCGAGACCCTCTGACCGGCGACTACTCGCCAATGGTGAGGTTGCCGGTGATGGCGAGGGTACCAACATGTTCCCCACCTCACGGCGCGTCGGTTGGTGGTACTAGTTGAACCAATTACGCCTTGGTCCGAGCTCGGCGCCGGCCATGGCGGCACAGCCGAGCTATGCATGACGGTGCGGCGGCATTCTAGCTACTAGAGTTAGCTAGAGCTTCATTCAACTACTTGAATAGCAGCAGAGACTCACCTAGATCGGGCTAGAGCGCTCGGTTGGCTATGAGCAGGAAAGGGCGCGTTTGTCAGCATTGATGGCGACGGCGGCAACGGCGAGCATGACGTTCTGGTGGCTGCAGTGGATGAACAGATCAACCAACAAGATATAGAGCATCATGGCAACATGGAGAAGATGGAACTATACTAAACAAGGATAGAGACACACCGTAGAGTGCTGGCCACGGAGAGGCGAGGTCAGCGGTGTTGCGACCGGCCACGAAGAAGAAAGTCGACGCGCAGCGACCCCCAGTGAATTCTGGTGTCTAGGACTGGTCGACTGGGTTCGCAAGGTATAGGCGAATCGATGACATGCTCAATTGAGGCTGGGGGAGCTCTGTGACTCTAGCGCGAGCTCGACAGAGCAGGGCGGCGGTGATAGGAAAATAGAGGAAGGAACGGATGAGGATGACGACGGTGTCCCGGCTTTATAGCACGGCCAATGGAACATGGAGACGACTTGCAACAGCTTCCCCATGCAAGCGTGAAGCAGGAGGTGGCAACGGCCGTGCCTAGAAGCCGGTAGAAGCTCACCGACGGTGAGTCTGCTTGCTTGCACTGTTCAAGAAAATTACTGAATTGCCACTCACTCAATTTGTCAAATTACTCTCAAATTTGTATGGAAACTAAAAAATCTCCAAAAATAAAAGTTGTTCCAAATTCAAAGTTCTACAACTTTTCTTTAATAACCATGCCCAAATTCTATCTATATTTGAAAATGCAAGTTTGAAATCAAAAGGGGGCACTTTAAGAATTTACCCCCTTTCAAATTACTCCAAATTTTACATAACAACTTTGAAAACTCTAAAAACCAACTTTGTACACATTAACAAGCTCTACACTTTTCCTTTTAGGCTCAACCCCAAAATGTACTTAGATTTTGAATTAGGTTTTCTAGGGCAGAATTTAAGTGCTGGAAATTAGGGTTTTGGAATTCAAATTTAATACTAGAGTTATGAACTTGATTCATCCATACAAGTCAACACATATAATCATAAAAGTAAACTTGTTTTAGTGAATGCATATCAAAGTTTTCACTAACTCCAAAAATGATGTGCAATACATATGATGACATGGCATATTTTAGTGTTTAAAACACCAGAGGTGTTACACGCATGAAAGTGCTAGGTGCATTGGTCAAACCAAAAGGCATTACTAACCACTCATATAACCCGAATTTGGTTTTAAACGCGGTTTTCCATTCATCTTCAAGTTTCATTCTAATTTGATGGTAGCCACTTCGCAAGTCAATCTTGATGAAAATTATAGAACCACACAACTCATCAAGCATGTCGTCTAGCCTAGGAATAGGATGATGATACCAAATAGTAATATTATTGATGGCTCTACAATCAACGCACATACACCAAGTCCCATCTTTCTTAGGAACCAAAGTATAGGAACGGCACAAGAACTAAGGCTTTCACGTATATACCCGCGGTCCAAAAGGTCTTGGACTTGCCGCTAAGTTTCCTTAGTCTCCTCAGGATTGGTTCGATAGACAACACGGTTGGGTAGGGTTGCTTCTGGAATCAAGTCGATTTGATGCTCTATCCCTCTCATAGGTGGCAGCCCTAGGGATATCTCAGATAGAAAAATTTCCTCGTACTCCTACAAAAGGTTAGTGATAGTAGGAGGTGCCGAGCTAACAATATCATCAAGCAAAAACATAGCTCGTTTGCATACCAAAGCATATCAAATATCATCATCAGAAATTTTAGCAAAGTCACATTTTGTTGCAAGCATAATACCATCCTTCAATTTAATCCCCTCAGCCTTAGAAATAGATGTAGACTTATCCTTTTTAGGTGGGAGAATAGAATTAGCAACTTGCTGATTTTTAGATTGAACATCATTCAAACCAGCAGCGCGTTCTCTATTAGCTTGTACAATTTGAGTAGGGGTGAAAGGTACCAAAGTAATTTTCTTTCCTTTATGCACAAAGCTGTATTTATTACTTCTACCATGGTGTGTAGCATCATTATCATGTTCCCAAGGATGACCCAATAAGAGTGAATAGGCTTGAATAGGTACCACATCACAATCAATAGAATCAGCATAAGAACCAATGCAAAATGAAACTCTGCAAGTTTGTGTTACCTTTGCTTTTCCAGAATCATTTAGCCACTGAATATGGTATGGACATGGGTGCAGGCGTGTGGTCAAGCCAAGCTTCTTGATCAAATTAGAACTCACCAAATTATTGCAGCTACCTCCATCAATAATGACACGTGCTCAACGGTTGCTGATGATGAAGAAAATCTAGAACAAGTTATGGTGTTTTAGCTTCTCAGGTTGCTGGACTTGTGAGCTAAGCACCTGCTGTACAATGATGTCTAATAGGCCATCATGTCCTCACCACTAAGGACTTCGCCGCCCTCCTCAACTGTGTCTTCATCTTCAATGTTAGAGGTGCTGATGTAGCCATCTTCTGTAGCAATGTATGCCCGCTGACTTGGGCAGTCCTTCTGCACATGGCCAATTCCATGGTAGTGGTGGCACTGAATGCCCAAAGTGTGTCCCGTCGATGCAACAGACGAGGCACTCTTGGCAAGCACCTGCAAAGAATTTTTACCTAAATCTGAAGGTTGTGCGAGAGGTGCCTTAGGTGTAGCGGTAACTCTAGAGGCTGTTGGTCGCTTGCTTTCTGGTGGAGGCGCCCGAAAAGTGGTTGGCTTGGTTAGCCCTGAAGATGCTACCGAGCGTGGCGTGTATGTGGTGCTAACCATGCTCATGCTCTGCTGTTCACACCCCTGCAATTCCTTTTCTGCAAGCATAGCAAACTAAAACAACTTGTTGATAGTGTTAAATTCTTTATAATCAACAATGTCTTGAATCTCATGCCTCAAACCTAAATAAAAACGACAATGGAATCTTCGTTCCCCTCCACAACACTACATCGCATCAATCCCTTTTGGAGCTCACCATAGTAATCCTGTATAGATTTCTCTCCTTGTTCTAAACGCATACCTTGATGGTGGTGGACACCACCCATACCTGTCGTGTTGTGGCGAAGACATCGTCATAATCTTTCTTGTTGGAAGGCTGCTCGATCTATGTTTCTAGTGGCATCATGCACCGTGTCTTCTGGCAAGAGACCATCAGTGTTGCTGTCTGAGACATCATTGTTGACCGCCACCAAGGTTTCCAACTTAGTAACCTTGTCAGTTAGCGTGGAAATTAGTTTGTCCAATCTCTCCATGCTATTGCCAATGTTGAGTTCAATGAATGCGTCAGTGACAGCCTTCCTGATGGCCTCATTCATCCTTTTTTGGGCATTATCTACAACAACTTGCAGTTGGTCTTGGCTGACACACTCATTGAAATCCTTGGGACTGTTATCTCTAGTCTGATCACCTCCTGCCATTGTAAACACAAAAATAGGAACAAACAGGGAAAGTTATCCCTACCAAATGACTACATGGTTGTAGTGGTGTCACTTTTCATAGCAAGTGGAAGCGTCTTGCCAAGCTCTTACAAAGTTCTTACCAACACAAGCAGTGGGCGGTACAACTGGCGGCTGGTTCGTGATACCTGTAAGGAAGTGGTACCGAGATTGCAAGGCCATTTTTTCTATACTGATCTGAAGAGTTTGTGGAGCTTGGAAGGCACACAAAGAATAATATGTATATTTGGCATACAAGTCAGTAATAGAATGTAATGCTGAATTGTCGTAGAACTGACCAATTTATAAGAGTACAAGTACAATGGCAGCCCGCAAGCGGTTGCACTGTCATACTTGAACCCATATAAACCCGGTAGTCCATCAAGTACCACGACGGGTCTCGATAAATGATTTACAACAACAAAGATCGTATATGATTCAACATACATGTCACATATTACATAAAGTTCACAGATACATTTTCATCATTAAAGTATGAAACCAAGTTATTACAAACTGAGTTTGATAGATAAAAGCGAAAGCAAATTAAGTTTGAAAGTAAAGTTTCCAACATAGTTTAGTATAGTGCCAAGTAGGATCACAGTCCACAAAAGCAAAGATAGGGATTAATAAAGAAGCCTGCCCAAGGGTTACACCTCATCCATGATGGGATAGAAGCAACTCTTGTAATAACCATGATACATAGTGCCATCTACAACAATGGGAAATAAAACCCTGAGTACGAGAAGGTACTCAGCTAGACTTACTCATCATAAACCATAAATAAATTGACTCCAAGGATCATGCAAGGCTGTATAAGTGGAGATAGATTGACAACATTTGCATAAAAGCGATTGACTTAGTTATACAATTACGATCCCCTTTTTTTAAATTGATTATAACTATCCATCTCTATATTAGCAACTATCCTGTGCCAAACATGTGGTATATCAATTTAAAAAGCATACAATAGTAACCATAGCAGGTATTGTAATTCCATATTCATCCAAACCATCATATTCCATAACACAGTTACTACGATGTTGGAGCTAGCCAAGTTTCTCACTATTCAGGAGAGACGGCGATTCGAATCGATTTTCAACCAGTTGGGAATTTATTCCTAACACAAACCCAGGCATATCGCGCGAAGGCGGTTAGGTCACCTTTGGTACAACTCAGGTACACATTTCGTGGGTCTATACCATGCCGCACAATCTGGGACACCAAATGCCAGGACGTTCAGGCCTAGCCTGCCCTTGGGCTCAGTTTGATCACCCCCCGCAAGGAGCGCACAACAGAACGGGGCCCGGCCTGAGTTGAGCTACTCGGCTTCACGGTCGGAATGAGTTATCCGGCCAGCTAAGTGATAGGCATGCGTTCAATCTTGTTAGAAGTTCCAACAACGGTACTGTCCTTGATCGGCATAGACGAAATCACATGAGTCACCCTACACATAGACTCCATCCGGCCTCGAGTTACATCACCCCATGGTTCTGTTCCACGATAGCAAATATAGCCAACCGTGCTTTGGTGTCCACCTATATCTCACAGGTGACAGGAAATCACCCGACTTCTATCGGTCTAAGCATGGCTAAGCATATATTCGATCCTGGACCTATACCGGGTTAAAGGTAGTATTTCTGGACAAGGAATTTATATGCATCAAGTGGTTCCATTCAACTCTTATAACCTAATGCATCAATCATAAGTACTGAAGTAATTATTTGTAAAATACTAGGAGACTTAAAATGCTCCGGGGCTTGCCTCTCAGAAAGGAAGTGGGGCAGTGATCGGGGCACTCCGGAAGCTCTTCAGGATTCTGCTCCTCGCCTTCGGGAGCTGCGACTTGAGGATTCTCCTGCTGGTCCCCCTCTTCTACTTCGTCGAATTCCAGCAACGTTATTTCTTCCTCCGATCCTAGATGCATGAATATGGCATAAGATATTGCGAATGCATATATGTTAACAAGTGTGGTATGATGATACATGAAGAATGCATTCTTGCAATATTCTTAACATCATGGTGCTGAAGTAATAACAAGTGCATCATGTTCTACTGAGTAGGTGCATATCTCTTCTTGATTATTTAATTAACTATTTCAACCTTTCGGTTACTACACCCAAAACAGCAGCTACTTATTTTTCTCATAACTGGAGTTCTACTTATCCAAACGCTGTGATCCTGGACTTGCTGGAAAGCTTAAAAAATTGTTTACAACTCTTATTTAATCATCAAATGCTAATTCACAATTTATCTTAGACGAAACAGACAAGTAACTCAGTGCTGTCCAGAAATTCCAGAGATTAAGCAACATGGAAATACTAACTTTGAACAGCCATAACTCCCAAACTCTTTGGCCTATTGCTCTGAAATTTTAATACAAGATACATGAAGAAGTTCTCTACAACTTTGTTATTAACCATTTTTACAGCAAACATCATTTTTACCATGCAACTTATCAACTTCAGAATCTGTCCGAAAACCTGCTCAATTCGAATTATAAAGCAACAATACTTCTACTTCATATGAGTATTCAAATTTTCACAACACAAGCCTACCAACAGTTCAAGCATACCAAAAACATTCAAGAAAACATAATGGTAAAGCCAAAACTATTTATTTAAATGCCTTTATTATTTTACTTAGATACATAGGTTAAATAATAAACATATAACAAATGTGCACCCTAAATTCTTAAAAATTTACAGTGCCTTACTAATGCTGCCAAAAGACTACTGTAAAAGTTTCATGCCATTGTACTAAGTAGGACATTCTATATAAAAATGACAAGACAGAAATGCTTACAATAGCAAAAATAAAAAACCCTAGTGAGAATTGTCAAGCAATAGGCTTCCTATTTTTCTTAGCATCCTTTTGGTACTAGGATGACCTCCAACAAATTTCATGAATTTCAGATTCATAAATAATTTATAAAAATTCATACAAGGATTACCTATTTATCAAAGAAAAATCTATAACTACAAATCCATACATGCATTGATCTTTACATTTTTACCAGAGTTCATACATGTCAAGAATAGCTTACCACAAAAATTTCATAATTTTTGGAGCACAGGAACTCTAGATATAAAATAAACAAGTTTGCATGCATTCAAAACACATTTCAAATTTCCATTTAAATCTGCCAAAATTTCTACTATAAGTGTCAAGACTATATTTTTCCTAAATACTACCCTTCCTAAGGAACACCACCAAATTTATTTCACAATTTTTGAAGCTACACAACTGGAGATATAAATATTGCAAAACAACATGAAATCCTGAATCAAATGAACTATCCTACTCTCTAACTGCCACTGACCAGTGGGACCCGCTGGTTAGGGGACCCCACACGTCAGTGACCCAAAAGCAGAGCGGCGGCGCTGCGCGAAGCTCGCGCGTCCAGAGCTCGACGACGATGAGTTCGCCGGCAGTGACATCTTAACCACGTGATCCACGTGACCTAGCGCCTTGATTGGTCTACTTGGTTGGGCCTCTTGTCGGCGCTAGCGACGACGGCGGCGGCCATGGTTGCTCGGAGGAGCGGGACGGCGGCGCTATGCCGGAGGAGGCCACGGTGGCTCAACCTAAAGCTTGGACGAGCATCAATGAACTATGGGGAACCTAGCGCACACGATTTCACCACCAGTGGTGGACGGCAATGGCGTGGCCACGACGACAGACTCGGTGGCGGGGCTCCGGTGAGCTTGTGCACGGTGCTGGAGCTTATCGAGCATGGTCAGCGGACACTGGTGGACACAGTGGGTCACGGGGGTGCTGGTGGTGCAGCTGCGGTGGTGGAGAAGCAGCGAGGGTGAGCTGTCGACGGAGATGGCTATAGCGGCACTCGGTGCGGAGGTGGCTGTTGCTGCGAGCGAGGAAGGAGGCCGAGGCGAGGCAAATGGCGTGCGCTGTTGAGTGCGGGTGGGTGCTAGCGGTGTTAAGGCACGTGCTAGCCCACCTTGGCCATGCTGGGCAGGGCGCCGGTGACGCGCGGCCGGCCACTGGCTCCATGCGGCGCGCAAGCCCTAACGGTGTCGACCACTGAATGTCGTCGTTTAGTTCATTCAGTCACCCAACGGTGGCCTGACAGCGTGTTTTGATAATAGATTAACTGCTAAACCATAGCTCTTTAGTGCAAATGACCCAAATGACTTTTGTAGATCTATGTACCAGCTCCATTTGTCATGCTCTAATTCATAACCAAAACCAAGTTGTATCACCCTGAAGGTCAGCTTGTCAGGCTGTTCATCATCCAGACTTAGAAAAATAATGTTAAGTGTTGAAATGTTTGTTTTGCTGATTCTTGTGATCTAATTTCAAGCATGTTAGGAGCTAAACCAGTCAATGACCCAAAAAAAGTTGTTCACTATATCAAATACTACAACTTTGCTTTAGTGACCACCTCCATGCAAGGTATCTAACACATAGTTCAAACTTGGTCAAACATGTCACATTCAATTGATGGTCTACATTCAAACTAGGGCCTAATGACCTATTTACCCCTAACCATGAATATCAAAGTTGTTCATAATGATACTCTAAACATGTTTAAGCTAATTGCAAGGTCATACAATCATTTCATGTATTAGTTACTCATAGTGCTATCTAGGTTAACACATGAAATCTTAAGTGTTTGGTCATGAAAGGTGACCTTCATGAACAATGTCCTATTTGCTAACCTATGTGTTGCTACATGTTTTTGTGACTCACATCCACCAAGTACATGTTTACACTCATGATCATATGCCTATACACATGGAAACATGAAATAATAAGAAATGTTGCATATGTTTCAAGTGTAAATGCTTATATATGAATGCTTGATGATCATGCTCATGCTATGCAAGTCAAGTTATGCAAGGCTAACACCTAGGGTGTTACATGAATTATAGTCCAAAGTACTTGTTCTTGTTGCTGGTGTAAAATGTTCCAAGTACTAGGTGTGTAACAAAGAAGTATGGTGGATAGCAAGGTGATAGGGGTGTGAAAAATAAGTATGGTGGATAGCAAAAGCAACACAAACAAGGAACCAGATAGCACATGCTAACACAACTCACTTTGGCATTCTCTATGTGCTCCTCTAGATATTGTTACTCTTTTGCCCCTCTCTTTTTTCTATTTTTTTGGGCTCTCGTTGTTTCTTTGGGATATTTCAACTTTTTATTTTTATTTTTTTGATATTTTTTTGTCACTTAGGAGCACAAAAGAAGTAACCATAGAAAATATGAGCTTAAACAAGTGAAAGGTGTGGCCTGTGGAAATTTCAGAAGACATGCTCAAAATTGACAAAAAAGCTTGTGACCACGAAAAGAGGATCTTGTAACCAGTTTTTGACCAAATTAAAATTTTCTGACCCTAATAATGAAGGGTTGGATGGATCCAAAATTTTTTCTGATCTGTTTTGATATATGGAACGTTGAAATCCGAGTTCATATGCGAAAACTAGACTAGTTTTAAGAATGGACTCCAAATTAGAGGACAAAACGGGAACAATGCGCGCAAAATTGGTCATGATAGCAAGGATTTGATGGAAACGATGGGGGAAAACACATGAACTGGACTCTAACATGACCTAACCAGCAACAAGACCTTGACCAGGACACAAATTCAACACGATGGGCTCTGAAACTAAAATATGCAAAGGCTATGGCGCGGAAGGTTCTAGGATAGGAAAAAAAATATGGCACTGGACTATGGGACGAATGCGAAACACTCAAAACTAGGGGATAAATGTGAACCTGACAGTATATCTTAGCTCTGATTACCACTTAATGGGAACAGAGATCCTGATCTTCCGTCAGGTAGTGGTAACTATCGTTGTGGCGGAGAATGACAAACCGATCCGACTTCAGATCGAAAGATCGAACCCTGCAATCTTAGCACCACAACTCCTCTGGTTATCAACTAAGACATGAATTCGGTTGACCTTGCCAAGAAGGCTGATCCCTACCTACACAATGAAGAACACAAGAAAGAAAGCAACCAAATTATAGATGAATGATTAATCTCATGAAGTTGGGGTCTCACAAGCCGATGAACGACAAAACTGTTCTTGATAGATTAATCTCAACAAAACCCCAAAACCTAATGATGGTGGCTGCGTATGATTATAAAGGTCTTAGGGTCATCTCCTACCATAGACGTGCCCCTAATGGGCCCAAACACGATACACGGTCTAACGGACCAAAAGACGGTGTCGCAACACCCTGATAGATTATGGATGCTGACTTGTTTCGACGATTCCCATTGATTCTGAAGGGATTTTGATGTGAGACCACTTGGATTGGCTTCCTTATCAAATTATCTTTCCAACCATATGTGGATCGTCAAAAATGGAGTCCGGATGCGTTGGTGACCAGTTTAAGGCAGACTGATCCTAGAGGCTGAGGCAGACTCGAAATCATATTGGACCAGGCCTCCGGTTTCTGTTGAACGTCCTTGCTGGTCATCAATGCCTCCACCGCTTCCTCCAAGTCCCTATGACCCTCTCCAATGTTTCTAAGCAAGATAACATCATTAGGTAGTAGTCTATTTTCAAAAGTATGAAAATGATCGCTTAAGAACGAACTCACCTCTAAATTGAGTTGACGCATTCGAGCCCGGGTCATTGGACCTTGCATGAAGGTTGGAGGATCAGCAGGTACATCTAAAGGAGTGATGTCCTCATCAGCACACTCAGGTGAGGGCTCAGGGTGGTGTAGGTGAGATTGGCCGTGTGCATGGATATGCGGCAGCGCACGGAGCACGACGGTGCTCACGCTGTTTCGACTAGAAGGTGGAGAAAGGTTGGTCTCCATCATGCCAACTCAGGGGTGAAGCAACTCGGCAGTGGCGAGCTTGAGTGCCATGGTGGCCATGGCGGACGCGGGCGGAGCGGTGACTCATTCTAGCACCGTCAAACGGTGTTGTCATCCCTAGATCTAGCCTAAGCATCTAGACTCTAGCACGGTGCTGGACCAGAGGAGATGGAGGCATGTGATTCGGTGGAATGGTGGGGACACGATGAGCCACGAGCGTGGTGGCACTCCGGTGATGACGGCGGCAACGGTGAGGCAAAATGCCACTATACCTAGGGTCTATAGGTGATGCTGGTGGCTCGAGGAGGTGGAGGTGATGGCGGATTAGTTGTGGCTGAGACAAATCGGTTGGTGAGGCTACGTCGGCGATGAGTGGCTGTGGCAGAGCTATGGCGGTGCATAACGAGCTCAGCAGGGAGCTTTGGCGAGGTAGAGCAAGGAGGGAGTGAGAGCGGGTGAGTAGAGTGAGCACCAGGGGCACGACACTTAAGTGCTCGCTCGGGTCTAACCAGTTAGGCCAACATCAATGTGCTACCGCCACATGGTGGCCATGGCCTATGGCCAGTTGGCCACGCTGCCGCGCACGGATGCAGGTTCAGACGCTGCCATCGATGACTGACAATGCAACTTAGCGACTCTATAACTCCTAATCCGTTCGTTCATTGTAAAAACTCCATTAATGAAAATTGTAGAGCTACATGCCATCTTCAGTTTTGCTTTTGTAAGCATCCCCTAATTCACAACGGTTATCCAATTACAATGCTCTCAAGTGGGGTACATCGAAACTAAAAATAGCATCAAGGCTTAGAAAATTTTGCAAGTCTCAAAACAACATTTTGTTCATACTTGTGAGCTATTTTTGAGCATCCTATGCACTGAATTAGACCTTGACCCAAAAATAAAAGTTGTTACTCTAGCCAAGTACTACAACTTTTATTTAGGTCACACAACCCTGCAAAAATTCTAAGCTACTGTTCAATTTTAGTCAAACTAGCATCATGAAAATGGCATTTCAAATGAAACCAACACTTAGAAGCAAAGTTGGCCTAGGTCATCAATACAAACATTGTTCCATTTACCATCCTAGATGTGTCTAAGGTGTTTTCATGACCTCACAACCATCTCATACATTGGTCATACATGATTGCAAGCATAAACATATATATAAATCAACATTTCATGTGACAATGTATAAGAATGAGATGAAATTTTATATGTTCATGTTCATGAATGCTTGGATGATGCTTGTGCTCATGAAGTGCAGATGCCAGATGCAATGCTTAACATAGAAGTGTTACACTATGTACACACCACTCGCTCCTGAATAGGCGAGGGACGGTTACCCGACCAACTAGGACGGTGCCACTACTGCTAGGTAGGAAGTGGATAGTGTAGGGAGGTACAGACATATGGCCCACACCCATCTAAGATAGCGTAGTGACCTCTGGGGGCCTAGTACTACGTCTCATAGTCTTAGCATTTCGGTGGACTCCGGGGTGGCCCAGGGCTGAGTGGTAGGGTGGAACCATACTAGTTGAGAGGTAGTAGGTATCAGCCTAGGTGGGCCACCACCGATGATGGTGAACTTATGGTTCCAGGTGTACATGCTTTGCATAGTTGATCGACCTATACATATAGTGTGCATCCTTGGATATGGACATTCCTAGGACCTATGCTTCCCTTGATTAGCGAGTGGATTCCTTTCTTCTCTCCCCCTGGGTTTTCGTGTTGGATTTTGGCTTTGGCCGATGAGGCAAGGCACAAGAGGGAGTCATCCTTATCGCCTAGAGAGTGTGAGAGTGGTAAGATGTGTGTGATGGGATGGGAGAACATGTGGATGAGATGGGTTAAAACTTGATGAATTATTATTAACACTTGACATACTTGCATAGGAAACTACAACCACAAATAGGTCTTTTGCTCTACCCTTGCATTCCACTACCACAAAGCAAACACAAAGCATAGGGTGGGAGCCAGTGGCTAGTAGAAATCATACTAATAATTGTTTGGTAGGTTCTAAGACTGAGTACGACTTCTAGGGAGATGGTTGGGAGGATTAGAGGTCTTGTTCCTATGTTCGAGTTTGGTTCATGAAGATGGAGTCGATGCCCGCTGCCATTCTACATGATGTTGTTCTAGTTGGTCCATGCTATGAGTGATTCCACCAAGTGGTGATGTAATAATGAGTAAACCTTGCTATTTGTACTCTCTTTAGGACAAGTATTCAATGTATGACTATGACATGGGTTGTTATTTGATAATGTGATGGGATGATTGCCTAGGACTATCATGTTATACTTTGAATTTGTGGATTTTCCTTCATGGAAATTGGGATCATTTCAGTTGGTATCAGAGCCATACTTGACCCTAGGATGAGACCCTTAGGATTGGACGATAGAATTAGGAGTGGAACTTGTCTTTTTCGGTTATATGTACTGACCTTACATCTTTTTATGCATGGCTTACCTCTTTGTCTAGTCTGTTGATCCTGTTTTTATGGACCGATTTGTAGATGGCACCAACAGTTGAGCTTCTCGTCGATGGTATGAGCTATAGAGGTTTTTCCAAGATGCTCTACGATGTTCTTGAGGAGCTTGGTGTCCCTACCGAGCAGATCGAGTACATCTATCATGGCGAGCCAAGACCCGATGGACTGTAGGGCCACATCGTCATTCACCTCAGGGTTCCTATGAGTGAGACTCTACTGGAGCTACATGCCTTCTAGGAGCTCGAGGTGGAGATCTCCATCGAGGCTTGTGTCTAGTCTATTTCATGCTTAGCCCTTCGCCGCATGATGTGTGATGCATAAGAGCACCTTAGAAGAGGGTCGTACGTATTGCTTCCCTGAACCATGGACCTCACCTAGAGTACTAGGAGGTAGGTGATGGCCACCGAGCAGATTGTCTACGCCGAGGAGGGCCCTAGCCTTTAGGTGTCTGAACAGTACATCCTCTGCTAGGATAGGTACATCATGGAGGTCGAGTCATAGAACCATCGTTACTAGGACATGTTGTTTCATGCCGACGAGGCCTTCCTAAAGGAAGAGAAGAAGGAGTTACTGAAGGAGACCATTCACGTGGAGCGTTAGGGCTATGACCATATGAAGGCCTACTACAAGGCGCATGAGAGCAAGCTAAGGGAGGAGATTGTAGATCTGAGAGACAAGGCTAGAGACTTTAGGCTTTGCAATGACTATCTAAATTGCAAGGTGTACGAGCTTGAGGATGCCCTCGAGTGCAAGAAGGTGTTCCTGAGAAGTCACATTGAGAAGGAGAAGAGGTATAGCTTTAGGAAGATGATGCTTGAGAGCTGCTCCAACATGTTGGAGAAGGACCTAGTAAGATGAGTGTCGACGCTTCCCACAACTTGTGTCACCTCATCGAGTACATGGAGTATACGAGGTATCTCAAGGACAAGGCAAACAGGATAAGCCATGCATGGATTGACTTCGATGCCAGGAGGGTCAAGGAGATCAAGGAGGTGTAGAAGACCTTACCACCTGGGTCACGCAAGAGGCCATGCAAGGAGACCTTTAGTGTTGATCCCACCAAGCTCAATTTGAAGGCATGCCCATTCAAGACCTACCCTGAGGCCCCAAAGACCATAGAGTTGGAGGAGGCCCTAGAGTACATCTTGAGGATACACCATACTAATGCAGAGCTCTAGGAGATGGATGCTAGCACTTCACCACCACCTAGTCAAAGTTAGCTTTCTAGTGATGCTCTAATAATGTAATAGTTGTAGTGTTGATGATGAGCCCTGTGTGGCTATGAGACATGACTCACTTTCAGGAGTAGAGTAGAATGTCCCTCTTTTGGAGCCTACCTACATGTAGTGCGATTTCCGGTGAGTCTTCTTGTGTAGCTGCTGGAGACATTGCCATGTAATAAACTCATGTAATGAATGCTTGGATCTTAATGCTTCTTATGGTTGTTCTTCAAATTGTTAATAAATCACCTAACCACTTAACAACTCATGACCTAACATTTGTAGCAAGATGTCATGTTGTCGCTTTGAACATCTAAACTGTCACTCCCCGTCCCCCATGCCCACTAGCTATGGTCGTGGTCATGGTTGTGGCCGTTGAGGAGGACGCGCTGCCGCCCATGTTGCCCTCAACCTTGAGGAGGAGGCACCACCCACCAGAGAGCAGGACATGGAGGAGACCATCTAGGAGGAGCCAGGTGTAGCCTAACCTAGGAATAAGGATGCTCTACTTGGGAGCGATAATGCTCTACCACCATCACCACTTCTATCTGAGGTGATGGACCACCAGATGTGTCTCATGGAGACACTAGCTGAGGGGCTACTATATCGCAATGGAGGTCCGCCCAATGACTTCTAGAGGAAGCTAAAGGGTTTCCTCAAGCTAAGGCCCCCTACATTCGATAGCTCCAACGATGACACCATCGCCGCCTAGGACTGGCTATGTGAGATGGATAAGAAGCTAGACTTAACCACTTGCTCCGATGAGGATTGTGTTGGAGTCGTAGCCCACCAGCTCACTAGCGCCACACATAGATGGTGGGACAGCTACTATGACACCCACACTAACCCCGTGCACATCTCATGGGAGGAGTTCACCGAAGCCTTCCATGATCATCATGTGCCTAAGGGCATGATGAATGCTATTGATGGTAGTAAACAACCATTATAAACCATCAATTGAACATGTATAAGGGCATAAATGTAATCACCAATAAAGGTTTAGGGGTTTAAACTAATGAATTCCATGAGCTTTGGTGATTTCATGACTGTAGGAGGATTTATCTAGAAAATAGCTCCTGGGACCACTGTCATACACTCCAAACAAGCAAACTGACATCAACAAGTGATTCAACCTACAAAACCTACGAATGACAACTCAAGACGGAGCCCAAGCCTTGCCACTAGAAGGAGGAGCCTACCTGGCACCATAGTGGGCCGACCAGCCCACTAGGGAGGCCGCTTAGCCTATGGGGGTGGCCCAACACCCTCTACCATCATGTACTCCTTCCTACGATCTACATCGTTGATTCTAAGATGGTTTTAGATCAGTTCATCCAATGGTGGTTAGGAGAGTTGAAGCAGATCGATGACATGGCAATTCCTTGCCCCCTACTCCTCCTAGACTCCTTGCCCCTTACTCCTCCTAGATTCCTTACCCCCTACTCTACCTCTGGCCTATATATAGCAGCCCCTACCCCCTCCCTCATTAGATCCTAAAACCCTAATTCATATTCTCCTCATGAGGATCAGAGCTAGTTATCAAGAGAAGATTAGTCCTCCATAGGATCTAGTTTTTAGAAATAGAGAGATGGAGAGTGAGGGAAGAGTTTAGAGGAGATGTCGGCCTATCGGTGCTCTCTCTATGTCTTGTACCTTGGCGGAAGTCAACCTTGCGTTTGAGATTTCTCTGGTAATCATTTTGTAATTCAAGTAAGCATCGTGTTTATATTGTTCATTAGGTTCATAACTCTTTGAGTGCTTTCATCTATAGGACTCTCTAGGTTAAAGTAGTAATTGTAGGTGTAAGCATGGTGTTTAGACTGGGTTACTTATGGATGTACCCTATATTCTGGATCAGTGGTAGCTCGCAAGGGTGACTCTTATAGCCTCGTTGAATCCTCTGTAGTCCACCTCCCATCTGTAGGCCTAGTAGGATTTAGTTACTATAGGAAACATACTCTATCTATGTTCCCATAGTAATATCCCTAGTTGAACAATAGAAGACATAGCTTATCGAGATTAGAACTAGAAGACCTTAGCGATCTCCTCTACACTCCGACTTTCTTAAGTCTTGTTGCTACTTTGGGTTAAGTTGGACCATAGTTAACCTCACATGTTTCTTTGTGGATATGATACTTGGAATACTTCTGGGTGAAAGCTACAGCAGTATCCATGCACTTGCGGATTTATCTATGTGCGTTAAATATATCAACAAGCTTTCTGGTGCCGTTGCCAGGGAAATGGTTGCTGAGTTAACTTCGAACCTAGCTTAACCATGTATCATACTCTTTTATCTTTTTATTCCTTCATTCTTTTCTTTTCTTTTCCATTATGAATTCCACTCCTATTTATCAATATGATAAACCCATGAGCATGAGCTTCGGGCCACCAAAATATTCAGAGCCTATCGTAACAGCTGCGCCCGTGTTTTATAAAATTGATGTAGGATAAATCCTTCTTGGGAAAAGGCAATGAAAACCCATACTCACACCTATGAGAGTTTGAGCAGACTTGTGCATGCTTGCGTATCACTGGCATGTCTGATAAAATCGTAAGATGGAAGTTGTTTCTGTTCTCTTTGATAGGAAGAGCTAAACATTGGTAGAGTCAAACCGTAGAAAGTATGCAAGGAGATTGGGAAACGTTATGCTCTAAATTTTGTTTATGTTTCTTTCCTATTTCTAAATTAGTTAGCCTTTGGAAAGAGGTTCTAAATTTTAGACAACTAGAAGAAGAATCTCTTAGCACATCATGGGATCATATTAATGATCTTATTATCACTGGCCCGGACCTTGCTATTTCAGACCCTATGCTTCTTCAACATTTTTACATGGGTCTTAGCAAGGATTCCAGGGAATCCCTTGATGCAGCCTCTAGTGGAGCTTTCCTTCATTTGTCTACTAGTGAAGCAAGGGCTATGCTTGATAGAATTAGTGTAAAGACTCCATGTACTAGCATTCATAATGAACTCCCCGAGAAAGAGAAGAAATCATGTCCCGAACAAGAAGAAGTTTTGATAGCCAAATCACAACCACTCTAATCCCAAGATTTAGCTGTCAATCCAAAACCATCAATACCCCAAAATCCTACAAGCGAAGAAGAAATTCAACCTTTTGAAATTTCTTGTGAGGATGATCCTTTTGATGATTTTGGGAAAAGCTTTAACTTCTAGTTTCATAAGAGACCTTCAAGCGAATATAATCCAAATCCTCTCAAGAAGGTATCTCTTGGAAAGCATCTTTATTCCCATACAGGACATAGGGAAGAATTCAAGGATGGCATGTCTAGTCATGCCATAGAAGGAGAGCTAAGCCATTTAGATGCCAATCCTATCTTCTCCCCTTCTATGCCGACATTAGATATTCTATCTGAACCCATCTCTCAACCCATCCTTGATGCTGATGATCCCTCTTATGCTCTCTCTCCTAAGTCTCATGATGACCCTAGAAATCCACTAAGACAACCAAAGTATAGGAGTCATGAAGACCACAAGGATGACCAAGAATAGCAACAAAAATGGCTAGAGGATATTAAGAACTTATGTGCCATTGCCATTAAATGGATGGACGAGGCCTTGAACAAGATCAACCCGAGAGTCACCAAACCAAGGGAAATCTTGGACAACAAAATAACTAATGAATGTCATGGGCATGGAATAATAGAGACAATGTTTCTGCCTATAGACATTTATGAAGAAACACCCCTATTGAAAAGGAAGATAACATCAACGAGTATGGAAGTTATTTTATGAACACCTCATCAAATCCATGCTCACATGAGAAATCTCCTAAACCAATTAGTCCCTCCAACATTGCCACACATGACATCTTCAACCCCCTCATTCTCCTTGTTCATAAATACTTTGAAAGGGTGTTTGTAGACGCATATGTTTATCATAAATATTGTAGATCTCGTTGTGTGAATCTTGAGATAGGTACCCAGAGGTTGGTGTTGGAGGGAAACCACTTCACCAACTTGAGTGCAATTAGAAGGCTTCCCTAGGACAAGCTTCTATCCTAAAACAAGCACTTTTGGGAGATAATATGAGTTTCCATCTTTTGCTATAATGCCCTTGTGAAGTGAGCATAGAAATATAATTGTGAAAATATTCCTTTGGGTATTTTTGTAACTAAATATTTAGGGTTTAAAGCAAAATGGATGAAGGATGATGACGCAAGGTATGTCCAACCAATTATCATGCAACATTTAATCACATCCATCCAAACTTGATTTTGCATTTGCAAAATTCAAGCATGGGGGATGGACTTCTCTGAAAAATCTCTTATCATGTTGCTAAATTATTTTGGTTGTCTCTACCTTTAAGCCATACTCAATTTGCTAAATAAGCAATCATGCTCCTTCATCTCTATTTGAATAAATCTCTATAATGCTTTCATGCTATGTTTGCCTACCATAGTAAGCTTTGGTTTGGAAGTACTGTGCATACTTCCATAGGCATTTAAATTACACATGGTGCTTAGGTTAAATAGCGTCCCTTAGCCAAATTAGACATGGAGTCTAGTTTGGTTATTGAACTAAAAATTTCTTATGTAGACATTGGATATTTTGTTGGACCAACCCTACAGGAAATTCTAAATTCAATTTGGGTAAGTCACGAGATGAATTCAAATCAGAGATCAAGTAAGGCACATGATGAAACTTTGCGCAAAGAAGACACAACTCATTCATCATGGATGGATGAATTGTAAGTATCAAAGATCATTCACTTTGTCTTCTGCTGCAAGTTACCTTTCCCTTAAGGCCATCCATGTATATAACATGATAAACAAAAAACTATGCTAAAATAATTCTAACACTATCTTTTCATTAGCATAGAGGGAAATTACAAAATTCTAGACAAACAACCCATATTTGAAAATTGTATATTCCTTTTGGTATGTGTTGTCCACTTATCCTTTGCAGACACAAAACAATGAGTGAGGCAGAAGGTCTAATAAGGTGACAAAAGTTCAAAGAGTAGAAAGATGGCATGACAAAAGGATGAGAAAGAAAAGGTGTGATCTAGGAAACAAGAAGCTCATGAATAGTTCAAGCTACGAGACTATCCAAACAAGGAAAACTTCAAGCAAAAAGGGAAGGACCATCCTGAGTCATCTACCCTTCATCATATGGTGACATTATGCTCCAATGACAAAGGTAACATCCTAAGGTAAATGGTCATTATAGAAAAAACTTTTCCTTGATTCTAGTAAATAAGAAACAAAATATGTTTGAGTTATAATTTACCTGATCAAACCTGATTAGCTCAACATGTCTTGTTCTTTAAGCTTGTTCCTAGCACCACTTTCTTGATCTCATAGTCTTAACCAAATGAGTTAAAAAGTGCACATCTTATCTCTAGAAGATGATAGCCACAATCATGTAAAGATTAATACCTTATAGACAACCCTTCCATAGGTTAAGTAGTTGAATCTTTTGATCTTATCACCCATGACATAATTGAACAAAACACATAACATCAACTTCATCTTGTTCAATGCACTTGATTTCTACCCTATCTTACGAGCAGGACACACTTCAAGCAAAACGTGGGGAGAATAGTTGATTCTCCAAATTTCTACAAGTGAAGGTCCTAAACCTGTCAAACCAAAAATCAAACTCAAAACCAAGATAGGTTTGGTGAAATAAGGTGACATCACCATTAGAGGCATCATCACAAGAATCCTCATCTTCAAGCCAAGGTATCAATGAACTTCACAAGGAGAAGTCTGATTTGAAGGACTTACAATACCGAACCCTCACTGAAAGAGCTAGCTTGGGGGAGAAGCACACCCCATATATCCAGGTAAGTATTCTTTCCCCTTTTGTTTTAGTTTTTAGTTTCTTTTAAATAGTTAAGAAAATGGTGAATAACAACAAAATAAAAAGTTATCTATATAATAAATATATATAGTTATAGTAATAATATGTGATATAGTAAAATTGAAAACAAAATAAAAAGGTGTGTCTAGTTTGCTTTAATTCATTTTTAGGAACTAAATAAAATAAAGAGGACTCAGAATATTCTCTTAAATGGAAATGATAAATAGTTGCTCTATTATAATTCCTTTCAAGTACCTAATTTTTAGCCTCGAATTCTCCTGAGTTTTGGATACGACTATTTTGATATAAAGATTTACTCTGAACTTGAAACTTGTGGGTAGCAAATGCTTGATCTTAGTCTAGGTAATTGACGGATATGTTATTAGAAGGTCTGAGCTGCTATTTATCTTGTTCCTAGTGACACTAAAGTTTTGGAGATTTATCTTTGAAAAAACATAAAAATGTTACATTATGAGTTCCTGTATGACAAAGCTTGAATTCCCACCAGAGCCATACATGTTATTTAGGCTAGGAAAACTTCCACATATATGCTACTTGCTTTTGCATTGAGTTTTGTCAAGCCTTGTTGACCCTTATGAGAGATTTGTCATGCTCTTAAAATCAAGACCACATACACACCACCCAGATATGCACTACTCCTACACTGGGGTAGGCGCAAAAACATGCCTTCCATCTAGATCCACCCAAAAATGTTCTACTCCTACACTGGGAGTGAACCCAAAAACATGCTTGTTAGGTTTTCCATCCACCAAATAAATGTTCCAAGTTCTTGTTACTATCTCTCAAAGTTATGTTGTAGAAAAGAGACATGGGGCTATGCAAAAGTTATTCATGAAAAAAGGAAGAGAAAAAGGAGTTGAGAAAAAATGGACAAGTCTCCAAGATATTTAAAACAATGGGTACTTAGATGCCCTCCTGCAAAAAAAAGAAAGATGAATAAGATAGCCCCTGCTGTCTAGCAAGTGTTTCCAAGTTTCAAGAAGATATATGTTTTAAAGGAGTATTGTAGAATTAGGTTAGCCATAATATATATCTACCATATATCCACACACATGCACATCTTGATTTGATTGTATGACTCAATTCTCTTTGGATCCATTGTTTGACTTTATAATATATGCATTGCAAGTATGCCCTAGCTTTCTCACTACCTATGAACTTCATATAAGCCTTAGTGGTAGGAAGAGAAAAATGCATAACATCATTATTGCCTTGGTGAGGATCCACAAATACCACATACATTGAGAGACTTGAGAGTGTCACACAATGGAAGCTCTGAGTTTTATTTTGAAAATCTATAAAAACTCTAGAATAATAGTGTAACAAAGAAATTTAAATAGTGCTTGACTTGATCATTCTATCTTTCAATTGCTCAAGACCCAAGTGAAGGTTGAGAAGCCCCATGGTTGAAGGGAATACGGGTAAGTTTAAAAGTCAAATCAGTTTATTCTAATTCAGAGGAGAATTTTTTATTGAACACTTGTATACTTTTATGACGTGAAAGCATAGTAGCAACTCTTGATCCATTGCTAAGGGAATAGCAAAGGTTAAGCTTGGGGGAATTGTTGATGGTAGTTAACAACCATTATAAACCATCAATTAAACATGTATAAAGGCATAAATGTAATCACCAATAAAGGTTTAGGTGTTTAAACTAATGAATTCCAAGAGCTTTGGTGATTTCATGACTACAAGAGGATTTATCCAGAAAACAGCTCTCGGAACCACTGTCATACACTCCGAACAAGCAAACCGACATCAACAAGTAATTCAACCAGCGAAACCTATGAAAGATGACTCAAGATGGAGCCCAAGCCTCGCCACTAGAAGGCGGAGCCCACCTAGCACCATAGTGGGATGGATGACCCACTAGGGAGGCCACCTAGCCCATCACCCCCTGCCACCGCATACTCCTTCCTACGATCTACACCGTTGATTCTAAGGCGGTTTTAGATTGGTTCATCCAACGGTGGTCAGGAGAGTTGACACGGATCGATGACGTGATAATTCCTTACCCCCTACTCCTCCTAGACTCCTTCCCCTTATTCCTCCTAGATTTCTTGCCCCCTACTCTACCTCTAGCCTATATATAGCAGCCCCTACCCCCCTCCCTCATTAGATCCTAAAACTCTAATTCATATTCTCCTCATGAGGATTAGAGCCAGCTATCAAGAGAAGATTAGTCCTCCATAGGATCTAGTCTTTAGAAATAGAGAGATAGAGAGTAAGAGAAGAGTTTGAAAGAGATGTTGGCCTATTGGTGCTCTCTCTATGGCTTGTACCTTGGCGGAAGTCAACCTTATGTCTAAGATTTCTCTGGTAATCAACTTCTAATTCAAGCAAGCATCGTGTTTATATTATTCATTAGGTTCATAACTCTTTTAGTGCTTTAATCTATAGGATGCTCTAGATTAAAGTAGTAATTGTAGGTGTAAGCATGGTGCTTAGGCTGGGTTACTTGTGGATGTACCCTATATTCTGGATCGCTGGTAGCTCACGAGGGTGACTCTTATAGCCTCGTTGAATCCTCTGTAGTCCACCTCCCATTTGTAGGCCTAGCAGGATTTAGTTACTATAGGAAACATACTTTGTCTATGTTTCCCTTAGTAATATCCCCAGTTGAACAATAGAAGACATATCTTATCGAGATTAGAACTAGAAGACCTTAGTGATCTCCTCTACACTCTTGACTTTCTTAAGTCTTGTTGCTACTTTGGTTTAAGTTGGACCGTAGTTAACCTCACATGTTTCCCTGTGGATACGATACTAGGAATACTTCGGGTGAAAGCTACAATGGTATCTGTGCGCTTGCGGATTTACTGTGTGCATTAAATATACCAATAGATGCCATGGTGGAAGAGTTCCACAACATTTCCTAGAGGTCCTAGAAGATTTAGGAGTACGCCAACCACTTCACTTGCATGATGAGGTATGCTCCTGGTGAGATAGACTCTGAGAAGAAGAAGATGTACATCTTCAAGAAGGGTCTAAACACATGCCTCAAGGTGGCTCTATTAGGTCATACCTTCTACACCCTCTGGGAGATGATCAACAAGGTCCTAGAGATGGAGAGGGATCATCTAGAGGCCGACGCCCTCTACAAGGAGAAGAAGCTCCAGTCCGAGAGCTCATCTCGCGCCCTGGCACCTTAGAGGCCATGTGCTCATGTGCCCTCGCTACCTCGCCCCCGTGCCATCTAGGGAGCCACACCTGCTCTGAGCCATGGAGGTGGTACCTACACCACCAACTACCACCGCCCCACTTAGAGCCGCCCTGCTCAAAGCCCTAGCACATGGAAGACTGTTGCGCCCACCACCACTGGTAGCGTGCCCTTCACTTGCTTCAGCTATGGTCAGCCGGACCACAAGGTTGCTGACTGCCAGATGAAGAACGCTACACCACCTGCTCCAACACTAGCGAGATAGGTTCCTGTTCATGGTATGCCACATAAGAACATTGCTGGAGCCACCTGTGGTCGTCTCACCCACCTAACCATGGAGGACGCACAAAACACCCCCAATGTGGTGTATGGTATATTTATTATGCATGGAGCTATAGCTTTGGTATTGTTTGACTTAGGTGCCACCTATTCTTACATATCCACCAAGTTTGCACGAGAGCATAGCATACCAGTGACTCCACATAAGGAGCCTATAGACACTAGTTCACCCTTGGGTCACATTATTGCATGAAGAGATGTTAGGGAGTGAGCATCATCATTGAGGATCGCCCTTTTCTTACCGATCTTATGTTGCTTCCCTCTGATGTACTAGATGTCATACTGGGGATGGATTGGTTGACTCAACACACATATCTTGCTCACCAAGATATGTGGAGATAACACATCCGAGTGGACACATGATCCGATGCAAACCCAACCTTGAGAGGATAGTTTCCATGTTGTGTGCCTTGGAAGCCAAGCCAATCGAGGAGGTACCTATAGTGTGTGAATATCCTGATGTGTTTTCCAAAGAGTTGCTAGGTATGCCACCTGGTCGGGATGTGGAGTTTGTGATTGACCATCTACCTGGTATGGGACCTATTACTAAGAGGCCCTACCGCATGTCAGCTGATGAGCTAGAGGAGCTTAAGAAATAGCTGAGGGAGTTGTATGACAAGGGGTACATTGGGCCTAGTGCTTCACCCTGGGGTTCCCTTGTCTTGTTTGTGAAGAAGAAGGATGGATCCATGAGGATGTGCATTGACTACCAGAATTTGAATGCCATTACTATAAAAAACAAGTACCCACTTCCAAGGATAGATGACCTGCTAGACCAGCTAAGGAATGCCAAGTTCTTTTACAAGATTGATCTCTGATCTAGGTGCCATCAGATGAAGATTAGGACTGACATTCCCAAGACAACCTTTGTCACTAGGTATGGGCCGTATGAGTTCACTGTTGTGTCCTTTGGACTCACTAATGCCACGACCTACTTCATGAATATGATGAACAATATGTTCATGGAAGAGCTTGACAAGTTCATGGTGGTATTCATTGATGACATTCTTGTCTATTCAGCCACTGCTAAAGAACATGAGCATCATTTGAGAGTAGTGCCAGAGAAGCTAAGGCAGAATCAACTGTATGCCAAGTTCAACAAGTGCGAGTTCTATCTTGAAGAAGTCACCTTCCTAGGTCACATTCTCACTATCGAGGGAGTAGCTATCGATCCCACCAAGATTGAAGCTATGAAAGAGTGGGAACAACCCCATAATGTGACTGATATTCAGAGTTTCCTTGGGTTGGCAGGATACTACCGCCGCTTCATTGATAACTTTTCCAAGATAGCCAAATTGATGACCAACCTGCTAAAGAAGGCCAATGAGTTCAAATGGATGCCAGAGTGCGAGCGAAGCTTATAGACCTTGAAGTAGAAGCTCCCCCACTCTTGTGCTAGCATTGCCTGACATTCATAAGACTTTGTGGTCCATTGTGATGCATCCAGATAGGGACTTGGCTATGTTCTGATGTAGAATGGGAGAGTTATAGCTTATGCTTCTTGCTAGTTGAAGGACCATGAGCAATGCTAGCTAACCCATAACCTTGAACTTGTAGCTATTGTGTAAGCCTTGAAGATCTAGAGACACTACCTGATCGAGAACAAATGCGATATCTACACCAATCACAAGAGCCTGAAGTACTTCATCACCTAGGAGGATGTGAACTTGAGACAACGCCAATGGCTAGAGCTAATTAAGGACTACAACCTAGAGACACACTATCACCTAGGGAAAGCTAATGTAGTCATAGATGCCCTGAGTTGTAAGAGCTATTGCCATAGTCTGATGATAGAGTCCATACCACCAGAGCTGAGCCAAGAAATGGAGGACATCCGACTCAAGATCTTACTAAAGAGAATGTTGAATGAGCTTCAACTATAGTACAATCTTAAAGATCAAATCCATAAGGCCCAGCAAGAATGGCCTAGAATCTAGGAAATTCTAGAGCTCATGGAGCAAGGTAAGTGTCTAGAGTTCAGATAAGATGAACAAGGAGTGTACTAGTACAAGGATCGAATCTCTGTACCCTTAGATACAACCCTACAAGAAGAGTTCCTAGTAGAAGGATATGACTCCAAGTATTGCATCCACCCAATAAGTACCAAGATGTATGCTGACTTGAAGAAGCTTTTCTAGTGGAAGAATATGAAAGTTGATATTGCAAGACATGTCGCGTGATGCGACATCTACAATAGGATCAAGGCTAAGCACCAAAGATAGGTAGGAATGTTGAAGCCCTTAGATGTTCCGATGTGGAAATGGGAAAGCATATCTATGGACTTTATAGTGGGTTTACCTTGAACCCCAAAAGCCATGACTCGATCTAGGTAATCATGGATAGATTGACCAAGGTAGCTCATTTCATAGCTATGAGGAATGACTACAGAACTGAGAAGCTCATAGATCTATATGTGGATAACATTCTCAGGCTTCATGGAGCCCTTGTGAGCATAGTGTCTGATCAAGGGATGCAATATGTGTCTAAGTTCTAGAAGAGTCTTCACAAGGCAATCAGAACTCGGCTGGATTATAGCACCGCTTACCACCCTCAGATGGATGGCCAGACAGAGAGAGTGAATCAGATGTTGGAGGATATGCTCCAAGCTTGTGTTCTGAAGTATGGGTCTAATTGGTAGAAGAGTTTACCACACATAGAGTTCTCTTACAACAACAGTTACCAGGCTAGCATCAAGATGTCACCATTTGAGGCCTTGTATGGGAGAAAGTGTAGGACCCCTCTGAAGTGGTCAAAAGTAGGAGAGAGATCATTCTTTGGCCCCACAAAGATCAAGGATGTCGAAGAAGGAGTCATCCAAGTGCGAGAGAATCTAAGAATTGCCCAAAGTCGACAGAAGAGTTATGCAGATAAAAGGTGAAGGGACCCTGAGTTTGAAGTTGGGGACTATATCTACCTCAAAGTCTCCCCACTCTAAGGCACCATCAGGTTCCATGTGAAAGGGAAGTTGGCACCAAGGTATGTAGGACCATATAGGATCTGTTAGAGAATTGGCAAGCTAGCCTACACATTGGAGCTGCCTGAAGAGCTGACCAGAGTGCACCAGTGTTCCATGTATCCTAGCTATGGAAGTGCTTGATGCTACCAGATGAGCAAGTACCTATAGAGGCACTCGATATATAGGACACTCTAGAATATAGGGAGCACCCTATCCGGATACGTGATAGAGCCAAGAAAGAAACTAGAAACACGGGCATACCCATGTGCAAGGTTCAGTAGAGCAACCATACTGAATGGGAAGCCACTTGGGAGAAAGAGTCAAAACTTTGGATGCTTTACCCCTACCTCTTTGAAAGGTACGTCACACCTTAAATATTGGGACAAGATTCCTATGAGGGGGGAGGACTGTAACATCCCAGGTTTTCCAAATAACCAAAAATCTAAACTTTAAAATTTTTCTAACAAAACTCATGCATGGTGAGTGTGTATACTAGGAAACCACCCTTGTAATTGCACAAGTAGATCCCAAGTTAGCATGGATGAGCATTTCATATTAAACAACTTGTGAGTTGTTTTTTCTTGATTTTATGTGATGTAATAAAATCAATTAAACCTATTAACCAAACTTGTTGTGTGTGTTGCCAACCCTTGGCTTTGACCTTAATACCCTAGTTCACCCCTAGTGGACCCCATAAGGGTGTGTACATGTTTAGCAACACATGTATACACACACAGGAGCCCAAGGTATAGCGTAGAAGGGGTATAGGAAATAGAAAAGGAATTAGAAAAGGGGAAATTAATAGAAGAGGGAAAGTAGCCCAGCAGCAGTAGCCAGCCTAGCTCATGCTAGCACCGCCTACCGGCCTGCTTTGCCCATGTAGCCTAGCTAGCCACCATGGCCCAGCACCGCGTTCACACTCGTACACGCACCTATGTAGCCCAGCAGCGGCCCATGCCCATGCCACATCGCGTTGCCCCTCGTTCGTCGCCTTTCGCTGCCGGTGATGGGTGTAGCTCCCTGTCATTCCCCTTGTTCTCCCCTTCCTCTACTTTTCCCTCATCGAGCAGAGCACCTTGCCGGTGTAGGCATTCGAGGCCTTGCCTCGTATCCTACCACTTGCTCCTGAGCTATTGGGCACTGGTGCATAGATGGACACCATGTCCATGATCCATGGCTTGCCAGCCCACTCTAGCACACGCCCGCGCTGTGCTGACATTGCCACCGTGGCCCTGATAGCTGATGCCACCATGACAACCCTTTTGACCAGACGCCGCTCGAATTGGGAGCACCAGCGCCCGCGTGATCACCCGGCGCTCCCAAAACCCTAGCCTAGGGGCCGTATCCACCCTCCACATACCCCCTCCGCCCTTCCCCACCGTCCGCCACTCGCCATGGTCATGGTCGTGGCCTCCCTATAAGAGGGCACCCCCAATGCCCTAGCACCCTTCCTACACCCCACCGCCACTCTATGGCAACCCACAAACCACCATAATACCCTAGAGGAGGAGAAGGAGCAAGGAGAAGGAGGGAGGGAAGGAGCTGAGCCCCCTAGAGTCACCCGAGCTCACCAAAGAAGAAGATGGAGCCCTGATTGTCTTCATCACCATAGCGATTTGGCACTACACTACTACCTCTCACCATGGCCTTGACTCACCACCGCACTACCATCCTACCTACCACGCCACCCGGTGAGCCCTCGATGCCGCTCTCCTATGCTCGCCGCCATGGGGGCCAAAGGCTGGCCTTTTTGCTGTTGTAGTGCGCCGCACACAAGCACATGAGCCAAGGCTCAGCCTTGCTGAACCATAGGGGCTTGGGAACGCTGATGCTACTGCATCACGCCCACCATGCTTGCCATGGCCAGACCCTGCCATGGCATAGCTATGTTCCTACCACCTTGGGTTGATAGAGGTAGAACAAGCACCTCAGCAAGCTTCCCCTTGCCGAGGGACGCGTCACATGCTAGATGGAAGAAGAAGAGGAGCCCAGAGGGTCGCTGGTCACATCCGCCTCGCTAGACTATCGCGTGCCCAAGTCACCACCATGTCGGGGATGATCCGACCAACTCCGGCCGCACGTGAGACTAGATCTAGCCATCGAGCTTCATCGTGACCCCACGCAATCCGCCGTATAGTTGGATGGACGGAAAGCCCATGCCATGCCCTAGTTTGCCACAACCATGAACTCACCGAACCTCCACCACACACCTTGCCACAGTGCAGACTCTGTAGCGCACCTTGCTGCGGTATGGACTCCGCCATGCACTTTGGTCGCCGTCATCGAGTCCTTTGCCTTCCCTATTTCCTCAATCGAAGGAAAGAATCCACCTTTGTCTCTGTTTGAGATTATAGAGACCTTGCTACAGCGCGGTATCGCCGCTGCTGTGATAGAACCGCCCAATTTATACAAGATCAAGTACGGCTATCCCCGCTTAACACGTTGACACGCGCATACTCTCACTTATATAAACCCGGTAGTCCTGCCGAGTGTCACGCAGGACCTCGGTAAATCAACATCACAACCAAGATCACGTGATTAAGCAAATACATATCACATACACAGAGTTGCAGGCGAAATAATACTACAAATGGTTCCACAAATAATAGTATAAGTTTGGGTTTAAAAACCGATTAGTGAAAACAACATTTGCTTTCAAAGGATTACATTGATATAAGTTCCAAATACATTGCTAGCATAAGTGACATCCTCAGACAAAAGCATGTAGATGAGAAGTGAATATAGAGTCACCGAGCCCACCGGTGGTTAGCCACCATCCTCAGCAGGTCAAAACCTTACCTGCAACATGGTGGGATAAACCCTGAGTACTCGAATGTACTCAGCTAGACTTACCCGTCATAAACCAGAAATAAAATTGACTCCAAGGAGTATGCAAGGCTTTATAAGTGGAGGTAGCTTGACAACATTTTGCATAAAAGGCGATTAACTCAATTATACCATTATAATTCTGTCATCAAGTTAATTAGAACTATCCATCTCTAGATTAGCAACTATCCTGTGCCAAACATGTGGTATATCTTTTTAGAGCATACAATAGTAACCATAGCAGGTATAGTAATTCCATGTTTATCTGAACCATCACATTTCATAATCCAATTACTACGATGTTGGGACTAGCCAAGTTTCTCACTATCCGTGAGAGACGGCGATTCGAAATTGATTTCAACCAGCTGGGAATTTATTCCTAACACAAACCCAGGTCTACCAGCCACGATAGCCTTAGGTCACCTTTGGTACAACTCAGGTACACATTTCGCGGGTTCGTACCGCGCCGCACAATCTAGAACACCAAATGCCAGGACGTTCAGGCCTAGCCTGCCCTTGGGCTCAGTCTGATCGTTCCCCAGGAAGGAGTGCACAACAGAACGGGTCCCGGCCTGAGTTGAATTACTCGGCTTCGCGGTCGGAACGAGTTATCCGTCCAGCTAAGTGATAGGCATGCGTTCAATCTTGTCAGAAGCGCCAACAACGGTACGGTCCTTAATCGACACAGACGGAATCACATGAGTCAACCTACACATAGACTCCGCCCGGCCTCGATTTACTTTTACCCCATGGTTCTTTTCCACTGATAGCAAATATAGCCAACCGTGCTTCGGTATCCACCTATATCTCGTAGGTGACAGGAAATCACCTGACTTCTACCAGGTCTAAGCATGGCTAAGCATATATTCGATCCTGGACCTATACCGGTTAAAGGTGTAATATCTGGACAAGGAATGTATATGCATCAAGTGGTTCCATTCAACTCTTATAACCTAATGCATCAATCATAAGTACTTAAGTAATCATTTGTAAAATACTGGGAGACTTAGAATGCTCTGGGGCTTGCCTGGGATCCGACACAAGTCAGTTCAGTTAGCTTGCACCGACTTGGTGACATCTCCGGTCCTAGCACTTGCTTAGTCCTTCCATCTTCGGGATAGATCCACCAAACACCATCTTCGGGTTTGACTCCACATCACATCCTTCACGTGGTTCATCTAGCGTACCTAAATGAGATGCAAGATGCATGTGTATGAATACATGGAAGTGCAATAGACAATGCATCGCATGCAGTAAGTAAGACAAGCACAAGGTTACGTTAACATGCACAAGCACTTCGCATTGCTTACTTTAAATATCACACAATTTATCATGCCACGATAGCAAAGAAGACGACAACACCAAGCATGACACAAGTTTCCCAAGATTTCAGGTACTCTAACTCAACCATCATCAAAGGTATGAGCCACACTTAGCAATATACAAGCAAACAACTATAATTGGAATCTGTCAACTTCTGGACATGCAAACAGCAGCTACAAGATTTAGCTATAACTGGAGTTACACAAATCCAAATGACTTGCAAGAAGACATTCTGGAAAGCTTATGAAGTTATCTACAATTCATATTTAATCATCTTAGCATGATTCTCAAGTTAACTAAGTCAAACTATACCCATTTACAGAAACTGGTCTAAACAAGACAGAGAGTAATCAATTCTGTAACCCAACTTTAAACAGGCATAACTCACAAACTACTTGGCCAAATACCACCAAATTTTAACAGAATCTAGATACATGAATTATCTACAACTTTGTTACTATCACCAAAAACTCATTCAAATCCTAACTAGATCAAACACTAGCATCTTTCAGGTCTGCTCAGAATACAATCCAATCCTGACAGAAGACTTAAAAGTCATGTAACTCCTACACTATCAGACCTGGGATCATGAAAATTTAACACAAGCAAGATAAGATAATCATCTACAACTTGTGTATTTACCAAAACTACAGTAAACATCATTTACACCATGAAACTAGTTGCACAAGTAACACTGCACAAGCAGCCCAAACAGCAGAGGCACAACTATGGACAGAAAACTTATAGGAACTTCAGAGAAGCATAACTGGAGTTCTAGACCTCCCACAAACATGAACCATAACTTTTTTGAAAATCTTAGGAAGTTACCTACAACTTTCTTATTCTCATATTAAGATGATTCTACAGTTAGAAGGGTCAATTAATCCAATAATTGCACCTCTGTCCAAAACATAGACAGAAACTGACATGCCACTTTAAACAGCTATAACTGGAGTTATACATGTTCAATAAATGTGGTTCTAGACTTTTTAGAAAGCTTAGAAATTCCAAACAACTTTGTTGTAAACACCTAAAGCTAATTCTACTAGTAAGAAGGCTCCACAGTAAGAACAAGGAAACCCTGTCTGGGTTTGGGCAGAAACAGCCACTGAGATTCAAGCAATTATAACTCAAGATCTACTTAACCAAAATTTATGATATTTATCTTTTTGAAAAGCTTAAGAAAAGTACTAAAACTCATGTATTGTCATCAAATCATGATTCATAACTTAACTGAGCCAATTAATTCAAACATGCAGAACTGTTCAGAATAGGAGCAAATCAAAACAGGGCATTTGTTATTTTTATAACTCTTAAACTATAAATCCTAAACTCCTGAAATTTTTACCAGACAACAACAATCACCTTAGTAGCACTCCACAAAAATTTCACATTTATTTGAGCATAAAAACTGCAGTTATGAAAAAGACAAGACATGGCAAGTATCAAGAACCTATCTGCATAGATCTATTTTTACAACAAAATATTTAAACTAAAACATGCCACATTATAGATCTACTGCATAGACAATTTCACAAGGATTCCAAAAAGTCCTCATTTTCTATTTTACGATTTTTGTATGAATTACCATGAATTTTCAAAGTTCATCATTCAAATCTGTAAAAAGAAAAGAAAAGACATGTAAGTCTTGCATCGGGGTCCCTGCAGAAAACATTAATTAAACTACAGCGAAGGGGTCCTCAGGGGCACTATTCAAATGAGTCATGGCTTCACAGTTGGATCCCTCTGTTTCTTCGAATTTTAAGACGAAGTCCCCGACGCGATTTTTGAAGGGCTGCACAGGAGCTCGCCGTTTGCCGGCCGGAGGAGGCTCGTCGGCGGTGGGGGAAGTGGCGGTGGAGCACGAGCAGGGCCACGCGCACTCGCCGGTGGCCTCGGCTTGGCCCGAGGTGGAGCGTGGAGCCCCAGCCACGTGCGCTGGCGGCCTAGGCCGAGCCGCACCGTGGTGAGGGCGCGCCGGTGACGAGCGGCTTCAGGCGAGGGGTGCGGGGGTTGCGGCGCGAGGTGAGGGAGGTGGTGGTGCGGTCAATTTGGGTGGAGGGAGGCTGGAGACGAAGGAACGACGGCGGCCATGGAGATGGCATGACCGGCCATGGCGGCGACGGTCGCGCCCGCAAGCAGCAGCAGCACGCGAGGGAAAAAGAAAGGGAGGGCCAGAGCGAGTGAAGGGTAACGCGCTCGGCTCTCCGCATCGATGCAGGGGCGCAAGGACGCGCGGCAGCAAGGTGAGGTGCTCAGCTCGGGCATGGAGGACACGTCCAGGACACGCGTCACCCTATGAGGCAAAACTCCGAACAGGTGGCGGGCGTCGGTGTGGACATGGTGGGGAGCAGATTTGGGCCGTCTCGGGTGCGAATTGGACTTTGGGCCTAAAATGAAGTTTGAAGGCCGTGAACTGCTCTTCATTTTTCATTTAGAGACCAAGGTCATCAGAGCTCTAGATCAGCGAGTAATTATGCCCCAAAGTGATAGTGTCAGCGCGTTGACCGCGATTAACAAAACTCCAAAATTGATGGTCAAAATGAAGTCCAACGAGTGCCATCTTTTTATATGCTCTTCTCCATGAACTTAGCTCCAACCTTTATTTTGGGGTCAAGTCAAGTTGCTTAACGAAATTTGGAGAACGCGGAATGCCAATGTCGACGACGAGTCGACGATGAATTCCAGACTTAGAAAAATTCTAAGTACCGAAAACAGCTGCCGATTCAACGTTTGAGCCTCGATTCGCCTTAGTTCCAAGTTGATCTAGCTCTTGGTCCAAAAACAAAGTTTGTTCTACTCTACTCAAACTTCAACTTTGATTTAAGGTGCAACTCCATGCAAGCACTGTAAGTGATTAGTCAACATAGGTCAAAGTAGCATCACGGTAAAGCTTAAATCCGAGTTTTAGACCGATTGAGGTATTTTCTTGTCCTCCGCTCAACACGAACCCTTAATAACTTTTGTTCATGAGTGTAAGTAGAGCTGTTTGAGGCAAGGTTGCAATGTTTGTTTGATGACCTATCATTTCATTCACTTAATAAAGCAATCCAAGAAAGATTATAACTTATCATTTCATGTGACTTCTTGATTCCAAACTCCATGAAACTTTTCCAATCATCCATGTGGGTGGAAATTGATGTGAGGCACATGAAAGAGGCACCTTCAATGTTACTTAGGTATGTATCCGAAAAGGGCCAATATGCCAGCAATGTGTGTTGCCCAAGTTTAAGTTGGAGCTCACTCTTGTAGAATTGATCTTGACACCGTCATCACCACTTAACATGTCATGTTTGAGCTCAACCCATTGCCTTAACTGGTGGCAAACACCTGGGGTGTTACAGCCCTCCCCCCTTAAAGGAATCACGTCCTGAGATTCGGTGCAAAAGACTTTTAAGGGAAGAGAAACATGTCAACCAGTTTCCAACATCAGTGATTGCATTAGGCTACATTAACTTCGGAGTATCAGAGAGGCTAATTTGGTCACGACACTCTCTAATACTTGCTCTTCGTCATAAGCTGTTGTCTGAAGAATCTCCTTCGTTGGCGTCCATAAAGCATTGTTACATTGGAAGAAATCTAAGATAGCACTGTCCTGCGTACTTCAGTCCTTGATGTACGAAGAGTGATTCAAGCGTAGACTAACTACTTGTAACATCTACTTCCCTAGTGGATATAGCACAGACCTTATGGACTTTGCACTAGACCGCAGTCGGTTGACGGATATTCCTTGCAACGGTGCTATATTTGCTCCCAAGGTTTGAAAAGCAGTTCTCTATTAAAGTGGCTTGAGCACAACTTCTCGTAAAGGATGTGATCATAAACGGGTAAACGTCCTTTGAGGGTATGAGAGGCTAGTTAACCAATATCCAAACTGGTTGTAGCGGTGCAATCACTCAAATGTCAACTGATGGAAAGCTACATAATGTTCCATGTGCGCAGTGCTCTTTCTTTGATAACAATATTGTATGGTCTGAGTCTGCTGAGTGAGTGGTAAACGTAGTAGCTGACTCTATCGGCTCAACGTTCTCGATGATCATTCCTTAGGGAGCCTTTGGATCCAAGTTGCAATAGTGATCTGGGTTGAATCTGATGCAACCTCTTGGGTAAAACACATATAAGGTACCAAAGGCATGTCAGCATTGGAGAACCATTGACGCAGAAGGATGTTAGCGAGGCTTGGAGGACAACACAAGTTGCAAGTAATCACAAAACTAGGGACTAGTTCACTACCAAGCAGGTTGAGTACAATTTGCCTTCGTGGTGCAGTCGCACAGCAAGTTGGGTTGACTTGTATCGTAGCAAAACTAGCCTTCTTAAACTATATTTGACGTCGAGGCTTCCATTCTTAGGCCAATCAATATCTCAAACACCATAATCCAAAAATCTATGGTTTGACACCTTTCCAATTACTTTTGAATTGCAAGGGCACAATTTGGCTTCTAGAACACCTTGACTGCTCACGCATTGCTGACCTAAGAGGGCAAAAGCAAGGCACATAGGGGTGCAATTAGTCTTCTCAAGGGTAAGGAGGGTTGTCTAACAGCAATACACCTACAAGTTGTAATTTCTTGTCATGAATGACAAACACAACCGTCTAGTACAAATGATGATCGCAGTCACAGCGAAATTGCAGATTCTGTACCCTTTTGTTTTCTATTAATATCTCACAAACTACTGCTCCAATATGCACAAATTTTGGTGGGCATGTAGATCCATGGTTCTTCTAACTACTCACCAAAATTTAACTCAACCGGACACCGTTTGACTATCCAAACAATTCATCTACCAAAATTGCTCTGTTCTGAAATGACAGCAACCGAGCCGACAAGATATCTCTCAAATCCGATGTTTTACTCAACCAATCCTCAAACAAACTTAAGGCATTGAAGGGTCCTAATCAAGGAATGAGATCACCAAGTTTGGGGTCAATCCAACTTCGCTTGAGTCAATATCGCCGGCTTGAAGATAACCAGTTTAGTGCCACAAAATCTAGACAGATTTCTCGTTCTTCCTTTATAACCATGGTAGCTTTCTCGCTGAGGATGGAGGCTAGGGTTTTCCTTACATGCCTCTTAGGAAACAACCTCAACCGTTGATTTAGACACCAACTCGACGATGCGCAAGCATTTAACTGGTGGGATGTTTTCGCAGGGCACAAAGCATTATTCCACCTGGAGGGCATCCCTATATAGATAAGGAACCTTTTCTGAATATTCTCTGGCACCTCGTCCAATAGAGCCTTGAACAAATCCATTTGTGGTACCTAGGGGCACAATGATGCTGATCGAAACTAGGGATATGCTTTCTCTAGTTCTTTACTTAGCTAATACAACATCTTGCACTATATACGTGATTGTCCAAGATGGAATTGCCTTGATAGCACATTTGGAGAAGAAGTAGCACTTGCATTGCAGGGCCAGGTTTGCTGTTTCCTTGATCAACATCGTTCTGTGAGATCTGGTCTTCATAGTTACCAACTAGTCGTTACCTAACTGAAGACTAACTTTCCCACTGGTAACTAATCAGTTGTCCCTCAACACTAAAAAGGTTCCAAATCTTCACTCTTAATAATAAAAATTGTGGTCGAAGCATACAGATGGTCGCCATTGAAGTCAGCAGAAAGGGGTCACACCAAAGAAGGTCGGTTCGTCTACGTGATCCTTATGCACCTAAAGATTGAGAACTTGGACAAGAACTCATATATACCAGGTGACCTATTACAGCACATAATATCTTGGTCCCTTTATCATCCGACTAATAACTTGTTCAACCTTAAGTGTGGTGCACCTTTCTGACCCAACGAAAATGACATAAGTTGCTCACTAGATGACCGACGTCATTACTGGGACAGTCACGTCGAGTAGAGTCGCTTGTCTACCACCTCTTGCAGTCTGTTTATGTTCCTGTTAGTGACCTGTTCTTCAAAGGTTAACCGTTGGATGACTTCAAAAGGGAGTCCTATTGCATCTAGTTCAACATATAGATCTCTTGACATGATAAGGAGAGATAACCAAGGAAGAGCTCACGTGAAAATAACACATCGGTGCAGTTTTGCAATGGATCATGACTAGAAACCTCGATACCAGCGCGTGCCGAGCAGCACAACCTTGTGTGCGCGCCCACAGGAGGCTCTCGGTTTTGTCACGGCACCGTAGATTCGCTAATCGTGGCACCATTACTGAACATACAACCCACAAGAAATCTCACGTGGCACAAATTGGGTTGCATAGGAGCAAGCACTATGCGAAGGAGGGATAGCAACAAAGGTAGTCACAAGGTTAGGAGTCAACAAGTAGGGGATCCGAAGATCAAAACACAACGCAAGAGATCATAGCTTAATTGCCAAAGACAACTGAGCAGGGGACTTCTTGCCGAATTTCCATATACGTCTTGTGATCCACCCAAGTGATTACCAGATAAAGATTAACATGAGATTTGGTCTTGTCGAGTAGCAACATGAGATCAAGACTGATAAATATTCAGAGACTTGAAAGGGTTGGAGACAAAACAAACGAGATTCAAGGGACAGAGCCATTGCACTGACTAGGGATTCAGTTGATAAAGCAATGACAGGATCTATGAGGAAAAGTTTCCAAAGCCAGGGTAGATAGCGATTAGCGTTGCACCAGATCATCTATAGGAGAAGGAGCAATGAAGTTCGACAAGGATTTCGGAGCAAGGTCCTTCCACACAAGAGTGGGACAACCACGACACATGCAAGCATTCAAGGGAACTAAACTTGGGCCTAAGGTCAAGCAAAGGCATGGATAAAGGTCTTCATAGCACAACGTTCAATGGCTAGCAACCACGTGTACAGGCTCAGGCTCCTAAGAGAGAACTTAATTGAAAACGACAACCATGAGATTACCAAAACTTGGACGTTGTTCCAGGATAGCGCTCTTCAACACTCATATGCTTTCTGAGGACAAAAGGAGTGACAGCTACGGCACTACCTAGATTACGAGCATCCACACCTACATCATGGTCTTAAGCAAGCATTTCGAAATACTCAATCTAATTAGCTTAAGCGACTATTACTAAGCACAAAGCTCACACCTAACAACTAGTCACCTACAACAACACCGCTACACATATCATGCAAAACATGGTGGTAAAGTATTGTTATCTTTTATTTTATTTACTGAGTAGGTGGATATCTCTACAAAACAAGTTTTACTTACATTTAGCAATTTAGTTTTCAAAGGGGTGAACCTTTTGCTAACTATTAACTTGTCATCTATTTCCTTTGGAAATAAACATATAAGGCGAAGCTAATCACACACTATCTTCAAGCACTAGCTATTCAAGCAGCATGGAACAAGGCATTTTGTCTAGCTTCACATTGGTCACAAGTTACTTAGTATTAGAACAAGGTGAGGGAAGCATATTTATGCACAAGCACTAATCATGATGCATGCTCGTCCTATTTGTTCTCACAAAATTGCCAGCCTAAGGCGACAATCACGTTCTATGTCGGTGGCATAACACATACTCTCTCGATATATAGCTAGTCGTCAGCTATATTCAATCTACGCATTCGTGGTTAGCGTACCTGTAGGCAAATTCATTGCAGCCCATCCCCACAAGACATAAATAAGCACACAATGAAAGCAGTAAACTAAGATACTCTCCATATACACATCCCCAGATGTATATACTTTGATATCCATAGCTACCCGATAAATATACCCGCAATTAAGTACCTTCATATATACATGTGTGTAACATGTAAATATTCCAGTAACCATAGCTAACTCTCCCCTAGACCGATAGTTGGACAGGTCATGCTCTCACAACTCACACTTACCTGGGCGTAGAGGCAATTGATCCATACATTACCATTCAAGTGAACGGCATCCATACAATAGCACGCCGTATGGACGACGAAAGTAAAATTTACAAGAAGTAAACCCCCACAGTTAGTACTTAGATAGCCACCTAATAGTCCTTAACTGGGCATAAAGGAGGATGTCGCTAGCATAGTTTTGTAAATAAGTTTTGATAAATTTGCCTGTAGCTAAAGTTTTAGTTAAAATAGGCTTTTTAAAACCAAAACTTTGTTTTTAAAACTATGTACATGACAGTATTATGCTTAATCTCGCTCTGATACCAGCTGTGATAGAACCGCCCAATTTATACAAGATCAAGTACGGCTGTCCCCGCTTAACACGTTGACACGCGCATACTCTCACTTATATAAACCCGGTAGTCCGCCGAGTGTCACGCAGGACCTCGGTAAATCAAGCATCACAACCAAGATCGCGTGATTAAGCAAATACACATCACATACACAGAGTTGCAGCGGAAATAATATTACAAATGGTTCCACAAATAATAGTATAAGTTTGGGTTTAAAAACCGATTAGTGAAAACAACATTTGCTTTCAAAGGATTACATTGATATAAGTTCCAAATACATTGCTAGCATAAGTGACATCCTCAGACAAAAGCATGTAGATGAGAAGTGAATATAGAGTCACCGAGCCCACCGGTGGTTAGCCACCATCCTCAGCAGGTCAAAACCTTACCTGCAACATGGTGGGATAAACCCTGAGTACTCGAATGTACTCAGCTAGACTTACCCGTCATAAACCAGAAATAAAATTGACTCCAAGGAGTATGCAAGGCTTTATAAGTGGAGGTAGCTTGACAACATTTTGCATAAAAAGCGATTAACTCAATTATACCATTATAATTCTATCATCAAGTTAATTAGAACTATCCATCTCTAGATTAGCAACTATCCTGTGCCAAACATGTGGTATATCTTTTTAGAGCATACAATAGTAACCATAGCAGGTATAGTAATTCCATGTTTATCTGAACCATCACATTCCATAATCCAATTACTACGATGTTGGGACTAGCCAAGTTTCTCACTATCCGGGAGAGACGGCGATTCGAATCGATTTCAACCAGCTGGGAATTTATTCCTAACACAAACCCAGGTCTACCAGCCACGATAGCCTTAGGTCACCTTTGGTACAACTCAGGTACACATTTCGCGGGTCCGTACCGCGCCGCACAATCTAGAACACCAGATGCCAGGACGTTCAGGCCTAGCCTACCCTTGGGCTCAGTCTGATCGTTCCCCGGAAGGAGCGCACAACAGAACGGGTCCCGGCCTGAGTTGAATTACTCGGCTTCGCGGTCGGAACGAGTTATCCGGCCAGCTAAGTGATAGGCATGCGTTCAATCTTGTCAGAAGCGCCAACAACGGTACGGTCCTTAATCGACACAGACAGGAATCACATGAGTCAACCTACACATAGACTCCGCCCGGCCTCGATTTACTTTTATCCCCATGGTTCTTTTCCACGATAGCAAATATAGCCAACCGTGCTTCGGTATCCACCTATATCTCGCAGGTGATAGGAAATCACCTGACTTCTACCGGTCTAAGCATGGCTAAGCATATATTCGATCCTGGACCTATACCGGTTAAAGGTGTAATATCTGGACAAGGAATGTATATGCATCAAGTGGTTCCATTCAACTCTTATAACCTAATGCATCAATCATAAGTACTTAAGTAATCATTTGTAAAATACTGGGAGACTTAGAATGCTCCGGGGCTTGCCTGGGATCCGACACAAGTCAGTTCAGTTAGCTTGCATCGACTTGGTGACATCTCCGGTCCTAGCACTTGCTTAGTCCTTCCATCTTCAGGATAGATCCACCAAACACCATCTTCGGGTTTGACTCCACATCACATCCTTCACGTGGTTCATCTAGCGTACCTAAATGAGATGCAAGATGCATGTGTATGAATACATGGAAGTGCAATAGACAATGCATCGCATGCAGTAAGTAAGACAAGCACAAGGTTACGTTAACATGCACAAGCACTTCGCATTGCTTACTTTAAATATCACACAATTTATCATGCCACGATAGCAAAGAAGACGACAACACCAAGCATGACACAAGTTTCCCAAGATTTCAGGTACTCTAACTCAACCATCATCAAAGGTATGAGCCACACTTAGCAATATACAAGCAAACAACTATAATTGGAATCTGTCAACTTCTGGACATGCAAACAGCAGCTACAAGATTTAGCTATAACTGGAGTTACACAAATCCAAATGACTTGCAAGAAGACATTCTGGAAATCTTATGAAGTTATCTACAATTCATATTTAATCATCTTAGCATGATTCTCAAGTTAACTAAGTCAAACATACCCATTTACAGAAACTGGTCTAAACAAGACAGAGAGTAATCAATTCTGTAACCCAACTTTAAACAGGCATAACTCACAAACTACTTGGCCAAATACCACCAAATTTTAACAGAATCTAGATACATGAATTATCTACAACTTTGTTACTATCACCAAAAACTCATTCAAATCCTAACTAGATCAAACACTAGCATCTTTCAGGTCTGCTCAGAATACAATCCAATCCTGACAGAAGACTTAAAAGTCATGTAACTCCTACACTATCAGACCTGGGATCATGAAAATTTAACACAAGCAAGATAAGATAATCATCTACAACTTGTGTATTTACCAAAACTACAGTAAACATCATTTACACCATGAAACTAGTTGCACAAGTAACACTGCACAAGCAGCCCAAACAGCAGAGGCACAACTATGGACAGAAAACTTATAGGAACTTCAGAGAAGCATAACTGGAGTTCTAGACCTCCCACAAACATGAACCATAACTTTTTTGAAAATCTTAGGAAGTTACCTACAACTTTCTTATTCTCATATTAAGATGATTCTACAGTTAGAAGGGTCAATTAATCCAATAATTGCACCTCTGTCCAAAACATAGACAGAAACTGACATGCCACTTTAAACAGCTATAACTGGAGTTATACATGTTCAATAAATGTGGTTCTAGACTTTTTAGAAAGCCTTAGCAAATTCCAAACAACTTTGTTGTAAACACCTAAAGCTAATTCTACTAGTAAGAAGGCTCCACAGTAAGAACAAGGAAACCCTATCTGGGTTTGGGCAGAAACAGCCACTGAGATTCAAGCAATTATAACTCAAGATCTACTTAACCAAAATTTATGATATTTATCTTTTTGAAAAGCTTAAGAAAATTACTAAAACTCATATATTGTCATCAAATCATGATTCATAACTTAACTGAGCCAATTAACTTCAAACATGCAGAACTGTTCAGAATAGGAGCAAATCAAAACAGGGCATTTGTTATTTTTATAACTCTTAAACTATAAATCCTAAACTCCTGAAATTTTTACCAGACAACAACAATCACCTTAGTAGCACTCCACAAAAATTTCACATTTATTTGAGCATAAAAACTGCAGTTATGAAAAAGACAAGACATGGCAAGTATCAAGAACCTATCTGCATAGATCTATTTTTACAACAAAATATTTAAACTAAAACATGCCACATTATAGATCTACTGCATAGACAATTTCACAAGGATTCCAAAAAGTCCTCATTTTCTATTTTACGATTTTTGTATGAATTACCATGAATTTTCAAAGTTCATCATTCAAATCTGTAAAAAGAAAAGAAAAGACATGTAAGTCTTGCATCGGGGTCCCTGCAGAAAACATTAATTAAACTACAATGAAGGGGTCCTCAGGGGCACTATTCAAATGAGTCATGGCTTCACAGTTGGATCCCTCCTGTTTCTTCGAATTTTAAGACGAAGTCCCCGACGTGATTTTTGAAGGGCTGCACAGGAGCTCGCCGTTTGCCGGCCGGAGGAGGCTCGTCGGCGGTGGGGGAAGTGGCGGTGGAGCACGAGCAGGGCCACGCGCACTCGCCGGTGGCCTTGGCTCGGCCCGAGGTGGAGTGTGGAGCCTCAGCCATGTGCGCTGGCGGCCTAGGCCGAGCCGCACCGTGGTGAGGGCGCGCCGGTGACGAGCGGCTTCAGGCGAGGGGTGCGGGGGTTGTGACGCGAGGTGAGGGAGGTGATGGTGCGGTCAATTTGGGTGGAGGGAGGCTAGAGATGAAGGAACGATGGCGGCCATGGAGATGGCATGACCGGCCGTGGCGGCGACGGTCGCGCCCGCAAGCAGCAGCAGCACGCGAGGGAAAAAGAAAGGGAGGGCCAGAGCGAGTGAAGGGCAACGCGCTCGGCTCTCCGCATCGATGTAGGGGCGCAAGGATGCATGGCAGCAAGGTGAGGTGCTCAGCTCAGGCATTGAGGACACGTCCAGAACACGCGTCACCCTATGAGGCAAAACTCCGAACAGGTGGCGGGTGTCGGTGTGGACATGGTGGGGAGCAGATTTGGGCCGTCTCGGGTGCGAATTGGACTTTGGGCCTGAAATGAAGTTTGAAGGCCGTGAACTGCTCTTCATTTTTCATTTAGAGACCAAGGTCATCAGAGCTCTAGATCAGCGAGTAATTATGCCCCAAAGTGATAGTGTCAGCGCGTTGACCGCGATTAACAAAACTCCAAAATTGATGGTCAAAACGAAGTCCAACGAGTGCCATCTTTTTATATGCTCTTCTCCATGAACTTAGCTCCAACCTTTATTTTGGGGTCAAGTCAAGTTGCTTAATGAAATTTGGAGAACACGGAATGCCAATGTCGACGATGAGTCGACGATGAATTCTAGACTTAGAAAAATTCTAAGTACCGAAAATAGCTGCCGATTCAACATTTGAGCCTCAATTCGCCTTAGTTCCAAGTTGATCTAGCTCTTGGTCCAAAAACAAAGTTTGTTCTACTTCTACTCAAACTTCAACTTTGATTTAAGGTGCAACTCCATGCAAGCACTGTAAATGATTGGTCAACATAGGTCAAAGTAGCATCACGGTAAAGCTTAAATCCGAGTTTTAGACCGATTGAGGTATTTTCTTGTCCTCCGCTCAACACGAACCCTTAATAACTTTTGTTCATGAGTGTAAGTAGAGCTGTTTGAGCAAGGTTGCAATGTTTGTTTGATGACCTATCATTTCATTCACTTAATAAAGCAATCCAAGAAAGATTATAACTTATCATTTCATGTGACTTCTTGATTCCAAACTCCATGAAACTTTTCCAATCATCCATGTGGGTGGAAATTGATGTGAGGCACAGTGAAAGAGGCACCTTCAACATTACTTAGGTATGTATCCGAAAAGGGCCAATATGCCAGCAATGTGTGTTGCCCAAGTTTAAGTTGGAGCTCACTCTTGTAGAATTGATCTTGACACCGTCATCACCACTTAACATGTCATGTTTGAGCTCAACCCATTGCTTAACTAGTGGCAAACACCTGGGGTGTTACAGCCGCATCACTGCTGCCATGGCTAGCCCTACCGGAGCCCTAGGGCCACGCCTAGCCCCTTAGCTGCGTCTGCCGTTGCACCCCAGATGCCGTAGGAGCCCCATTTAGGCTATGATGATGTCCTTGGCACCCTTTCTATCGATCTACACCACTTTTGTCCGCTACTATGCCTATGTTGGGTGCCAGGGCCACCAAGGCACCACCTTTGGCCTACCGGTGAACTCACCATGAGCCCACAAAGCTATAGAGCCTCCTAGCAGCCCTGCTGAGCCACCCTAGCATGAGAACACGCGAGCTCACCGCTGGTGAGGAGCATTGCCATGAGACGAAGAGAAGAGGGAGCTGCTGCACCGCTACTGCCCATGCACCTAGTGCACCATGAACTAGAGAGAGGAGAGAGAGAAATGGACGTGGTCCACTGTGGACCAAGTCTGTAGTCTATGGACCCACACACCAGAGTCCACTGTGAGCCATGCTTGTGGACTCGAGCCTAGTAGGAGCACAGCTATGCCACATGGCCGCCTGCTTGGGTGACACATGTCTTGGCCTAGCCTAGCCTAGACAGGTCTAACCCAGCCCATTATCCAACCCACTAGACCTAGTTGGAGCTCGGTCAACATTGACCGTTGACCATTAACCCGTTGTTGACGGTAGTTAACAACCATTATAAACCATCAATATAATATGTATAAGGGCATAAATATTATCACCAACAATGGTCTAGGGGTGTAAACTAATAAATTCCATGAGTTTTGGTGAATCTGTATTTTCTGCAGGGTTTAACTAGAAACTGTCAAGGTGGACCTACATGTCAGATTTAATTGCGCTTATCCATCGCAAAACGGACACTAGAAGGTTCTAGAGGACACTAGAGTACACCACACTAAGGTAGAGAGGTAGAGGCTGCCTGTCCCCACCTATAGGTCGCCCGACCTCCGTGTCTCAATGTTGGTTCTCCACCGCCTCCTAGGTTGCATATACACTGTTCCTTAAGTCGATTTGATCCAAGGGGTCACGTTGGACGCTTTGGCCTATATATAATAGCCTCTTGCACCCCCCTAAGGCATGATGTCATTTGAGTAGATAGAAACCCTAATCATCCTCAAAGCTCCATCAATTCTAGGGCATAGCTAGTTAGGTTAGATCTAGAGGGAGGCAAGCAGGCTTTGCTTGGATTCCCGATCATGTCAGGAGTGTGGTTTGGTATAATTCTTGTACTCCCTCTCTTTTGTATCTCCATTATTTTTATATGCTTGCTACAATTGTTATGATAATATTAGTATTCATCTTATTCATGTTCTTTGTTATAATGTTCTTCGTCTACTTTGACTATATACCTAGTATAGCTAGTTTATCATTATGTTATGCATAAGTTCATATAGCATTGGAGTGCCAGGGGGCTCGCGCGCACCCGTGGGTGGGCGAGAACGGCTGGGATGTGGCTCACAGAGGCCGCCCCACATGCACCGACAGTGGTGACGACAGTGACTCCAATGGCTGGGCTTCTCCTATGGTCTCCCGCTCGGCCGAGGAGTGCCAGTTAGAGAGGAGAAGGAGGCAGAGGCGGTGGTGCATGCAGCTAGGGTAGAGAAGGCCTAGAGGGTAGACAACACGCATGCTTCGGCATGAGCAGGGGTGAGGGAGAGCATAGAGGGAATGGACAGAGTGAGGGAGAGACTGAGAGGGGGCTCGGGTAGCTCCAAATTAAGGCGAGGAGAGGGCAGGGGCACATGGCATGGAGGAGGATGCACGATGATGAGCATGGCAGCCATGGGGCATTGCATCGAGCACGTGGCGTGCGTTCAAGTGGGCAAGGTGGGAGCTGAATTGGGCTGGCTACGGGCTGATTTGGACCTTGGGCCCAAAAGCAATGTTACAACCCAAGAACATCTCTACAAATTTCATTTAGGGGCCATGGTCATTAGGGTAGTAGATTAGCAGTTAAATAAGCCCTAAGTTCACACCATCAATGACTTAGCGAGGTTAACTGCAATTATCTTTTAACGAGTCATGATTTTAGCAATAGGGTGGCAATAAGTTTATCCACAAGCCCACATAAACACATGATCAGGTAAACATGAATAATGAATAGCATAAACAGTATCATTAGTGAGCATCTTCATCATTAGTATCATCAGTGTTCATCATCTATTCCATAAGGGTCTAAGGCTGCTCGTAACCATGAGCATGACTGATATACCAGTTTTACACTCTATAGAGGTTGTACACTTTCACTGTGAGTCATGATTTACCATTTCGCCCGAGGTGGCCAACCTCTTGACCCACTACCAAGGAAGGTCGGTAGGGTTCACTATGAAGCCTTTCAAAGGTTCGTCTAACAAGTTAGGGCCGCTAAGGCTTTCCCATCAATAAGCATGAACCCCCCTCCAAGGAGTGACTAACAAAATACCAAGAAACCAAAGTGCACCCTCTTGGCAGGCCAAGATCATACCTGTCGGAGCCCCTATTGTGCCATAAAGGTAACCACTAACAAGCTAGAAAAGGTCCTCATACTGAGCTAAAGCTAGAGCCATGTAGCCCTCATAGCTGTACTGTAAGTCCTAGATGTTCACTTACAAATAAGTCCTTAGGGAGAGGAATCTAGAGCACCATAAAAATAGCCCAATGCTCTAGCCCCTTGTTCCATGTTGCAAAAAAGCATCTTTTAATGTTTATTGCATATACCATTAGTCAAATTACAAGATCATGGCTTTAGTTGAGCACTAGCATCATACTACCCAATGCAATAACCCATAGGAATCAAGGAATCCTGGATATCAAATAGATAGGAAAATTACTACGGTTGCCGAGGTAGACACATACATATGATTTAGATGATATTAAGGTGAATAGGACAACAAGGAAGATCCCATACTATACTTGCCTTAAACTCAGATCCTTCTTCTAGTCCAAACCTCTAATGAATTGCTTCTGGATTCACCGCGTATAGCTCACCGAGACATGATCATAAAACACCACACAAGCATCCATACAATCATACATGAAGCAAACAATAGAAATAAATTAGAACAATACACCAAACATAATAAATAATAGGTAAAAAGGTTTTAAAGATGTTCTACATGTTACTACGAACACACAGACACGAAAAGCACTCTAATCAGAGCTACAGCAAAAAAGTTATGAATTAAACAAGATTTCCTTTAATAAAATAATAGAATAAATCTAACCTCAAATTTCAATAGTTAAAAATATATTTAACAGTAGGATGAACATGTAGATTACTCAATTACAAATCTAATGCAACTTGAATGGATCAAAACAGAGTTAAAATGAATATTTTATGGCCTAAATAAGACTAGTGGCAAAACTATAAATAGATGAAAGTGTATTTTGGATCTAACCGAAGAAACTACATTTTCAAAACAAGAAAACGTATTCTGAATCGAACAGAGGGATTTTACGCTTTTTGAAAGAAAAAATGTATTCTGGAAGTGCGCTATGGACTGTCGGTTATATTACGCGGAACTACAGGGGCTCTTTTGCAAATAAACCCGACGATGGGGAAAGGGCGATCTTGGACAGTTGGATTGAATCTAGATGGCCTAGATTAGAAAGTAGGGGGAGAGAGAGTCATCGGCCGAAGAAGAAAACTGGCATGGCGGAGTTCCATTACCTGCGGCGAGAAGCACCCTGAGCGTTGGTTTTGGTCCTAGAGGCCATGGTTTGACGAGCCGAGAGCATAGGGAATAAGAGGAGAAGATGGTGAACTCACCTAGGCCTTCTTACGTTTGATGGTGGGTCTACGTTGGTGGGCAGCGTGGCGGCGACGACGACGGCGAGAGGAGAAAAATCTAATTTACTACACGACGGATTTCCCAAATTAAGGGTTTCCCTTACGGTAGTTTTGGTTTGCTTTGCCCAAGGGGTTGGTACATATTTATAGGGAGAAAAACTCTCCACATCTACATCAACTAGCAATGTGGTACTAATTGATGTTGCACCCTCCACATTTACTAATGGACCTAATTAATCATTAAGGCCCATTAGTAAATAAATACATGGGCCTTTGAGATTTATTAGGATTATTGCACATGGGCTTTGAGAGTTGGTTGGAAAATGAGATATACTATTTATTTTTGGAATCAATTAATTTCGTGAATAAAATAATTCTAGAAAAATCCAGAATTGATATTTAAGCCACGAAAAATACTCTGAGACCTTCAAAAATTTGGAGAAAATTCCCAGAGACACTTTCGAACATGATGAACCCAAATACAGTATTTGGAGCTTATGAAAAGATTGGGGAACTTGGAACATAAAGATTAAGGTGAAGGAGATAGGAATTAAATTCTAGAAAGAAGCTGGAAAATTCCTTGAGATAAATATTCGTCTCCTAAACGTATTTTAAAAAAACACATTTTGGACATAGAAACACAAGGTGTGACCGACATGAATGCAACAAACACGTTTCTACCTTAAGATAAATTTTAATCTAATGAAAATTTATTATTTCCCCATGTTTTCATGAGCATAAAAATACAAAATTAAATCATTTTAGCTCTATTTCAAGAGAAGCAAATTTTAGGGTGTTATAATTCTACCCCTCCTAAGATGAATCTCATCATCGAGATTCGAAAGATGGTGATAAAAGAGATACAGATTCTCCGCCTTTGGATTATTCTCTACTTTGCATACCTATTAACCATACTCCAAGTAACTTGTCAAACTGATTCCAAGATTCAGAAAGGTACTCCACACAATACTCAGGTAACTCCAATCACTAGGCCACCTTTTCTTTTTAGTCCATAATATCAATTCTTTTTCTTAAAATATTTACCTTCCAACGAAGCTTCCCTACTTTCTTGGTCTAAAGTTGATTCTATTGCCAACTTTAAAACATTAATGACTTCAGATGCTCAGATCAAGTTGTTCAACTCTCAAATGACTATTCTTAGTCCATGGTGTTGTTTGAATCTTCTTAGCATAACTCTCTCTTGCTAAAGACATCGACAACAACTTTTGCTTCTTTGAGTGATAACACTTTTCCAAGTCATAATCTTGATCAATACCAAACCAACGATGATGTCATATGCTCAAAACCAACTTTGTGAAGATGTTCCTTAGATTCTTATGATCCTCATAGATGTCACTTATCATGCCCAAGTAGATAGTACCTCCATGCTCCACAATGGATAACTCCAAATCATACATCAAATGTTCCATCTCATGTTTTCTTGCATAAGCCTCTGCTTTTTCTTCTTGCATAAGGACACATCCCACACCTTGATAGGGTGCATCCTAGTGGATATAAAGCACTTGTTCGGATCTGGCAAAGCTAATACTTAGGTTTTACTTCAACCTCTCTTTTTTTACTCCTTCAAAAACTTAGCTGAGGTCTCTTGATCCAAAGTTAGACCTTTTCCAGTAACACTATCAATATCTTGATGGTCTTGGATAAACTTCCCTTGAACCTCTAATCAAACCTCATTATTAAAGACTCTAAGTTTCTCTCACATCTTTGAGTGGGTTCCTATCACATCTTTAACTTTCTTCATTCCAAACCTTCTTGTCATGCTTAGTATATCATTAGGATTTCCTGAGAGTCCATAGAACCATCTATAGTTATCAGATATCTCATTCCTATGTCATCAATGCCTACTTGTCCTAGGTATGTTGAAGATTGGACTCCCAGCTGAGGATAGCTCGAATTGCAGAGCCATATTGACGAATGGATCCATTCCTCATAGATGATCCAATAACTTATCAACTAAGCAAAGGATACTTACTCTGGATGATGAAACCCTTAAGTGATATACATCCTCTAGGTACCACCTTTCTTATTAGATTAACTGATTCTTCCAAGTGAGAGCTAGAGAGCATAACTGAACTTCATATTGCACCTTTAGCATTCGGACCCATCTTAGTTAGATAGTTGGCATGAGCATGATTGTCTATCTTATTGATCTCCTCCAAAGGTATTTGTTCCTCCAAAGGTTTTGATCCTAGGACCTATGGGTTATGGGCCCACCACACTTCCGCTGCGCAAACTAGAACGTATGATACTTTATCTTGCAAATTCTTCAACTTGGCTATCCTCCTTAAGAAAAGATCAGCTAGGGTACACAAAAAGGCCAGATTGCACCTCCCTCTAGATGAGCTAACTAGTATCAAGACATTTTGACATCCCAATGATACTCTTGTGTATGAGCAAGAAAAAGAAATATGAAATTCCTCGCGAGCAGAAAAACAACAGCGCAACAAAATAGCTGTAACTCTTATTTTGTTAATCCAATAGAGCTACAGTTATATTGTTCGAAAGCTTATCAAACTCTCCACAATTTCCTGATAAAACACTTGTCCAAATTCTATAGTTTAGGTAGTTGAAAGTAGTGCACAACAGATACTATTCCAAGCTTTAGACAACATCGATGTATCATCTTGTGATTTTCATAACTCCATAACTAACATAGCTATCAAGGTGATTCTTATGGTCAGAGAAAGATATTAAAGTCTAATGTCGTCTAGAATTTTGTCATGATTTTTGATCATCCAAAATCAAAGATATAAGCCAAAGAGGGTAGGCTGCTCTGAAAGGTAGGATAGGAAAAATAGAAGAAAACCATAACCCAACTATTTATTCCATTAATCCTTATACCTTATGCCTATAAACTAAATGAAATTGTGGGAACACCCAACAATATCATTGCAATCATTACAAAGATCCAAAACAAAGCATAAACATAATGACAATTCAACAAAGCATAAAGGCGCACATCTCAATCATTGACATGACTTGCGATACTATCATTTTTATTACATGAAGGACATAAACTCCTATTCCTTAACCAAGGTGTGGCTGCGAGGGCGTCTAGGGTAGCATCTCTTGCATGACTGTGAGGGCAACACATCCTCCACTTGTTGATCGTGGATAGTCCATCATGACTCCTTCATTTGTCATCCTCATCAAATGCTTCTTTCGGGTTGGGCATCACTAACACTTACCGGTGGCAACCCAGTAGTGATCTGACTCTGGCCACTTCCATGGTGTAATTGTTGATTCTTCCGTGGGCAAAATTTAGCATAATGTCCTTCTTGTTGGCAATGATAACACACGATCTTAGCTGGATCTTTTGTGATGTCATACTCTACAGAATTGTTGCTTAGTGTGTTGTTAGCTTGCTGACTCTGAAGGTTCATGTTTGTTTGACTACACCGCTTTCTAGCTCGCTTCATCTTTCGAGGTTGAAACCCCTTATAGGTAATTGTCCACCCATCTATGCATACGCATGTGAAGCATTCTTAGCTTGAGAAACCTCTAACTCTTTAAAGTCTGAATTTATCTGACTAGGGATTAGAGCTGGATGTGACAATGTAGTAGAACTCAAATGTTGGTCACATCCCAATACTAGCTCTAGTGAGTTTGCCTTCCTCACTATCCTAGGAGAGATGGCGATTTGAATCAATTGCAACCAGCTGGGCAGATATTCCTAACACAAACCTAGACATACCTTCCCCAAGGTAGTCTTAGGTCACCTTTGGTACAACTCAGGTACACATTTTGTGGGTTTGATTAGTGCCGCACAACCAGGGACAACCAGCTACCAGGATGATCAGGACTACCCTACCCTTGGGCTCATGTCTAGCTCCCTACACATCCTTACTACCATCTAGAGTGCGCACTTTGACAGAACGAGGCCCGACCAAAGTTGAGCTACTTGGCTTCGCGGTCGAAACGAGTTATCCGGTCAGCTAAGTGAGAGGCATATGTTCAAAATGACCGAGGACCAACAATGATGTGGTCCTTAATCAGCGCAAACGGAATCACATGAGTCAACCTACAACACAGACTCTGTCTGGCCTCGATTTACAACATCCCATGGTCCTTTTACACGATAGCAAATATAGCCAACCGTGGTTCAGTGTCCACCTATATCTCGTAGGTGACAGGAAATCAACCGACTTCTACTGAGCTAAGCATTTCTAAGCAGTTATTCGATCCTAGACCTACATAGGATTCAAGGTATATTTCTAAACAAGGTAGTTCTTTGCATCAAGTGTTTCCAATCAACTCTTATAACCTAATGCATCAAACATAAAGGACTCCAGTGATATTTGTAAAAACATAGGTGGCTTCGAATGCTCCGAGCCTTGCTTGGGATTTGACACAAGTCAGTTTAGTTAGCTCGCACTGTTTTGGTGACATCTCCGGTCCTAGCACTTGCTTAGTCCTTCCATCTTTGGGATAGGTCCACCATACAACATCTTTGGGTTAGGCTCCAACATCACGTCCTTCACGTGGTTCATCTAGCGCACCTAGATGAGATGTAAGATGCAAGTGCATGAATATGAAGAATGGTAATAAGAGATGCATCACATAAGAGTGTTCAAGATAAGCACAAGATTATACAAGACATAGGCACCTAGAGTTATTTAACTAAACATCACACAACCTATTATAGATGGATAGCAAGCATATTAGGCATGGCACACAAGTGAACTTAAGTTCAGATATTGCGCACATGGATCAATCAAGAACTAACCAAACATGTTTAGCCAAAATAAGAGCAAGCTAAAGCAATCACCTAGCACATGTACAGAAATCTGGACAGCAGCATAGCAGTCACTTGTTTCAACTATAACTAGAGTTGCAAACATTCAATAAAGGTGATCTTTAACTTTTTGGAAATCTAATGAAATTATGTATAACTTTTTTATTTACACTCAGAGCTGATTCTAAAGCTAACCAAGTCAAAATACACCAAGGAGCAGGTCTGCACAAACAATGGACAGAAAAACTGATATGAACTGTAGAGATGCATAACTGGACTTCGAATCATCCAACAAACATGATTCTTAACTTTATGGAAAGCTTATTAATAAACTTATAACTTTGTTATTATCATCTTAAGATGATTTTATAGCTAACAAGGTTAAACAACATCAAGAAGACATCACTATCTAGATTTAGACAGAACCCTGCCATTCCACTTTGAAGAGCAATAACTAGAGTTCTAGACCACCAAAAGCAGTGATGTTGGACATTTTAGAAAGCTTAGGAAAAGAACTACAACTATCCTATTATCACCAATATATGATTCCATGTTTAAATAAGCCAAACAATACAATCATTCAAATCTATTCAGAGCACATGCAAAGGCTGATAGCAAACTTGTAAAATCTATAACTCCTAAACCAGCTGGCCTAAAATCATGAAATTTTAGAACAAAAAAGGATAAGGAAACTATCTACAACTTTGGTATTCAACATATCTACAGAAAACATCATTTGTATCACTAAAAATATCACCACCACACAAACTGTACATGCAGCCATAACACTAGAGATACAACTATATGCATTTAGCATTTATATTGTTAACAACTAACATTTTGTTGCTATATATGCAGCTCCATGCAACTCCTAACTATAACCAAGCAATCACATTACCTAGCACCAATTATTCAAAGTATTACATGGCATAAACACAAGCATCTGCTAACAAACTTTCATTAGTTTTTCTATATATATAAAAACCTATATATTAATTATAGGTGATGTTGCAAATATCTCATTTGGATCTCAAATTTTTATGAGAGATAGATGATGACAAAACATGATTACTGTACAAATCTTACATGCTCAAGTTTTATAGATTAATTATTACAAAAAAAAGACAAATTGCTAATGCAAGAAAACATGTGAGAGCAAGATAAATCTAAAACACACAATTTTCTGCAAACACATGGCCATATTATATGTTATTATGGTAGCACAACATCATACAAAGGTGGTGGAACAAAATTTTCTATTTTTACACCTTCATAAAAATTATAACTTATTGAAAACCATTTATCAAGCACTAAACAAGTTAAATCAATAACTCAATCATACTGCATCCAATGAGAATGAAATTATTACCATAGCACACATATAGCATCAGTATTCTACAATAAAAATTTCATAGCAATTAGAGCACCACAACTTTAGATATGAATTTATTTCTAGAAAACCCTAAATAACATAGATAAATAAAAACAACAAAAACCTTTTACTAACTCATATCATATTATGACTAGGGTTCACAGTTAGGCCCTTCCCTTTCTTTGAATTCTCGCATGAGGTCCTCCACACAAATTGAATAGAGGGGGCCGTCGGGGAGGCCGAGATTTCGGTTGGCAAAGGGCCAGCAGTGGCGGAGAAGGGCCGGCCGGGCTGCGCGGCTACGAGGCGTGCCCACACGCGCTCGTAGCATGGCCCAAGGCGGCCCGTGGCCTGCTGGCCATGAAAGCAGGCAGCAGCAGCGGCTGCTGGCCTGGCTAGCCGGCAGCGGAGATAGGCTCAATGCGCGCTAGAGTGCCAGGGGGGCGCACGCACTCGTGGGTGGGTGAGGACGGCCGAGAGGTGGTTCATAGAGGCCGAGACACATGCACCGATGATGGTGATGGGAGCGGCTCTGATGGCTGGGCTGCTTCGGTGGTATTCTGCTCGGTCGAGGTGCGTCGGTCAGAGAGGAGAAGGAGGTGGAGGTGGAGGCAGTGGTGCATGCATCAAGGGCGGAGAAGGCCTAGAGGGTAGGGAACGTAGTAGCGGTGAGCTTGGCTCACCTTGGCCATGGTGGCGCATGCTCCGTCATGAGCAGGGGTGAGGGAGAGTGCAGAGGGAGTGGAGAGAGTGAGGGAGAGACTAAGAGGGGGCTTGGGTAGCTCCAAATCGAGGCAAGGAGAGGGCAGGGGGGCGTGGCATGGAGGAAGTGGGCATTGCGTCGAGCACGTGGCATGCGGTGAAGTGGGCAAGGTGGGAGCCAAATTGGGCTGGCTATGGGCCGATTTGGACCTTGATCCCAAAAGAAAAGTTGCAACCCAAGAACAACTCTACAAATTTCATTTAGGGGCCATGGTCATTAGTGTAGTAGATTAGTGGTTAAATAAGCCCTAAGTTCACACCGTCAACGAGTTAACGAGGTTTAAGGTGGAGCTCGGTTTTGTTAGTTTTGGGAGGTCAAACTTGGTCAAACTAAGTCCAACTTTTTACATGCTCTTCTCCAAGAGGTAAACTCCAACTTTTATATTTGTCTCAACTTGAGTTGCTTAATAAAAATCTGAGAACGCGAGATGCCAAACATCATGAATATTGTAATCTTAGACTTACCTAATTTTTTGAGATCCAAAACGAACAGCACTGGGTTTAGTTTTGAGGCCACATTTTGGCTAAGTTAGAGGCCAAACTAGCTCTTGACCTTTAAACAAAGTTTGTTCCCCAGAGGCCAAACTACAACTTTTATTTAGGGTCAAACACAAAAATAAGTACAAAACTTATAGTTCTACTTTGGTCAAAACAACATCTTAAATATGATTAAATCATCCTTTTTTATCCATTGAAGCATTTTTTGGGCATTTGCTCAATATGAACCCTTCATATATTTTGTTGTAGAGTCCAATTAGAGTCATTTGGGCAAGTTAGCAAGGTTTGGTAGACATCCCATGTTCCCATTCACAGGATGAAGCAATTCAACAAAGATTATAACTTATAATTTCATGTGACTTCTTGGCTCCAAACTTCATGAAACTTATCCAATAGTCAATGTAGATGGAAATAGATGTGAGGCACATGAAAAAGGGCACCTTCCACATTACTCAAGCCTACAATTAAAAAGGGTCAACATGTAAGCAAGGTGTATTGTCCAAGTTCAAGTTGGGACTCAATTTCATAGATTTGACATCAACACTTCCATCACCATTTCAGAGATAAGGAACTAAAGCTCCTAATTACCTCTTGATCTATCATGTTTGAGCTCAAACCCACTACCTAGCAAGTGGCTAACACCCAGGGTGTTACAATCTGTATTTTCTAGATTGTTTAACTAGAAAACCGTCAAGGTGGAGCTACATGTCAGATTTAATTGTGCTTATCTATCGTGAAACGAACACTAGAAGGTTCCAGATGACACCAGAGGACACCACACTGAGGCAGAGAGGCAGAGCTTGCTAGGTGGTGCTGGTTGGCCCCAACTACAGGCCGCCTGACCCCTAGGGCACACTATCAGCCTCAGCGTCACAATTTCAGTTCTCCACCGCCTCTTAGGTTGCATCTACGCCGTTCCTTCAGTCAGTTTGATCCAAGGGCTCATGTTGGACACTCCAGCCTATATATACCAGCCCCTGCCACCCCCTAAGGCATCAAATCATTTAAGAAGATAGAAACCCTAATCGTCCTCAGAGCTCCATCAATTCTAGGGCATAGCTAGTTAGGTTAGATCTAGAGGGAGGTAGGCAGGCTTCGTTTGGATTCTTGATCGTGTCAAGAGCGTGGTTTGGTATAATCCTTGTACCCCCTCTTTTATACCTCCATTATTTTTATATGCTTGCTACAATTGTTATGACAATATTAGTATTCATCTTATTCATGTTCTTTGTTATAATATTCTTCGTCTACTTTGACTATATACCTAGTATAGCTAGTTTATCATTATGTTATGCATAAGTTCGTATAGCGCTTGCTCCAAAGTACACGGGGTGAGTGGTCGACATTGTGTAAGCATGGTGCTGATATGTTGTTTACCTACAGATACACCCTATATGCCGGGCCATGTGGAAGATCGCGGATGTGACACTCCCATTGAGTCCTTTGTAGTCCACTCCCCAAATACAAGGATTTGACCCTTATAACACCAGTTGTTTTCGCAACACCACACATTTGGTTGCAATATTTGGTTCTATGGCAACCAATGTCATAATTGGTAGCGATATATGGGCCTTATGGGCACCAAAATTGTGTGTTGTGTTAGTCATAAGCTCCGTTGCAAGAGGTAGGCGCTAATGCCACGGTGGAAAACGTGGTTGCGAGAATGGGTGCCTATTGCCACAGCTAGTGTTGAGTTGTGATAATATTGATGTTGTGTTGCAATAGCTAGGTGTTGTTGCCACCACTGTAAAGTTGGTTGCAAGTAGTTGCACATATGGCCACGATGTAATTACATTGTCTTAATTTTAACCTACGTTGCGATAGATCTTGCTATATTGCATCAAAAATATGATTAGTTGCAAGTAGCTGTGAATATAGCCACAATGAAACTTTGTTGTCTTAGTCTTGCCCTGCGTTGCAAAAGATCTTATTATATTGCATCGGAAAAGTCATTTGTTGCATCTATTGAGGGTCTATTGCCACTAACATCATATGTGGCTACATTTGAGTATATTTGGTTGCCAGAATATTTATATTGCCACTAAAATTTGTTTGTGGGCATTATGTATCATATACATGGGCCTAACACAAAAGGGGTTAGGTCAGCAGCCCACTAGGGCGAGTGGTCATTTTCCACTTGCGCAACCATGGACGCTGCCCCAAAACCCCACCCTCTAGCATGACATAGACAGACTGCATGTACCGTCTAATAAAAGACAGGTCGCACGCGTGTTTACACCGCCCGCCAGCATTGCCACCCTACTTAGACTGTGCATTCGGTTTAACTGCTAATTTGGTTCAGTTTGCAAAAAAATTTGTTTCCAACAAACAGCACCTGATCAGTTTGTTTGAAAACTAAAAACCAAGCATTTCAGTTTTGGTTTTTGTATTTTGGTATTCGATTTAAACCAAAACAACTAAACAATGCGTACAGGATAAAAAAAGGAGTGCAGGATAAACCATTAAACCATCAGCATTCAACAATACAGGAAAAAAATAGGGTGCAGCACAGCGTCACAACCATCAGCATGCAGCCAACAGCATGCAGTCTCGCAGTACACAAGCAACAAGCCAATAGAAGTACAGAACATACAAAATTACATGTTCATTAACACTTCTATAGATACAGAGATTCAAGTTTTCTTCATTATTCAAATAGAGAAATATTAATCACCCAGCAGCATGCATACACCGAGTAGTGGAGCACCAGCAGTCCTGCAGTTCACCATCAAGTCATCAACATACGTAGAGAATACAAATAGAGATGAATGTGCAAAACCTACAATAAATTTACCTTTTACCAAGTGATCAGGACTCAGGAGAATCATCCTTGGAAATGGACAGGCCACCAAGTTCTAACATACACTACTACAGAATGGACTTGTTGTCCCGGGCGGTAACAGCCTTTAGTCCCGGTTACCGCGCCGGGACAACGATCCCGGGACTAAAGATGGAACCTTCAGTCCCGGGTCATCGAGCCGGGACTAAAGAGGGACCTTTAGTCCCGGTTGGTAACACCAACCGGGACTAAAGGCCCTCCAGCCAAGCAAACCTGGTGCACCCTTTAGTCCCGGTTGGTAACACCAACCGGGACTAACGGTTCACCCTTTAGTCCCGGTTGGTAACCCCAACCGGGACTAAAGGTTCCTTTTCTTTTTCTTTTTTTTGTTTAATTTGTTTTCAGTTCAGTTACTCGTATTTGTTTAATATATAATATGTTTTTATATACGTATTCTACGCTGCTAATATAAATACATGCATGCGTATAATTACATCTAATTCTCATCTTGAGCATTATTATATTCGAATAAAGTATGAAACTATATATATTATAGATAGATATATATATATATATATGTATATATACAACACTTTCATAATCTTGTTCTCGAAAATAACGATATCAATAAACATTTAATTTACATCATTTATTCCTTAGGATCGAAGTAGAACTCGCCGTTGGGATTTAGCACTTTTTCTAGAAGATATCCTGCTATTGACTCTTGAACTGCTTTCAGATGGTCTTTTTGCATGACCCTTCGTTTCAACCATTCAGTCTTGCATTTGAAATAAAAGGAAAAGTATTAATACACATATATGTATATATATTCATTTAAAAATAAATAAAAATTGATATATATGTACTCTGAGGACATCTTCAGGAGTTCTTCTTATGTGCGCAGTGATAAATTCACAAACGTAGTATCCACACAAGTTATTACCTGGTTCCTGCCGCAAACACTACTGTACGAGAAGAAGATTATTTTCATCATCTCACACGTAAATTGAAGTACGATATAGTAATTAAACACGTGGGGAAGTGTATATAGTACAACTTACTGGTATTTCAACTACATTAAGTGGTGCCTTGCGATGTTGCCGAATAAACTCTTTCCAAACCCTGTGCGACCAATAATGTATGATCGTTAATAAATTATGGCAAAGTCTATTCAATAATAGTTGTGCGCGAGAGATCGAAATTACCCCTGGATAATGTCTATCATATCTTGGTATAGTGCCCGTTCTTTTCTCAACGAGTCAAAGATTAGTAACCGACTTGAGTTTAACTCAATGACAATGAGTATCCAGTGAAAACTGCATTGGTTTATACACACACGTACATGCATATAAGTTGTATTGATATTACATAAAATGTGTAGACTACATTATTATTAACACTTACTCAAAGTTGTACGGGAAAAGTATTGTTGTCTTGTCATGCTGCTTCACGAAGAACATCATGATATTCTCCTGTGCTTCAGATACCCATCGCTCCTTGACAATAATACCGGTTTTGAATACGATATAAGGATCAATGAAGCCAACACTGGTGTCTTGTATTCTTTGGAGCTCTGACATCTGGAATCTGTATATAAATATAAGTTACATGTGAGGATAATTATATACACATACGCATAGAAGTGAGTTTATTAAATAAAAGTAAGAATCACTTACAAACAAAAGGAGCTAATGATTGATTTGTCCAGAGCGTCCATGTGGTATAGTTGATGCAATTCTTCGAAACTAATATGTAAGATGTCATCGCCACGGAAGTAATGATGGTCTCTAAATCTGACAAAGATCCACTGCTCACCCCTGCCACATGCCTGCATGTACCACTTGTTGAGCAAGTACATTTGCGTACCCAATTCATTCAGAGCCGCAGGGTTGTACAGACTTTTGCCATATTTATAAGTCTTCTAGGTATCAACTTCCAGGTTCTGGATTAGAGCTTTGCCCGTCAATTGATCCAAGGTTAAACCAGTATCTTGAAAAAAAGCATTAAGGGCTTGAACCGACACTTCTCCAGAGTTGTCTGGTCGATAGACTTCTATGTTGGAACCATATTGATTAGCAACAACAAGATTTTGCATTGGTTGCTTCTGTTGTCCGAGCTGTGGGACATCCTTCCCTGATGCTCTTTTCCTTTTCTTATCTGCATCATGTGACTTCATGAGGGAGCGGTCATAGTCTGATAGTGGCGAAGGCTTACGAAGTTCAATCATCTTTTTCTTGTGAGCATCGACCTTCTGCCTCAGCACCTCTCGTGGTAGGTAAAAGTACGGCTTCTCCTTAAGCTTCGCTTGACTCTTCTTTTTGGTATCTATAAAAAAATCTTTCACTTTTTTGTCTTCTTCAGCTGCTATTTGCTCATCAGTCTTTTCAGAAAGTATTTCTTGAGAAATAACTCTTTTTCTCGGGGTCTTCTTTGCCGCTGGGACCTTAGACGTCTTTGTAGTGCGTCGCTGTGGAGGGGGTGGGGGCGGTGTTGGAGACCGGCGTGGAGGCGATGTGGTCGGTGTTGGTGGAGACCGGCGTGGAGGCATTGGAGATTATTGTGGAGGCGGTGGGGCCGGTGTAGGAGTTGGAGATCGTTGTGGAGGCAATGGGGCCGGTGTAGGAGTTGGCGATCACCGTGGGGATGAAGTCGTCTCGCCCCCCGCGACGCTGTGATGAGATGGGGAATGAATGATTAGGCTAGGCTGGGGGGAGACCCTGCTACAAAAACAAGTTGTGTGTCAATTATTTTTTAAGCCAATAGAAAATTAATGGAAAATAATATTTCATTCACTTTCATTCGTACCTAGGGTGAGGTAGGGGAAGCGGTGGCGCCCCAGGAATGATGATGAAGCGTTTGCGTCATTGAATAAATGTCTTCTCTGCTTCTCCTAGTGTCTTCTCCCCATCACCGCCTTCAATGTCAAGAGGAACATTGCTGTAACCTTTGAGCACTCTATCGACCAAGACGCTAGCATATACAGGTTGAATAACTGACCCATGGATTCTTGGTGTCTTCGTTCAGTCTATTGGAGATACAACCCCGACAGCTACCATGATTGATGCATTATTTCCATCTAGAATGTGCAGCTCACATGTTGTTAGAGGGTGGGGTCGGGTGCGGCGACAGAGACGGGATGCGGGCCTGGAGAATGGTGTGGCCGGGCGGGGAGACGACGACGGCGGTGTGGCAGAGATGAGCTCGACGACGGCGGATGGCGCGGCCAGGCGGGGCTGAGCGACGGAGGCGAGATCGAAGATGAACAGAACAGACGTTCGATATATATAGCCCGCGACCCTTTAGTCCCGGCTGGTAACACCAGCCGGGACTAAAGGACATTTAGTCCCGGCTGGTAAGACCAACCGGGACTAAAGGGTTGGACCTTTAGTCCCGGTTGGTCTTACCAGCCGGGACTAAATGTCCTTTAGTCCCGGCTGGTGTTACCAGCCGGGACTAAAGGTATTTTTTTGCGGGCACCGAAATTGCCGCTCACCCTTTAGTCCCGGTTCTTGGTCTGGGCCGGGACTGAAGCCCTGAAAATTTTGCCAACCCGCCAGCGTAATTGTAAAGGCCTGGGATTTTGATTTTGTTTAATACTAGGTTAATCAATTAATTCCATAGCAACTTCAATACTTTGCAATATTTATTTTAAAAAATACTATTGATTAACTAATTATTTATTGTAAATAGGATAATTTTGTAACCTAAAGTTTTTAATTTCTTTTATGAATATAGAATATAAATGTTACTAATACTAAGTATTTTGTTAATGCAAAAATATATTTGTAACTTAAAATTAATAAAACTAATATTATTCGATAGGAAATTTATTATCACATTATTGTAACGTCAATGTTTCAATTTTTTCTCGGTTTTTGACCAAAATTGACAGGAATTTTTTGTTGAACCTATAACTTCTAAAACTATGTCACACACTTGTGAAATTTGAACTACATTTTGTTCAAGCTTTCTCAAATGAAAAAATGTCCTATATAAGGATTGTATATATTGATGAGCTTAACAAACTCGGTATTCAAAACTTTTCAATTTGAGACAATCTAGGGTCCCAAAAACTAGTTTGTAGGCGTCGAAATTTAAAAATCACAAATTTGAACCGTCCAAACTTTCTCAAATGGAAAGTTGACCAAAACAACAATTGTAGATCTTTTTGAGTTTAACAAACTTGGTATTCAAAACTTTTCAGTTTGAAGTCATTTAGAGTTCATAATACTAGAGTCAAAGTGTTGTTTTTTTATTTGACCAAATTTGACTTGGTCAAACTTGCTCAAATGAGACACTATATGACTTCAGATGAAAAAACTTTGAATACCAAGTTTGATCATCTCAGCAAGATCTACAATTGTTACATAGCTTATTTTCCCATTTGAGAAATTTTTATCAAACACTAGTCACAACTTCTTGAATCTCATATATACTTTCTAAAACTATGTCACACACTTGTGAAATTTGAACTACATTTTGTTTAAGCTTTCTCAAATGAAAAAATGGCCTATATAAGGATTGTATATATTGATGAGCTTAACAAACTCGGTATTCAAAACTTTTCAATTTGAGACAATCTAGGGTCCCGAAAACTAGTTTGTAGGCGTCGAAATTTAAAAATCACAAATTTGAACCGTCCAAACTTTCTCAAATGGAAAGTTGACCAAAACAACAACTGTAGATCTTTTTGAGTTTAACAAACTTGGTATTCAAAACTTTTCAGTTTGAAGTCATTTAGAGTTCATAATACTAGAGTCAAAGTGTTGTTTTTTTATTTGACCAAATTTGACTTGGTCAAACTTGCTCAAATGAGACACTAAATGACCTCAGATGAAAAAACTTTGAATACCAAGTTTGATCATCTCAGCAAGATCTACAATTGTGAAGTCATAACATATTACATAATATCTGTCTCTAAAACATAATATATTAAACATGCATCGTTGTATCATGCGGGCACAACAGTGAATTTCTTCTTGACGTATGACCCTTGGTTATGATCTTGTCGTAACCATGGAGTGTCTTCATCATTTAACATGATGCTTAGATCTTTCTTCACTATGAAGGGTGGAATTCGGACATTTCTTTCGTAATCTTCTGACATGTCTGACTTGTCTTCAATTCCCACTATATTTATTTTCCCAGAATGAATTATGTGGCGCTTTGGCTCATTGATCATTGAGTTGATGTCTTCGTTTTTTCCTCTCTTTGATTTTGTAGACATGTCTTTCACATAGAACACCTGACTCACATCAGCAGCAAGGACGAATGGTTCCTCTTTGTACCCAATATTGTTGAGGTCCACTGTTGTCATTCCATACTCTTTGTCGACTGTTACCCCTCCTCCGGTCAGCTTCACCCATTGGCACCGGAACAAAGGGACTTTAAAATTAGGTGCGTAGTCTAGTTCCCATATCTCTTCTATGCGGCCATAATATGTTTGTATATTCCCATTTGGATCTGTTCCATCTATGCGAACACCACTATTTTGATTGGTGCTCCTTTTATCTTGGGCAACTGTGTAAAATATATTCCCATTTATCTCATACCCATGGTACGTGAGGATATGCCACGATGGCTGCCTAGCCAACAAATACAGTTGCTCATCAATATTGTCATCGCCTTGACATTCTTTTCGCAACCAACCACTGAAACTTTCCATGTGCTGACGCCTAATCCAAGCTTCAGTCTTCCCTGGAAATTTGGATCGTAAGAACTCCTTATGTATCTCGATGTACGGATGCACCAATGACGAGTTCTGAAGAACTGTGTAGTGTGCTTTATTGAAATAATCGTCTTCCATGCCGATATATGTTTTCTTCCCTAAAGTTCCTTTACCACTGAGTCGCCCCTCGTGTCGTGATTCAGGAACACCAATCGGGGCAAGGTCAGGAATAAAGTCAACACAAAACTCAATGACCTCCTCTGTTCCATAGCCCTGGGCGATGCTTCCTTCAGGCTTAGAACAGACTTTCACATATTTCTTCAAGACTCCCATAAACCTCTTGAAGGGGAACATGTTATGTAAGAACACAGGTCCAAGAATACTAATCTCCTTCACCAAATGAACTAGGATGTGTGTCATGATATTAAAGAAGGATGGAGGGAACACCAACTCAAAGCTGACAAGACATTGAACCACATCATTCTGTAGAGTAGCTAGTTCCACTGGATTGATTGCCTTCTAAGAAATTGCATTGAGGAATGCACATAGCTTCACGGTGGCTAGACGTACATGTGGAGGTAGAATTCCTCTTAAAGCAACTGGAAGCAATTGCGTCATAGGCACGTGGCAGTCATGAGACTTTAAGTTTAGGAATTTCTTATCTGGCACATTTATTATACCCTTTATATTGGAGGAGAATCCTGATGGGACCTTGATGCTGCTTAGACATTCGAACATGTTGTCCCTCTCTTCTTTGCTAAGCGTGTAGCTAGCAGGACTTAAGTAATGACGTCCATCATCTGTCTTCTCTGGATGAAGGTTGTCTCGTTCTTTCATGCCCTGCAAGTCCTGGCGTGCTTCAAGTGAATCCTTTGGCTTCTCATACACACCCATGAATCCTAACAGGTTCACACAAAGATTCTTTGTCAGGTGCATCACGTCGATTGCGTTGCGGACCTCTAGGACTTGCCAATTGGTAGCTCCCAAAAGATGGACTTCTTCTTCCACATGGGTGCGTGTCCCTTAGCATCTTTGGGAACAGATTCACTGCCTTGTCCCTTTCCAAATACTACTTTCACATCCTTGACCATTGCGAGTACATCTTCCCCGGTTCGGTTATGAGGCTTCTTTCGATGGTCTGGCTTACCTTTAAAATGCTTCCCTTTCTTTCTTACTTGGTGATTCAACGGAAGGAATTGACGATGGCCAAGGTACACGACCTTTCGACATCTTTTCAAATATATACTGTCAAGGTCATCAAAACAATGTGTGCATGCATTATATCCTTTGTTTGTCTGACCTGAAAGATTACTTAAAGCAGGCCAATCATTGATTGTTACGAACAACATTGCTCGTAGGTCAAAGTGTTCTTGTTTGTACTCATCCCAGGCACATACACCTGGTTTGTTCCATAAAACTAGAAGTTCTTCAACTAATGGCTTCAGATAGACATCAATATCGTTGCCAGGTTGCCTCGGACCTTGGATGAGGATTGGTATCATAATGAACTTCCGCTTCATGCATAACCATGGAGGAAGGTTGTAGATACATAGAGTAATTGGCCAAGTGCTATGACTAGTGCTCTGCTCTCCAAAAGGATTCATACCATCTGTACTTAAGGCGAACCTTAAGTTTCTAGCCTCATTTGCAAACTCTGGAAATTCCCTATCTATCGCTCTCCACTAGGACCCATCAGCTGGGTGTCTCAGCATATTGTCTACCTTATGGTCTTCTTTATACCACCGCAACAACTTTGCATGGTCTTTATTTCTGAACAAACGTTTTAAGCGTGGTATTATAGGAGCATACCACATAACCTTGGCAGGGATTTTCTTTCTAGGACGTTGTTCACCCTCGACGTCACCAGGATCATCGCGCTTGATCTTATACCGCGATGCTTTACATACCGGGCATTCATCCAAATTCTCGTATTCATTGCCATGGTAGAGGATGCAGTCATTAGGACATGCATGTATCTTCTGTATTTTTAATCCCAATGGGCAGACAACCTTTTTTGCTTCGTACGTAGTGGTGGGCAATTCATTTGGCTTCGGAAGCATCTTCTTTATGAGGTTCAATAAATTCCCAAATGCCTTGTCGGATATACCATTCTTTGCCTTCCACTGTAGCAATTCCAGTGTTGTACCCAGCTTTTTTTGCCCCTCTTTGGCCGTCGGGTATAGCAACTTCCTATGATCCTCAAGCATGCGCTCGAACTTAACTTTCTCTTTTTCACTTTCCCATTCTTGTTGTGCATCACGAATGGCATCGCCAAGAGCATCACCGAGATCATCTTCTACCGCTACCTCTTCTTCATCTCCCCCCATTGTAGTATCATCAAAGGCACCATACTAAGCAATAATGTCATCAATGTCTAAATCTTCTCCTTCACCTTCTTCCATCATGACCCCGCTTTCTCCATGCTTAGTCCAACATATATAGTTTGACATGAAACCTGACTTAAGCAAATATGAATGAAGACTCATTAAGCTTGAATATTCCTTTAAATTCTTACATAGGGCACATGGACAGCACATGAAACCATCCCGCTTATTTGCCTCGGCCACACCTAAGAAATAGTGCAAGCCCTCAATAAAGTCTTGGGAGCGGCGATCGGCATTGTACATCCAATGGCGTGACATAATCTGTATTACATGACAAATTATGAAAACCTTGAACATAATTTAGTATTTTATTACACAACATAAATGACGCACACACGGTTGATTAATTAACTAAGTCTGGCTACAACGTAAGCAATCCCAACTATCACTAAACAAACTAAAACTACAATGCACTTCAGTAACATAATTATTTCGTGATCGTACGCAACTAAAACAGACAAATCATTCTTCTGTTGAATATCAATAAGCTTCTCCTGCTGGCTCACTGCCTCATCAGCAGCAGCCGCTACCTCAAGCGCACCCAAATTCTGCACGTATGTAGTATAATCTTCCTCCTAGTACCAACCATCGCATCCATTGCCCTCCCACTGTAATTAAAGCCAAAAAATATTTAGTCAAAAATATTCAAGAAAAGCAGGTCAATTAGCTATAAAGATAAAATGCGTAAGAAACTCACATCGTGATCCGGGCACTTGTAGAAAACACGACCCTTGTTGGGTCCCTGTCTCTTGACTCGGTACTCCATCACAATCTTCTGCTTACACTTGCCGCAGATAATGAGAGGGAGTTCTGGCCTCAGTCGTTTTGCAACCGAACGAGAGGCCGATGATCCGGTACCAGTTGTAATCTACTTTCTATACTTATTTTTGCAAACTAGTGTAAATTTCATATTTTCTAAAATGATATATTTAAACAAAACTAGTACGGATTTCACATGTTTCAATAAATAATCATCCGTACTAGTTGACCTTGCTTACGTGATCATCTCGGCCAGCATTTCTCCACCGGACGGCACCGTACTTGGCCAAGGAAGAGCTCCGATTCTACGAGAAAGGGAACACGGTCTTCCACGACCGTTGCCGCTCTCCCTCGTAGAATCAAAGCTCCTCCTTGTCGTCCGTTACCGCTCGGCAGAGAACATGCTCGCCGACTTGAACACGGTCCGCAAGTTCAACTAGTACGGATTTTCTACAATTTTCTAACTATTTTCTAAGTTTTTCATTTCATGGAAAATTTAATTCTAAAAAATAAAAGGCATGATTTCTAAGTAGTTCATTTCATGAAAAAAATAATTCTAAGTGACCTGCTCGATATCGGCGAGCTCGCGGACGTTTAGGTTGCCGAGGATAGTAACATTTGTAAATGACATTTGTAGGTCTGAAGTTATCAAATATCCATCAAATTATAGCTCAAAAACATGTTTCAATAAATAACCATCCGTACTAGTTGACCTTGCTTACGTGATCAACTCGGCGAGCATTTCTCCACCGGACGGCACCGTACTTGGCCAAGGAAGAGCTCCGATTCTACGAGAAAGGGAACACGGTCTTCCACGACCGTTGCCGCTCTCCCTCGTAGAATCAAAGCTCCTCTTTGACGTCCATTACCGCTCGGCAGAGAACATGCTCGCCGAGCTGAACACGGTCCGCAAGTTCAACTAGTACAGATTTTCTACAATTTTCTAAGTTTACATATAAAATCATAATAAAGTCCAACATATAAAGTTACACATGCATCTACATCGCAAAATGAGATAAGCTACTGATAAAACATAAGAGGATTAAGTTTGTTACCTCTAAAATCGAAGAGCAACACCAATGGAGGGGGAGAGAGAGCAAGAACAACAGCAAGCTGAAAAACAGAGGCAGTGAGTTTGAATGGAATGGCTCGGGCTCGGGGAGGAAGAAATGAGCTGAATTATAGGCCGGGATTATTAGTCCCGGTTAGGGGTTCAAACCGGGACTAAAGATTAATCTTTATTCCCGGGGCATCACCCAAAGGACCTTTAGTCCCGGTTGGTATTACCAACCGGGACTAAAGGACTAAAGGGTCCTTTAGTCCCGGGGCCAAAAAATGCCGAGGCTAATGTCAAATTGGGACATCGTTCTAAAGTCTGTTCTCTAGTAGTGATAATTGATCTTAGTTAGTACAACGTATGAATCATCAAGCACATTACAAACACCGCCGCTGCACCCTATGCGCTCTCACCCCACCAACAAAAATCTAGACTTTCCCAACGCAAAGGTCGGGGACGATAACTTCTCCCTACAGAAGCCCCCCTTTGCACCCTACAGAAGGTTCATTGATCGGAAGCTCCTACTAGACGCCGACTCCTAGAGGTACGTCAATCTGCATTTGATTTGTTTTATTGCTCATATCCCATGGTGTAGCGATTTGTTATTTGTAGTTTAAGTTATGGCTTCGTGGTCATGGCAGGCAGTAGTACTTTGGACAGATTGCATTGTTCTTGATCTTTGATAGTGTGAAGAAGCATGTCAGATGAAGATAGGAGGTGGATGTGTATGTGCAGATTTACTTCTGAATGGCAAACAGGATTCAAGAACTATATTCAGACTATATTTGGAGGCACATCTAAAGAAGAAACTGCTCCATGTCCATGTACTCGATGCCGTTACATCAACACCATTGCACCAAAAAAGCAGTCAAGCACCTCTACTCTCCTACAAAAAAAGAAATGATTTCAGAGCTGAACTTTCACAAGATAGCTATGTCATTATCAAGACATTATTTTTTTCTCACATTTAACAAGAGAAGGTCTAGTCACCTATGTCATATTCGACACAATCATGTCTCCTGCATAACAGATCAGGACAAAGGGCCTACGCACTAGTAACTTAATCATGATAGTAGAAATTTAGTGAAAATAGACAATGAAAGGGGAGTAAAATTCACATCTGAAAATGAAAGAGGCATATATGCAGCAACAATTTTAATATGAGAACATATATGCATGTTTATTTTAACGGATTATATCTTATTCAGTTATCTTGTTGTACTCATGAGCTATTTCACAATTGTAGAACATAACCACTTGACGTCAAATATTTCAGCAAAAAGTGATTAATAAGCAGCACTAGATATAACAATTTCACATGCAGGCCACAAGTTTTGTCATTCATCATTACAAAGCTGAAAGCACCATGCTCAATAACGAATATACAAAATTAGAAATTAGAAAACTCACCTTCAAATCATAGGAGATTATGCACCAGTGATGCAGACTAGACTCTCTCCTGAACAGATCAGCAAATATGTGTATGTAAGCATCTATTTTTTTCTCAATATATTATCATGCTTGGTCATAAAAAAAAAACTTTGCTTCCTAGAAAAAGGCAGATGCTCACCAGGTGATGGTCGATGAAGGTGAAGTCAGGGTCAGCGACAACGACTAGTAGCCGATCTAGAAATGGAGCATGAGGGGGGATAATAATGAAAGTCTATAGACTTTGCTAACTGAAGTCTCTACCAAAAAAAAGGCAAAGAGGTGTGGCCTTTTCTGATGGAACCAACAGTCAATTTGGTTTTGATGAAGAGTTTAATTCAAATTAAATTAATACGAGTAATTTGCATTAGGTATGCCTGTCTTATAATAGCAATTTGCAACATTATAATTAAAACCTTTCTTCATTGCATGAAAGAAAACAAGTTTAAAAATTTTGACCTAGAATTTGATATTTAACAACAAAGGCAGTAATAAAAACTAAGCTAAAAGTGAAACACAAACCTAGGAAGTAAAGGCCGTGATCTGCAAGTCTCCATATTTGTCCATGTTTTTTGAATTAATCTCTACCCAAGTCTCGCCACAGTTTGGGACTGGAACCCACGCAGCGGTCAGTTCTTGAATCCCAGCGTGGGCTGACTCCAATTCAACTCACCACGCACAAAAGACATAAAACTCAAGCATGGTAGAGACTCAAATAGATCCAACAACCAGTAGAATTGAAAAATCAACAAAAGGGAATCTGTAGAGACTTAGTAGAAAATATAAGGGAATCTGTACAGACTTAGTAGATTGAAACAGTAAAAAAGGTTCAAATGTGAATCTGTACCAACTTAATACAATGGAAAAAGAGGTAGTATTTTCTTTTTCAATAGTGGGAAATAGTAATTGAGTCCAACAACTCACATATATCTGTTTTTCGATAAATATGAACTAACAAAATGTAGTATACCACTAAAATTGAAAATACGTACCAACGTCAATGGGAAGAGATGTCCAGCAAAATGAACTAGGCCCTTATCACAACCAGACCTGATAAAATAGATAATTAGACTCCTCTGCGGCATGGTGTCACCCAACAACAACAGGTAAAATCAACAAAAAAGTAGAAAAATGATCCAATAATACCTTCAGGTGCACGTTCGGTGCCAACAAGTCAACAATCTCCATGGCCATGATAGGCAGTGTGACCCCCTAGGGATCAAGGAGGGGGAGATCACGAGCTAGGATTTAGAGGGGGTGATTTGAGCAGCAAGTAAGCGCGTGTTTAGTTGGCTGAACTTTGGAATTTAGGCTACTGTAGCACTTTCATTTTTATTTAGCAATTAGTGTTCAATCATGGACTAATTAGGCTCAAAACGTCCGTCTCGCAATTTTCAACCAAATTGTGCAATTAGTTTTTTTTTCGTCTACATTTAATGCTCCATGCACGTATCGTAACATTCGATGTGATAGGTACTGTAGCACTTTTTGGGAAAATTTTTTGGAACTAAACAAGGGCTAAGGAGGCAGATGGGAGAAGGAATGGGGGAGGGGACGCACCGGCGAGGAGACCACGGTGCGATTTGGCGGAGCAGACTACTGGAGGCATGGTGATCTGTGGCCTCGGATTCGAGTAACTGACGCAGTGGGGAGGGCATTTTGGCCTTTTGGGGTGGGGCGCAGGCAGGGACGCGCGGGGATGCAGGAAGAGATTATTTTGGTGAATTCAACACGAGATGCGCGGGAGAGAAGTGACAAGAAAAAGGAAACACAATTTAATTTCATATAACTTTATATTAGTTCACTAAAGTTATTTGTCTATTATAAATATGAAAACCATAATAAAAACAATTTTACTTGAATTGTGAACTATCTCGTGAATGTCCCATTCCATTGTGGGCTCAGAATATTAGTATACATCAACCTTTTTTTTTTTGATCCAAACAAAAGACTTTTGTGACCTTAGGGCAGATCCAACAATTTGTTTTTAAGCTAGCTCTAAGTATTTTTCTCATATTTTAATAGAAGAGAGAGAAAATCTAGGTCTCCATCCCAAATTATAAGACGTTTTGGCATTTCTAAATTCATAGCTTTTATTATATATCTAGACATGATATGTAAAAGTTATGAATCTAAAAAAGCCAAAACATCTTATAATTTAGAATGAAGTATATGCTAAAAGTTAGCACTATTAGAGAGGTCGGCTTAAAGTTAGTAACTAGCTCTTACCACTGTGGGTGTCCTTATAAGAAGAATTGGCATACAAATCATTGTTCCCTTACATTTATTACATATTTTATATATATGTTGTTCTATTAAATTGAGTTTAATGCATGCATTTCATTTCTTCTCGGGCATGAGTATGAGTAAGGGTGGGTGGGACTGGGCAATCGGTTTAAATTGAAACTTCGGTTCGGTTTTTTAGTTTTTAAAAATTTTGGTTTTTGGAAACCAGTAACCAATCAGTTCTCTGCAAACCAGGAAACTGATAAATTTGGTGTCATTTTTTACTTTGACATTTTGGAATGGTTTGTTTTTGGTTTTCAGTGAAAAAATGCGCAGGTATAGGTGATATCCATTGGGTACAAATCGATTGCCATCCCTGTTCGTCGGTGATCGTACTGATGCATGCATATAGTTTGAAGATACATTTATTCAGACTAGGCTCGATAACAAATAGCTCCAAAATTCATTTAAAGTTTTATTAGTTAGACCATTGATTAATCCAAATTATATTAAGATAAGTTTTATTCTTAATCAAAATTACATCAACAACTTATTTTTAAAAGTATTTCTTTATTGAGGAAGATGTCAACGATTCAAAAGTTCATAATATTATTTTGAATATTCATTTTTATACTCATAAATAGAAAAAAAAACTCCATCCATTCTCGTGTTGTTAGGTCTACAAAGGCAACGTTAACGTAAATATAACGATTTGCTGACGGCAATGGGAAGGGAATAAACTATTTCCTTTTTCTGTTTGGCTCCAACTGGGTAATCGGGAGACAATTGTTTGGCGGTGTGATCACGTTACGCCACGAAATGAGCCAACCAAATAACACGTAAATTGTAAGACATTGGATTTAGGCATAACCCAAATAAACTTGGATAGACCTGGAAGATGCACGATGCACGTGGGAGAATGGACCAAGGACTTCAACTCATACGGAGCCAGAACTACTCTATGTTCAACTAGAGCGGAGCTATAACTACTCCAAATAGGGGGGAGGGGGAGGCGGAGGGGGGTTGGGATTAGTCCACGAACTCTGCTTCTCAAACTCTACCTTTTTAGGTGCTCTTATAAATCCATCTTTTCTGTTAGAGCAGAGTTGTGTGGAGCTGAACCTATTTTTTGACTAAAAAACATGGAATTGAGTAGTCCCAAACACCCCTAAGATGCATGCAGAGAACAGGCGAAGAACCAAAGGTATTATGGGAAATAAAAACTTGAGTTAGAATAAACAATTTATTCTTTAACATTAGGTGGAGACTAATAAACATATTGGTGCGTTACAATGGAAGGTACCGCTTTGTGGTGTGGTCATATAGGAGAATTACAACTCGAAAACATATTTCAGTTGTAACACGTGGTAATTATCTAGTAAATTCTGAAAGAAAGTATATTATAGCCAAAAAAGTATTAATTATATGACATAAATAAATATGTGAACCTAATGATTGTCATATATAATAACTATGTATCTAGAAAAACTAAAATAATTTATAATTTAGAACCGTGGAGTACCTACCTATTTTCGTATTGTGTTTCATATTTGTTTCAATGTAGTTTAGCCAATTTTATTGTTGTTTATAACCGTTTATTTTGGAGAACTTTCAAGAACGAGCATACGAGTGGTCTATTTATGGTAATTTGAAATTCAAATTGCAAATTGTACAATGATCCCATATTTTTAGATATTTAAAAAAATTCAAATTACCACAATAAAAATTCATCATCTATCATTTAAAAAAAAAATAAACCATCCAGTATATAATGACGGGCCTAACTCCCGCCCATAAAAATCCAAATTTCACACGTTCTGCCTCCTCTCCTAAACAATTCCATATCATTCACCTCTATTATCTCCTATCACACCGCCGCCACCACCGCATGCAAGACGCTGCCGCCGCCGCCACCTCATCTCGCCAGATCCGCCCCAACTCGCGCGCCCTAGAGCTGCTCCACATCCTCGCCAAGAGTTCACGAGCGGAGAGATGAGCCGGACGGCGGATCAGATGGCGGTGCGACCCCGCCCCCTTGCTGCAGCGCGCAACCCCTACCCCCTACCTGCGGCGCGCGACCATCAGCCCCTCCCAGCGGCGCGCTCCACTCCGTCTCCCCACCCGTCGCGACTGAGGAACCAGGCGCCACGATCCATCTTGCAGTCCTTCAAATGGAAGGGCCCCGTCAAGGTAGGTACCATGCATGATGTCAAAGGTAGGTCCATGCACGAGACTGAATATACCGGTATCTGGAGCATGACGATGCCTTGTTCAGAAACTTCAGATGCACATTTCAGATGGATAAACACCTCTGCATTTACGGTTTGAAAATTGGAACTGCTGCATGTGGTTGCCAAACATCTCAAGCTCTTGTCTTATTCACCAGATACACCAGATCAGAGGGTTCGAAACACAGATGGTGTCGGTACAGAAAGTGACCAACTAGTGAATATTTGTAGTTTTGCTGTACGTTGTGATCGGAGGTGGCCTAGCACTCAATGACATAGGATTTATACTGGTTCAGGCAGCGTGCCCTACGTCCAGTCGGGGTCAGTTGGTGACTTTATTCCTGAGCCCAGGTGCTCGAAGTTTGATGTGGGGTTACAAACGAGAAGGAGAAATATGGGGTGTACAAGAGGCTCGGTTGGCTTCGGTCGGAAGGGCCGAGAGCGACGGGGACTCCGCTATGAGCTAAGTGTTCAAGCATGTGCTTGGGGTCTGAACCTGGCGGTTCTGTGGTTGTGAGCTATTGGACTAATGAATCTAAAGGAACTGAATTTGGATCCTTCAGTCTCCTTTGTTGGAGGAAGCGTGGCGGTTCTGTGGTTGTGAGCTATTGGACTAATGAATCTAAAGGAACTGAATTTGGATCCTTCAGTCTCCTTTGTTGGAGGAAGCGCACCCCCTTTTATAGATGAAGGGGATGGCTTTACAAGTGAGAGGGTGATGGTACGTATGCTGCCGAGCCTTGTTGCCCACGCCTACCGAGCCCTGTTGCCCACACCGACGGGTACAAGATAGTGGTAGGTGCCTACAACACTGTTGTTGTCGCTGTAGAATGTCAGATGCACACGGGAGGTCGTGCTGCCTTTTTCAGGGATGGTGGACGTCGGTACCTACAAATACTATTTAATGCCTAGAGTCATGTGAGGAGTCTCACTATGTTCACCTGGTACGGTAAATCTTGGTGCCCATACCACTATTGATGTCCAGAGACACGTGGGGGCTCTTACCGTATGGGAGTGTTAGTGGCCCCTACAATACTGTAGAGATAGATGTCGGCGCCTACAACACTATTTGTGTTAGGGTGGCTGCAGAGTACTGTTCCATGCAGGGTATGGTCACTGGTACAATGGTTTTGATTTGTGAGCCTTGCCTTGCCTTTCTCTGCACGTCTTCTGATTCCTACCGAACGGGCATCCCCGGTCGGATGGCTCTAGTCGGCTTTAGTTGCGCCAGTCAGAGAAGAGCAGCGAGCAGGGTTCTTACATGCCCCGGTCGAAGAGACGCGGGGTTGGAGTCAGAAGTAGGGCTCGGGGCAGGCCTTCCGATCAGAGAGGTCGTCCGGAGGTGGCTGAAGCCTGAATTGAGCGCTCTGGTCAGAGAGGTGGGCCGAAGTAGCTGACGAGCGGGCGTTGCTCTTCTTGGGCCTGGCCTTCCATTCAGTTGCTGGACCATTCCTTTGCCCTGTTGTTTTTAGACTCTTGGGGCGAGCATTGGCGCAGAAGCCGGTCCCCGAGGAACCTCGGGTTTATGAACCCGACAGGAGCCCCTGAGCCCCCGGGTGATTCGGGTAGAATCGTCTGGGGGATTTTTTGTCTTACCGACGGATGCGCGCGAGTGCACCCGTGGATGTAGCCCCTGAGCCCCCGGGCGGTTTGGGCAGAACTGTCTAGGGTGTTGTTTTAGCAGGCGTGTGTGCGTGTTTTTAGTTTGAGATGGAATTTTGTCATCCAAGGCGTCGTTGTGCAGCCGAGGCATTTTTAGGTGTGAAGATTGGATTGAAATAGAACTTTACTGATCCCAGCGTTGATGCGCGCCATTGGATCAGGCGAGGAAGTTAGTTCGGATGCGAGAGAGCTCACTGATCCTGGCATCGGTGCGCGCCATTGGATCAGGCAAGGAAGTTAGTTTGGACGCGAGAAAGCTCACTTATCCCGGGGTCGATGTGTGCCGTGGGATCGGGTGAGGGAGTTAGTTCGGTCATGAGAGAGCTCACTGATCCTGGCATTGATGCGCGCCGTGGGATCGGGAGAGGGAGTTAGTTTGGTCATGAGAGAGCTCACTAATCCTGGCATCGATGCGCGCCATCGGATCGGGTTATGGAGTTAGTTCGAACAAACCCTGGCGTCAGTGCGCGCCGTGGTTTTGAAATGGTTAGCTTTCTAGGGGTAGGACGAGACTGAGCCTGTGGGTCCTGGCGTTGGTGCATGCCATGGGACCGGGCGGGTCGGAGTCATGGATCCCTGGCCTCGGCGCAGCCTGGGCAGTCGAGGTAGTTTCAGTTAGTTTTCACACGAGTTCAGAGTCGCGGTCCCTAGATTTTTGGAGCGCAGTCGGAAGTGAAGCCGTTACGCGAGTTTAGAGTCGCAGTCCCAAGCCGTAGCCTGATGTCGTAGATCCTGTCGATGCGAGTTTGGGGTTGCGGTCCCAGGGTTTTGGGAGTGCAGTCGGAAGCATAGTTAGTTAGTTAAAGATCGGATGAGGTGGTGCTCGTGGATCTTGGCGTCGGTGCGCGTCGTGGGACGAGGCGAATCATAGTCGTGGATCTAGCGAGTTCGAGGTCGCTTTCCTTGGCATTTGTCTTGAGCCCTCGAGCCCTGTTGGGCCTTCATGGGGGTCAACCTGAGTTATGTGCATTACCCCATTAGGTTCCTCACAACCAGAGGGGCTGAGTTTCGTCGCTTGTCCCAATCGCTCAGGCTCGAAGACTAGCTCGGTGAGTTCGCTAACGGGTGTGATCGAGCGGAATCTAGGTCCGTTGTTCGTGATAGAGTCGGCATAGCCCTCTTGTGACATTCCACTACTCCTTTACCTACAACCCGATAGATGCCTAGGTCGTTCTGGAGACCGACCCGGGTGGCCTAACGGCTTCCCCTCGATGGAGATTATGTGGGCCTGGCGAGAGGTTCAGAATCGAACGAGAAGGTTGAGATGACCCGGTCTGCCGGACTGGGCGAGGGCGCGCAGTGCTCATCTACGGTTTTCTCCCCTAGCTCTGTTGGTTACTCATGTCGAATGAGGCAACCGCCGCTTCATGACGCAACATGGAGCATTCTGATGCATTTCGCTGCACGTGCGATGCTTAGTTCCCGAACCCCCGGGTGGTTCAGGGCCTAAATCATCTGGAAGGCACGGGCGTATGAAATGATTTATAAGGAAATAGAGGGGTTCGGTACTGTTCACCTTGATGGCTTAAGTGACGAGGTTCGGAGAGCTTTAGTCGGAAAAGTCCAACCGGGACCTGCGCTTGTCAATCATGGGTGAGTCCTTATGTGAACAGTTTTGTATTAATGAACACATGCTCACCTTCATGGCCTGAGTGATGGGGTTTTGGAAAGCTTCGGTCAGAAATGTCCGATCGGAACCTTGACGACCTGAGTGACGGGGTTCAGAGAGCTTCAGTCGGAAATGTCCGACCGGGACCTATGCTCGTCGTTCACGATGGAGTCGGCATGGCCTACATGGGGTGCCCTTCAGTCTCCTTTGTTGGAGGAAGCGCACCCCCTTTTATAGATGAAGGGGATGGCTTTACAAGTGAGAAGGTGATGGTACGTATGCTGCCAAGCCTTGTTGCCCACGCCTACCGAGCCTTGTTGCCCACACTGATGGGTACAAGATAGTGGTAGGTGCCTACAACACTGTTGTTGTCGCTTGTGTAGAATGTCAGATGCACACGGGAGGTCGTGCTGCCTTTTTCAGGGATGGTGGGACGTCGGTACCTGCAAATACTGTTTAATGCCTAGAGTCATGTGAGGAGTCTCGCTATATTCACCTGGTACGGTAAATCTTGGTGCCCATACCACTATTGATGTCCAGAGACACGTGGGGGGTCTTACCGTATGGGAGTTTTAGCGGCCCCTACAATACTGTAGAGATAGATGTCGGCGCCTATAACACTATTTGTGTTAGGGTGGCTACAGAGTACTGTTCCATGCAGGTTATGGTCACTGGTACAATGGTTTTGATTTGTGAGCCTTGCCTTGCCTTTCTCTGCAAGTCTTCTGATTCCTACCGAACGGGCGTCCCCGGTCGGATGGCTCTAGTCGGCTTTAGTTGCGCCAGTCGGAGAAGAGCAGCGAGCAGGGTTCTTACGTGCCCCGGTCGGAGAGACGCGGGGTTGGAGTTGGAAGTAGGGCTCGGGGCAAGCCTTCCGATCAGAGAGGCCATCCGGAGGTGGCTGAAGCCCGAATTGAGCGCTCCGGTCAGAGAGGTGGGCCGAAGTAGCTGACGAGCGGGCATTGCTCTTCTTGGGCCTGGCCTTCCATTCAGTTGCTGGACCATTCCTTTGCCCTATTGTTTTTAGACTCTTGGGGTGAGAGTTGGCGTAGAAGCTGGTCCCTGAGGGACCTCGGGTTTATGAACCCGACAGGAGCCCCTGAGCCCCCGGGTGATTCGGGTAGAATCGTCTGGGGGATTTTTTGTCTTACCGACGGGTGCGCGCGAGTGCACCCGTGGATGTAGCCCATGAGCCCCCAGGCGGTTCGGGCAGAACCGTCTGGGGGGTATTGTTTTAGCAGGTGTGTGTGCGTGTTTTTAGTTTGAGATGGAATTTTGTTATCCAAGGCGTCGTTGTGCAGCCGAGGCATTTTTAGGTGTGAAGATTGGATTGAAACAGAACTTTACTGATCCCAGCGTCGATGCGCGCCGTTGGATTGGGCGAGGAAGTTAGTTCGGATGCGAGAGAGCTCACTGATCCTGGCATCGGTGTGCGCCATGGGATCAGGCAAGGAAGTTAGTTTGGACACGAGAAAGCTCACTTATCCCGGGGTCGATGTGTGCCGTGGGATCGGGTGAGGGAGTTAGTTCGGTCATGAGAGAGCTCACTGATCCTGGCGTTGATGCGCGCCGTGGGATCAGGAGAGGGAGTTAGTTCGGTCGTGAGAGAGCTCACTAATCCTGGCATCGATGCGCGTCATCGGATCGGGTGATGGAGTTAGTTCGAACAAACCCTAGCGTCAGTGCACGCCGTGGTTTTGAAATGGTTAGTTTTCTAGGGGTAGGACGAGACTGAGCCTGTGGGTCCTGGTGTTGGTGCACGCCATGGGACCGGGCGGGTTGGAGTCATGGATCCCTGGCCTCGGCGCAGCCTGGGCAGTCGAGGTAGTTAGTTCAGTTAGTTTTCATGTGAGTTTAGAGTCGCGGTCCCTAGATTTTTGGAGCGTAGTTGGAAGTGAAGCCGTTACGTGAGTTTAGAGTCGCGGTCCCAAGCCATAGCCTGATGTCGTAGATCCTGTCGATGCGAGTTTGGGGTCGCGGTCCTAGGGTTTTTGGAGTGCAATCGGAAGCATAGTTAGTTTGTTAAAGATCGGATGAGGTGGTGCTCGTGGATCCTGGTGTCGGTGCGCACCGTGGGACGGGGCGAATCATAGTCGTGGATCTAGCGAGTTGAGGTCGCTTTCCTTGGCATTTGTCTTGAGCCCCCGAGCCCTGTTGGGCCTTCATGGGGGTCAACCTGAGTTATGTGCGTTACCCCATCTGGTTCCTCACAACCAGAGGGGCTAAGTTTCGTCACTTGTCCCAATCGCTTAGGCTCGAAGACTAGCTCGGTGAGTTCGCTAACGGGTGTGATCGAGCGGAATCTGGGTCCGTTGTTCATGATAGGGTTGGCATAGCCCTCTTGTGACATTCCACTACTCCTTTACCTACAACCAATAGATGCCTAGGTCATTCCGGAGGACCGACCCGGGTGGCCTAACGGCCTCCCCTCGATGGAGATTCTGTGGGCCCGGCGAGAGGTTTAGAATCGAACAAGAAGGTTGAGATGACCCGGTCTGCCAGACCAGGCGAGGGCTGCGCAGTGCTCATCTACGGTTTTCTCCCCTGGCTCTGTTGGTTACTCATGTCAAATGAGGCAACCGCCACTTCATGACGCAACACGGAGCATTTTGATGCATTTCGCTGCATGTGCAATGCTTAGTTCCCAAACCCCCGGGTGGTTTAGGGCCTAAATCATCTAGAAGGCACGGGCGTATGGAATGAGATGCGCATATGGATGTATGAAATGATTTATAAGGAAATAGAGGGGTTCGGTACTGCTCACCTTGATGGCTTAAGTGACGAGGTTCGGAGAGCTTTAGTCGGAAAAATCCAACCGGGACCTACGCTTGTCAATCGTGGGTGAGTCCTTATGTGAACAGTTTTGTATTAATGAACACATGCTCACCTTCATGGCCTAAGTGATGGGGTTTTGGAAAGCTTCGGTCGGAAATGTCCGACCGGAACCTTGACGACCTGAGTGACGGGGTTCGGAGAGCTTCAGTCAGAAATGTCCGACCGGGACCTATGCTCGTCGTTCACGATGGAGTTGGCATGGCCTACATGGGGCGCCCCTTTGTGATGAGGACATGGCACCTTCGGATACGAACAATGATTATAAGGTGCGCTCGTTCCTACATTTGCATAATGGCTTTGATTATAATTCACTTGGTTCCACATGTACAGGTCACTATTTGATTGTAGGTTCAAATGTGTTTCATAATGGAAGTTCATCAAAGTTGAACTTTTGGTTCGTCGGTAGCCCGATAGTGCCTCATTGGGAACGCCATAACTCATCCATCCAGAGCGCGATCGAGGTCAATAAGCACTTGATGGAAAGCTTGTTTGATAAGCTTTCAAATAGATCTGGTTCCATCTCAATATCACGTCGTTAAGACCTTCAAATCACCAATATATTCTGTCGCTGTTTCTGCTGGGAGCTACACTGTCATTATGGGCTTGTTATTCATCCTTGGGACCCTGGCCCAAGTGGGAGCACGCCCCAAGGACTTGGAGAACCCACCAAGAAAGCCCTTGGATGTCCTCCTCCTTGGCCACCACCTTAGGAGGCCAGCAAGGACGTCCAAGCCAAGCCAGAGGCCCAGTCCAATCCGAGTTCGAGTCTGCCTCGGCCATCAGGACCAGTCTGCAATAAAATGGATGCCTAGGACGCATCTGAACTCCGTTTTCGATGATCCACATATGGATGGAAAGATAATTTGATAAGGAAGCCAATCCAAGTGGTTTCATATCAAAAGCTCTTCGGAATCAACGGGAATCGTCGAAACAAGTCAGTGTCTAGAATCTATTAGGGTGCTGCAACACCTTCTTTTGGGCCGTTGGGCCTTATAACGTGTTGGGACACCTTTAGGACGTGAAGAGGGATCCTTGGACGTCCCTTAGGCTATATAATCAGTAGCCACCACCTACTTTAGGGTTTGGGTTTTGCTTAGATTATTCTGTCAAAAACAGTTTCGCCGTTCTTCGGTTTGTGAGACCCCAACTCGTGAGATTAATCATACATCTGCAATTTGGTTGCGATCTTTCTTGTTCTTGCTTGTGTTCTTCGTTGCGCAGGCAGGGATTAGCCTTCTTGGCGAGGTCAATCTGGTCTGTGACTCGGTTGATAACCAGAGGAGCTGTGGTGCTAAGATTGCAGGGTTCGATCTTTCGATCTGAAGCCGGATCGGTGTGTCATTCTCCGGCACAACGATAGTTACCATCACCTGACGGAAGATCGGGATCCCCGTCTCCATTAAGTGGTATCAGAGCTAAGGTATACCGTCAGGTTCACTTTTATTCCCTAGTTTGAGAGTTTCGCATTCGTCCTATAGTACAGTGCTATACTTTTATTTCTTATCCTAGAACCTTCCGCGCCATAGCCTTTGCATATTTTAGTTTCAGATTTCGTTGTTGAGTTTGTGTCCTAGGTCAAAGTCTTGTTGCTGGTTTAGATTGTGTTCTTTTCTAGTTTGTGTTGATCCCTCCACCCGCCGCTATTCTGTATCACCATCGGTTTGCATCTTGTGTCCACTAAAACCCTTATTCGAGCAGCTTCCTTAAAATAGTCATAACTTTTGCATCCGAACTCGAAACGGGGAAAATTTTATATCTACGGAGAACGCCAGAAAATTTTAGATCTATTTCATCCCAGTATCGCTGGGTTCGCAAAAATTAGATTTGTGAAATTCGATTAGGAAAATTGAGTTTCTGGGCCCACAAGTTTTGGTATGCTTTTTAGAGCACAGTCCTAATTTTCTATAGGCCACATCTTTTATTCAATTGAGCTCAAATTTTTTGTGGTTTATTCTTGTGTGCTCCTTGCTGAGAAAAAATATCAAAAGAGCAAAAGCAAGAAAAAAAGATTGGACAAAAAAATAAAAGAAAAAAAATAGTAAAAGAGAATAGAAGATATCGAAAAGGAGCACATAAGGAACACTCAATAGCTCTATTGTTTGTGGTATCTTTTGCCTTGTTCATATCCGTTGCTACCTTTAATACTTGTTTCCTTTCATCCTTGTTTCCTCTCTTGTTTATCACAACTGGTGATAGAAATACGTATAGGCCAGCAACTAGGACAAGTGCTCTGGACATTTATTCAATATTGCTATCTGTCACTAACTTGTGTGCCACATATATATATTTGTTCTTTTGCGTGCCTCCCAAGCTCCACATATACTTCAGATCGGTACAGAAAAAGACCCTTGCAATCTCGGTACCACTGCCTCATAGGTATCACGAACCAGCCATCGGTTGTACCGCCCACTGCTTGCATTGGTAAGAACTTTGTAAGAGCTTGGTAAGACGCTTCCACTTGCTGTCAAAAGTGACACCACTGCAACAACGTAGTCATTTGATAGGGATAACTTTCACTGTTTGTTCCTTGTTTTTGTGTTTACAATGACAGGTTGTTCGTATCCACCAACTTATGATGGTATAGGTGCTGATGAGTACATGGAGTGGGAAATTGCCATCGATAATATATTTGCTACTCGCTTTATGTGTCCAAGGAGAAAGGTAAAAAATGCAGCTAGTGTTTTGCTACATTCTGCTTTATCTTGGTGGGAGTCTTTAGATCCTTCTGATAAGCCTCAAACTTGGAATGATATGAAACTTCTTATGTGAGAAACCTTTGTTAATCCACCTCCTATTTTGACTTCATATGATGAGGTGCACCATTTAGAGGAAGAGTCTATTGTTATTCCTCCTACTATGCCTAACCTTTTGCAGGACAATGTAGAAAAGAGCAAGGATGACATGACAGAAACTGAGAAGCTCACAGCCTCATGTGAAAATTCAGAACCATCAACTATTACCCCTACTAAACATGAGAGCAAAGGTAATGCCCATGATGCTAAACTCATAGAAGGTGCGAGTTCTCTTGATGTGCTGAATTTTTCCACCAATCATGCTATGATAGAGCAAATTTTAGTAGAGCATTCGCTTGATTTACCTTTGTCATAAGATGATTTGCTTGATGTTTCTTATGACGAAGATGACTTGCATGATGATATTTATGTTGTACCCATGCAATCATTGAAGAATGATCACACTATATGTGTGCTGAAAATGAGCACTTGTACTAAAAATAGACTTGTTATTCATAATGCTAGTGAAGTTGATGAGCTGAAATTGTTGTCTTCTTTAAATACTTTGGGTTACATTGAATTTGATGTTCTGTGTAATCTTAGTTCTTTAGAGGAGAAACTTTATGCATATGCTGATTTGCTATGGTTCTCTAGACATACATATCATTTATTGGAAAATATAATTATAAAGGAGAGTATATGGTGCATCGTGTCTATATTTGTTCAAATATGAAATCTCCTTATATTGTGCAAAAGTATGATCAACCAAAGGATTGCAATTGCTATAATCTTGTCATGTCGAGTTTCCCTAGTTTTGTTATAAAGAAACATGTTAAATTTCAAGAAGGGGAGCAATGTTGGCTACTACCAACAACGTTTCCTTCAGCTAATCCCAAACCGAGGACGGTTTGTTGTCAAGAAGGGGAGGATGATGAGGACATGGCACCTTCGGATACGAACAATGATTATAAGGTGCGCTCGTTCCTACATTTGCATAGTGGCTTTGATTATAATTCACTTGGTTCCACATGTACATGTCACTATTTGATTGTAGGTTCAAATGTGTTTCATAATGGAAGTTCATCAAAGTTGAACTTTTGGTTCGTCGGTAGCCCGACAGTGCCTCATTGGGAAGGCCATAACTCATCCATCCGGAGTGCGATCGAGGTCAATAAGCACTTGATGGAAAGCTTGTTTGATAAGCTTTCAAATAGATCTAGTTCCATCTCAATATTACGTCGTCAAGACCTTCAAATCACCAATATATTCTATCGCTGTTTCTGCTGGGAGCTACACTGTCGTTATGGGCTTGTTATTCATCCTTGGGACCCTGGCCCAAGTGGGAGCACGCCCCAAGGACTTGGAGAACCCACCAAGAAAGCCCTTGGACGTCCTCCTCCTTGGCCATTACCTTAGGAGGCCAGCAAGGACGTCCAAGCCAAGCCAGAGGCCCAGTCCAATCCGAGTTCGAGTCTGCCTCGGCCATCAGGACCAGTCTGCAATAAAACGGATGCCTAGGACGCATCTGAACTCCGTTTTTGATGATCCACATATGGATGGAAAGATAATTTGATAAGGAAGCCAATCCAAGTGGTTTCATATAAAAAGCTCTTCAGAATCAACGGGAATCATCGAAACAATTCAGCGTCCAGAATCTGTTAGGGTGCTGCAACACCTTTTTTTGGGCCGTTGGGCCTTATAACGTGTTGGGACACCTTTAGGACGTGAAGAGGGATTCTTGGACATCCCTTAGGCTATATAATCAGTAGCCACCACCTACTTTAGGGTTTGGGTTTTGCTTAGATTATTCTGTCAAGAAACAGTTTCGCCGTTCTTCGGTTTGTGAGACCCCAACTCGTGAGATTAATCATACATCTGCAATTTGGTTGCGATCTTTCTTGTTCTTGCTTGTGTTCTTCGTTGCGCAGGCAGGGATTAGCCTTCTTGGCGAGGTCAATCTGGTCCGTGACTCGGTTGATAACCAGAGGAGCTGTGGTGCTAAGATTGCAGGGTTCGATCTTTCGATCTGAAGCCGGATCGGTGTGTCATTCTTCACCACAACGATAGTTACCATCACCTGACGGAAGATCGGGATCCCCGTCTCCATTACTTTGCTTCCTTACCTGTAATTTGTTGTCTATCCTGATTGATTCGATCGACTCAGGGGGTCGGATGATTTCTTCTGGTAGAAGATTTCGCTTTGGGTTTTTCTAGGTCTGGCCTGGGGAAGCGGGGAGCCGCCCGCATGCGGTGGCACTTCGGTTCCTATGCCCGTCATGTGGTAGTGGTTGATCGGCCATGGCTAGGCCATGTCCCTTCTGATCAGGAGCCATTCCATTGGGCAGAGCACGTCTCATCGGTCGGGGCATGTCTTATCTGCATTAAATGGAAAAAAGAGAGAAATTATCACTCCGTCGTTCTAGCTTCCCCGATTGGTGTGTCCTTCCCTAACTGTTGTTCCCTTTTCCTTAAGTAGGAGAAGGGAGAGGGTTTTTGTTCCATTCTTTTGCCTGTTCTTTATCTACTACCGCCTTCTCTCTTCCTTTTTTGCCGTGAGTGTTCCTGAGAGCTGTAGAGGTTTCTAGGGAAGAAAGGGGAGAGAGCGAGGGAGAAGAGAGGAACTCACCGAAATGTCGGACTAGAGGTCATCCACCATGAGGATGTCAGTGCTGGAGGCTTTCATCATGAAGGGGTTTCTGCCGCTGCAGGAGGTGGCACACTCGAGGGTCCCTGGGTGGGAGGAGTTCCCGCAACCTTGTCTCGATGAGGTGGTTTCTTTTCTTACCTTTCATGAGCGCGGATTAGGATACTCCGTGCACTGGTTCCTGCGCGGGCTCCTCAATGAGTGGGGTCTAGAGCTACAACACCTCAATCCGATGAGGGTGCTGCACATCACTAGTTTCGTCACCGTCTATGAGGCTTTCCTTGGGATGGAGCCGCACATGGATCTCTTCCGGCTTTTCTTCTCCTGGAGAGCTATGATGGCGGGGAATTCAGCCAAGACCGCACCGATGGGGGGGTTCACCCTGTAGAGGAAGTCGAGCATGGGAGGTGTGTATCCCACGTACACCCCATGTGACTCCAACCGAGGATGGCATGGGGAATGGTTTAACATCTAGAATCCAGCAGAGGTGCCATTTCCGGCGTTCATCGGTGGGAGGCCGATGAAGTAGAAATATTAGTCTTGGGGTTGCGCCCACACAAAGAGGCACAAGGTGGAGGTAATCGAGGAGGAGCTGTGGAAAGCTTGTAAGGCTTGGCCTTGATGGGGTGCAGGTGTTCCACTCCCTCTTCCACCATCGGGTTGTGCCGTTGGCGGAGAGGATGCAGCCGATGTGGACGTACGGTGGCCGGTTGGACCCGGACCGTGCATCGCCGGAGGACCTACCAGACAATGAGGTCTGGAGTTACCTTGGTCGGGTGCTGCAGTTGAGGTCCAAGGATACGATTGTGGGGAAACCCATAGCGTTCAATGCCTCAGTCATGTCCAACTTGGTATGATCCCTTATTTTGTTCATGTTTCTTCCTCTGCCTTTGTTGTTTCTTGATCCTGGGCCATCCATTCCATAGGGGCTTGAAAGGTACAAGTCTTGGCCACACCTTCCTAAGGGACCGAAGGGCAGGGCCCGGTAGGCTACCTAGAAGGAGGCGGTAGATGCCCTAGAAGAAGAAGAGAACCAGGGAGGTTTAGTGGAAGGAAGAGAAGAAGAAGGAGGTCGCCCGGCGCATGAGGGCCAGAGAACGTAGGAGCGACGTCGAGTCAGAACTTGTGTCGAATGATCCTACGGATTTGGATGACATGGTCTTCTCTAATGAGGAGAGTCGGGAGGTCGTTGTGACCTCGGCAAAGTGTCACGCCCCCGTGGTGATGTCCGCTGGTGAGGAGTAGGAGGCTGCGTGGTGTGTGGAGGTTCCTGCGTCGAGGAAGCATGTGGTGGGCATGGAAGCCGTTGGTGGATGGGTGACGAAGCGGACGCTGTCATCGTGCCCCTCGGTGGTGCCGCCGGTCCCGTCGTCGCCCGTGGCGGACATGGCTGAGCGAGCCAATTGGTCCAACGAGCGGACTAGCACTCGTGCGCTGATGGGACCGGTGCCAACACCTGGCTTGTAGCCAGGGGAGGCCCTACCTGCCGTGGGTGCGGTCGAGCAGTCCAGGCGGTCTGAGGAGCAGACTGGCGCCTGGGCGACGTGTGACTTGCAGTCGGAGGACACTCCGTCCACTGCTCTGGTCGAGGAGTCTTGAGCCGGAGGTCATAGTGACCCACAGGCCGGGCAGGAGCTGGTTGGGATGACTCTGCCCCCGTTTGAAGTGAGGGGGCGTGGGTCGTGGCCTGGGAGCGGTCCTCGTGCTGTAGGCCCATTGACATCGGGCCCTGCTTTCAAAGTCGTGCAACTCACCTCCTGGTATGTTTTTCTTTCTGTTGTTTTTCGATATTCCGCTGGTTGAGCTTTTTCGGAGGGTGACTTACTCGCACTTTCTATTAGCGGCCGGGGGATGCCGGGGTTGAGTGTCGCTCTGACCCCCATGCAGGAGACTTGGAGGCCTACCCTGCAGTGTTCCCTCCCGGGGGTGGTGCCCCCTGGGGCAGCTGCTGATAAGGCGGCAGCGGGTAGTGGCGATGTTGGCAGCGATCCCAGTGCCGATGGTGGGGGTTGCGTCAGAGGTAACTCTCATGGCCCCTCCTCCACCGATGGCGGTGGAAGAGACAAGGGAGGGCAAGCTCCCTATCTTGCCGGGTGGAGGGTTGCACGGCTTATCCTTGCCATCGGAGCGGAAGGCGCCAGAGGGAAGTGCGGCTGGGACAGAGTTGGGACGCCTGGCGATGTTCCACGCAAATGAGGTGGTGGACATCCCATCTAACGATGAGGCAGACATCGCAGCAGAGCTGGCGGTGTCACCGCGGGAGCTAGCGGTGGTCCAGTTGGAGGCTGGGCCCTCCGGTGGTTCGCTGGAGGGTGAACTAGAGTGGCCCTGCCCTGAGGACCCATTGAAGGCGCGGTTCATCCTCCGGGATTCCCGGGAGCATTAGCTCTAGGACATTTTTGGGGGGCAAGGGCATGCCGCAGTCTCTGAGCTCACCAAGCTGTTCGTGAAGCTTGAAAGCACCCGGAAGCAGGCTCAGTTTGCTTGGTAGTTGGTTGAGGGCAACCTATAGCTCACCACGGAGGTGAGTTTCTGGTACTTGTCCTTGCCCTTTGAATCTTTTGTCGGTTGTTTTTAGCATGCTTGTTTTTCGTAGGATATAAGGAAGATGTCATCCCACAAGTCTTACTTCCTTCAGGTGGAATACACTTGGATGGCTGAGCTCGAGCGTCGGGTGGAGTCCGCTCGCTGCCAGTCCTAGGATTGGGCAGCCGAGGCGGTCGCGGCATGGGTGGAGGGGCAGTGTGCAGCGGAGCGGGTGACTGCCACCGAGCAAGGGCTCGAGGCAACAAAAGCTCACTAGGCGGAGACTAAGGCGGGGTTGCGGGCATCCCTAGCGAGCATCGAGGTGGCCCTTGAGCCAGAGCGAAGTGCTTTGGCATCGGAGCAGGGTCGCCCTAGAGTCAGCAAGGAAGACCCTAGAGGCGGAGCAGAGGGCTCGGTCGGAGGTGGACCAGGAGGTGCTCATGCTTGGGGCCGGGTGATGGAGATAGAGGAGGCGAACGCCCGACTGTGCGCGTGAGTGGCTCGACAGGCGGAGGAATTCTCCACCCTTGAGAACTCCCATGTTGGTACATACCTCTCTTTTTTTGTTTGTCATTGTGTTGGTTTCCTCAGCCTATTTCTGAGCTTGTCGCCCTTCTTCTAGAGCTGGGTGAAACTGGTGAAGACTGCTGGAGCAGGACCTGGAGACTGACCAAGGCGACCATCAGCCAGAATGCAGAAGGAGCTGGCCAAGGCCTCGTGAAGAGCAGCGTGCTCTCGAGGGGGTCCTTGACCAGATCCACAGCGTTGCCCAGCTTGTTGTCTCGGAAGTCTTTGGGTCGGCGCCAAGCACCAATGCGCCCGCGGTCCAGCTGGTGGAGGTCCCGGACACGGTCAAGGACCTTGTCAGGAGTGGGCTATTTTACGGGGCGTTAGGGCTGCTGACCTCGGTCGTGATGCACCACCCGAATCTGGACTTCACCACTATCTACAGTGGGTATGCTGAAGGCCTAAGCATGGAGGACATCCAGTCGATCAAGGGAGAGCTTGCTGCCGCACGCTGCGGTCAGTGTCGAAGCAAGTCTCCGCCGAGTGGGTGATGGACATTCGCCGTGAAGACATGGCCCGAAGCATGCGTGGGGAGGATGCTTCCGAGCTTGCGGATAGCATGGAGCCTAGTTTGGGGGGAAACATTGCCTCGGCCTCGATCAAGCCGAATGTCATGCCACCGGGTAGTGAGCGGCCCGTGCCCCCGTCGGTCGCTCCGACAGCAGATGCCGCTAGGCCGGTCCAATAGCTTGCAAAATATAAGTAGTTTAGTGAAGGTAGAAGTTTAAGTTTGTGGGGGAGCCCCGTGTAAATATTACTATATGCTTAATGACTACCATCAGTTTTATTTTCTATGATGGAATTGCTCCGTTTGGGGGAGCCTGTTCCCTTTCGTTCCTTAGTTTTCCCTTATCATAATTTTGTTTTTTATTCTTTCTTTCTCGTACCTGCCCATTTGTCTCGTAGGCTGTGACCTTGGGAGCCTAGGGCATGGCCCGTGAGGCTTGGCTACTCATAACTATAGGGAAAGGCAGGGGTGCGATCAGTCAGAATGTTTTAAAGCAAAGCTACGTAAGGTAAAACTAAGGAACGAACTATCCCATTGGTTGGGTAGGAAGGAATTCCATCATATGTAAACGAAACCTGGGAGGTAGTCATTAAGCATAATGATAGTAGTGTACTCTAGTGGAGCCCCCGAGCGCCCCAGGCCGAAAAGTGTTCGGGTCAGGGCAATTTTGTAGGAGCATATACTTAAGTAAATAATGGTAAGATTGAAGCTTTAGGAAAAATGACATAGCTGTTCTAGTAGTTCGGAGGGATGGGCGTCGTTGTCGTCCTTCAGTCGTCGGTCAGTGCCGTCAGTAGATGCCGCCGAGCCGGTTTAATAGCTTGCAGAATATAAGGAGTTAGTAAACATAAAAAGTTTAAGTTCAGTGGGGGAGCCCCTGTGTAAAACGTTCGTGTGTGTTTTAATGACTGCAATCGGTTTTTTGTTTTTGTGATGAAGTTGCTCCGTTTAAGGAAGCTTGTTCCCTTTCATTCCTTAGTTCCCCCTTAGCATAATTTTGTTTTTTATTTCATTCTTTCTCATACCTGCCCGTTTGTCCCGTAGGCTACAACCTTGTGAGCCCTGGGGCATGGCCCGCGAGGCTCGGCCGCTCGTAACCGTAGGAAAAGGTGAGGTGCGATCAGTTGAAAATGTTTTAAAGTAAAGCTACGTAAGGTAAATCAAAGGAACGAACTGCCCTTTTGTTTAGGGTAGGAAGGAGTTTCTCCATATGAAAGTAAAAGAGTACTCAAAGTAAAAACAAAACAGAGGGGTAGTAGAGCCCCTTAGTGGAGCCCCCAAGCGCCCTGAGCCAAAAAGTGTTCAGGGTCGGGGTGCTCTTATAGGAGCGTTCGCTAAGTAAACAAAGGTAAGACTAAAACTTAGGAAACGAAAAAATGACATAGCTGTTCAAAGGTGCTCAGAGAGAGCGTCGTCATTGTTGTCCTTTAGTTGGTAGGCAGTCCGGTCAGATCACTTCAACCTTCAGTCATCTAGATCCTCGCCTGCTGGCGCCCCCTCTCTTGGTTGCTGCCTCTTCGCCTTTTTCTTTCCTTGGCATGCTAGCTTACTTCAGCAGGCGCTTGAGGAGCTGGCAGTCCTTGTAGAGGTGTTTCACGGGGTAGTCATGGTTGGTGCACGGGCTCTCCATGAGCTCATGGAAGTGGCCTAGAGGGTCCTGCCAGGGCTACGTGCCCGCATGATCAGCCACGGCGACCAACGCAGAGTTGGTCGGTCGGCGGCGATCCTTTCTATTCTTTTTTCCTCCTCTGCGTGGAGGGGCCCTTGTCTTGATCCTGGTGCTTGGCCTTACCTTTGCCGTGGCCTCCATTGAAGCATGGTGGGAACAACGCTTGCTGGAGGTGTTGGACAAAGGTCCGTGGTCCTAGTCTATCAGGGCTTGGACTCCGGTCGATGCTGCGCGTATCTCGATTTGGCCCGAGCCGCGCAGTGGACAGGTGGTCGGCACGGAGTGGTTGTCAAGTCAAGGTGAGGTGCCATTGTGGCTTCCTAGGCCACACTCTGTGGTTGTTGTGGTGATAGGGTGTAGTGCCCCATTTGCTGTGTTCATGTTCCCCGGACGGGGAGCGAGGTCGCGAGTCGATGTTGTGATATGGAGTACTCCGCTTGTTGAACGGCGATGGTCTCCACTAGTGCCTGGAGGTTCCAGTGGATCACCTGTTCATGAGGGTCATTCGGTTCAGACAGGCCGTGCAGATGCATTGTCGCAGCGGTGATGTTCTGGCTGGCCCGAGCGAACTGCAGAGGATCGGTCCCCCTAACTAGGGTGTTGTGCTAGACCTGACGGCGTGACCCCAAGCATCGTTCACCGGTCTATGCGCATAGGGCGTAGTGTGGTGCGCTGAGTGCGCTGGTGCAGTTGGTGGCTGATGCAGCCACCGTTGTCGTAGTTCCTCCCCGTGCTCAAGTGTGAGCTCGGGGGTCTCCGCGTGAGGGTCCGGAGAGGTGCGAGTCCATGAGGACTCCGCTTCCACCGGTAGGTGTCCCAGAGGGTCCGCCATGGCCCACTCCCAAGACAAACGGTGGCTAGGTGCCATGTCACCGATGCTGGAGCCGTCACTCTCGCCATCGTCATCCATGAGGTCGAAGAAACAGGTGGGAGCATAGCTCGCCATTCCCACAAAATCAGATGCGAGAGGGGGCGGCGCAGGCATCCTTCGGAGCCCCCAGGTGTATGCGTCCGCGGAAGACGCGACGCCGTAGGGGAACCGGCCGTACGGTGGCTACATTGGGGACAATGGGGTTCTGCCAGGTAATCAGCGGAAGATAGAGAATAGTAAGTAAATAACAGCGTGTATATTACTTACAGTGGGGTTTGAGCAGAGAGTTTGCTCGAAAAGAAGCGCAGATGCCACGCCGTCAAAGTCGCACATCTCGGAGTCGATGGAGGACGTCTCTCCGACGGGTGCTGGGTCGCGAGTCTCCTCACAGAGGTGGAGTACGCCGAGCCGGTCGGCGACGAATTCCAAGCTTCCGAAGAGGAAGGCCTAGGATGGCTCGAAGACGGGTGGAACCCGCATCCTAGCGGGCGAGAGTGCGGGAAACTCTAACGAGCCAAAGTGAATCGTATTGCCCGAGCCCGCCACGGCGAGGGTGACAGAAAAGTGGGTCATCCAATGACCAAAAAGTATTGAACGTACAACGTCTTCCCCATGGACGGCGCCAACTGTCGGTACAGAAAGTGACCAACTAGTGAATATTTATAGTTTTGTTGTACATTGTGATCGGAGGTGGCCTAGCACTCAATGACACAGAATTTATACTGGTTCAGGCAATGTGCCCTACGTCCAGTTGGGGTCTATCGGTGACTTTATTCCTGAGCTTAGGTGCTCGAAGTTTGCTGTGGGGTTACAAACGAAAAGGAGAAAGATGGGGTGTACAAAAGGCCCGGTTGGCTCCGGTCGGAAGGGCCGAGAGTGACGGGGACTCCACTATGAGCTAAGTGTTCAAGCGTGTGCTTGGGGTCTGAACCTGGCGGTTCTGTAGTTGTGAGCTATTGGACTAATGAATCTAAAGGAACTAAGCTTGGATCCTTCGGTCTCCTTTGTTGGAGGAAGCACACCCCCTTTTATAGATGAAGGGGATGGCTTTACAAGTGAGAGGGTGAGGGTACGTATGCTGCCAAGCCTTGTTGCCCACGCCTACCGAGCCTTGTTGCCCACACCAGCGGGTACAAGATAGTGGTAGGCGCCTACAACACTGTTGTTGTCGCTGTAGAATGTCAGATGCACACGGGAGATCATGCTGCCTTTTTCAGGGATGGTGGACGTCGGTAACTACAAATACTATTTGATGCCTAGAGTCATGTGAGGAGTCTGGCTATGTTTACCCGGTATGGTAAATTCTGGTGCCCATACCGTTATCGATGTCCAGAGACACGCGGGGGTCTTACCATATGGGAGTTTTAGCGGCCCCTACAATACTATAGAGATAGATGTGGGCACCTACAATACTGTTTGTGTTAGGATGGCTGCAGAGTACTGTTTTGTGCTGGGTATGGTCCCTAGTACAGTGGTTTTGACTTGTGAGCCTTGCCTTGCCTTTCTCCGCATGTCTTCTGATTCCTACCGAACGGGCGTTCCCAGTCGGATGGCTCCAGTCGGCTTTAGTTGCGTCGGTCGCAGAAGAGCGGCGAGCAGGGTTCTTACGTGCCCCGGTCGGAGAGACGCGGGGTCAGAGTTGGAAGTAGGGCTCGGGGTAGGCCTTCCGATCGGAGAGGCCGTCTAGAGATGGCTGAAGCCGAATTGAGCGCTTCAGTCGGAGAGGTGGGCCGAAGTAGCTGACGAACGAGCGGGCGTTGCTCTTCTTGGGCCTGGCCTTCCGGTCGGTTGCTGGACCGTTCCTTTGCCCTATTGTTTTTAGACTCTTGGGCCGAGCCTTGGCGCAGAAGCCGGTCCCTAAGGGACCCCGGATTTATGAACCCGACAGATGGAGAAGTGGATGGCCCCCTACGACTGCATCATCATGACTTTTTATTTTGGACTACTTGCGCCTTTGCAGTGTTTACTTGTCTCTTGCATTGACTGAATCTGAATGGCGCATGTTTTTCTGGCATTTGCAGGCTGGTCCTGGTACAATTGCAGAGGTACTTATAAGAGGACTTCCTATATCCTGAACTACTTCATCCGTGGAATTTTGAGACATCCTCTACTATTCCTCCAAGTATCACTATCACTAATTTGGTTTACTGAACCTAAGCAAAGATATTATGAAGCTAGGTGAGCTAGTTCTACAGTTTGTAGGCCACTTGAGAGTGACTGTTTCTGTATGCTATTGCATAATGTTTTCTTTTACGTTGCCCAAAACTGTTTCTGTAAATTGGTTCTTTTCATAATTTCATTGGTGTATAGGCATCTGATGCTGCGTGCCGGACTTATGCTTAGCATATGAGTTTTATACGATAGTAGTACAGAGTTTTAGACATAAGTACTAGTATCTAGTATGTTTTCTGCTCGGTTGCACTTGCTACAGCCATAATGACAGCACAACCTAGTGGAGTTTTAGCCTTAGTGGGTCAGGCCTTGGCTTTGAAGAAGATAGTGGAAGATAAAATGGCAAAATGTGATGTAAAAATAGAACCTGCCAGCAATATGAATATAGCACCTACTACCTATGTATCTAGTTCTAGACCAACAATATACACTTGTGCTCATCCCAGTTTTTTGTTTGCTGTACTAAGTATCTAGGTTTTTTATGAGTTGTATTCACATCCCAGTTCTTTGTTTGTTGCACTCCTGCAACAATAACGAAGTCTGAGGTTAGAACATTCTTTGCTCATTGCTCAGAACCTGTAATAGCTTATTGCATTGAGTTTGTATAAATGATTTTTTTTTTGTTTTCAGTCGCTCTCTAATGTGCAGTCTTAACAATTACTATGTTCTGCACCAGATTATCATAGGCGTGGCCATGCAAGACGCATTGAGCTAATAATGTTATGTACTTACGTTCCAAGTATTCTTCCTTCTTATGTCTGTATGTTCTAGTATTATTTCTTCCTAGAGAGTGTTGCATACTACAGTCTGTTCTATTGTTGTTAGATTAGAACATTAGAGTAGAAATTTATGTTGGTAGGATTAATAATTGATGGATAACATTACATACTCTGTTTTCTGATTTTGTGATGCAAATGTCAGTGAGTTTACCTGATTCATTACTTGAACGTTATGCTTCTTATTTTTTTTCATTTTTGTTCCCCTAGTGTTATTTTCTCTTGACAAATATCTCGTTTTGTAATGATATTATTATTTATGTGTATTCTATGCATGCATGAACCCCGTCCATTAAAGAATCTGCCTCCTTTTTCTCATCCTTTTTCCTATTTAAGAAATGAAAACGGAAGGATGCAGTTACACAATGGCTATGGACTCACGCTTCAAAGCACTTAAAGTTATGCTACTAAAGATACATCTGCAAACAAGGTTCCTATACTACATTAAATCACTTTGTATCTGTTTATAAAGTGCAGGGCAGCTTGGACAGCCATAAGAATTAGATAAAGGATTATGCCCGCGTGCTGGTGGTGATGGTTCATCAAGAGATAAATGAGTGAATCAAGATATAATTTTTTTTTGTTATGGCAAACATAGTTTCAGACTTTATAGTTTGAGAGGATTGTTATGCCTGCGTGCGTGGTGGTGACTTTGTAGTTTACTTTAAAATTATTCTTGTTGTATAATTATTCTGGTTGAGACATAAGATTACAATTAATGAAGGTTTGAGTTCTTATATGTGATGATGAAATCTATACTCATGGCACAATTATTTTGTAACAACAATTAAATTTCTAGCTACGAAAAGAAATTAAAAAGATGCTGGCCAAAATGCCCTTGTTGCAACAAACTACTATGTATCCACTTTTTGTTGTTGCAATATACATTATTGCCACAAAGTGTGTTGCTGTATGACATGTCTACCACCAACAATGATTAGTTGCCTCTTCCATGTACTGCCACCAAAAATGATTCGTTGCATTTTACATATATTACCACCAACAATGATTCATTGCATTTTTCATCTAGTACCACCAACAATGAGTCATTGCATTTTCCATCTATTAGCCCAAACAATGATTCATTGCATTACCTTTTATTGCCACCAGCAAATGAATGTGGCAATTGTGACTCTAGCTACTAAATTTGTTATGTTGCAAGATTTTTTTGATGCAATGGAGCACATCGCATGGCAATATGGCCATATTCCCACGTAACTATGGAGTGGCAATAAAGCTATTTTGCGACTAGTTCATTCATGGCAATACTGTCATAATGCATCCACGTGTTTCATTGCAACAGTATCTCACGCAACCATTGTGCTAGTTGCAATATTTGTGCTTGCAACCAAAACCCGGTTGCGTTAGTTTTTTATGTTCATTGCAAAACCACCATATTGCAACACCACATCCAAAAGATGCAAGAACCTATTGCACCATTCTAAATGTAACCACTTGTCAATGACCATATATAGATGTAACTGATCTGTATTGCAACCAAAATAGTCATATTGCAACCCAATATAGGCATCATGACAGGGATGGATCCTAGTAGCAAAGGAAGACAAGCTCTGTTCTTAATCTTCGTTAGTAATATCTCTTATGTGTAGATATAAAGATGATCTTAGCCATGATTACTAGGTGTAATTGCACTCATCAATGTATGCTTTGACTTGTAATTAACAATGACTTAAGAATTATTCCTCCAAAATTCTATCTGACAATGCTAATGCCATAGAAAGGAGTACTCTGAGTGATTTATCATTATTGATGATCAATACTTATCATATATATATCTTATCCTATGACTTACCCCTGTTATGAGTAGAATATTGGTTATGGTTTACTTCTCCATCAATAGTATAAGTTATCAATACTTGTCCATGCTAGACCTTCCATGTGGTAAAATATAAATAACAATACCTAGAATACTCCCGGATGAAGTGCTACAATGGTATAATTATTTGTGCGCTTGCAGAATCTTTTTCATTCATATATCTTAATATTCTTTCTAGTCACATAAAATGATAAAGAACTACTTAGTATCATTCTAGTATGATGCTAGGCAGTACCAACAAGCATCTCTAGCACCATCACTAGGGATGACAACCTAGTACAATAATGTTAGGAGATGTAGGTAATTAATAGGTGGCTACTAAAACGAGTGACAAGTGAATAAATACGAACACCTAGTTCCACCTGTTAGTGATCGCAACCACCTCACCTAATCCGGATGCGCCACGTGTCAGCCTCTAAATTTTTCCTATCTTTTTTTAAAATATGATTTAAACTTAGAAAATTCATATAAAATTCATACGACTTTAGAAATATATGAAACCACTATCCAAATTTTTCTAAAAATGAGCTCTACGTCATAGGCTAATGTTTGAGTGCATTTGGATCTTTTGAATTTCTGTTGCTTCTTTGTGATCATCTATAGGAATCATTTATCATGGCTATATGTCTCGTTTGGCAGACTCAGAGCAGCCGTAGACTGAGGAGCACGACCCTGACTACATTGAGGAACTTAGAGACGACCTACCAGGTGCCATGTCCCACCCAACCTCGTAGAATCCTATTAGACATGCTATAATGTAGATGTTAGTGCTTTACTTTCATGCAAATGATCTATGATAGGTTGCAAGGTAGATTTTCTTGTGAGCCATTACCTTGTCGCAACCTATACCCCTGCACACCTGCTATTAGGCTAGACGCTCGCTTACTTACTTGCTACTGCTTCTACTACGCATTATATCTGCGATGTGATGCTTGGTGGAGGATTGTTTGTGAGTGGTTAAGGCACTTTGGTGCCGATAATGTGGTAACAACCGAGGAGATCTTGGCATGCGTCTTGGATGTGTGGTGAGGGTTGAGTCGATCGGGTAGGATCTTACGATGATTCGTTGGATGAGTCTTGACGAGCGGGTGTGACCTGGGCATCCCCTACGAGAGGTACCTGTGGCGGGTGCATGTGAGATGAGGAGATCCTGGGGTGGAGTGTCTTTGTGGGATGAAGCCCTAGGATGGAGGTTCCATTGAGGCACGGGGTGTTGGTTATCCCCTTCAGAAGATATCCTGTCTGGTCCCCCTAAGCACTGGTATGTCGAGAGAACCAGATCATAGGACCCTATGTACACACCAATCGCTCCTAAATGGGCCGAGGACGATTACTTGACCAACTAGGATAGTGCCACTACTACTAGGTTGGAAGTGGATAGTGTAGGGAGGTATGGGCATATGGCCCACACCCTCCTAAGATAGCATAGTGACCTATGGGGGCTCGATACTATGTCTCATAGTCTCAGCATTTCGGTGGACTCCGGGGTGGCCCAGGGCTGAGTGGTAGTGTGGCACCATTCCGGTTGGGAGGCAGTTGGTATCAGCCTAGACGAGGCACCGCCGATGATGGTGATCTTGTGGTTCCAGGTGTACATGCTCTGTAGAGTTGTTCGATCTATATATATAGCCGTGTCCTCAGATATGGACATTCCTATGAGCTACAATTCCCTTGATTAGCGAGTGGAGTCCTTTCTTCTCTCCCCCTAGGTTCTCGTGTTAGATTTCGACTTTGGTCGATGAGGCAAGGCATGAGAGGGAGTCGTCCTTGTCGCCTAGAGAGTGTGAGAGTGGTAAGATGTGTGTGATGGGATGGGAGAATATGTGGATGAGATGGGTTAAAACTTGATGATTATTACTAAAACTTGACATACTCGCATAGGAAACTACAACCACAAATATGTCTTTTGCTCTACCCTTGCATTCCACTACCACAAAGCAAACACAAAGCATAGGGTGGGAGCTAGTGGCCAGTACAAATCGTAGTAATAACTATTTGGCAGGTTTTGAGACTGAGTACGACTTCTAGTGAGATGGATAGGAGGACTAGAGGTCTTGTTCCTACGCTCGAGTTTGGTTCATGAAGATGGAGTCGACGCCCGCTGCTGTTCTCGTTGCTGCATGCTCTGAGTGATTCTGCCAAGTGGCGATGTAATAATGAGTAAACCTTGCTATTTGTACTCTCTTTAAGAGATGTATTCGATGTATGACTGTGATATCAACTATTATTTTATAATGTGATGGGATGATCACCTACGACTATCATGTTATACTTCAAATCTGTCGATTTTCCTTCGTGGAAAGCGGGATCATTTCACCTCCCTCATGTGAAGAAACTTGGACACGACGTCAAGGTGACTTGAAAATCTAGGTGGTAGTTGTGAGACATTTTGACTCACACACTAGCCTTTTTGTTGCGATGCTTTGTGTGGCAAATATAACATCGTCACTAGGAGGAACTTGGTGACTAGCAACATACCTTGATGGAGCTCCAAAATGAACTAAGGGTTGTGTTTTGGCAATATCGATACCATGAGGTATATCATCGTGTCTATGGGAGTTTGTCCTTTTTATTCTTAGTTCTTTTCTTTTACCACATTTATTGTTTCCACATGTGTTTTGTTTTTTTGACCTTTGCCTTCCTAGATTAACTACATGCTAGTTGATAGGATTGGCTCTTGGTTGCTAAACTCTTTTGTGGGTTGAGGACAAGATAGAGCACACTAGAAAAACCTTAAGTGCACATCTTGCTAGAGTAGTTTATGTTTTTCTAGTGGTAATTTAAATTGAGCCCTATTTTCGAGCTACCAATGTCCAGGAAACAACCATTACCGCCCCCTTTGCTCCTCACTGCAACCTCCTATGGCTCCTCTACTTCTTCCTCTATGGTGAGTCGGCAAGCGACAAGGAGAGGTGATCTAGTTTGCTTAGGTTTAGTCAAATAAATCTATCAGCAAACGGATGGTTTTTGGAAGGGATCGTATGGCCTACGATGGCTTTGGTGATTAGCATGATGAGCTCGCCATTCCAGGTGTCAATTTCATCGGCAGGAGGCTAATTTGTGGCCGTTACTGCATGCGGTGGGAGGGTGCTTCTGGGCACTCCCTATGAGTATTGTAACTTTGGACCATCAATCTCATCGTCGATGGTCATGGAGAGGAAATTAGACATCAAACATGACGAATGAAGGGTTGGAGGTGATGAATCTGTAGCCTATGTTGTACCCGACGATGCAACTGTCAATGCTCTTTCGTAGGTTAAGATGCATTTTGGATTCGTTCTAGATCGTTTGATCTCGTGGCATATCTAATGTTTTTGGTTGATCCTTGAATTCGCCATAAGGAGTGCACTATGGTTTCGGTTTTCAACAAGTCTCAATGCATCTAGAGCATCCACTGCATCGAGAAAAGTAACCAGGGAGGAAGATAATGGAAGAATCTGGATAGAATTTTATATCCTTTTTTAATTTCAGATTTCCCCCTTCCCTTTACAAAAAAATAAACTAATTGATCCCTAGGTTTTAGGTTTTGAACTAGACACCCAATTCACTCCTCTTGGTTGCTCACGGAACCTATGTAATTCCTCTTCCCTTCAAAAAATCAATTAAATTGAGATCTAGGTTTTAGCTTTGGAGTTAGATACCCAATTCATCCCTCTTGGATGCTCACGGGTCTCTGCAACTGCTGAACTCAACAGTTACATGAAGTGAATTGACAATGTCAAATCATAGCCTCACAGAGAAATCTTCTTAACCTCGGCTTTGCCATCTAAAAGATTTTTTGTTAACGAGTCTAAATTCGCTCTCATGGTAGTCGCATTCAGGACCTGGAGATGTTACAAAAGTACTTGCAATCACTATGCTGCATGTAGTTAGTAGTCTTCATGATGTCAAATTTAGTTCTATTTTGATTTTTATTTCACTGCATTGGGATTGATAAGTTAATTTCTATGGGCATCATGAAAATGCGCAGATTTATATCAAGATATTTATTTTTTACCCTGCCCCATACATCTGGCTGATATGACACTTCCTGTAAAATCTAGTTGACTTGTGGGCTGGAGCTCTAGGTTTTCAACAAATGTACGCATAGAAATCCAGTTAGCTAGCTGTTTCTTGTTATCTTTTTTTTTTAAATGGCTGTTTACATTTTAGTTGAACAACTTGCGTAATCCAACTCATTGACAAAGTGCATTCTGTGTGGTGAAATTTGCTTTTCAGGTCGCATGGAAGTTATTGGAAGGAATCTTAGCTCCTGTCTTTAACGAGGTTGATTTCTACAATTGAATTCTAATGTGCCCTTACAAGCTTGTACGTCCTGCGATTTACAAAATTGTGGTTCCTTGTGTTAACCTCATGAAGCATTAATATCGCACTGTTGAAGACTTCTCTTTGAGAATAAAGTGAAAACGCAACTTGGTCATAAGTGGAGAGAGCGAATATACATTTTACCACTTTTACAGTTACTTATAGAGCCTAGGTGAATGCATACATGCGGTTGTTGTTTTTTTAAAAAAAAATACTTGGTGATAAGAAAGCATCTTATTCTCCATTTATTGTAGTTAATTTGTGTTATATGGTGGAGATTCCACGAGGAACTAATATAGAATCCACAAACATTTTGGATTATATACTACTATATAATGTAACAAAGCTATATATACCTACCGAGTAACGTATCCTAGAGTAATTAATATTGGCACTTAGGAGTAGTAGTTGTCAAATGTCACATCAATTCAGGTAATTACTGTTTGACGCACTAATTAACATGACTTGGTGGTTAGTGTTTTCAGTAACTAGATGACGCCCCGCACGTTGTTGCGGGGATTTTTTTAGCACTATGAGGATTCATAGAGTAAAAACTAATAAATCATGAAAAAAATATTTTGTATCTAAATATGTGACTCCCACCACATCTTATGCACTTGCAGCTCTTATTGGGTATGAATTATTGCTTAGTTACTATGACACATGCTAACTGGTTGAGACGATACATACCTACTGTATATGAGTGTGTCATATGTTGTTATACTCATGTGCCACCGAAAGACTAAAACAGTGAAGAAAGCAAACAGCTCATACTCATCTCTTTCCTTGTCTTCGCCTAGATTTGTCTCATGGGCGACATGCCCACACGTATCACTTGCCCTGCTCTCATAACTCATATGCAGCTTGGTGTCATCCTTGTAGGGGGTGTTTGATGAACAAAGCGTGCTCCTCCAGACCTTTACGATAGCCCTGCGGCACATCAAAAAGCAGCTAGATTGGCTCTATCCGTCCCATGCTGCTCCACGTTGCGATAAAATCTTGTTCCTGGCGCCCTCCTATGCCAGCGTTTTTTTATAAGACTAGGCCATCATTGAATTGGTTATCGAAAAGGAGGACTACCTTGTAGTAAAAAGATATCGTCGTTGGCTGCTGAATAAAAGCTTACGCATGATCCATTCCGTCTGTTTTGTTCTCTTCCAGCGACACCAACATACATCGCCGTTCTCTTCCAGCGACGCCAACAGACATCGCCGCCGCTGGATCCGTCCAGCCATTCTTCTACGTGAGAAAAGCTCCAACTCGCCTCCTCAAGACATCGATGCCTCGTTTAGCAGCTCGCGTCGGCAATCTCTTCCTCTCTGCCTACCTTCGCATCAACCTCGGGAATGCGGGTCTTGGCACGCTCTAGGCGCTACCAGATGACCTGCTCCTCGACGCCCTGGGCCTACTCCCTGCGCACGACCTCGCCATGCTCTCGGCCGCATCGAAGGCACTCTAGCTGGAGATGGCATTCGTTGGAGCCTGGCAGACAGTACATGAAATGTCGTAGAGCCTGGGCATGCAGGACCCCGGCATGAAGCAGTTTCCGTGGTCATCAAAGAACTCTGCTAGTGTGTGGGGATGCAGCCGGCATGGAGCATGTTGGTGGTCCTTAACTTTAATCTCTAACCGTCAACTTTCATATGAAAACCGATAAAATAGACACCAAGCTTAAACATAGGGCTTTAGAACTAATAATTTCCACAAGTTTTGGTGTTTGACAATTTACAGGAGGGCATTTATGGAATACATAGAAAATACATTCAAAGTGCGTAAAGAAATAGAGCATAACACCATATTACGCAAAGCAAAAGAGCCCAAGGGGAGAAAGCCCACTACCGAGCCAAATCAGGGCCCAATCATATGGAGAGAAAGAGTCCAAACCCAAACCACTTCGCTTCCTTACCTGTCATTCATTGTCTATCCTGAGTGATTCGATCGACTCAGGGGGTCAGATGATTTCTTCCGGTAGAAGATTTCGCTTTGGGTTCTTCTAGGTCTGGCCTAGGGAAGCGGGGAGCCGCCCGCATGCGGTGGCACTTCGGTTCCTGTGCCCGTTGTGTGGTAGTGGTTGATCGGCCATGGCTAGGCCACATCCCTTCTGATCAGGAGCTGTCCATTGGGCAGAGCACGTCTCATTGGTCGGGGCATGTCGTATCTGCATTAAATGGAAAAAGAGAGAAATTATCATTCCGTCGTTCTGGCTTCCCCGATTGGTGTGTCCTTCCCTAACTGTTGTTCCCTTTTCCTTAAGTAGGAGAAGGGAGAGGGTTTTTGTTCCATTCTTTTGCCTATTCTTCATCTGCTGCCGCCTTCTCTCTTCCTTTTTTGCCGTGAGTGTTCCTGAGAGCCACAGAGGTTTCTAGGGAAGAAAGGGGAGAGAGCGAGGGAGAAGAGAGGAACTCACCGAAATGTTGGACTGGAGGTCGTCCACCATGAGGATGTCGGTGCTGGAGGCTTTCATCATGAAGGGGTTTCTGCCGCTGCAGGAGGTGGCGCACTGGAGGGTCCCTAGGAGGGAGGAGTTCCCGCAACCTTGTCCCGACGAGGTGGTTTCTTTTCTTACCTTTCATGAGCGCGGATTAGGATACCCCACGCACTGGTTCCTGCGTGGGCTCCTCAACGAGTGGGGTCTAGAGCTACAGCACCTCAATCCAACGAGGGTGCTGCACATCACTAGTTTCGTCACCGTTTGTGAGGCTTTCCTTGGGATGGAGCCGCACATGGATCTCTTCTGGCTTTTCTTCTCATGGAGAGCTATGATGGCGGGGAATTCAGCCGAGACTACACTGATGGGGGGGTTCGCCCTACAGAGGAAGCCAAGCACAGGAGGTGTGTATCCCATGTACACCCCATGTGACTCCAACCGAGGATGGCATGGGGAATGGTTTAACATCTAGAATCCAGCGGAGGCGCCGTTTCTGACGTTCATCGGTGTGAGGCCGATGAAGTAGAAATATTGGTCTTGGGGTTGCGCCCACACAAAGAGGCACAAGGTGGAGGTAATCGAGGAGGAGCTGTGGAAGCTTGTAAGGCTTGGCCTTGATGGGGTGCAGGTGTTCCACTCCCTCTTCCACCATCGGGTTGTGCCGTTGGCGGAGAGGATGCAGCCGATGTGGACGTACGGTGGCCGGTTGGACCCGGACCGTGCATCGCCGGAGGACCTACCAGACAATGAGGTCTGGAGTTACCTTGGTCGGGTGCTGCAGTTGAGGTCCAAGGATACGATTGTGGGGAAACCCATAGCGTTCAATGCCTCAGTCATGTCCAACTTGGTATGATCCCTTATTTTGTTCATGTTTCTTCCTCTGCCTTTGTTGTTTCTTGATCCTGGGCCATCCGTTCCATAGGGGCTTGAAAGGTACAAGTCTTGGCCACACCTTCCTAAGGGACCGAAGGGCAGGGCCCGGTAGGCTACCCAGAAGGAGGCGGTAGATGCCCAGAAGAAGAAGAGAACCAGGGAGGTTCAGTGGAAGGAAGAGAAGAAGAAGGAGGTCGCCCGGCGCGTGAGGGCCGGGGAATGTAGGAGCGACGTTGAGTCAGAACTTGTGTCGAATGATCCTATGGATTTGGATGACATGGTCTTCTCCGATGAGGAGAGTCGGGAGGTCGTTGTGACCTCAGCGAAGTGTTGCGACCCTGCGGTGATGTCCGCTGGTGAGGAGCAGGAGGCCGTGTGGTGTGCGGAGGTTCCTGCATCGAGGAAGCATGCGGCGGGCATGGAAGCTGTTGGTGGATGGGCGACGAAGCGGACGCTGTCATCGTGCCCCTCGGTGGTGCCGCCAGTCCCGTCATCGCCCGTGGCGGACGTGGCTGAGCGAGCCAAGTGGTCCAAGGAGCGGACTAGCACTCATGCGCTGATGGGACCGGTGCCAACGCCTGGCTTGTAGCCAGGGGAGGCCCTGCCTACTGTGGGTGCGGTCGAGCAGTCCAGGCGGTCTAAGGAGCAAACTGGCGCCCGGGCGACGTGTGACTTGTAGTCGGAGGATGCTCCGTCCGCTGCTCTGGTCGAGGAGTCTTGAGCCGGAGGTCATAGTGACCCACAGGCCGGGCAGGAGCCGGTTGGGACGACTCTGCCCCCGTTTGAAGTGAGGGGGCATGGGTCATGGCCTGGGAGCAGTCCTCGTGCTGTAGGCCCATCGACATTGGGCCCTGCTTTCAAAGTCGTGCCACTCACCTCCCGGTATGTTTTTCTTTCTGTTGTTTTTCGATATTCCACTGGTTGAGCTTTTTCGGAGGGTGACTTACTCGCACTTTCTGTTAGTGGCCGGGGGATGCCGGGGTTGAGTGTCGCTCTGACCCCTGTGTAGGAGACTTGGAGGCCTACCCTGTAGTGTTCCCTCCCGGGGGTGGTGCCCCCCAGGGCGGCTGCTGATAAGGCGGCAGCGGTGGTGGCGGTGGTGGCGGTGTTGGCGACAATCCCGGTGCCGATGGTGGGGGTTACATCGGAGGTAACTCTCATGGCCCCTCCTCCACCGGTGGCGGTGGAAGAGACAAGGGAGGGCAAGCTCCCTATCTTGCCGGGTGGAGGGTCGCGCGGCTTATCCTTGCCGTCGGAGTGGAAGGCGCCGGAGGGAAGTGTGGTCGGGACAGAGTTGGGACGCCTGGCGACATTCCACGGAAATGAGGTGGTGGACATCCCGTCTAACAATGAGGCGGATGTCGCAGCAGAGCTGGCAGTGCCGCTGCGGGAGCTAGCGGTGGTCCAGTTGGAGGCTGGGCCCTCTGGTGGTTCGCTGGAGGGTGAACTAGAGTGGCCCTACCCTGAGGACCCATTGAAGGCGCGGTTCATCCTTCGGGATTCCCAGGAGCGTCAGCTCTAGAAAATTTTTGGGGGGCAAGGCCATGCCACAGTCTCTGAGCTCACCAAGATGTCTGCGAAGCTTGAAAGCACCCAGAAGCAGGCTCAGTTTGCTTGGCAGTTGGTTGAGGGCAACCTATAGCTCGCTACGGAGGTGAGTTTCTGGTACTTGTCCTTGCCCTTTGAATCTTTTGTCGGTTGTTTTTAGCATGCTTGTTTTTCATAGGATATAAGGAAGATGTCATCCCACAAGTCTTACTTCCTTCAGGTGGAATACACCTAGATGGCTGAGCTCGAGCGTCGGGTAGAGTCTGCTCGCCGCTAGTTCGAGGATCGGGCGGCCGAGGCAGTCGCGGCATGGGCGGAGGGGCAGTGTGCAGCGGAGCGGGCGACTGCCACCGAGCAAGGGCTCGAGGCAACAAAAGCTCGCTAGGCAGAGACTGAGGCAGGGTTGCGGGCATCCCTGGCGAGCATCGAGGCTGCCCTTGAGCCGGAGCGAAGTGCTTTGGCGTTGGAGCAGGTCGCCCTAGAGTCAGCAAGGAAGACCCTAGAGGCGGAGCAGAGGGCCCGGTCGGAGGTGGACCAGGAGGTGCTCACGCTCTGGGGCCAGGTGATGGAGACGGAGGAGGCGAACGCCCGACTGTGCGCGTGAGTGGCTCAACAGGCGGAGGAATTCTCCACCCTTGAGAACTCCCATGTTGGTACATACCTCTCTTTTTTTGTTTGTCATTGTGTTGGTTTCCTCAGCCTATTTCTGAGCTTGTCGCCCTTCTTCTAGAGCTGGGTGAAACGGTGAAGATGCTGGAGCAGGACCTGGAGACGACCAAGGCGACCATCAGCCAGAATGCGAAGGAGCTGGCCAAGGCCCGTGAAGAGCAGCGTGCTCTCGAGGGGGTCCTTGACCAGATCCACAGCGTTGCCCAGCTTGTTGTCTCGGAAGTCTTTGGGTCGGCGCCAAGCACCAATGCGCCCGCGGTCCAGCTGGTGGAGGTCCCGGACACGGTCAAGGACCTTGTCAGGAGTGGGCTATTTTACGGGGCGTTAGGGCTGCTGACCTCGGTCGTGATGCACCACCCGAATCTGGACTTCACCACTATCTACAGTGGGTATGCTGAAGGCCTAAGCATGGAGGACATCCAGTCGATCAAGGAGAGCTTGCTGCCGCACGCGCGGTCAGTGTCGAAGCAAGTCTCCGCCGAGTGGGTGATGGACATTCGCCGTGAAGACATGGCCCGAAGCATGCGTGGGGAGGATGCTTCCGAGCTTGCGGATAGCATGGAGCCTAGTTTGGGGGGAAACATTGCCTCGGCCTCGATCAAGCCGAATGTCATGCCACCGGGTAGTGAGCGGCCCGTGCCCCCGTCGGTCGCTCCGACAGCAGATGCCGCTAGGCCGGTCCAATAGCTTGCAAAATATAAGTAGTTTAGTGAAGGTAGAAGTTTAAGTTTGTGGGGGAGCCCCGTGTAAATATTACTATATGCTTAATGACTACCATCAGTTTTATTTTCTATGATGGAATTGCTCCGTTTGGGGGAGCCTGTTCCCTTTCGTTCCTTAGTTTTCCCTTATCATAATTTTGTTTTTTATTCTTTCTTTCTCGTACCTGCCCATTTGTCTCGTAGGCTGTGACCTTGGGAGCCTAGGGCATGGCCCGTGAGGCTTGGCTACTCATAACTGTAGGGAAAGGCGGGGTGCGATCAGTCAGAATGTTTTAAAGCAAAGCTACGTAAGGTAAAACTAAGGAACGAACTATCCCATTGGTTGGGTAGGAAGGAATTCCATCATATGTAAACGAAACTGGGAGGTAGTCATTAAGCATAATGATAGTAGTGTACTCTAGTGGAGCCCCCGAGCGCCCCAGGCCGAAAAGTGTTTGGGTCAGGGCAATTTTGTAGGAGCATATATTAAGTAAATAATGGTAAGATTGAAGCTTTAGGAAAAACGACATAGCTGTTCCAGTAGTTCGGAGGGATGGGCGTTGTTGTCGTCCTTCAGTCGTCGGTCGTGCCGTCAGTAGATGCCGCCGGGCCGGTTTAATAGCTTGCAGAATATAAGGAGTTAGTAAACATAAAAAGTTTAAGTTCGTGGGGGAGCCCCTGTGTAAAACGTTCGTGTGTGTTTTAATGACTGCAATCGGTTTTTTGTTTTTGTGATGAAGTTGCTCCGTTTAAGGAAGCTTGTTCCCTTTCATTCCTTAGTTCCCCCTTAGCATAATTTTGTTTTTTATTTCATTCTTTCTCATACCTGCCCGTTTGTCCCGTAGGCTACAACCTTGTGAGCCTGGGGCATGGCCCGCGAGGCTCGGCCGCTCGTAACCGTAGGAAAAGGTGGGGTGCGATCAGTCAAAATGTTTTAAAGAAAAGCTACGTAAGGTAAATCAAAGGAACGAACTGCCCTTTTGTTCGGGTAGGAAGGAGTTTCTCCATATGAAAGTAAAAGAGTACTCAAAGTAAAAACAAAACAGAGGGGTAGTAGAGCCCCCAAGCACCCTGAGCCAAAAAGTGTTCGGGTCGGGGTGCTCTTATAGGAGCGTTCGCTAAGTAAACAAAGGTAAGACTAAAACTTAGGAAAAGAAAAAATGACATAGCTGTTCAAAGGTGCTCGGAGAGAGCGTCGTCATTGTTGTCCTTTAGTTGGTAGGCGTCCGGTCAGATCACTTCAACCTTCAGTCATCTAGATCCTCGCCTGTGGCGCCCCCTTCTTTGGTTGCTGCCTCTTCGCCTTTTTCTTTCCTTGGCATGCTAGCTTACTTCAGCAGGCGCTTGAGGAGCTGGCAGTCCTTGTAGAGGTGTTTCACGGGGTAGTCATGGTTGGTGCACGGGCTCTCCATGAGCTCATGGAAGTGGCCTAGAGGGTCCTGCCAGGGCTACGTGCCCGCATGATCAGCCACGGCGACCAACGCAGAGTTGGTCGGTCGGCGGCGATCCTTTCTATTCTTTTTTCTCCTCTGCGTGGAGGGGCCCTTGTCTTGATCCTGGTGCTTGGCCTTACCTTTGCCGTGGCCTCCATTGAAGCATGGTGGGAACAACGCTTGCTGGAGGTGTTGGACAAAGGTCCGTGGTCCTAGTCTATCAGGGCTTGGACTCCGGTCGATGCTGCGCGTATCTCGATTTGGCCCGAGCCGCGCGTGGACAGGTGGTCGGCACGGAGTGGTTGTCAAGTCAAGGTGAGGTGCCATTGTGGCTTCCTAGGCCACACTCTGTGGTTGTTGTGGTGATAGGGTGTAGTGCCCCATTTGCTGCGTTCCTATTCCCCGGACGGGGAGCGAGGTCACGAGTCGGTGTTGCGATATGGAGTACTCCGCTTGTTGAACGGCGATGGTCTCCACTAGTGCCTAGAGGTTCTAGTGGATCACCTGTTCATGAGGGTCATTTGGTTCAGACAGGCCATGTAGATGCATTGCCACGGTGGTGATGTTCTGGCTGGCCCAAGCGAACTGTGGAGGATCGGTCCCCCTAACTAGGGTGTTGCGCTGGACCTGACAGGCGTGACCCCAAGCACCGTTCACCGGTCTATGCGCATAGGGCGCAGTGTGGTGCGCCGAGTGCGCCGGTGCAGTTGGTGGCTGATGCAGCCACCGTTGTCGTAGTTCCTCCCCGTGCTCAAGTGTGAGCTCGGGGGTCTCCGTGTGAGGGTCCGGAGAGGTGCGAGTCCATGAGGACTCCGCTTCCACCGGTAGGTGTCCCGGAGGGTCCGCCATGGCACACTCCCAGGACAGACGGTGGCTAGGTGCCATGTCGCCGATGCTGGAGCGATCACTCTCGCCATCGTCATCCATGAGGTCGAAGAAACAGGTGGGAGCATAGCTCGCCATTCCCACAAAATCGGATGCGAGAGGGGGCGGCGCAGGCATCCTTCGGAGCCCCCAGGTGTATGCGTCCATGGAAGACGCGACGCCATAGGGGAACCGGCCGTACGGTGGCTACGTTGGGGACAACGGGGTTCCGCCAGGTAATCAGCGGAAGATAGAGAATAGTAAGTAAATAACAGCGTGTATATTACTTACAGCGGGGTTTGAGCAGAGAGTTTGCTCGAAAAGAAGCGTAGATGCCACGCCGTCGAAGTGGCGCATCCCAGAGTTGATGGAGGACGTCTCTCCGACGGGTGCTGGGTCACGAGTCTCCTCACAGAGGTGGAGTACGCCGAGCCGGTCGGCGACGAATTTTAGGCTTCCAAAGAGGAAGGCCTAGGATGGCTCGAAGACGAGTGGAACCCGCATCCCAGCGGGCGAGAGTGCGGGAAACTCTAACGAGCCAAAGTGAATCGTATCGCCTGAGCCCGCCACGGCGAGGGTGACGGAAAAGTGGGCCATCCGATGACCAAAAAGTATTGAACGTACAACGTCTTCCCCATGGATGGCGCCAACTGTCGGTACCGAAAGTGACCAACTAGTGAATATTTGTAGTTTTGTTGTACGTTGTGATCGGAGGTGGCCTAGCACTCAATGACACAGGATTTATACTGGTTTAGGAAATGTGCCCTACGTCCAGTCGGGGTCTATCGGTGACTTTATTCCTGAGCCTAGGTGCTCGAAGTTTGCTGTGGGGTTACAAACGAGAAGGAGAAAGATGTGGTGTACAAGAGGCCCGGTTGGCTCCGGTCGGAAGGGCCGAGAGTGACGGGGACTCCACTATGAGCTAAGTGTTCAAGCGTGTGCTTGGGATCTGAACCTGGCGGTTCTGTAGTTGTGAGCTATTGGACTAATGAATCTAAAGGAACTGAGCTTGGATCCTTCGGTCTCCTTTGTTGGAGGAAGCATACCCCCTTTTATAGATGAAGGGGATGGCTTTACAAGTGAGAGGGTGAGGGTACGTAATGCTTCCAAGCCTTGTTGCCCACGCCTACCGAGCCTTGTTGCCCACACCAGCGGGTACAAGATAGTGGTAGGCGCCTACAACACTGTTGCTGTCGCTGTAGAATGTCAGATGCACACGGGAGATCGTGCTGCCTTTTTCAGGGGTGGTGGACGTCGGTACCTGCAAATACTGTTTGATGCCTAGAGTCATATGAGGATTCTGGCTATGTTCACCCGGTACGGTAAATCCTGGTGCCCATACCGCTATCGATGTCCAGAGACACGCGGGGGTCTTACCATATGGGAGTTTTAGCGTCCCCTACAATACTATAGAGATAGATGTGGGCGCCTACAATACTGTTTGTGTTAGGATGGCTGTAGAGTACTATTTTGTGCTGGGTATGGTCCCTGGTACAGTGGTTTTGACTTGTGAGCCTTGCCTTGCCTTTCTCCGCATGTCTTCTGATTCCTACCGAACGGGCGTTCCCAATCGGATGGCTCCAGTCGGCTTTAGTTGCGTCGGTCGCAGAAGAGCGGTGAGCAGGGTTCTTACGTGCCCCGGTCAGAGAGACGCAGGGTCAGAGTTGGAAGTAGGGCTCAGGGTAGGCCTTCCGATCGGAGAGGCCGTCTAGAGACGGCTGAAGCCCGAATTGAACGCTTCGGTCGGAGAGGTGGGCCGAAGTAGCTGACGAACGAGCGGGCGTTGCTCTTCTTGGGCCTGGCCTTCCGGTCGGTTGCTGGACCGTTCCTTTGCCCTATTGTTTTTAGACTCTTGGACCGAGCCTTGGCGCAGAAGCCGGTCCCCGAGGGACCCCGGGTTTATGAACCCGACAGATGGAGAAGTGGATGGCCCCCTACGACTGCATCATCATGACTTTTTATTTTGGACTACTTGCGCCTTTGCAGTGTTTACTTGTCTCTTGCATTGACTGAATCTGAATGGCGCATGTTTTTCTGGCATTTGCAGGCTGGTCCTGGTACAATTGCAGAGGTACTTATAAGAGGACTTCCTATATCCTGAACTACTTCATCCGTGGAATTTTGAGACATCCTCTACTATTCCTCCAAGTATCACTATCACTAATTTGGTTTACTGAACCTAAGCAAAGATATTATGAAGCTAGGTGAGCTAGTTCTACAGTTTGTAGGCCACTTGAGAGTGACTGTTTCTGTATGCTATTGCATAATGTTTTCTTTTACGTTGCCCAAAACTGTTTCTGTAAATTGGTTCTTTTCATAATTTCATTGGTGTATAGGCATCTGATGCTGCGTGCCGGACTTATGCTTAGCATATGAGTTTTATACGATAGTAGTACAGAGTTTTAGACATAAGTACTAGTATCTAGTATGTTTTCTGCTCGGTTGCACTTGCTACAGCCATAATGACAGCACAACCTAGTGGAGTTTTAGCCTTAGTGGGTCAGGCCTTGGCTTTGAAGAAGATAGTGGAAGATAAAATGGCAAAATGTGATGTAAAAATAGAACCTGCCAGCAATATGAATATAGCACCTACTACCTATGTATCTAGTTCTAGACCAACAATATACACTTGTGCTCATCCCAGTTTTTTGTTTGCTGTACTAAGTATCTAGGTTTTTTATGAGTTGTATTCACATCCCAGTTCTTTGTTTGTTGCACTCCTGCAACAATAACGAAGTCTGAGGTTAGAACATTCTTTGCTCATTGCTCAGAACCTGTAATAGCTTATTGCATTGAGTTTGTATAAATGATTTTTTTTTTGTTTTCAGTCGCTCTCTAATGTGCGTCTTAACAATTACTATGTTCTGCACCAGATTATCATAGGCGTGGCCATGCAAGACGCATTGAGCTAATAATGTTATGTACTTACGTTCCAAGTATTCTTCCTTCTTATGTCTGTACTAGTATTATTTCTTCCTAGAGAGTGTTGCATACTACAGTCTGTTCTATTGTTGTTAGATTAGAACATTAGAGTAGAAATTTATGTTGGTGGATTAATAATTGATGGATAACATTACATACTCTGTTTTCTGATTTTGTGATGCAAATGTCAGTGAGTTTACCTGATTCATTACTTGAACGTTCTGCTTCTTCTTCTTTTTTCATTTTTGTTCCCCTAGTGTTATTTTCTCTTGACAAATATCTCGTTTTGTAATGATATTATTATTTATGTGTATTCTATGCATGCATGAACCCCGTCCATTAAAGAATCTGCCTCCTTTTTCTCATCCTTTTTCCTATTTAAGAAATGAAAACGGAAGGATGCAGTTACACAATGGCTATGGACTCACGCTTCAAAGCACTTAAAGTTATGCTACTAAAGATACATCTGCAAACAAGGTTCCTATACTACATTAAATCACTTTGTATCTGTTTATAAAGTGCAGGGCAGCTTGGACAGCCATAAGAATTAGATAAAGGATTATGCCCGCGTGCTGGTGGTGATGGTTCATCAAGAGATAAATGAGTGAATCAAGATATATATATTTTTTTGTTATGGCAAACATAGTTTCAGACTTTATAGTTTGAGAGGATGGTTATGCCTGCGTGCGTGGTGGTGACTTTGTAGTTTACTTTAACATTATTCTTGTTGTATAATTATTCTGGTTGAGACATAAGATTACAATTAATGAAGGTTTGAGTTCTTATATGTGATGATGAAATCTATACTCATGGCACAATTATTTTGTAACAACAATTAAATTTCTAGCTACGAAAAGAAATTAAAAAGATGCTGGCCAAAATGCCCTTGTTGCAACAAACTACTATGTATCCACTTTTTGTTGTTGCAATATACATTATTGCCACAAACTGTGTTGCTGTATGACATGTCTACCACCAACAATGATTAGTTGCCTCTTCCATGTACTGCCACCAAAAATGATTTGTTGCATTTTACATATATTACCACCAACAATGATTCATTGCATTTTTCATCTAGTACCACCAACAATGAGTCATTGCATTTTCCATCTATTAGCCCAAACAATGATTCATTGCATTACCTTTTATTGCCACCAGCAAATGAATGTGGCAATTGTGACTCTAGCTACTAAATTTGTTATGTTGCAAGATTTTTTTGATGCAATGGAGCACATCGCATGGCAATATGGCCATATTCTCACGTAACTATGGAGTGGCAATAAAGTTATTTTGCGACAAGTTCATTCATGGCAATACTGTCATAATGCATCCACGTGTTTCATTGCAACAGTATCTCACGCAACCATTGTGCTAGTTGCAATATTTGTGCTTGCAACCAGAATCCGGTTGCGTTAGTTTTTTATGTTCATTGCAAAACCACCATATTGCAACACCACATCCAAAAGGATGTAAGAACCTATTGCACCATTCTAAATGTAACCACTTGTCAATGACCATATATAGATGTAACTGATCTGTATTGCAACCAAAATAGTCATATTGCAACCCAATATAGGTGTCATGACAGGAATGGATCCTAGTAGCAAAGGAAGACAAGCTCTGTTCTTAATCTTCGTTAGTAATATCTCTTATGTGTAGATATAAAGATGATCTTAGCCATGATTACTAGGTGTAATTGCACTCGTCAATGTATGCTTTGACTTGTAATTAACAATGACTTAAGAATTATTCCTCCAAAATTCTATCTGACAATGCTAATGCCATAGAAAGGAGTACTCTGAGTGATTTATCATTATTGATGATCAATACTTATCATATATATATCTTATCCTATGACTTACCCCTTTTATGAGTAGAATATTGGTTATGGTTTACTTCTCCATCAATAGTATAAGTTATCAATACTTGTCCATGCTAGACCTTCCATGTGGTAAAATATAAATAACGATACCTAAAATACTCCCGGGTGAAGTGCTACAATGGTATAATTATTTGAGCACTTGCAGAATCTTTTTCATTCATATATCTTAATATTCTTTCTAGTCACATAAAATAATAAAGAACTACTTAGTATCATTCTAGTATGATGCTAGGCAGTACCAACAAGCATCTCTAGCACCATCATTAGGGATGACAACCTAGTAAAATAATGTTAGGAGATGTAGGTAATTAATAGGTGGCTACTAAAATGAGTGACAAGTGAATAAATACCAACACCTAGTCCCACCTGTTAGTGATCGCAACCACCTCACCTAATCCGGATGCGCCACGTGTCAGCCTCTAAATTTTTCCTATCTTTTTTCAAAATATGATTTAAACTTAGAAAATTCATATGACTTCAGAAATATATGAAACCACTATCCAATTTTTTTTAAAAAATGAGCTCTACGTCATAGGCTTATGTTTGAGGGCATTTGGATCTTTTGAATTTCTGTTGCTTCTTTGTGATCATCTATCGGAATCATTTATCATGGCTATATGTCTCGTTTGGCAGACTCAGAGCAGCCACAGACTGAGGAGCACGACCCTGACTACATTAAGGAACTTAGAGATGACCTACCAGGTGCCATGTCCCACCCAACCTCGTAGAATCCTATTAGACATGCTATAATGTAGATGCTAGTGCTTTACTTTCATGCAAATGATCTATGATAGGTTGCAAGGTAGATTTTCTTGTGAGCCATTACCTTGTCGCAACCTATACCCCTGCACACCTGCTGTTAGGCTAGACGCTCGCTTACTTACTTGCTACTGCTTCTACTATGCATTATATCTGTGATGTGATGCTTGGTGGAGGATTGTTTGTGAGTGGTTAAGGCACTTGGTGCCGATAATGTGGTAACAACCGAGGAGATCTTGGCATGCGTCTTGGATGTGTGGTGAGGGTTGAGTCGATCGGGTAGAATCTTACGATGATTCGTTGGACGAGTCTTGACGAGCGGGTGTGACCTGGGCATCCCCTATGAGAGGTACCTGTGGCGGGTGCATGTGAGATGAGGAGATCCCAGGGGTGGAGTGTCTTTGTGGGATGAAGCCCTAGGGATGGAGGTGCCATTGAGGCACGGGGTGTTGGTTATCCCCTTCAGAAGATATCCTGTCTGGTCCTCCTAAGCACTGGTATGTCGAGAGAACCAGATCATAGGACCCTATGTACACACCAATCGCTCCTAAATGGGCCGAGGACGATTACTTGACCAACTAGGATAGTGCCACTACTACTAGGTTGGAAGTGGATAGTGTAGGGAGGTATGGGCATATGGCCCACACCCTCCTAAGATAGCGTAGTGACCTATGGGGGCTCGATACTACGTCTCATAGTCTCAGCATTTCGGTGGACTCCGGGGTGGCCTAGGGCTGAGTGGTAGTGTGGCACCATTCCGGTTGGAGAGGCAGTTGGTATCAACCTAGGCGAGGCACCGCAGATGATGGTGATCTTGTGGTTCCAGGTGTACATGCTCTGTAGAGTTGTTCGATCTATATGTATAGCCGTGTCCTCAGATATGGACATTCTTATGAGCTACAATTCCCTTGATTAGCGAGTGGAGTCCTTTCTTCTCTCCCCCTAGGTTCTCGTGTTAGATTTCGGCTTTGGCCGATGAGGCAAGGCATGAGAGGGAGTCGTCCTTGTCGCCTAGAGAGTGTGAGAGTGGTAAGATGTCTATGATGGGATGGGAGAATATGTGGATGAGATGGGTTAAAACTTGATGATTATTACTAAAACTTGACATACTCGCATAGGAAACTACAGCCACAAATAGGTCTTTTGCTCTACCCTTGCATTCCACTACCACAAAGCAAACGCAAAGCATAGGGTGGGAGCTAGTGGCCAGTACAAATCGTACTAATAATTATTTGGCAGGTTTTGAGACTGAGTACAACTTCTAGTGAGATGGATAGGAGGACTACAGGTCTTGTTCCTACGCTCGAGTTTGGTTCATGAAGATGGAGTCGACGCCCGCTGCTGTTCTCGTTGCTGCATGCTCTGAGTGATTCCGCCAAGTGGCGATGTAATAATGAGTAAACCTTGCTATTTGTACTCTCTTTAAGAGATGTATTCGATGTATGACTGTGATATCAACTATTATTTGATAATGTGATGGGATGATCACCTACGACTATCATGTTATACTTCAAATCTGTCGATTTTCCTTCGTGGAAAGCGGGATCATTTCACCTCCCTCATGTGAAGAAACTTGGACACGACGTCAAGGTGACTTGAAAATCTAGGTGGTAGTTGTGAGACATTTTGACTCACACACTAGCCTTTTGTTGCGATGCTTTGTGTGGCAAATATAACATCGTCACTAGGAGGAACTTGGTGACCTAGCAACATACCTTGATGGAGCTCCAAAATGAACTAAGGGTTGTGTTTTGGCAATATCGATACCATTAGGTATATCATCGTGTCTATGGGAGTTTGTCCTTTTTATTCTTAGTTCTTTTCTTTTACCACATTTATTGTTTCCACATGTGCTTTGTTTTTTTGACCTTTGCCTTCCTAGATTAACTACATGCTAGTTGATAGGATTGGCTCTTGGTTGCTAAACTCTTTTGTGGGTTGAGGACAAGATAGAGCACACTAGAAAAACCTTAAGTGCACATCTTGCTAGAGTACTTTATGTTTTTCTAGTGGTAATTTAAATTGAGCCCTATTTTCGAGCTACCAATGTCCAGGAAACAACCACTACCACCCCCTTTGCTCCTCACTGCAACCTCCTATGGCTCCTCTACTTCTTCCTCTATGGTGAGTCGGCAAGCGACAAGGAGAGGTGATCTAGTTTGCTTAGGTTTAGTCAAATAAATCTATCAGCAAACGGATGGTTTTTGGAAGGGATCGTATGGCCTACGATGGCTTTGGTGATTAGCATGATGAGCTCGCCATTCCAGGTGTCAATTTCATCGGCAGGAGGCTAATTTGTGGCCGTTACTGCATGCGGTGGGAGGGTGCTTCTGGGCACTCCCTATGAGTATTGTAACTTTGGACCATCAATCTCATCGTCGATGGTCATGGAGAGGAAATTAGACATCAAACATGACGAATGAAGGGTTGGAGGTGATGAATCTGTAGCCTATGTTGTACCCGACGATGCAACTGTCAATGCTCTTTCGTAGGTTAAGATGCATTTTGGATTCGTTCTAGATCGTTTGATCTCGTGGCATATCTAATGTTTTTGGTTGATCCTTGAATTCGCCATAAGGAGTGCACTATGGTTTCGGTTTTCAACAAGTCTCAATGCATCTAGAGCATCCACTGCATCGAGAAAAGTAACCAAGGAGGAAGATAATGGAAGAATCTGGATAGAATTTTATATCCTTTTTTAATTTCAGATTTCCCCCTTCCCTTTACAAAAAAATAAACTAATTGATCCCTAGGTTTTAGGTTTTGAACTAGACACCCAATTCACTCCTCTTGGTTGCTCACGGAACCTATGTAATTCCTCTTCCCTTCAAAAAATCAATTAAATTGAGATCTAGGTTTTAGCTTTGGAGTTAGATACCCAATTCATCCCTCTTGGATGCTCACGGGTCTCTGCAACTGCTGAACTCAACAGTTACATTAAGTGAATTGACAATGTCAAATCATAGCCTCACAGAGAAATCTTCTTAACCTCGGCTTTGCCATCTAAAAGATTTTTTGTTAACGAGTCTAAATTCGCTCTCATGGTAGTCGCATTCAGGACCTGGAGATGTTACAAAAGTACTTGCAATCACTATGCTGCATGTAGTTAGTAGTCTTCATGATGTCAAATTTAGTTCTATTTTGATTTTTATTTCACTGCATTGGGATTGATAAGTTAATTTCTATGGGCATCATGAAAATGCGCAGATTTATATCAAGATATTTATTTTTTACCCTGCCCCATACATCTGGCTGATATGACACTTCCTGTAAAATCTAGTTGACTTGTGGGCTGGAGCTCTAGGTTTTCAACAAATGTACGCATAGAAATCCAGTTAGCTAGCTGTTTCTTGTTATCTTTTTTTTTTAAATGGCTGTTTACATTTTAGTTGAACAACTTGCGTAATCCAACTCATTGACAAAGTGCATTCTGTGTGGTGAAATTTGCTTTTCAGGTCGCATGGAAGTTATTGGAAGGAATCTTAGCTCCTGTCTTTAACGAGGTTGATTTCTACAATTGAATTCTAATGTGCCCTTACAAGCTTGTACGTCCTGCGATTTACAAAATTGTGGTTCCTTGTGTTAACCTCATGAAGCATTAATATCGCACTGTTGAAGACTTCTCTTTGAGAATAAAGTGAAAACGCAACTTGGTCATAAGTGGAGAGAGCGAATATACATTTTACCACTTTTACAGTTACTTATAGAGCCTAGGTGAATGCATACATGCGGTTGTTGTTTTTTTTAAAAAAAATACTTGGTGATAAGAAAGCATCTTATTCTCCATTTATTGTAGTTAATTTGTGTTATATGGTGGAGATTCCACGAGGAACTAATATAGAATCCACAAACATTTTGGATTATATACTACTATATAATGTAACAAAGCTATATATACCTACCGAGTAACGTATCCTAGAGTAATTAATATTGGCACTTAGGAGTAGTAGTTGTCAAATGTCACATCAATTCAGGTAATTACTGTTTGACGCACTAATTAACATGACTTGGTGGTTAGTGTTTTCAGTAACTAGATGACGCCCCGCACGTTGTTGCGGGGATTTTTTTAGCACTATGAGGATTCATAGAGTAAAAACTAATAAATCATGAAAAAAATATTTTGTATCTAAATATGTGACTCCCACCACATCTTATGCACTTGCAGCTCTTATTGGGTATGAATTATTGCTTAGTTACTATGACACATGCTAACTGGTTGAGACGATACATACCTACTGTATATGAGTGTGTCATATGTTGTTATACTCATGTGCCACCGAAAGACTAAAACAGTGAAGAAAGCAAACAGCTCATACTCAGTCTCTTTCCTTGTCTTCGCCTAGATTTGTCTCATGGGCGACATGCCCACACGTATCACTTGCCCTGCTCTCATAACTCATATGCAGCTTGGTGTCATCCTTGTAGGGGGTGTTTGATGAACAAAGCGTGCTCCTCCAGACCTTTACGATAGCCCTGCGGCACATCAAAAAGCAGCTAGATTGGCTCTATCCGTCCCATGCTGCTCCACGTTGCGATAAAATCTTGTTCCTAGCGCCCTCCTATGCCAGCGTTTTTTTATAAGACTAGGCCATCATTGAATTGGTTATCGAAAAGGTGGACTACCTTGTAGTAAAAAGATGGCGTCGTTGGCTGCTGAATAAAAGCTTACGCATGATCCATTCCGTCTGTTTTGTTCTCTTCCAGCGACACCAACATACATCGCCGTTCTCTTCCAGCGACGCCAACAGACATCGCCGCCGCTGGATCCGTCCAGCCATTCTTCTACGTGAGAAAAGCTCCAACTCGCCTCCTCAAGACATCGATGCCTCGTTTAGCAGCTCGCGTCGGCAATCTCTTCCTCTCTGCCTACCTTCGCATCAACCTCGGGAATGCGGGTCTGGGCACGCTCTAGGCGCTACCAGATGACCTGCTCCTCGACGCCCTGGGCCTACTCCCTGCGCACGACCTCGCCATGCTCTCGGCCGCATCGAAGGCACTCTAGCTGGAGATGGCATTCGTTGGAGCCTGGCAGACAGTACATGAAATGTCGTAGAGCCTGGGCATGTAGGACCCCGGCATGAAGCAGTTTCCGTGGTCATCGAAGAACTCTGCTAGTGTGTGGGGATGCAGCCGGCATGGAGCATGTTGGTGGTCCTTAACTTTAATCTCTAACCATCAACTTTCATATGAAAACCACCGATAAAATAGACACCAAGCTTAAACATAGGGCTTTAGAACTAACAATTTCCACAAGTTTTGATGTTTGACAATTTGTAGGAGGGTATTTATGGAATACATAGAAAATACATTCAAAGTGCGTAAAGAAATAAAGCATAACACCATATTACGCAAAGCAAAAGAGCCCAAGGGGAGAAAGCCCACTACCGAGCCAAATCAGGGCCCAATCATATGGAGAGAAAGAGTCCAAACCCAAACCAAAAGATCTCCAAATGACGTGAAACTTTACAGGCATGGCCTATACATCCCCAGAGGCCCACCAGGCAAAGGCGGTGGCAAGACGGGCCACCCTCGGTGCAGTCGCTCCACCAGCTGCGCCAACCGCCTCCCGCTGCCACGTGTCATCTCCTGGTGATCCCTCCATGGCGGTTGCATGCGGATTCTCCAAAAATAGTCCTCCAAGCCGACCTCTTGAGCACTATATAAGAAGAAGAGCCCCCTCATTCAAACAACACCTCAAGGCAAAGAGCTACACCACAAGAGCACCAATCCAAAGTGCTTAGGCCCTAGCTAGCTATCTAGAGTTGTGTAGTAGGGAGAGATGTGAGGGAGAGTTCGGGGGAGCGCCGGAATTGTCGGTGTCTCCCCGTCTTGTACCTCAACAAACACTTGCGCTATACTTCATTGGGTTCTCCCGCTAAGTGTGTGTTTGTGGTTCTTTTGGATATAAAGTCTTTTGATTATTTAAGCTTTACTCTTACTTGTTTGCGGGTTCATCGTCCATCCCCGTGGCGGATACTGTAGTAGAGGGCCCTGATAAAGACAGATAAAGCTGCATATTGCTAGAGTACATGTCAATAGCATAGACGTGGTGTGTAGGCTAGAGGCTACCTTCGTTTGCCTCATACTCCACGGTTGAGGGGTAGACGGCAGGTGGTGATAGCCTTGTTCGTCCCTCGTAATCCCCCATGTCCGAGTACAGCGTAGAGTTACAGGCTCACTTGGCAGACTAGGTGCTACCCCGGTGCCCGAAGTAAGCAAGTAGAAGCGTTTATCTATCCTTAGACCAAAAAACCATAGGAATCCATCTCAACCTCTATCAACTTTATCCTTGTGTTGTCCTTGAACCAATTAGCTAAAAGAAGAACCCCCATTCCCTGTGGAAAATGTGATACCCTGAATCCTTTCGGGTGAAGGCTACAACGATAATTTTGTATGCTTGCGGATTTTTTTCTATAAATGTTAAGAAATACGAACAAGTTTTTTTGCGCCACTGCTGGGGAACGATAGCTGTATTTTCTTCAAACCTAGTTCGTCCTCATATCTGTATCTTTTTTTTTATAAAAAAACCAAAATATTTTCACCATGAAATCCACTCCTATCCAATACCGGTCCACTTCAAAGGACGAGTTCTCTGAGCCACCACCAAAACCCAACCTTACATCTGGTAGTGAACTCCACCCTAGCTGAAAAGCTATGGTTCGGGAACAACCCTTCTCAGGGCATCACAATGAAAACCCCTATCATCACCTGCACGAGTTTGAGGAAATGTGTTCGTGCCTGAGCATCTCAGGCATGACACAAGAAACTCTAAAGTGGATATTATTTCCCTTTTCTCTCATAGAGAAGGCGAAGCAATGATACACACTTGCTGTAGAAAGTACGAATAGGGATTGGGATGAACTTAAAGACAAGTTTTACCTTGCATTCTTCCCTATGTCCTGTATTGACTCTCTACCAAGGGCGATCCTTGACTTTGAGCAGCGCGAGAAGGAGTCTATAAGTGTAGCTTGGGCCAGGTTTTCAAAGTTAATACATGCTGACCCAGACTTCTCTTTACCCGATGGCATATTGCTACGTCTCTTTTGTTCGAGTCTAGACATAGATGCTGACCTATGCCTTGACATGACTGCCAAAGGTCATTTTACACACAAACCTATGACAGAGCAAGTGAAATTCCTTGAAAACCTCCAAGAAAGACAAACTTCCTCCGTCATGAGAACAAGAACCCTCCAGACAAAAGTCATGCTGAGTGAGGAGTCCGCATTAGTTGAATCCAAACCCATACCATCCGTAGATTCGACTCATGAACCCTCACCCGAACGATGAACGCCGAAGAAAAGAATACTTGACCCTTCGGAGTTCCCTATCGAATTCGAGAATTATGGCAATACCTCGAAACTTTCCCCTAAGGTACAACCATCAAAGGAGTGGTTAATGGAAGTAAAACATTCTTCCAAAGCAATTCGGATTCTTTCACCTTTCACAGCCATGCCTTGTTCGTTTAGGGGAGCTGATGTAGAAGCCCTACACAACCCCATGGTCAAGACTAATATCATGTCAGAATTCAAGTCAATATAACCTGCATATATAATTGATTTCATCACCAAACATAGGCCTAAGGGTTTAAACTAATAAATTCCATAAGTTTTGGTGAATCTATGTTGTAGGAGGGTTTATCTAGAAACCCATCAAGGCGGACATAAACATCAGATTTAATCGCAATTATCCACGACGAAAATAACTCCAGAAGGTTCCAGAAGACTCTAGGAGGCAAACCACCGAAGCGAAGGCCAAGGGGCGCTGCTAGGTAGGGCCAACCGGCCCGACGACTAGGCCGGCCAGCCTGCGGGCCCCCTAGTCAGCCTCCCCTTTGAATGTCGGTTCTCCATCACCTCCTAGATTGCATCTACGCCACCCTTTTAAGTCGGTTGATCCAACGGTGATCGAGGGAGTTGACGCGGATTGATGACATGGCAATGCCTTGCCCCCTACTTCATCTCCCCTATATAAGGCACACCTACCCCCTCCTTGGAGCCATACTAATACCCAAATTCATATCCTCCTCTTCAGGATCAGAGCCAGCTCTTAAGAGAAGATTAGTCCTCTATAGGATCTAGTCTTGTACCTAGAAAATAGTGATTTAGAGAGTGAGGGAAAAGTTGGGAGGAGGTACTAGCCTGTCGGTGCTACCTCTACAGCTTGTACTTTGGTGGATCTAGGCTTCTCCAAGTCTACATTTGAGATACCTCTAGTAATTGATTTTTGTTTTAAGTTAGTTTTGTGCTCTTTTGTTCATGGGTTCACAGTTCTTTTGAGTGCTCTAGTCCTTGCTAGATCTCTGGATTAGAGTAGTAATCGTTAGCATAAGCATGGTGCTTGGGTTATCGACTACCTGTGTTTGCTCCCTGCTTCTTGGTTGTGTGGTACCAACGGGAGGTGACAACCCCGTCTATCCTTTGTAGTCCGCGCCAAATTGAGCAGGTTCTTAAATTAGGGCCATAGTCGCGTCGGCAGAGTTATCTATTAATAGTGCTTTACCGTCTAAGCGGCGTCTCAAAGTGAACACTAGAATCACAAGCCTTGCTTTGTATAAGGTCATAACCACAGGAATCCTCTCTACTCATACCTTAAACCTTGATTGCTATCCCTGGACAAACTAGGTGTTAGACAATATACATATGTTTCCCTGTAGATACAATACTCGATAATACTACGATTGAAAACTACTTCGATACTCGTGCGCTTGTGGATCATGTTGTCATTGCCAGGGAAATAGTTGTTGTGATTTCATCAAACCAGGTTTGTCCATATATCTTTTATTTATCATTAAGCATGGATAATATCATGCCTATCAATCAATTTGATGCTCCCGCGGGCGCACAACTAGAGCCACCAAAATCTTCAAAACCTATCCTTACACCTGGCTATGAATTGTGTCCATATTTAATAAATATGGTCTAGGAACAATCATTCTTAGGAGAAGGTGATGAAAACCCATATACCCACCCACGAGAGTTTGAGCAAACTTGTGCGTGCTTGCATATCGTAGGCATGTCACATGAAACTTTAAAGTGGAAGCTATTTCCATTATCTTTGACAGGAAGAGCTAAACACTGGTTATCTAAACCGTAGGGAGTGTACAAGGAGATTGGGAAGCTCTATGCTCTAGCTTTTGCTTATCTTCCTTTCCCATCTCTGGAGTGGTTAGCCTTCGAAGAAAGGTACTATCTTTCAAACAGAAAGAAAAAGAATCTCTTGGTGTGGCATGGGCATGTTTTAATGACCTAGTCAATTTTGGCCCTGACCTTGCCATTCAAGACCCTATGCTTTTACAACACTTTTATATGGGTCTTAGTGGGGAGACCGCGTAGTTTCTTGATACAACTTCTGGAGGCACCTTCTTACATTGCTTTGCTAGTGAAGGGAGAAACATCCTTAGAAAAATCCTAGATAACACCCCCTTCACCAGCGTGTGTGATGATGGCCCAGAAGATGTAGTTGAGAAAACTCCTAAGGAAGAACCTTTGATAGTTGAGCCCAAACCTTTAACTACTCCACTTGAAGCCTCGACTGTCCTCCAAGTTCCCGAACCACCAAAGGAGGAAGAAATTCTGCCTTTGGAAAATATGTTTGAATTCGAGGAAGATCTTTTCTTCAACTTTGGAAACACCTTGAATTATTATGCAATAAAGAAATCTTCAGCACCATCAGCACCTAACCAGCATCTTCCTGACCAAACCAAAGAAAAGTTCCTTAAAAAGACTATGAAGGAGTTGACGACAATCATAAGCAATGAGTGGTTGAGAGAATCCAAGCTTTCTCCTGAAGTTATTCATTTAGATTCTCCCTCTACCTCCATCCATTGTTAGATTCATAAAACCTCCTTCGATGCTTTTTATAATCCAGTTGTAGGAGTAAATATTATGCCTAAATCTTTTGCACATACCCTTCTTGGGAATATGCAATTAACTCCGACAACCAAACTCTTAAAAAGTCTCTCCGGGCAAATCTTTCCTAGTGAAGGAATTTTTCACCTTATCCCTATCAAAGTAGACAAAACCAAGGTGTATCTTAGATTTTATGTTTTCAATATTTGGGAGTTTGACCTTTTGATAGGTCATCCAATAGAGAGACTTCTCCATGAAGGAAGAAAAGGGAGCACAAATGTAAGTCTTAGGAGAAGCCTAAACCTTTCTACCCCCATCACTCACTCATTACATGTTAAGACTGAGTTGATTCCCGAGCAAGATCCAATGGAAGAGATTATGGCAGCATCTCTCCTAGATGCTTCTGAAAAGATCTTGAAGAAGATGCCTAGGATTTCATCCAAGACAAAGAAGAACTGCAAGATCCTTTCCCTTTGGATAAAACTCAAGAGCCGCCAAAACCCCCCGTTGTGCTCAAACCCTTTCATTCAAGTTTGAAATACGCTTTTTCTAAACAATGATAGGGAGTCTCCTGTGATTATTAGCGATAAACTCTCTAAGGATGAGACCCTCTGGCTCCTTACCATTTTAGAAAAGCATCTCCCTACTTCCGGCTACTCGCTCGAAGACCTCAAGGGGATTAGTCCTGCCCTTTGCACCCATCGCATTCCCACATATCCAGCATATACACCTTCTAGGGAGCCCCAATGTAGGCCTAACATTGCGATGAGAGAAAGATGTTAAGAAAAAGGTTTTGAAACTTTGGCATGTGGGGATAATCTATCATTTGCCATATAGTGAGTGGGTAAGCCGGGTACAAGTTGTACCAAAGAAAGGGGGCATGACTATGGTAAAAAATGAAAAAGATGAATTAGTCCCACGACGAATAGTCATAGGGTGGCGGATGTGCATTGATGACCAAAGCATTGTTTCTTCTATTTCCTTGATGGGTATTCAGGTTATCATGAAATTCCAATCCATCCTGATGACCAAAGCAAAACTACTTTTACTTATCCGTATGGAACATATGCTTATCGCAGGATGTATTTTGGACTTTCCAACGCTCTAGCTTCGTTCCAAAGGTGCATGATGTCTATATTTTCTGATATGATACAAGAAATCATAGAAGTTTTATGGATGATTTTTCTTTTTATGAAAAAACTTTTGATGATTGTTTAGAAAATCTAGACAAAGTTTTCAAAGATGTGAGGAAAAGCACTTAGCCCTTAATTGGGAAAATGTCATTTCATGGTTAGAGAAGGCACAGTGCTTGGATACTTGGTGTCTAAACATGGGATAGAGGTAGACCAGGCTAAGATAGAAGTAATAGAACAACTACCCCCTCATATAGATGTTAAAGGGTACGAAGTTTCCTTGGTCATGCTGGGTTCTATCACTGTTTTATAAAAGATTTTTCTCATATTGCTAGACCCCTTACAAGTTTGTGAGCCAAGGATGCTCCCTTTGAGTTTGATGATGAGTGTTTAAATGCTTTTCAAATCCTTAAGAAAGCACTCATCTTTGCACCAATCATTCAACCCCTTGATTGGTCATTGCCTTTCGAAATTATGTGTGATGCTAGTGATTATGTTGTGGGGGCAGTTTTGGGTCAAACAAAGGATAGAAAGCATCATGCAATTTCTTATACTAGTAAAACTCTGTCAGGACCTCAACTTAATTATGCAACAACTGAAAAAGAGCTCCTAGCTGTTGTTTTTGCTATTGACAAGTTTAGATCTTACTTGGTAGGAGCTAAAGTTATTGTTTACACTGATCATGCTGCTCTTAAATATCTCCTTAGTAAGAAAGATGTTAAGCCTTGACTTATAAGGTGGATCCTTTTGCTTCAAGAATTTGATTTAGAAATTAAAGATAAGAAAGGAATAGAAAATTCTATAGCCGGTCACTTGTCAAGAATGCAGTTTGAGAATCCATAGGAGTTGCTCATCAACAATTTTCTCTGGAACAATATGCTCCTAAAGGTCATAGGATCCAACCCCTGGTATGTGAATATTGTTAATTTTATGGTTGCAGGTTATGTACCACCAGGAGATAATAAGCAGAAGCTTATCCATGAAAGTTGCCTCCACCTATGGGATGAACCCTACCTCTACCAAGTCTGCGCTGATGGATAGCTCAAGAGGTGTGTTCCGGCTAAGGATGAAATCAAGATCATTGAAAGATGCCACTCATCACCGTATGCAGGACATTATGGAGCATTCCGCACTCATTCTAAGATCTAGCAAAGTGGATTCTTCTAGCCAATCATGTATGAAGACACCAAAGCATTTATACGGAGGTGCATCCCGTGTCAAAAACATGGGAGTATCAATGAAACAGACTCCATGCCACTCACCAACAACCTCCAGTTAGAACTCTTTGATATCTGGGGCATCGACTGCATGGGACCATTTCCAAAATCCTAGCAATGCAAATACATCCTGGTGGCAGTCGACTACATTTCAAAATGGGTTTAAGCTCTACCATGTCAAGCTGTAGATTCAAATAATGCCAAGAGGATGTTTTCAGATACCATCTTTCCATGCTTCGGAGTTCCACGCATGGTAATTAGTGATGGAGGTCCTCACTTCATTGATAGGAAGTTCCGATGCTTCTTATCCGATCATGGGGTTTGTTATAACATCATGACACCATATCATCCTCAAACTAGCGGACAAGTAGAAACGTCAAACAAGTAAATCAAGAACATTTTGTAGAAGACTGTCAATGAGATGGGAACAACATGGAAATATAAGTTACCTGGAGCACCATGGGCTTATAGAATGGCTTACAAAACACCTCTTGGAATGTCACCATATCAACTCATCTATGGGAAGACATGCCACTTACCTATCGAGTTGGAATTCAAAGCTCATTAGGCCATAAAAAGGTGGAACATGGACTTTGAAGCAGTCGAAAAGAAGAGAAAAATGCAACTCTCTGAGCTATAGGAATGGCGAGAAAAGGAATATCATAATGGAAAACTCTACAAAGAGAGGACAAAAAGGTGGCATGATAAAAGATTGAAAAAGAAGGAATTCAAACCAGGTGACAAGGTGTTGCTTTTCAACTCTAGAGTGAAGTTGTTTGGACATGGGAAATGTGGCAGAACCACCCTAAATTATATGGCCCACATGCACCTGTCATTGTCCTTAAGACCTCCGACTACTGCACATGAGAGCCAGATAACACAGGTAGTATGTCGGGTGTCCTCGGGCAACCCTGAATCATCCACATTTTACAACTCATACAGGATCAACATGGAGTTGCCACAACATTACAACACTGGGTACAAAAATAACTTACATCAGAGTGCGGAAGAATTATAACATTAGTTTACAAAGCATGTTCAAGTAACATGTTAACTTATGTTCCAAAGGGTGAGTAGAACTTCAGGAGCAACCTAGGTGAAGCATCTAGGATAGGAGGGATGACTAGATCATGTCAAGCCCATTGACACGATCTCGGTCAGTAGCACAAGTCAGATCCTACAGCAAGGGTCAACAAACCCTGAGTACTTGAGGGTACTCAACAAGTCTTACCCGACTAAAAGAAATGACTCCAAGGACATGCAGGCTTAAAGGTAAGGTAGAAGCAAGAAGTAACTTTTGCTAAAAAGCTTACTACAAGTGAATCCATACTTTCAATGTTTTAGCATCGAATTAAGTTATCATCGGTATCCACTTAGCACCTGGTCTAAATCAATCGCTTCATCAAGCATCTCTTCTCATTTCAACACATCTCAAGTTATACCAACTCGAATCCATCAGTACCATTATTTCATTGATTAACTACGATGCAGGGCAGAGGGTCGAGTCTTCATCTCCAATAAGCAACGGTAAATAGAATCGATTGGCCAAGCTAGGATTTCCTTACCACATGACATATGTAGGTCTAAGAGCTACATATATCAACCCTCACTCGGATCCTCCAAAATGAGAATGGGTCCAGCGCTACCCGAGAGCAAGGTACTCCACCTCCCAGCGTTGGTCATGGCGGATTCACAGGATGTGCACACACTACTCTTGCCATCTCTCCAATCCTAGTGCACAGTTGTCCTTTCTAACAATGGAATAGCCAAGGTATTAGGCTTACTAGAGTATGTGGCCACTACTAGCAAAGTCTCAACCACACAACAAGGATACAACCATACGATCCTCAATCGACATATGGGGCGATGCACAACAGGCTATCCCCGCTGGCCTATCCACTAGAGACATATCTCTTGTTATGTACCGAAACATTACCTTTATCTCATACAGAGACATAACCATGTCCCACCCCTATCTCAATTTAGATATTTAACATTAACAAGGTAATCTCATGAGCCATTGACAGAGCTGAGAAGAACATGGTAAATCTATTTCTCACGAACGATGAATCATCATTCGACTTTTATCAAAGTCTAAGCATTACTAATCTTAAGAGGTATCCACCTATCCATACTAGCAAGGTATAACTAAGGATACATGTATATCAAGGTAATCATGCAACAACAGTATTCGACCAACTCCTAATTACATAATGCATATTTCACAAGACTTAAAGTGTAACAAATATTTGTAAATACTAGAGAATGGTGATATGCATCGGGGCTTGCCTGTGTTGCAGAGAAGGTAAGATTTTAGAGAAAGGTCCAGTAGTCAGACTTGGCATCTACACCACTAGTGGATGGACCTTCTCCAAAACTTGATCAACACGAGGCTTCACACTCTCGTAAGCACTACATGTAATAAATTATGCTTTGCTTAACATGATAGAATGCTTGCCTTGATGTATGATGAAAGACAAACAAGTACATGAATGAAACTTATCAAACTTAAGAAAGTTGAGTACAACTTTCCTTCACCAAAAGAACTAGGGTTGCTATCATAAAAGCTTTTTAGTTAATTAACTATTAAGTTAATTAGTTGTTTATCATGAAAGGCATAACTTAACATGTACCAGCAAGAAATGATTAACATTCATCCTAACTCATGATCATTATAAGGAACTTGTAAAACTAAACTAATTATTCATTAAAACCATTTTAATTACTATATAAACAAGTTGATTATAAGCATAACAAGAAAGGAATTAAGATGCCAATGGAAAATAGGGGTTTGGTATCCCAAGATCCACAAGCAATGTCCAAAATACACCAAAGCCATTTAAGTATTTATAGAAATCATTTTGGTAATTATTTAATTAATTAACAAGGCATTTTAATACACCTAAAAGAAGTGGGCAATTTAGATTTATCAAAACAGTACCATAATTTTTATGAAGGTAGGTATAAATAGGAAAAGCACACACAAAAAGTTTCATGATTAAAGGATTAATATTTTTATTTATAAAAATCCTGCAAGGTTCATTTATTAATTAAAAGAGGTAATTTTAAAGCATAACCAAATTACTAAAAATGACCATTTCATATATTTCCATTGTAGAGCATAACATAACAAGGCTACACACAAAATTTCACATTTTTATCATGCACAAAAATTGAGTTATGAATTATACAAGAATCAACACATAAAGGCATTTTCTAGAAAAAGAATAAATCGTTTTCTACGCAAAAAACTTTTTTCACTCTTCTCTCCTTTACCCCCTCTCACTAACAGTGGACCCTAGGGTCAAACTGATCGTGCCCTGCCCTTGACTGTGGCCTATTGGCCTTTGATCGGCGAGTCCTCGCCGTCGGTGAGGCTATCGGCGATGAGGCGAGCACCTACGTGACCATGGCAGTCAGGCGCATCCAACGTTTGTGAAAAATGAACATCTAGGGTTTTGTGATGGGCTCGCCATCGACGATGGTGGCATGGTGGTACTCTCGCATTGTGGAGGCGGTTGCCGATGTGGTCATTGGTGACTAGAAAAGTGACTACGCACTTAGGCTATCATCGCGAGTCGCTCAAGGGTACCAAATGATCGAGCTAACTACTATGGTGAGCTTGACCATGACCATGGTGGCTTAGCATTGTAGAGCATGGTGGCACAATAGTGTTCTAGTGGCTACGCCATGGTAGAGTCAAATTAGAGGGCACGGGCATGACCAGGAGCTCAACACAAGTATGATCGGCTACTTGGTTGAGACGGGGATGCAGTGGATAGAACTAGCGATAGTGAGGATGATCGCGGTGGCCTAAACTAAAGGAGATGACTGCGTTCCATCATGACCTAAGTGGTAGCAGTCAAAGCAAGGAGCCGATGAGCAATAGCAGGTCATAATGAAGCTGAAACAATAATAGACTGGGTGGAAGATGCTCTAGGGAAGCCTAGCCATGGTGGAGGAGACCTCGGTGGCCATGGTGATCTTCCATGGTAGTAATGGGTCGCATGGCCAACTCTGACATCAAGAGATGGCTAGAGCGGTTTGGGGAGGTGCACAAGGATGCAGCGGAGCTACGCGTGTGAGCAATTGGGTGAAGGTGCATCGGTCATGGTGAATTGCTCGGTTAGCTCCTCCGTTGGAATGGCGGAACAGAGGGAGGAAGGAGGAAGAAGATGGCTAGCTCGGTTCATAATGGCGAGGTGAGGGCGGGCGAAGCATCTAGGTGAGGCCAGCAGCTGCTTTGTGATGCCACCATGAGTAGGTGTGTGTCCGCATGTGGAGGAACATCGCGAGGGCATTGGTGATCGGTGGCAATTAGGGGAAGCAGACAAGCAGGCAGGCAAGTAATGCTGGTGCACTGTAGATGACTAAAACCATCCCCTTCTCCTCTCTTGACCTCCCAATTTTGCTAAGCAACATCGTGATTCACCTTAAGAAAAGTTGCTCATTGATCAGAGATCTACAAGTTTGCTTAAAGGATCAACCCCAAAATCTTTTTGGTTTTGAAGATTTGAAGGATCAAAGATGAGTACAGATAGTTTTAGTTTTAGGTTTTAAAGAATTGTTTTAAGTCAAATTTTTTGGTAATTTATTTAAGAGCAGCCAAAAATCATTCATGATAACTACTTGCTCATTATCTTAGCTCAACTATAGGATCAAGCAATGAAATAAAGGTTGACCAAATTTTACTTATGAAAATTCATTTAATAAATTCACCAAAACTTGAACTTATAACTATTTTTTCCAGGACTTAGTCTAAATGGCTAAGTATGAAGACCAGTTATTGAATTCAATATTTGGAGCACAATTTAACATTTTTTATTTAGAAATATAACAAACCTTTGATTCCACATTACAAAGCACATTTTAAATAATAAATCTTATATTAACAAAATTTTAATTGTTTAGGCAATTTGTCATACATAAAATTCACAAAGTTTCTTAATCACCTTTATTCACATCATTTTATGCAACACATGAAACATGACATATGAAACATATGAACATATGAAACACTATATATGCAACATAGCAAAGCTATAAATGAAACATCACTTATGCAACATATGAAACACTATTATTGCAACATGAAATGCATTTATGGCATGACACTTGATGCTTATGCTCCATGATGCTCATGATCAAACTTTTATTTGCTTTTTAACATCTAGGATGTTACAATCACCCCCCCTTATAGAAATCTCATCTCAAGATTAAGAAGTGACAAAAAGTCTTGGGTTGAGTAATGGAAAAGGAAATGTGTAAATCACATTAACTTGTAAGAAGTTCACAAAGCAACAAGGATTGGTTCGAGAATTACAGTCGAGATCAAAAGAAAGTTGTAATTAATAGGGGATTTAGAAAAATTCAGGAGAAGCATGTAACACCCTACTGTTAAGAATGCATTGGGCACTTGCATTTCATGAGCACAAGCATCATCCACGCATTCATGAGCATGAGCATAAGAAGTTTCATCTCATTCACTTTATCTTTATCACATGTGATGTTACTTATATATATATATATATATATATATATATATATATATATATATATATATATATATATATATATATATATATATATATATATATATATATATATATATATATATATATATATATCTATATATATATATATATATATATATATATATATATATATATATATATATATATATATGCTTGCCATTGTGTGTGACCAATGCATGAAATGGTTGTGAGGTCATAAAAACACCTTAGACACACTTAGGCTGGTACATGGAACAAGTTTGGTATTCATGACTTGGACCAAAACAGCCCCCAAGTCATAGTTAATCTAGAAACTTCTATTTTCATGTTACTACAATGATCAAAGTTGAATTATAGCATAGAGTGTTTGCATGGCCATGCACCCTTAAGCAAAGTTGTAGTACTTGACTAGAGTAGCAACTTTATTTTTGGGTGAAGAGCTAATTTAGTGCCTAACATGGTCAAATAGGGCTCACAAGAATCAACAAAATGTTGTTTTCAACTTAGAAAAAATTACTAAATCATGAACTGATTTTTAGTTTTGATGTACCATACTTTGAAGCTTTGCATTTTGAAAACCATGGTGAATTAGAGGAAACTTTCTAAAGCAAAGTTGTAGACCTCGTGTAGCTCTACAATTCTTAGTAATGGAGTTTTTGCTAAATCGCCATGGATTTGGAGTTAGACGATCATAAAGTAGCATTGTCAGACACTATCATCAGCTCTGATGGCCACATCCACGCACGCGCCAGTGGCTGACTGGCCATAGGCCATGGCTGTTGCATGGCAGCCATACATCGGCGATGGCCTAGTTGGTCAGGCCAGAGCGTGCACAAAGGCACTATGCCCTAGCTGCTCACTCCACTTGCCCGCTCTCACTCCCTCCCTCTTGCTCTACCTTGCCAAAGCATAGCTTCAAGCTTGCCGCATCACCACCGTAGCTCTGCCACAACCGGTCGCCGCCAATGTAGCTCCACCGGTTGATTCATCTTGGCCATAGCTACTCTGCCATAACCTCCACCTTCTCCAGCCACCAACACCACCTCTTGACCCAAGGTAAAACGGTGTTATGCTTTGTCGTCGCCACCAGAGCCCCTGCCTTAGTCTTCTCTAGTCCGGCACCTTACTAGGCTCTAGATGCTCAGGCCAGATCTAGGGTAGACGCTACCGCCTGATTGTGCGGGAACGCATCGCCACTCTACACGCGGCCACCATGGCCGCCATGGCACTTAAGCTCACCATTGTTGAGCTAGCCCATCGCCACCCTCCTCTCTCGCTCATGTTAGGTTGAGCAACCCTAGACCTAGCAGATGGCATGATGGAGACCTACCTATCATCGCCGTCTAGCTAGAACAATGGGAGCACCACCATCGTCCATGCACCACCACACGACCATGGACACAGTTAGAGCTCACCACCACCTCACCAGAACCCTAACCCACCCTAGATAGCTTCGTTAGGATTCTATGAAGCTGTAGTGCACCTCATCGAAGCACGTGATGGCTGTAAAACGTCGGCATACCGCTATGCTACCTTCGCTGTCCACCATTGCCATTAGCGAGCAATCTCCAGTGAACCCTAGGTCATGTCTTCACCACCAACCGATGTGGCTTGATGAGGTGAACATGTTGGTGTCACCCTCGTCGCTGGTGATCTTGCCACCAGCGAGATAGGGCTGGCCAGAGCTCCTCCCCTACCCTAGTATCACTGATGCGTGGGTCCTACTGACCAACGGGTCCCAGCTGTCAGCGGATGCATTAAGAATTTGAATTTATTCATTTTCAAAAATATAGGCAAACTTTGAAAGTTCATAATTAGAATTGTAGATGTCCAAATTAAGTGAACCAAATTTTGTTGGATTCATAATGAAGTATACTATTTGATAAAAATATGAAACCTACTATTTGGGATGTTTTTCGAGGAGAATTAAATTAAGTTAGATAAGTACTTTTAAATTGTTTTCAATCTTGTAAAATGCATAACTTGAGCTAGGAAAGTGATAAAATTGTGATTCTAATTTTGCTGATCTTGTCTTGACATGATCTAGCTAAGAAAATGTCACACCCGATTTTAGGGATAAAATGGGATGCAAAATCTTATGTGCGCCTAGAGATCAGTCACACACATAAGCCGACAAATTATAAATAGTATCATCACAAATGTTTATTACATCACCAATAATAACACATAGTCTTCACATAAATGTAGTAGAAGTATAACGATTAATCTCTCATGGAAGCTCCACATCACAGGGACGTCAACTGGTTGACCACAAGTCTAGTATTCCTTAGAAAAGTCGTCATTACCGTAGCCATCTATTACCCATCTAGGATTTTTATCCAAATAATAAAAATAAACAAGCGTAAGTACGTGTCGTACTAAACAAGTGTAACATGGGGTTCATGAGGCTCAAAAGGCTTGACATAGGTTTAACAACATTCAACTTTTAGTTGTCACAATTTTAGCATAAGACTAGCATCTAGTTGTTTCAATCCCAAAGTAGAACACATGATCAATGTAAACATGGATAATGAATAGCATAAATGGATAATTCTTAGTGATCATCTATTCCATAAGGGTTCCTAAGCCGCTTGTGATCATAAGCATGGCTTATATACCAGTTTTACACTCTGTAGAGGTTGTACACTTTCACCGTGTGTTGTGATACCCATATGCCTGGGATAATTACTACCAAAACACTTCCAAGGTGAGTAGGCAAGGGTCACTATGGAGCCTTTCAAAGGATCATCTAACAAGTTAGGGCCATTAGATTTACTTAGCAAACAGATGTAGATCCCCCTTCTCGATGGCACATTGACCCATAGCCTATACTGACAGGGACAGTGACCGCACTATACCCGATTCGATAAGCCATTCTTACACCAATAAAGGTAACCACTAACAAGCTAGAAAAGGTCCTCATACTGAGCTAAAGCTAGAGCCATGTAGCCCTTACAGCTATACTGTAAGTCCCAAATGATCACTTACAGATAGGTTCTTAGGGAGAGGAATCTGAAGCATTTAGAAAGTAGCTAAATAGTCTAGCCCCTATTTCCATGTTGCTAAAAAGTCATGTTTTATTGTTTATTGCATATACCATTAGTCAAGTTATATGATCATGGTTTAGTTGAGCACTAGCAAAGCTACCCAATGCATATCCCATAGGAGACAAGGTATAAGTTCAATTCTTGGGAATCCCTATCAAGGTGACGCATGCAACATGAATTAGATGTATTAAAGTTGATAGGAAACAAGGATAATCCCATGCTATACTTGCCTTGGACAAAGTACTCCTGCTGATCCTGCTCGTCAAAGTAGTACTCTTGATCACCCACAAATTACTCATCGTCTATACTCGATAATCACAGCAACATACAAGCATCCAGACGCAATCATGCATAGCAAACAAAAACTATAGATTAGAATAGTACACCAATTAGCATAAAATCAAGATGAAAAGTTTCCAAAATGAATATACATCTCACTACGAACACACAGACGCGAAGATCACAAAAAACGGAGCTAAAACGAAGAAGTTACGAATTAAACAAGATTTCCTTTAGTAAAATAATAGATTAAATCTAACTTCGAATTTTAAAAGTTGAAAACATACTTAATAGTAGTATGAACATATAGATTATGGAATTATGAACCTAACGCAAGTTGAACAGATCAAATCATAGTTAAAACAAAGATTTTATGGCCAACAGAAAGTAGTGGCAGTTTTGTAAATAGATGAAACTCAATTTTTGAATTTAAAATAATTAAAATCTGATTTGAAATAGAAACAAGGACTACGACATGAAAACAAAGAAATACAAGGGCTCTTCTAAAAAAATGTAGGGACGGTGGGTTGAGATCCAAATAACTATAAGGGCCTTTTTGCAAAACGACAGGCGAAGGGGTATTGGGCTCTATCGGCCGTTGGATCTGACTTGGACAACTGAGATGGAAAAGAGGGAGATGGGGTCACCAGAGCGGCATGCTCGCAGCGGCGCCATTGATGGTAGTGGCTTGGCCTCGCTAGAGTTCGTCGAATCGGCGACTCCGGTCACCGTTGGACACGGGAATAGCACGGGAAACAAGAGGAGCTCAAGACGAACTCGAAAGAGGGGTCTAGAGCGGCTACGATGGCATGGTGGCGACGTGGTGCTCTATTAGGCGGCTTAGAAATCCGGCGATGCAACAGCGAGCTCATGCAGGCGCAAAGGAATGAGATGGGAAGCATATAGGATACTGGTGGCTTGCTTACCTTCACGCGTAGCTTGGGAACACGGTCACCGTGGCAGAAGAGCAGCGGTGATGGAGATCAAGGCAGTGGCGGCGCTTCTAGTGTTCTGGTGGTGTGGTGAGCTCAAGCGAGGGCAGCAGCTTGCGACGCTAGTGTTGAGGGAGGGCGGTGCGAGCTTGGCTACTATTTAAGAGCAGGGTGTACTTGCGAGTCACGCCACCACGACGGAGCACGACGTGGCAATGGACTCCTCCGGTGGAGTCCAGAGTGGACACAAGAGGAAGAAGGGACATGTCTGATGAGCGAGCCCAGCGTGTTAGCGAGACATGCGAGGGAGGAGAGCACGATGCGTCTACATGGCTTGCTGGGCCGTGACTAGGCCGAGCAAGGGGAGAAAGAGCGGCCGTGCAAGGAAGCAGGCCATGCGTGGAAACCAGGCCGAGCTAGGCCGCTCGGGACGAATTCAAGGGAGGAAGAAAAATCCTTTCTCTTTTTCTTTGCTAATTTTCTAAACAAATTTTGAACCACAAATTCAAATCATTTGAAGTTCGATTTCAAATCACACAACTCAAAAATAATATGTAGCAGCATGTATGCACATACTTGTATGTAGACCTATATTTGATTTTAATTTCAACAAAGTTATTATTTTCCTAAATTTAAATTCTCATAACATTCTTATTTAATTCATTTTCTCCTATTTTGAAATCATGCAAATTTTAGGGTGTCACAATTCTACCCCCCTTAAAATGAATCTCGTCCCCGAGATTCAGACGATGCTTACTCAAAAAGCTATGGATATGTTTTCCTCAAATCCTCTTCTCTTTCCCAAGTAGCCTCATCTTCTGTATACCGATTCTACTGAACCTTACACATCTTTATAACTCACTCCTTGTAACTCTTTCTGCTGTCTCCAAAATCTTTACCAGAAATTCCTCATACATGAGATCTTCCTTAACTATAAGCTCTTCTAATAGTATCTGCTCCTCTGGTATATGCAAACATTTCTTTAATTGAGACACATATAACACATCGTGTACACCTGACAAACTCTTAGACAATTCCAACTGATAAGCTACTTCTCCATGTCTCTCCAAAATCTTGAAAGGCCCAAAATACCTTGGTGCTCACTTTCCTTTCATGTTAAACCTTCTCAATCTCCTCATAGGGGATACTTTTAGGTAGACATAATCCCCTATTTTAAAAACCAATTCTCTCCTCTGAGTATCAGCATAACTCTTCTGTCGAGACTGTGTCACTCTCAAGTTATCTCTAATAATCCTTACTTGTGCTTATGTGTCTCTTAAAACATCCTGTCCAAACACTTGAGTTTCTTCTGTTTGATTCCAAAACAATGGTGTTCTACACTTTTGTCCATACAAAGCCTCAAAAGGTGCCATATTGAGACTCTTTTGATAACTGTTGTTATATGAGAACTCTGCATAAGGCAAGCTCTTGTCCCAACTTGTACCATACTACAATGCACAAGCTCATGTCCTCTAATATATGATTAATCCTCTTAGTTTGTCCATCAGTCTGAGGATGATACGCTATACTAAAATTCAACTTTGTCCCCAACGAACTATGTACTTGTTGCAAAAAAAAGAGTTGTAAATTGAGTACCCCGATCAGACACAATTTCTTGGGAACTCTATGTAGACACACTATCTTCTCCATATATAATTAGGCCAACCTTGGTCCATTATAAGTAGTCTTGACCGATATAAAGTGAGCAACTTTAGTTAACCAATCCACTATTACCCATATTGAATCATAACCTCTCTGAGTGCGTGGTAAACCCACAATAAAATCCATACCAACTTCTTCCCACTTCCACTCAGGTATCTTCATTGGTTATAATAATCCTATAGGTCTTTGATGTTCATCTTTGACTCTCTAACATGTATCACATAAAGCAACATATTTAGCCACATCCCTCTTAAGTCCGTACCACCAATACTTCTCTTTTAGAGCCAAATACATCTTGGTACTCCCACGGTGAATAGAGTAAGCGGACTCATGTGCCTCACGAAGAATTGCATCTCGTATAGCCTAATTCTTAGGCACACATTATCTTTTCCCAAACCATAGAGTTCCATTATCATCCATACAAAAACCTAGTGCCCTGCCAATCACTATGTTTTCCGCTATCTCTTTCAACTTCACATCCTATAATTGACCCTTACGTATTTCTTGCTCTAGTGTGGGTTCTATCACCAACTCCACTACATTAGTGACAAAGCCCAAGTTCAGTTGCTCAAATTCAGCACACAACTCACTTGGCATAGCTGCCACTTACACCTCCTTGGCATAACTCTTCCTACTTAGAGCATCGGCAACAACATTCGCCTTTCTAGGATGATAGTGTACCTTCAGATCATAGTCTTTTATCAACTCTAACCATTGACGCTATCTCATATCTAGATCTATCTAAGTGAAAATGTACTTCAGGCTCTTGTGATCAGTATAAATATCACTCTTATGTCCGATAAGATAGTGCCTCCATATTTTTCGAGCATGAACCACTGCTGCTAACTCTAAATCATGAGTAGGATAGTTTAGCTCATGCTTTCTCAACTGTCGGGATGCATAGGCCACTACTCTTCCTTCTTGCATAAGAACGCATCCGAGACCTTGACGAGATGCATCACAATAGATAGAAAAGTTCTTGCTCAAATCTGGCAAAACCAATACCAGGCCTGTAGTCAACATCTTCTTCAGTTCTTCAAAGCTAGCCTAACACTTTTTAGACCACACAAACTTAGCATTCTTCTCCAATAGAGTTGTAATAGGCTTGGCAAGTTTAGAAAAACCTTCTATGAACCTTCTATAGTATCCATCCAATCCCAAGAAACTTCAAATCTCTCCCACATTAGTTGGTGGTTTTCAATTCAACACATCTCTTACCTTGCTTGGATCTACTGCTATCCCACCATTAGAGACAACATGGTCTAGGAAGGAAACTTGCTTCAACTAGAACTCACACTTGCTTTGCTTAGCATACAACTTGTGTTCTCTGAGCTTTTGCAAGACCAATCTTAGATGTTCAGCGTGTTCTTCTTCTGTTTTTTGAGAATACCAATATATCATCAATAAATACAACCACAAACTTATCCAAAAACTCCATGAACACCTTATTCATCAAGTACATAAAGTATGAAGGTGCATTGGTCAAACCAAAGGACATAACGATGTACTCATACAAACCATACCTCGTAGTAAGGCTGTCTTGGGAATGTCAGTTGCACGAATCTTCAATTGATGATAACCAGAACGAAGATCAATCTTAGAGAAAACACAAGCACCTCTCAGCTAATCAAACAAGTCATCAATTCTAGGCAATGGATACTTGTTCTTGATAGTAACCTCATTTAGGGACCAATAATCCACACACATTCTCTAGTGCCATCCATCTTGTCAACAAATATAACCGGTGCTCCCCAAGGTGATGAACTAGGATGAATTAAACCTTTCTCCTATAACTCCTTTATTTGTTTCTTAAGTTCCTCTAGTTCATTAACCCCCATTCTATATGGACGCTTAGCTATAGGTGTAGTTCTAGGTAATAATTAAATAATAAACTCAATGTCACGGTTAGGTGGCATACCTGGCAAGTCGTTGGGAAACACATATGGAAACTCATCCACTACTGGGTCCTCTTGGTTGACGTGATCATCAAGCTAGTTCACTATGGCTATCGGCTATGCTTGTACTACAACATTGACATTGATTCTATCCCCATTCAGTGTGGTCACAACAACTACCTTCTCTTGACACTGAATGACTACCCGATTTTGCTTCATCCAGTCCATACCCAAAATCACATCAATGCCAGATCTTCTCAACACAATGGGGCTCACTTTAAACTCTAGCCCCCTGAAGAATAGACTAGTCGGAAGACAATGATAAGAATCTTGCATACTACCTCTTGGTGAGTTTACTAATATGAGATTTGACATGGCACATAAGGGTATGATATGCGTTCTAACAAATGCTTGTGATATGAATGAATGTGAAGCTCCAGAATAAAAAAGAACAGTGGCAGGAGTTGAGTTGACATCGAACGTACCGAGCATGACTTCTGGTTCCGCAAGCACCATCTATGTAGACACATGATTCACCTTGCCTGTGTTGGGCGCTAGCTTCTGATAACTATTCTACCTCTGTGGGGTTTGCTGGTTTGTCTTCTTAGGCAATTATAAGACAGGTGACCCTCTTTACCACAGCGAAAGCACTTGTTCGGAGTGCTAGGTGCACTAGTTTTCATGGGAGTGTTGTTAGGCACTCCCTGTCGTGGTGTCTGCTGACCACTCTACTGCTGGGGACATTGATTGCCATTCTACTGCTAGAACGATGGACGCTGCTAGTTTGGGTTGCGCTGAGGATACTGACCATGATTCCCTTGATTGGGTGGTCCCTGGTACCTCTGCTGGAAACTTTGCTGAGGGTTGGTGCACGAACGAGTATTGCTTCTAGAGGCCTATCCCTGAAGGCTCCTCTTCTTGGTCTCCATCTCTTTGCGCTTATTGTCAATAACAATAGCATGATTCACCAGCGTCTGAAAATTGGGGTATGTATTGGACATAAGCTAGAGTTGCAGACCATCATACATACCCTTGAGAAAGCAGCGTTGCTTATCAGCATCATTAGCCACCTCATTCGGAGCGTAACGTGATAACTGAGCAAATTTGTCATGATACTTAGCCACAGACATAGATCCTGTTTCAGAGCTATGAATTCCTCTAGCTTGAGCTCTATCAATCCGTCAGGTATGTGGTAATATCCGAAATTCTCTATAAATTCCTACCAGGTGATAGGAGGAGCATTAGTGAGATGTCCATACTCGAATGCCTCCCACCAGTCTTGAGCTTCTCCCTAGAGTTGTCCTGACACGCACAACACATTCTGCTGGTCATCGCACTACGCTATGTTGAGTTGCTTTTCCACTGCACAAAGTCAATCATTTGCTTCTATTGGATCAGTGGCATGAGAAAACACTAGGGGCAGCCCTTCAAGAATTCACCACGCTTGTCACGCGGTGCTCCCCTAATTGGTTGATTCTGTTGATTCTACACCAGAGCTTGCATAAACTATGTCTGCACTGCCAGAAGCTGCTCAATAGTAGGTGGTGGTGGTGGCGGTGGATGTGGGGGAACACCTCCATGACCTCAGCCTTTTCCTATTCCAGACATCTGACATCCAACACAAATATTCAAAATTTAGAGATTTCTAAGTTATATACACTTGTAGAGATACAAAATACATTCAGAAAACTTTATGGACGAGTTCCAGCACCAGCAGCTCGGTAAAACAGCCATATCTCAAGTTCCAGATATCCAAAAGAGGCGTTCTTTACATGGTTAGAACGCTTAAGATATTATCTACAACTTTTATTCAGACCACATTTTCAGATTCTATGGTTAGGTTTATCAAAAATTGGATACAACCGAAACTGTTTCAGATTCCAGACTGCGCAGAAACTTCAAATTAAAACAGTTATATCTCTCAAACCAGATCAGGTATAGGGGTGATTCCAGAGGCATTAGAAAGATACTTAAGTCTAGTTGCTCCCATAAAAATTTCATAACTTTGGGTCAAGTAGATTCAGATTGGCATTGAGATAAGGGCAGACTGCTCTGAAAACCGATCCGAGAGAACATGATGTACCAAACCCAACTATTTATTTATTGACTCAAACTTTAATATTCTTAACTATCGAACTTGCAGACATGCCCACAAAGTTCCAGCACTTATTACAAAAATCCAACTCACACATAAACATAAAAATAAATCAACTAGGCACACCAAAGTTCATACCACACTACTAGACTCGACTTGACCTGTGCTACTAACGTCTTATCACATAGAAAGGACTCCAACACCTATGGGCAATGTAAGGAAAATGGACCCTAGGCCCATTTACTTTGGATTTTGGTATTTGATGACCAACACAACTAAATTGGACTAATGAATTTGTAAGTGATTGTTTTGTAGTACAATAAGGTGCAAGACGTGACATGAATGAAGGCGACGTGATGATCTCACGATCAACACCTTAAGCAAGATCCTAGAAGCACAAGAGAAGACCCAAGATATCAAGCAAAGTCCAAGCACGAGGATAGAAACCAAGCTAGACGCAAGATCGTGAAGAAACGAGCTCACAGAGGTGATCGGACGTAGCACCGGACGCTGTCCTTATAGTGACCGGACGCTCCGATCAGTTGCTCGACAACAGAAGGTGTCTACAGCAGTGACCGAACACTAAGTACTAAAAGTGATCGGACGCACCGATGGTACTATTCATCATCCTGGCAACACACTCAGTACTAACCGGACGCTGGCGGCAAATCGACCGAACTCAGGAACTGCAGCGTCCCATCGAGTACAGAGAGGTTCTAGAGCGGCAAAATTGCGACCGGACATGTCTGATGGCATGTGACTGGATGCCATCAGTGTCCGATCAGTTGATCGCGCTCTAACGGTCAAAGCGACTAGACGCGTCCGGTCAGGACAAAAGTAGCCTCCGGTCAGTAGTAGAAAAGTGAGATTTCATCCCCAACGGCTACTTTCTCAGTGGGGCTTATAAATAGACCCCCAACCAGACAAATGAGATAAGTGGAGTGGAGGAAACGTACCAAGGGTGTTGTTACACTATTTTAGTGATCTCCACTTGCATAGTGCATAGTGATTCATTAGGTGATTAGCGTAGGTGCTTTGCGAAGTGCTTAGGTTGATTAGACCACCACTTATGCACTTGCTCTAGGTTTAGGCCTAGTGTTTAGTGAGGTTTGCATACCTCTTACCACTCGGTGCTTGCGCACACCATTGTTATACATCGAAGGGGCTTGTAGTCTTGTGAGATCACACCAACCGTGTTTGTGGTGTGGTCACCACCGTGTATCGAAGGGAACAAGGCCCACGGCGGTTCAGACGGAAGCTTGATAGTGAAGATGGCGGGGAGAATTAGGGAGAGGCTTGCTAGAAGGCACGTCGGAGACCCACTTGTGCATGTGGAAGGCTCGAGGCTATCCATGGAGTTACCCAACCAGGAGTTTGGCCCTTGCGAGGGATTCCTTGAGAGGGGCTCCAATGAGGACTAGGGGGAAGCTTGCGCACTTCTCGATACCTCGATAAAAATACCAGAGTCATCAACGGGAGTTTGCATATCTCTACCTTACTCTTTAGCTTCTGCATTTACATTGTTTGTATTACTCCTTTTGTGGTAGAGATAGCAACACACTAGCAAAACCATAGTTGCACATTTAGATAGTTTATCTTTTGCATAGGTTTTGCTAAGGGTAGAAAAAGAGGCCATAGTTTAGAGTCATAGTTTTTAAGTTGCCTAATTCACCCCCTCTCTTAGGCGTCATGGTCACCTACAAGTGGTATCAAAGCCGGTTGGCTCAATTTGGACCTTTGGCTTAACCGCTGTTGAGCCGACGCTATTTAGAGTGGTTGGGATGGATACCGCTAGGCTTCCACACTTTGATGGCACTAACTTCCCCTACTATAAAGCTAGAATGGCTTGTCACCTTAAGATGGTTGATTTGGTTGTTTGGAGAGTAACTCATGACAGAATGAAACCCATTAAGAATCCCGATAAACCCACAAAGAGTGAAGAAAAAGAAATTCATTTCAATGCTAGAGCTAAGAATTGCTTGTTTGAATCTTTTAGCATGGATGTGTTTAACAAGGTATTCACTTTAAATACAACCCATGAAATTTGGTTAAAACTCCAAGAGCTCCATGACGTCACAACTAATGTCTGTGAGCAAAAACATTGTCTAGACAAACAAAATTATGATTCCTTTAAAATGAATGATGATGAGCTTGTTCGTGATATGCATTCTCATTTGAATCTAATTATCAATGAGCTCCATTCAATAGGATTAATGAAGCTAGATGATGCAGACATCATGAGGAAGCTCACTAGGTGCAGTTGGTGAATGCTGTTGCAGAAAGAGATGCAGCTAGGACTGAGTTATAGGACGTCCGTGCTGAGAGGGACGAGGTCATTCGCCTTGCTGAGATTAGGGAGGCAGCTAGAATCTAGACTATGTTTTAGGATGCAAGGCAGGCAACAAAGTTTGATCGTAGAGAGCTAGAACTCATTTGCCCAATTGAGGAGCTTCAGCTGGATGTTCATCGTCTCAAAAACACGGTGAACCCAAATTCTTCCTCTAGCTTCAGCGGTGGAAGAAGATCCCAATGTGTTGATTGCTGAGGACAATGGCATGGAGGTGGACGCCGAGGTTGAGCCTGAGGAAGAGGTCAAGTCTTTTGAGGACGACCACGGTGATGATGTGTTTGACATCGACAGCGACCACCCTGAGGAGTAGCTTAGCTATAATATCTAGCTAGATGCACTAGCTCTCTATCTTCGATTCTTTTTGTAATGAACTCGTAATTTAGGTTTCGATCTCATGATGTACTCCTTTGATGTTATCTCGGAACCTTGCATGTCTAATCTATGTTGTTGTTGAACCTTCATAAATGTCCAATTTGTGTGCTGGCAAGTATTTGGCATGTATGGGAATGCATTGTGTGATCGCTAAGTAATATAATTGGTGATGTTGTATTGTGGAAATGAATTACTATGCCACTATTTTATTGTATGAATGTTAAATTCTCTCTAGTAAATTTAGTTTGGCATCATCAATAATTACTTGTGGTTGCAATTCTACAGATGTTGTGCACTTGTAGGGGAGCTGGTGGAGATGATGCGGGTGGTAGTGGTTCGCGTGGCAATGGCAATGAGGACCTCCAACCACTGCCGCATCCCACGCCAGCGGAGATGAGGGCCCAACTCATGGAAACCCAACGTTCTATGGGAGAAGTGCTGCGCGGTCTTGCGCAGAATGCTTGCCATGGATGAGGAAGGGACCAACACCAAGGACCCGAACCTAACTAGTTCAGCAATTTTAAGGACTTTCTTGACACCAAGCCTCCTATCTTTAAGGAAGTAGAGGAGCCATTATTGGCAGATGAATGGCTGAATACAATTGAATAGAAGTTCCATCTCTCAAGGATCACAAAGCACCTAAAGGCAGAATACGCATCACACTAGCTATAGGGGCCTACAGGCATTTGGTGGAGTCATCATTGATCCACTTTGCCTGAGGATGCTCAAATTACTTGTTACCAGTTTAAGGCTGCATTTAAGGGACATTATATTCCCCCAGGTCTTATGAGCACGAAGCATATAGAATTCATGAGGCTGACACAAGGTACCAAGAGCCTAACTGAGTATCTACATGCCTTTAACAATTTGTCAAGGTATGCCATAGAGTTTGTTTATTATGATGCAAAAAAGATTGCTAGTTTCTAGAGAGGGCTTAGTCTGAAGCTAATGAAGACCCTAGCTAACAACAAATGTGCCACTTTCAATGAGTTTGTTAGTGATGCTTTAACTCAAGAGAATCAGAACAACATCTATTGAGCATCTAAGAGTCATAAGAGAGCTTATGAAATAGGTGCATCTCAGTCAAAAGCTCCTATTGCTACGAGACCTCAGTTTTGCCCACCTGCTCCAAAGTATAGACCACCTTAGAAGATGGTACAGACTAGTCAGACCTAGAAAGTGTATCACAAGACCTTTCTGTTGTCCTACCAAAGGGTAGCATAGGACAAGGGAACTCTAGCATTCCACCTAGCAGCATGCCATGCTAGAATTGCAACAAGACTGGCCATTGGGCAAGAAATTGCCCCTATCCCAAGAAGAACAACAACCAAAAGCAGGGTAATCCAAATGCACGTCAGGGACACATGTACTATACCACCCTAGAAGAGATCCCTTTAGGTGAAGTTGTTACTGCAAGTACATTTCTTGTGAACCAACACCCCACAGTTGTTTTGTTTGATTCTAGAGCTTCACATTCATTTATGAGTCAAATATTTGCATCCAAGCATGATCAAAGGGTAGTCACTATAGATAAGGGTGGTTATTGCATAAGTGTAGCCAGAAACAATATCTCTACCAACCAAATAGTCAGACATGTGCGCATCTCAATAAGCAACCGAGAGTATACCTTAGATCTTGTAGTATTGCTAGGGTTGGGGATCGATGTAATCTTGGGTATGAAATGGATGAGTGGCCATGGAGTTCTCATTGATACTTTGACTAGAACCATCCTGTTGAGAGAACCCTAGAGTAACGATGCTTTCCTAGTGCCACTTCCTAGAAGTTTTGATCTCCAAAACTTAGCCTGTGCTATTCAGACCACAACCCTCCTTGATATTCCGGTGGTATGAGTTTCTAGATGTGTTTCCAGATGAATCACCTAGGTTGCCACCCAATAGGGATGTAGAGTTTAAGATTTAGTTATTGCTGGGTACAACACCCATCTATTTGAGGCCATATATAATGCCACCAAATGAGCTTGCTGAGCTTAAGGTTCAATTGCAAGAGCTTTTAGAGAAAGGTCTCATTTGACCTAGCTCATCTTTGTGGGGTTGTCCTGCCTTATTTGTGAAGAAGAAAGACAAATCCTTGCGGATGTGTGTGGACTGCCGACCACTTAATACCGAATGGTCAAGAACAAGTATCCCTTGCCTCGAATTGAGATCTGGTTACCATCAGATTAAAATTAGGCCAGAAGACATACCTAAAACTACTTTCTCCACTAGGTATGACCTGTATGAGTATTTGGTCATGTCCTTTGGGCTAACAAATGCTCCTGCATATTTCATGTATCTAATGAATTCGGTGTTCATGCTCGAGCTCGATAAGTTCATGGTTGTGTTCATCGATGACATTCTGATCTATTCAGAAAATAAGGAGGATCACACAAAGCACCTGAGAGTTGTTCTAACTAGACTAAGAGAACATAAGTTGTATGCTAAGTTTAACAAGTATGAGTTTTGGCTTTGGAAGGTACCTTTTCTATGGCACGTGCTATCAGAAAATGGGATCTCTGTTGACCCCTCTAAAGTGCAAGAAGTGATGGACTAGAAGGCCATGGCTTCAGTTCACAAAGTTTAGAGTTTTCTTGGTTTAGAAGGTTACTACCATTGGTTCATTCTAGGCTTGTCCAAAATCACCAAGCCAATGACAAGATTGTTCTAGAAAGATGAGAAGTTTTTGTGGACTCCAGAGTGTGAAGCTGCTTTTCACACTTTATAGACTTTGTTGACTTCAACTCCTGTTTTGGCACAACCTGATATCGAGAAACCTTTTGATGTGTTTAGTGATGCATCAGGTACTGGTTTGGGATGTGTTATTATGCAGTAAGGCCGAGTCATTGCTTATGCCTCACATTAGCTAAAAAAGAATGAAGTCAATTACCCAACTCATGACTTGGAATTAGTAGTGGTTGTCCACGCATTGAAGATCTAGAGACACTATTTGCTTGGCAATGTGTGTCATAATTACACAGATCATAAGAGTCTTAAGTATATCTTCACTCAACCCAAACTAAATATGAGACAAAGAAGATGGCTTGAATTGATCAAAGATTACAATTTAGAAGTACATTATCATCCTGGCAAAGCAAATGTTGTTGTAGACGCTTTGAGCAGAAAGTCTCATTGCAATTCTCTCTTAGAAGATGGCTTCAATTTGTTACATCCTACTGTGTTGCACAATATTATGATTAGTTGTTCTCTTGAGAGCAAGATCATCGAGCTTTAGAAGACCAATCCTGGTGTGTTCCACATCGAAGGAAAGATGAAAGAGAAAGAGACTAAGAATTTCAGTATAGATGAGAATGATGTTCTATGGTTTAAAGATAGACTAGTAGTGCCAAAGGATAAGGAACTTAGAAACCAGATCTTAGGAGGGGCTCACTCTTCTAAAACTATCCATTCATCCGGGTAGTAGTAAAATGTATTAAGACTTGAAGACCCATTTTTGGTAGACCAAAATGAAGAAGGAGATTGCAGCTTATGTTGATAAATGTGATTATTGTTACCGAGTTAAGGCTATTCATTTGAAACCAGCTGGACTGCTTCAACCACTGTCCACTCTAGGGTGGAAGTGGGAAGAAGTTAGCATGGATTTTATTGTTGGACTTCCACCTACTCATAAGAATTTTGATGCCATATGGGTGATTGTGGATTGCCTAACTAAGTCTGCACATTTCATTCCAGTAAGAACCAACTATCGACCGCATGAGTATGTTGAATTGTATATATCCCACATAGTATGTCTGTATGGCATGCCAAGATCCATTATGTCTAACAGAGGGCCTCAGTTGACTGCTCATTTTTGGGAACATTTGCACCAGATGTTAGGCAACAACTTAGTCAGAAGTTCTGCCTATCACCCTTAGACCTCCAGGCAAACTGAACGTGTAAATCAAATATTAGAAGACATATTGAGAGCTTGTGTCATCTCTTCAAAAGGTTCATAGAAAAATGGTTTCCTTTAGTTGAGTTTTTCTACAACAATAGTTATCAAGAGAGTATTAAGATGGCTCCTTTTGAAGCTTTGTATGGCCGTAAATGTAGAACTCCTTTAAATTGGGTTGAACCCAGAGAAATGACATACTATGGTATTGATTTTGTCAAAGAGGCCAAAGAGCAGGAACATATCATTCAACAACATATAGAAGCCGCTCAATCAAGGCAGAAGAGTTATGCAGAAAAGAGAAGACTCATTGAGTTTGAAGTAGGTGATTACGTATACCTGAAAGTGTCACCAATGAAAAAGGTACAACGGTTTAGGGTAAAAAGAAAGCTGGCACCCAGATATGTAGGTCCATATCCAATAATTGAGAAAAGCAGAAGAGTGGCCTACAAGATTCAGTTACCTCCAGAAATGAGGGCGATCTTCAATGTTTTTCATGTATCCCAATTGAAGTAATGCTTATGTGTTCCAAAAGAAAGAGTGGAGGTTAGAGATATCAAGTTAGAATCAGATCTAGCCTATGAAGAGAAGTTGGTGCAAATAAAAGATAGCAAGGATAGAGTAACCCAAAACTGTGTGATCAAGTTTCACAAAGTGATGTGGAATAATCATTGTGAGGAAGAGGCTACGTGGGAACGGGAAGATTATTTATGTGAGGTTTATCCCGCTTTTTATGAAAAATGGTAGGTCTTTCAAATCTCGGGACAAGATTTCTATAAGGGGGAGGGGCTATAATACCCTAGTGTTAAGCATGCATTGGGCACTTGCATTTCATGAGCACAAGCATCATCCAAGCATTCATGAGCATAAGAAGTTTCATCTCATTCACTTTATCTTTATCACATGTGATGTTGCTTATATACATATATATATGCTTGCCATTGTGTGTGACCAATGCATGAAATGGTTGTGAGGTCACAAAAGCACCTTAGAAACACTTAGGATGGTACATGGAACAAGTTTGGTATTCATAACTTGGACCAAAACAGCCCCAAGTCATAGTTAATCTAGAAACTTCTATTTTCATGTTACTACTTTGACCAAAGTTGAATTATAGCATAGACTATTTGCATGGTATTGCACCCTTAAGCAAAGTTGTAGTACTTGACTAGAGTAGCAACTTTTATTTTTGGGTCAAGAGCTAATTTAGTGCCTAACATGGTCAAATAGGGCTCACAAGAATCAACAAAATGTTGTTTTCATCTTAGAAAAATTTGCCAAGTCATGAACTGATTTTCAATTTTGATGTACCATACTTTGAAACTTTGCACTTTGAAAGCCATGGTGAATTAGAGAAAACTTTTTAAAGCAAAGTTGTAGATCTCATATAGCTCTACAATTCTTAGTAATGGAGTTTTTGCTAAATCACCACGAATTTGGAGTTAGATGATCACAAAGTAGCGTTGTCAGACACTGTCATCGGCTCTGATGGCCGCGTCCACGCGCGCGTTAGTGGTCGACCAGCCACAGGCCGTGGCTGCCGCGTGGTGGCTATACACCGGCGATGGCCTGGCTGGTCATGCCAGAGCATGCACAAAAGCGCAGTGCCCCTGCTGCTCACTCCACTCGCCCACTCTCACTTCCTCTTGCTCTGCCTTACCAAAGCGGAGCTCCACACTCGCTGCATCACCACCGCAGCTCTGCCGTAGCCAGTCACCGCTGATGCCGCTCCACTGGTTGATTTGTCTTGGCCAAAGCTGCTCTGCCATCACCTCCACCTCCTCGAGCCACCAACACCACTTCTTGACCCAAGGTAAAGCGGCGTTCTGCTTCGCCGTAGCCGTCGTCACCACCGTAGCACTGCCGTGCTCTCGGCTCACCATGGCCCGGTTGCTCCACCATATCCCCTACCTTCCTCTTCTCTGGTCTGGCACCACGCTTGGCTCTAGATGCTCAGGCCAGGTCTAGGGTAGACACTACCGCCTGGTTGCGTAGGAACGCATCGCCGCTCTATGCGTGGCCGCCATGGCCGCTATGGCACTCGAGCTCACCGTTGCCGAGCTGGCCCATCACCACCCTCATCTCTCTCATGTCAGACCTAGTGGATGGCATAATGGAGACCTACCTTTTGCTGTCGTCTAGCGAAAATGGTGGGAGAACCACCATGCTCCATGGGCCGCCGCGTGGCCATGCACGTGGTCTGAGCTCACCGCCGCCTCACCGGAACCCTAACCCACCCTAGATAGCTTCGTTAGGATTCAACAAAATCATAGCACACCTCACTGGAGCACATGATGGATAGAGAATGCTAGCGTACCGCTGCGCTACCTCCATCGGCCGCCATTGCTACCGTCGAACCATCTCCGGTGAACCCTAGGTCATGTCTTCACCACCAACCAATGCGGCTCGATGAGGGGAACATGTTGGTGTCACCCTTGTCGTCGGTGATCTCACTGCCAGCGAGATAGGTTTGGCCGAAGCACCACCCCTACCCAGGAATCACTGACATGTGGGTCCTACTGACCAGCGGGTCCCAGCTGTCAGCGGCTACATTAAGAATTTGAATTTATTCTTTTTAAGAAATATAGGCAAACTTTGAAAATTCATAATTAGAGTTGTAGATGTATAAATTGAGTGAACCATATTTTGTTGGATTCATCATGAAGTGTAATATTTGATAAAAATATGAAACCTACTGTTTGGGATGTTTTTCTAGGAGAACTAAATTGAGCTATATAAGTGCTTTTAAATTGTTTTCAATCTTGTAAAATGGATAACTTGAGCTAGGAAAGTGATAAAATTGTGATTCCAATTTTTCTGATCTTGTGTTGCCATGATCTAGCTAGGAAAAATACTAAACCTAGAGTAAGTATATTTAGAAAATGATCTTCCTATTTAATCTTAAATAATTGCTAGTTTCAAGTGAAAATATATGGAGTAAAAATACATTATTAATCATCATGCAAATTTTTACACAGTGATATGGTGCTAGGATGAATGTAAGAAAAATATGAAATCTATTGTTTGACACATTTCACTAGGCTAAACTATTTTTGCTAAAATAAGCCTATGCAACTTGTCATTTTTGTAAAGATGGCTATACATATCCAAATGGCATTAAATTTGTATAGTAGAATTTTGGGGACATATGTTGGCTACTGTAATTTTCTCAGAATTTATTGTGCACTTCTGATATATTTTCCTTATTTCACCTTAGTGTCCAAATAAATTAATAAATGCATTTAAATAATATATTTGGGCTTGACCATCATGTTTTCTAGGGTGTGTATGATGCCTATGAACTGTTGGTACTATTGGTTGTGCCCAAATTTGATTGCTTGTATGCAGTGAAATATTAATTTGTCTATAATTCAATTATAGTGACTGTTCGAACAGTTTCAGTTGTGAAGTAAATTGCATGGGTAAAATGATGTTTGCTGTGAATCTTGTCAATAACAAATTTGTAGATAACTTACTTATATTGCTTGTGTCAAATTCTCATGGCAATAGAATAAATGGTTTGAGAGCTATAGCTGTTAGAAGTTGGTCTCTAGAAATGCTTATTCTCTAGAATTTCTGGATAGATCTAGGAAATTACTTTATTTGACCTTGATAGCCATTGAATCATCTTGAGATGACTATAACAAAGTTGTAGATAGTTTTATAAGCTTTCTAATAAGTCTAAGATCATAGTATTTGGTTGAGTAGAACTCTGGATATAGCCAAAAAAATAGTTATAGTTTACACCAGGAAATGACTAAGTCTATTGTAGTTGCTTGTCTTATGTCATGCTTGTGTAAATGCTTAGGCATGCTTGTGTAGATGCTTAGGCTAATTGATATTAGTTGTTAGCTACAGGTTCTAAGCCTCTTACTGATGATGTACAATTGTACCTTAGGTTACTAGAACTTGGTGAGTGTATGTTTCTTGTATTATAGAAGAGATATGCACCTACTCCGTAAAGATCAAATAGAAGAAAGTTATACATCTACCTTGCCAATGAATGTGAAACTTATCATACACCTTGCGGATAACCATGCTCATGCATATACAATTTATCATATCATCTCATCTCTTATGCATTCATGATACTCATTTGTGCATATGCATGCAATAGGTTCCCCAGAAGGAGTGACTCTACTCGAGTTTGAACCCAAGCATCAGGAGGAGCAATAGGCAGCCTAGGAGCAGGAAGTTTAGGTGGAAGGAGTCAACATGGAAGATCTCCCTGAGTGTCTAGACCACCAACCTTCCTCGTTCTTGAAAGGCAAGCCTTGAAGCATTATAAGGCTCCTATGTTTTTACAAATATCACTTGTGTCCTTTAGGTTTAATGCATTATGTTATAAGAGTTGAGTGGAAACACTTGCTGCATATATTATGCTTTTCTAGATAAATATATCTTGAATCCTTTGTAGGTCTAGGATCGAATATATGCTTAGCCTTGCTTAGTCTAGTAGAAGTCAGGTGATTTCCTATCACCTACAAGATATAGGTGGATATCTGATCACTATTGGCTATAATTTTTATCATGGAAATAACCATGTGTTGATGAATAAAAAGGAGACCGAGCAAAATTGTGATAGAGAAGCATAAGGCATGGAGGTCTTGGTACCTATTTATCCCCGTTTGTGTTAGTTAAGGACCGATTCACTATACATCCTCATATCATGTAGAACGCATGCCTAGCACTTAGTTGGCCAGATAAGTCGTTTTGACTATGAAGCCAAGTAGCTTAATTCAGGTTGTACACACTGGAGGCAGTAAGGATGAGCAGAGAGCCCATGGCGTGAGTCCAAGGGCAGGGCGGGCGTGAACTTCCTGGCAGACTGGTAGAATCTCTAAGGGTGCAGCGTTGATCGGTGTCGCAGAACCTACTAATTTATAAGAGTACAAGTACAATGGCAGCCCGCAAGCGGTCGCACTATCATACTTGAACCCATATAAACCCGGTAGTTCGTCGAGTACCACGATGGGTCTTGATAAACGATTTACCACAACCAAGATCGTACAGGATTCAACATACATGCCACATATTACATAAAGTTCATAGATACATTTCATCATCAGAGTACGAATAAAAGTTATTACAAATCGAGTTTGATAAATAAAGCGGAAGCAATTAAGTTCGAAAATAAAGTTTCCAACATAGTTTGATACAGTGCCAAGTCAGATCACGGTCCACAAAAGCAAGGATAGGAATTAATAAAGAAGCCTACCCAAGGCTTACTCCTCATCCACAGCGGGATAGAAGCAACTCTTGCAATAACGATGATACACAGTGCCATCTGCAACAATGGAAAAATAAACCCTGAGTACGAGAAGGTACTCAGCTAGACTTACCCGTCATGAACCAGAAATAAAATGACTCCAAGGATTATGCAAGGCTATATAAGTGGACGTAACTAGACAACATTTTGCATAAAGGCAATTGACTCATTGTATAATTACGATTCCTTTATTGAGTTAATTATAACTATCCATTTCTAGATTAGCAACTATCCTGTGCCAAACATGTGGTATATCCTTTAGAAGCATACAATAGTAACCATAGCAGGTATTGTAATTCCATATTCATTCGAACCATCATGTTTCATAACACAGTTACTACGATGTTGGGACTAGCCAAGTTTCTCACTATCCAGGAGAGACGGCGATTCGAATCGATTTCAACCAGTTGGGAATTTATTCCTAACACAAACCCAGGTCTACCAGCCACGATAGCCTTAGGTCACCTTTGGTACAACTCAGGTACACATTTTGCGGGTCCGTACCATGCCACACAATCTGGAACACCAGATGCTAGGATGCTCAGGCCAAGCCTGCCCTTGGGCTCAGTCTGATCATTCCCCGGAAGGAGCGCACAACAGAACGAGTCCCGGCCTAAGTTGAATTACTCGGCTTCGCGGTCAGAATGAGTTATTCGGCCAGCTAAGTGAGAGGCATACGTTCAATCTTATCAGAAGCGCCAACAACAGTACGGTCCTTAATCAACACAGACGGGGATAGATCCACACCCAAGACCTCCATGCCTTATTGCTTCTCTATCGACTTCCCGTCCGGTCTTGATTTTCTTTTACCCCATGGTTCTGTTCCATGATAGCAAATATAGCCAACCGTGCTCCGGTATCCACCTATATCTCGTAGGTGATAGTACATCACCCGACTTCTACCGGTCTAAGCATGGCTAAGCATATATTCGATCCTGGACCTATACCGGTTAAAGGGTAATATCTAATTATAACTATCCATTTCTAGATTAGCAACTATCCTGTGCCAAACATGTGGTATATCATTTAGAAGCATACAATAGTAACCATAGCAGGTATTGTAATTCCATATTCTTTCGAACCATCATGTTTCATAACACAGTTACTACAATGTTGGGACTAGCCAAGTTTCTCACTATCTAGGAGAGACGGCGATTCGAATCGATTTCAACTAGCTGGGAATTTATTCCTAACACAAACCCAGGTCTACCAGCCACGATAGCCTTAGGTCACCATTGGTACAACTTAGGTACACATTTCGCGGGTCCGTACCGCGCCGCACAATCTGGAACACCAGATGCCAGGATGCTCAGGCCAAGCCTGCCCTTGGGCTCAGTCTGATCGTTCCTTGGAAGGAGCGCACAACAGAACGGGTCCCGGCCTAAGTTGAATTACTCGGCTTCACGGTTAGAACGAGTTATCTGGCCAGCTAAGTGAGAGGCATACATTCAATCTTGTCAGAAGCGCCAACAACGGTACGGTCCTTAATCGACACAGACGGGGATAGATCCACACCCAAGGCCTCCATGCCTTGTTGCTTCTCTATCGACTTCCCGTCCGGTCTCGATTTTCTTTTACCCCATGGTTCTGTTCCACGATAGCAAATATAGCCAACCGTGCTCCGGTATCCACCTATATCTCGCAGGTGACAGGACATCACCCGACTTCTACCGGTCTAAGCATGGCTAAGCATATATTCGATCCTGGACCTATTCCGGTTAAAGGGTAATATCTGGACAAGGAATTTATATGCATCAAGTGGTTCCATTCAACTCTTATAACCTAATGCATCAATCATAAGTACTTAAGTAAACATTTGTAAATTACTAGGAGACTTAGAATGCTCCAGGGCTTGCCTCGCAGAAAGGAAGTAGGGCGGTGGTCAGGACACTCCGGAAGCTCTTCAGGGTTCTGCTCCACGCCTTCGGGAGCTGCGGCTTGCGGATTCTCCTGCTGGTCCCCTTCCTTTGCTTCTTCGAATTCTAGCAACGTTATCTCTTCCTCCGATCCTAGATGCATGAATATGGCATAAGTATTACGAATGCATATATGTTAACAAGTGCATCATGTTTATTGAGTAGGTGCATATCTCTTCTCGATTATTTAATTATCTACTTCCATAATGCATCGATTATACCACAAAATAGCAGCTACTTGTTTCACTCATAACTGGAGTTCTACTAATCCAAATCCAGTGATCCTAGACTTTCTAGAAAGCTTATCAAATTCTCTACAACTTTGTTATTAACCATTTTTACAGTACACATCATTTTCAACATGCAACTCATCAAACTCCCGAATCTGTCCGGAAACTATTCAATATGCAATACAAAGTAACAATACTTCTACTTCATGTAATCAGTCAAAATTTGACAACATAAAATCTACCAACAGTTTAAGCATACCAAATACATTTAAGATAATATAATGGTGAAGCCCAAACTATTTCTTTATATGCCTTTATTATTTTATTTGGATACATAGGTTAAATGATAAATATATATCAAATGTGCATCAAAAATTCTTAAAAATTTACAGTGCCTTACTAATGCTATCAAAGGACTACTGTAAAAATTTCATGTCATTTTGCCAAGTAGAACATCCTATACAAAAATGACAAGGCAGCAATGCTTGAAATAGCATAATTAGAAAACCCTATTGAAAAGTGTCAAGCAATAGATTTCCTATTTTTCTTAGCATCCATATACTACTAGGATACCCTCCAACAAATTTCATGAGTATTGGATTCCTAAATAGTTTATAAAAATTTACACAAGGATCTCCTAATTATAAAAGACAAATCTATAACTACAAATCTACACATGCACTCATCTTCAAATTTTTACCAGAGTTCATACATGCTAAGACTAGCTTACCACAAAAATTTCATAATTTTTGGAGCAAAGGAACTCTAGATATAAAATAAACAAATTTGAATGCATTCAAAAAGCACATTTCAAATCTCTATTTAAATCTCCAAAAATTTCTACTGTAAATGTCAAGAACATATTTTTCCTAAATACTACACTTCCTAAGGAACACTACACAATTTATTGCACAATTTTTTAAGCTACCAAACTAGAGATATAAAATTCACAAAATATATGAAATCTGCATTCAAAATGAACTAGCTTTAGTACATGGAGTCGCTGACAAGCGGGACCCACTGGTCAGTTGACCCCACCGGTCAGCGAGACAAAACAGAGCACGACGGCGCCGCTTGACGCTGCGCGGCTGGAGCTCGTCGACGGCGAGTCCGCCGGCGGTGACGTCTTCACCAGACGTTCTACTCGACGAGGCGCATCGTTTGCACTACTTGCCTGGCCCTAACATCGACGCTAGTGACGACGGCGGCGGCCATGGCGGAGCGGTGGCGCTGAGCAATGGTGAGGTGCCGGTGGAAGCTACGGCGGCTCCAACTAAGGCGTGGACGAGTATCTCTAGACCACGGCGATCCTATACCACAAGCTATCACGGCCAATGGTGAACGGAGGCCACGTGGCCACAGTGACGGGACTAGTGGCGGAGCTCCGGCGAGGTGCTGCGTGCTGCGGTGGCTTACCAAGTGCTATCAGCGGGCATGGGACGAGGCAGTGGGTTGCTGGGGTGACGGTGGAGCTATTGCGGTGATGGAGAAACGGCGAGGTCGAGCTAGCGCCGGCGATGGCTTCGGTGGCTGCTACGGTGCCGAGGCGGCTCTACTACGGGCGAAGGAGGCTAGGAAAACGAAAAATGGGCGTTGGGCGTTGCGGGCGAACGTGGGCGAGTTAAAGGCGTGCCCTGGCCAGCCTAGCCATGGTGGGCAGGGCGCCGGTGATGCACGGCCACACCCCGCGCCACGCGGCGATCAGCGCCTAAAACGGTCGGCCACTAAAGAATTTGATTCAGTCGGTTCAGACTCGAAATGTGATGCCTAACAGCGTGTTTTGACTATGATTTAACTGCTAACCCGTAGCTCTATTGCGTAAACCATCTAAATGGAACTTGTAGACCGATGTACCATCTTAATTTCTTGTTTAGAACTCATGCCCAAACTCTCAACCAATCTTGAGTTATTTCGTTCCAAAGTCAGGCTGTCAGACTGTCAGTGAACCAGGACTTAGCAAAATTTCTTAAGTGTTGAATTGTTGATTCTTCTGATTTTTGTGGGACCAATTCAGGCATGTTAGAAGCTAAATCAGTCAATGACCCAAAAATAAAAGTTGTCCCTTATGTCAAATACTACAACTTTGCTTTAGTGATCTCCTCCATGCAAGGTCTCTAACACCTAGTTCAAACTTGGTCAAACATGTCACATTTACATGATGATACACATCCAAGCATGGCTTAATGACCTTTTTACCCCTAACCAGGAATATCAAAGTTGTTCATAAAGATACTCTAAACATGTTTAAGCAATTTGCAAGGTCATTCAATCATTTCATGTAGTAGTCACTCATAGGGCTAGTTAGTGTAATCACAAGAAAGCTTAAGTGTTGGTTCATGAAATGTAACCATGAACAAGGTCCTATTTGCTACCCTAGGTGTTGCTACATGTTTGTGTGACTCACATCCACCAAGTACATGTGTCCACTCATGATCATATGCATAGACACATGGAGACATGAAATAACAAGAAAAGTTGTAGATGTTTCAATCCAATGTTTCAAGTGTCAAAGATTATATATGAATGCTTTAAGATCATGCTCATGCTATGCAAGTCAAATTATGCAAGGCTAACACCCGAGGTGTTACAATCGGACCCACGAAGTTGGTTTCTGAGTTGTACCAAAGGTGACCCAATGCGACCCTGATGGGGGAAGTATGGGTTTGTGTTAGGAATAATTCCCTAGCTGGGTAGGAATTGATTCAAATCACCATCTCTCCTAGATAGTGAGAACTTGACTGAGCAATGGCAACATAGAGTAACTTGGTGGTTATGATGGTGCTTAAATTATTGCACCAGATGTGGTTACTAATGCTTGTTAGCTTAATCAAGTGATTGCTCTAGTATAGGTGCTAATCTAGAGATGCTTAATTGAATAGGTATTCGAATTGATGCTAGATGCACTAAATCTCCAAGTTATGTTACTTAAACTTTTATGCAAAATGTTGTCAAGCTAACTCCATCGATAAAGGCTTGCATACTCCTTGGTGTCATATTATTTCTAGTTTATGACGGGTAAGTCTAGTTGAGTACATTCTCGTACTCATGGTTTATTCCCTCTTGTTGCAGATGACATGATGTATCATGGGTATTGTAAGAACTGCCTTCATCCTGCCATGGATGAGGACTAAACAATGAGGCATGGTACTCCTGAGTTATCCCCTCTATTCTGCTTTTGCTGGAAATGATTATGGTACAGGCATGTATTTGAACTAAGTGCAATGTTGATGTCAAACTACTTTGCTTCCGCTATTTGAACTTGGTTTGTAATAACTACGTGAACTCCGATGTATGTGAGATACATGTGAACTGCGATGTAACATGTGACTGGTTGTGTTGAATCATGTACGATCTTGGTTTGTATGTTGGTTTGTTTGAGATCCTTCGTGATTTCATCGAACTACTGGGTTTATATGGGCTCAAGTATGACGGTTTGATCACTTCGGTGATTGCTATTGTACTTGTGCTCTGATAAATTGGACGGTTCTATTACAAAGCATTGATGTGAATTCCTAAAGGAGTTTCCAAGGAGAGAGAAAGTACATTAATTATAGACTATAATGGATCATGATCATAGACCTCAATAACAGTGAACATCTAGTAGAACCTCGTGTGGTTTGCAACCCACATTAAACCCTCAATTTCGATGCTATCCTGTGGTAACTGATCATGGTACCACCATAGGGTACAATTGCAATAACTTTCAACCAACTCATGTTAGCTATCAAAATCAAGGTACATCATGTGTCGTGTAGAAAAAGACAAGGGCTAACACATGCATAGATTGAGAAGTCAAGGATTAGCCAGGTTTTCATATTGAGTTGGCATAGTAAATAAGTGCATCCAGAAGTTTCCCCAAGGATGAGGAACTCATGGAGCGAAGATCATTAAAGAAAAGTTCATTGGTAAAACCTAGTACATGACGAGATTTAATCGAAATGAAACGGCTATAAAGAAGAACAGGTGTCCTCGGATTTAAGAAGAGGAAATATGAACATCATTATATTTTATCCTTATGTGAATGGTATGATACATACTCGTCCTATACATCTTTACATTGTTAGTCAGTACATGAGTTAATTATATAGGGCAATAATTTATACTATATCTTATGTGAGCTTGACGGGATGTTGAAAGGCTCTCAACATTATCAGAGAAGTTTGTCTCTCCTTTAGTTTTGCTGAAGAAGAGTTGAAAACTTTTCGATGTCTTCTACTTGAGTCATTAGGAAACCTCCATGAAACATGGATAGCAAGCATAAGGGAGATTCAAGAGCATTTTTAGTTTGAAGCTTTTCAAAAACTTTTAATTTGTAAGCTCCTTTTGAAGTTTTCAAAAGTAATGTTGTTGCAGATCCATGTATGAGCCCTGATACCAGTTGTGGCAGAACCACCCTAATTATATGGCCCACATGCACCTGTCATTGTCCTTATGACCTTTGATAATTGCACACATGAGAGCCAGATAACTCAAGTATTCTATCAGGTGTCCTCGGGGAACCCTGAATCATCCACATTTACAACTCATATAAGATCAACATGGAGTTGCCACAACATTACAATATTAGGTACAAAAATAACTACCATCATAGTGCGAAAGAATTATAACATTAGTTTACAAATCATGTTCAAGTAACATGTTAACTTATGTTCCAAAGGGTGAGTAGAACTTCAAGAGCAACCTAGGTGAAGCATCTAGGATAGGAGGGATGACCAGATCATGTCAGACCCACTAACACAATCTTGGTTAGCATCACAAGTCAGATCCTATAGTAGGGGTCAACAAACCCTGAGTACTTGAGGGTACTCAACAAGTCTTACCTGACTAAAATAAAAGACTCCAAGGACATGCAGGCTTAAAGTCAAGGTAGAAGCAAGAAGTAACTTTTGCTAAAAAGCTTACTACAAGTTAATCCATACTTTCAATGTTTTAGCTTTGGATTAAGTTATCATCGGTATCTAGTTAGCACCTGGTCTAAATCAATTGCTTCATCAAGCTTCTCTTCTCATTTCAACTCATCTCAAGTTATACTAGCTCAAATCCATCAGTACCATTATTTTATTAATTAACTACGATGAAGGGTAGAGGGCCGAGTCTTCATCTCCAAGATGCAATGGCGATTCGAATCAATTGGCCCAGCTAGGATTTCCTTACCACATAACATATGCAGGTCTGAGACCTACATATATCAACCCTCACTTGGATCCTCCAAAACAAGAATGGGTCCAGTGCTACCCGAGAGCATGGTACTCCACCTCCTAGCGCTGCTCCTAGCGGATTCACCAGATGTGCACATGCTACTCTCACCATCTCTCCACTGCCAGTGCGCAGTTGTCCTTTCTCATAATGGAATAGCCGAGGTATTTGGCTTACCGAAGTATGTGGCTAGTACTAGCAAAGTCTCGACCACACAACAGGCCTACAACAGTACGGTCCTCAATCAACATAGGTGGGATGATGCACAATAGGCTATCCTCGCTGACCTACCCACCAGAGACATAACTCATGTTACGTACTAAAACATTACCCTTATCTCATACAAAGACATAACCATGTCCTACCTCTATCTCAATTTAGATATTTAACATTAACAAGGTAATCTCATGAGCCATCAGCAGAGCTGAGAAGAATATGGTAAATCCATTTCTCACGAACGATGAAACCATCATTCAACTTTTACCAAAGTCTAAGCATTACTAATCAAAAGAGGTATCGACCTATCTGTACTAGCAAGGTATAACTAAGGATACCTGTATATCAAGGTAATTATGCAACAACGGTATTCGACCAGCTCCTAATTACTTAATGCACATTTCATAGGACTTAAAGTGTAACAAAGATTTGTAAATACTAGAGAATGGTGATATGCACCGGGGCTTCCCTATGTTGTAGAGAAGGTTAGATTCCAGATAAAGGTCCAGTAGTCAGACTTGGCATCTACGCTAGTTATGGATCGACCTTCTTCAAAACTTGATCAACATGAGGCTTCACACTCTCATAAGCACTACATGTAATAAATGATGCTTTTCTTAACATGATAGAATGCATGCCTTGATGCATGATGAAAGACACACAAGTACATGAATGAAACTTATCAAACTTAAGAAAGTTGAGTACAACTTTCCTTCACCAAAAGAACTAGGGTTGCTATCATAAAAGCTTTTTAGTTAATTAACTATTAAGTTAATTAGTTGTTTATCATAAAAGGCATAACTTAACATGTACTAGCAAGAAATGATTAACATTCATCCTAACTCATGATCATTATAAGGAACTTGTAAAACTAAACTAATTATTCAACAAAACCATTTTAATTACTATATAAATAAGTTGATTATAAGCATAACAAGAAAGGAATTAAGTTTTGGAGGAACAACTGGGGTTTGGTATCCCAAGGTTCAGAAGCAATGTCCAAAATACACCAAAGCCATTAAAGTATTTATAGAAATCATTTTGGTAATTATTTAATTAATTAACAAGGCATTTTAATACACCTAAACAAAAGTGGGCAATTTATATTTATCAAAATAGTACCATAATTTTTATGAAGGCAGCTATAAATAGGAAAAGCACACACAAAAAGTTTCATGATTAAAGGATTAATATTTTTATTTATAAAAATCATGCAAGGTTCATTTATTAATTAAAATAGGTAATTTTAAAGCATAACAGAATTACTGAAAATGACCGTTTCATATTTTTTCATGGTAGAGCATAACATAAAAAGGCTACACACAAAATTTCACATTTTTATCATGCACCAAAATTTAGTTATGAATTATACAAGAATCAACACATAAAAGCTTATTCTGGAAAAAGAATAAATCGCTTTCTGTGAAAAAACCTTTTTTCACTCTTCTCTCCTTTACCCCCTCTCACTGACAGCAGACCCCATGGTGAAACTGACCCTACCCCACCCTCGACAGTGGCCTCTCGGCCTTTGACTAGTGGGTTCTCACCATCAGTGAGGCTGCCGACGACGAGGTGGGCACCTATGTGACCACGACAGTCAGGCACATCCAGCGTTGGTGAAAAATGAACGTCTAGGGTTTTGTGACGAGCTCGCCATTGGCGATGGCAGCATGGTAGTAGTCCTGCACTATAGAGGCAGTTGCCAAAGTGGTCATCGGTGACAGGAAAAGAAACTACGCACTCAAGCTAATGTCGCGAGTTGCTCAGGGGTACCAAATGATCGAGCTAACTACTGCGGCGAGCTTGGCCATGACCACGGTGGCTCAGCGGGGCAGAGCATGGTAGCATGACAATGTTTCAGGTAGCTACGCCATGGTAGAGTCAAATTAGAGGGCATGGGCATGACCAGGAGCTCACCACAAGTACGATCGGCTACTTAGTTGAGGTGGGGATGCAGCGGATAGAGCTAGTGTCGGTGAGGACGATCGTGGTGGCCTGAACTAAAGAAGATGACCTTGTTCCATCATGACCTAAGTGGTAGTAGTCAAAGCAAGGAGCCAATGAGCAACAACGGGTCATAATGAAGCTAAAACAATAATAGACATGGCGGAGGATGCTCTAGGGAAGCCTAGCCATAGTGGAGGCTACCTCGGTGGCCATGGCAATCTACCATGGTGGTAAAGGGTCGCACGTCAAGAGATGGCTAGAGCAGTTTGGAGAGGTACGCAAGGATGCAGCGGAGTTATGCATGAGAGCAATTGGAAAGAGGTGTGTCGGTCGTAGCAAATTGCTCGGTGAGCTCCTTCAGTGGAACGGTGGAACAGAGGGAGGAAGGGGGAAGAAGATGGCTGGCTTGGTTCATAATGGCGAGGCAAGGGCTGGTGAAGCATCCAGGTGAGTCCAATAGCTGCTTCATGATACCACCACGAGTAGGTGCATGTCAACTTGTGGAGGAATGGCATGAGGGCGTTGGTGATTAGTGGCAAGTAGGTGAAGCAGATAGGCAGGCAGGCAGGTAATGCCGGTGCACTGTACATGACTGAAACCATCCCTTCTCCTCTCTTGACCTCCTAATTTTGCTAAGCAACGTCATGATTCAACATAAGCAAAGTTGCTCATTGATCATAGATCTCCAAGTTTGCTTAAAGGATCAAACCCAAAATCTTTTTAGTTTTGAAGATTTGAAGGATCAAAGATGAGTACAGATAGTTTCAGTTTTAGGTTTTGAAGATTTGTTTTAACTAACATTTTTTTGTAATTTATTTAAGAGCAACCAAAAATCATTCATGACAACTACTTGCTCATTATCTTAGCTCAACTATAGGATCAAGCAATGAAATAAAGGTTGAACAAATGCTACTTATGAAAATTCATTTAATAAATTCACCAAAACTTGAATTCGACGAGGCATAGTCTTGACCATGATGGTCATGGCGGTCAGGATGATCACGCCGGCGTTCTCCAACACTGCATGTCAATTTGGCTTGGCTGGTCAACTGCTCGTGCATGCTCATGATGTGAGTGTCCAGGAGCGGAAGAGCTCCGCCTTCGCGTCCCCTCAGCATGGGAGTGCGTGGCACCATAGCGGGTCTCGGTATTCACAACAAGCAAGGGATTGCGGTGACTCACCGTTGGTGGCGGCGAAGAGAGGATGGCGGTGCAGGGCGAGGTGCTGCCGTGGCGAGGCGATGAGGTGATGGCTAGTGGTGGCTCGATGTGTAGCACGGCAAGGACGTGGCCGCGGTTGTTGTGGCTTCATCAAAGACCATCCAGGAACGGGTGATGTCGCACTATGATGAGGAGGAGACAGCACGGTGGCCGGCCGGAGGGCGTGGTCGTAGTGCTGCAGCTCCACCTTGGTGCACAGGTCGGTGTAGCAAAGACGATGACGTCGAGCGGGCTTTGGGGGTATGGTCGCGTCCCTATGGTGGCTCTGCGGCGATGAAGGCACGACGTCAATGGTGGCGACGCCAGGGGTGCTCCGGCTCGGTGACGGCTCGCGGTGGCGGCGTCGCAGTGCAAGCGCGCGGCTCCAAGACGACCCGAGCTCGGCACAAGGTGGTTCCACGGTGACAGCGATGTCGTGCACCTACCGCCAGGGGGCGGCGTCAGCCTGAACGGCTCCTCAGGTCTTTGCCGCAGCGCGCTAGCGGCTGTGTGGAGGAAGGGTGAGGGCGAGGCGTGGTGGCGGGCATGGCTCTTATAGCTCTCGAGCTAGGGTTCGTGGAGGCCGAGGCATGCTACGGGCGGCGGTGATCTCTGGGGTGTGGCTGGCCGGATGCATGGCGCTCATCTATGAAGCGGGGTAGGTGAGTAGAGCTGGGAAGCTTCTAGAGTGCTCCAGAATGGGCGCCGGGCTCGCCAGCTTGCGATATGGTTCGAGGGCATCTGCGGCTTGCGATGAGGGTCTGTGTCCTGGTGGCGTCGCGGCGGGTCTGTTTAGTCTATGGCTGTGCTCTCGTCACGCGAGGTAGGCTCCAGGGTGGGGTGCAAGGGGCATCCCAGGGCGACGTGGTGGCCTGCTTCCTTGCTCTGGACGCCAGCGGAAAAGAGGAAAAGCACAGGCAGAGCGGTTAAGGAAGACAACAATGCTAGACAGAAAAAGTAGACGGAGGCTTCGGGTTCCTTCTCTAGTGCGGCTGACGTGCAGGCCCAAGGAAACAGCGGCATGCAGCTCTCTACACACGAGGGGCGGTGGCAGCCTGCACTGCATTGTGCGTGCAGCGCATGCGAGAGCAGGGGAAGGTAAGCTGGGCTGTTGCGGGTACCCAGGTTGGGCCACGACAGTGGACTGGGCTGCACACTTACTGTTGGGGCATTAGTATACGTATGTGTACATGATCTTATATACATGTATACATTGCATGGTGGCTTGTGTAGTGCATTCCAGATGGCTTCCTAATTATGTGGTTCCTATACAAGCCACAGGCACACGACTACAGGGGCATGCAACTTCTATATGTGCTCCACATTGTTAGCCAAATAGGCGCAGGAGCATGCACGTTTGTGCAGCCCACTAGCCAAGGATTTAGGAGAGATGATTTACCAAAAATTGACGCTAGGGTTCATGAGGAATGCGCCGGTGTTCGTGGCGTTGATGCAACAGCCGGTACGACCCGGCGATCACCCTGGGGCATGGGTAGGTGAGCGACCTAGGACGGTGCAAGACGGGGAGCGTCGGGGCTTGGTCACGTCGATCCGGGACGCGGTCAAAGGGGAAACGTGGGCGGGGTCCATGTCCAAAGGGTGTCAAATTAGGTCAAGTGATATTTGGTCCGAGGATTAAGAGGTGTTTCCACATTGAGGGGAATTTAGAATAATCCCGAGAGGGATAAAAGGGGAGTTGCTATGGGTTGTGCTCTCCAACAAGACAAGACTCAAACACGAGGCAACAAAAGAGCACCGACACACTTTTACAAACAGTTCTACATGAATGCAACGTTTCGTCAGCGGGTTTGACTCGTGTTTGACCTAGTGTCTACATGCTTCACACAATTTACAAGAAAAATTTTGAAAGCTCATATTTTTGGTTTCCGGAAAATTCCGTGTTGTTACAGTCCACCCACCTTACAAGAATCTCATCCTCGAGATTGGGGAGTTAGTGTCACTAGAGAAGAAAGGTCCTCGTTGTCAAGTCATATGCACCAACGCATTTGTTTCGCAATTGAAGTTTTGAAGAGGGGCTTTTGGAAAAAGTTGTTCACATACGACTTTTTAAATGGAGAAACTTTATTTTATAAAATGGAAAGAGGTCTTTGGAGAGATCAAATCGGTTTTTGTAGAAACTTATCTCCCAAAAGGAGCTTCTGAAGCTTTCATAAACCAACTTTAATTGAAAACCCTTTTTGAAATTGGTTTTGAATTTGGAAACCAAGAATCCTTTTACGTGATGTATTTTTAAGAAACTTTGAAAACGGGTTTTCATAAGAATGTGCCTTTTTGAAAGCGCTTTTGAAGAAAGAGCTTTTCTCAAAATTTTCGAGGTACACACGCAAAAGGGGTTTGGGAATACCTTTTATAGAGCATTTGGAATAGCAGCAAGGCTTTCAAAACATTTGAAAGGAGGCCAAAGGTTTTGGAGTGGGGCAAAACTTTTCAAAATCCCCTTTTCTTTAAAAGCCATTTTACTCCAAAACAAGAGTTCATTTTCGCAAAAGCTTTGGGTTTTAAATCTCTTTGTCAAAACAAGATAGGGTTTTTGAAAAGCTAAGCTCAGGATTAGAGATGTTCAAGTGCCACTTGGAAGCGATCACAGTCTACCACGATACCCGCATACGCCCGGCAGTAGCCATGTGGATGCATCACACATGGGACCCCAGGTTTCATAGCGAAGTCGAGGGTTATGATCGACATACTACCAATTAAGTCACCGGCATCGTCTATATCCCAGCTTAGAAGAAGAGAAGGGTTTATAAACGGTTTTGATAGTCGTGTTTTGGAAACACAATTTTTTTAATCCTTTGTTTCGCAATTCTTTTGGGAAGAAAGGTCACAACCTTTGTGTTTGAAATCAAAACTAAGATTTTTTTTTGAATTAAGTTGTAACCCACTTAGGTTTTTGAAGCTCAAAACAAAACTCTCATAAATGGTTTTCTTTGCTTTCCATATCTCTCTTTAAAATGATCTTAGAAACATTAGGTGTTTTTGGAAGGGGAAGTTTTAGAAGCCAATTCTTTTTAGAAACTTCTTCAAACAGACTTTTTGGAAAAGTGGTCTTGAAACAGCGGGTACACAGAGTTTGAAATCATTTCACAAACACCCATGGTTTTTCCAAAACTTTTCAAAACATGCGGTTTTGAAAATCAGTTTGTTCAATGAGGGAGGGTGAGTTGCAAAACTTTTGGAATTCGGGTCGAAATCCGTGCAAGTTTTGAAATCAAAACCTTTTGAAAACTTTTGCTTTTCAAAAACAAGTTTTCAACACCTTTTGAAATAAAGTTGTTTTCTGATTTGCTTTTCGTAAAGCTTTTGAAAATTAAGGTAGATTTGGAAAAGAGTAAAAATCACTTGCTTTCTAAATCTTTTAGAGGGTTTTGAAATCATTTTCATGGTTGCTTTCGCAATGAGAGAGGTTTTCAACTAAGTGGGGGGGAGCATTTTGAATATGCATGGTTGAAAATCAAAGTCACTTTTGAAATAGACGAGTGAAGATATGACATTTTGGCCTGTTACATCCAACGGTGGTCAAGATCACTTGTCTAATCATATTACGGCCTTGATTTTAGCCTGGAGTCACACGTAGGTAAAATACTTTTATAGTTTACATTCAGGCAGTATAAACACAAGAAGCATATGAAGCAAAAAGATCTAGGCAATCAATCAACATTACAACTCCTATATGCATAGTGTTGACTTAAGGCGACTCCTAAGCCTTTGAGTCTCACACATCTATCGATCTTGCGTGGGCAATAAGGGGAATTATTTCCTAGTGGCCAACTTTTTAGATCGGGATGGTCAGTTAGTTGTAGAATTCAAGGTAAAGACAGGGAATCAAGTGTTAGTAGCTATGACTCCACTATAGATGGCATGTTTGGCATCTAAACTAGTGTTTGGTACTAAAGGTCTCATCCTAGGGACAAGTATGGCTCTGATACTAGCTGAAACATCCTCAGTTTTCCTCGAAGGGAGAATCCACAGAATGAATTATAATATGATAAAACCAAGAATTGATTCCATCATATTATCATATATCAGTTGATAATACCGTCATACATCGTAGGATTACAAGAATACAAGATATTACATCACTAGGGAACATGCCTATTACAGAGTTAATCTAGAGGAAGACTAACGAGTGAAGGCTCCTCCTTCACGGGCATCATCAGAGTTGGCGTAGTGCAGCGTAGATTCCATCTCTGAACCAAACTTGAGCGTAGGCATGAGACCCCCTAATCCTTCTAAAGTCAGCATCTCTGAGAAGTAGAAAATCTACACACTGCCAGATGTGTGCAGGCCATGGTCTCATATAATTTGGAAAAGATAAAACAAGGGATCTGGCGATCCTATAATTTGGCTGTGGTTTGCATCCTTAGCACATGTGAAGAGATAAATAATATAATAATTATCAAGTTTTAATGCATTCCCTAAACCACACACATCCACATCCATCCACCAACCCATCCATCCCAAACCATCTCCACACCACCACACCATATCCCATCTCACACACTCGGGTCGATAGGCCAACTCCCGCTCGGCCTTGTCTCAACGGCCCACAGCCCCAAGGCTCACGACCGGAAAATACCCCAAACCCTGGAGGGAGGAAAGAAGGAGTCCACTCCTATCTAGTTTAAGCGAAACCCAGGAAGGGTCCATAGCCGACATGTCGGCATATGTATCGATCGATCGACCATACACTCTGCAGAGGTTTCACATACCCACAAGATAGCCATCCTTGACGGTGCCCCGTCTAGGCAGATTTCGGCCGCTTGCTAGCCTAGAATGATGCCACCCTACCTCTTAGCCCTGGAACATCCCAAGTCTAGTCTGGGATGGCTGATACTGTGAGTCATAGATAGAGCCGGGGCCCTCTGGATGTCAAGAGCCGGGTCCACAAGGCCTCCTGAAGTCTTGGAAGGGTGTGGGGGAAAACCGCGCACCCCGTACCTCCTTGCACACGTTCACCTAGTAGTAGTGGCATCGCTCTACCAAGTAGTCCGACCGTCCCGCACCATATAGGGCGAGTGGGATGTAAAGGATTCCCGGTGAATCTGAGTACTAGTAAGTCCTTAGGGATTGACCAAGCCAGAATATCTTCATCAGGGTTTCCATTTTACGTGCCACCATAGCACCTCCACCCTAGGCTCCTCCCATCACATGTTCACACCCAAGGCCACCTCCAATTACCATTTACCCGCCACAGGTATTCCATATCCAAGTGCCTAGGTAGCACCACATGGTAAGACTCGCCCTAGGCTCATTGTTATTCCAGCTCGGTCAACACAACCCTCACTCTCCATGCACCCAAGACACATGCAGCACGCTCACACACCACCAAGTCCGTCACCCATAGCCAAACCATTCCCAGGGGTTCACCACCAGCATCACATCCCAGATATAATGTGAAGTGGAGTTAAAAGTAAGTATAGTGGTATAATATGCAAACAAGCAGGCAAGTAAGCATATATAAGTGAGCAAATGCGCAAAGCAGGGTGACATGGTAGAGTGGGTTCCATCAGGGTAATAATGGCTCAGGTAGTAGCAAGCATCAAAGCACTAGCAAGGAATAATTATAAAGCACTAGCAGTTCTAGATATTATGCAATGTCTAATAGGATTCTCTAAAAGAGGGTGCTACCATGACACCTATGATGTAGAGGTACAATTCTCCATCCGTTGGTGTTCAATCAGCAGGATCACCTCCTCCGGAGTTGACTCCATCCCATAGTCCTTGTCGTTGATCACGTTCCCTTGGTCCGATCGTTAGCTACTCCATGAAGCGATATGCAAGGCAAGAGAACACTCAACACTTGAAAAGATAGCAAAGCACTAGAAGATCCAATAACACCAACAAGACACGTTAAGATACATGGCTTAGCCCTCTCGGTGGTTGTCCGATTTCCTCGGGCCAAAGAAACAAGAGTGGTGGTTTGCTATGCACAAGCTTAAGTCATGGCCAAGCCAGAACGGCTATAGGATAATTGGTTTAAGCCACCAAGGCTTATCCATAGCAAGCACCATGGCTCACGGTCTTTCGATTCGGGCGTCATGGAGTTGATGGGAATCAGAGGACGGGCCAAGTAAAGAAAGAACGACGGGTTTTGGCTCTTGTAGCCTCATCCCGCAAGTCACAATTAGACGCGAGATGCAAACAAGAACAAATAACACTATTGTGACTTGGCTCCAATGTACTTCGGCTCACCCGCTATGGTAGAAAGCGGTAGCCCAAGGAGATTGGACAACGATGGGTCCTCTCGATCCATGCGACACAATAACGTCAGGAGCCGAGAAGAGAGTTGCTCAACATGGCAAAAGAAGCGGGGGTTAGCTAGGCACATCCATGTCATGTGCTCAGACACATCTTTGAAAAGATGGTTTTTGACGGTCGATCGGGTCGACACGCACGGGTCCAAGGTACGACATAGACCATAGCTTCGCAAAAAAAAGGGGGATAGTCCAGTCTTTGATCCAATCGCCATGAACAGGGCAGGGTTGAACAGAGCGGGCTAACAGGGCAATAAGAGCAAGAAACCGCAGAGAGCGGAGATCTACTGCTTCCAATGCACACGCCACGACAAAAGATGGGGCATCGGAAGGAGCGACTTACTAAAGAATACAAGTGCACAAACCACTCATAGGGTACCCGACCTAGGTGCACTAGCACTAAGTCATCTCTCAGATTTGCAGTGGTGCGGTTGTCACCGCGAGAATCAAAGAAACATGATGGTCGAATGGGGTACAATGTGGCAGAACCTCCTAAATTATAGGACCCACATGCACCTGTCACTGTCCAACGACCTCTGACGACTATGCATATGTTCCTAGTAACTTAAGAAGACTGTCGGGTGTCCCCGTGGAACCCCGAATCATCCACGATTTCCGAGCAGGATCACGTTACAGAGTCATTGCAGTATTACAACATTTATTCAAATATCTACACCAGAGTAAAAACAGCGGAAGTCTTACAATAACATAATTTATAAAACAGTAGTTTCAAACCTCACAACTAAGTTCGATGTTTATTACAAACCATAGTAGTAGGGGAGTGGCATTATAATATAATACAAAACACACAAGGAGATTGCCCTGCCCAAGGGCCACACATTTACTTCTCATCGTCAGAACGAACGATAGTCATGCAGCACGATCCAAAACAGATCTGCTCATGAGGCTCACCGCAACAAGGGTCAACGTACCCTGAGTACAAAAGTACTCAACAAGACTTAACCGAAATATAATTGAGAAGACTCAGGAATGCAGGCTCAGGGATTCAAGGTATGGTTTTAGCAATAATCAAAGTTATTTTGCGTAAAAGCTCTTTGACAAAATTCTTTGTTTCAACAGTTTAAACTTCATAAAAACATATACAAAGATGACACGATCTGTAATGAGATCATGAAACTTTATATCCAACACCTTCATCAACCATTCTCCAGTTCCAGTTATTAATACTACGATGATGAATAGTGAGTTGAGTCTCCATAACCGAGGAGCAACGACGATTCGAACCGATTATAAACCCAGCTGGGGATTCCAGACCACACGACATATGCAAGTCCCTGACCTACATATACCAACCTACCCTCAGATCCTCCGAAACAAGAACGGGTCCGCGCCACCCGAGAATACAGTACTCCACCAATCCAGCCCATAGCCACGTGGGTACACGCTATTCCCGCCATCTCTCCACTCCCAGTGCGCGAGTAGCCATTCTCGTAATAGAATCGCCAAGTTCAGGCTTACCGGAGTATGTGGTTAGTACTACAAATTCTCACCTCATGCAATTCAACAACGGACGTGCCTTAATCGACACAGGCGGAAAGAACCCGCTCACAAGACCTCCATGTCTTGTGGCTCACACACACCGAGTCCGCCCGGTCTAGATTTATTACTCCACATTCCCATATCACATGCTAACATAATTAACCAATGTTCCATTTAAAACTTGCAGGTGACAGGTAATCACCCGACTTTCATCGTTCTACGCATAGCTAAGCAAAACTAGACATATACGAGTTTAAAACTGGTAATATGGTAAATATGGAATAACAAGGGTGGTAATGCACCAATTAGGCTCTTACTTAACTCCTAATCACTTAATGCAGCAATAGAAAGCAAAAGCGAAATTAATTTATAAAACACAAGGTAGGGTTGTATGCATCCGGGGCTTGCCTTCGTTGACGGAAAAGTCCGGCTCCTGCGACGTTTCACAAGTATTCGATCCGACCTCAATAGACGGATTAACCTCCTCAACCACTTGATTAACTACCACGTGTTCACCTTCGTTCACTACACGTAATAACAATGCCATGTTTACATGATGCGGAATACGAAACATGATGCTCGATGATGGATACAAAAATTAAGACTTTGAATACAACTTTCCTTCGCAGTACAGTTGCAAGTCAAACAAACTAAATCTTTTTCGTAACACATACATCAACTGCCAAGGATCATTATCAACTAATGACCCAAGGTCATCACTCAATCCAAAACTTCAAACAAAACCTAAATCATTAAAGGTTACTATTTGCTTTTATGAATTAATTATTTAATTCAAAATTATGAAATAAATCAACTTATTCTAATTGAGCTAAAAATTTTTGTAATTGTTCATTACATGATAACTAAGTGGCAAAACAATTTTCATAATTTTTGGATAATTAATTAAGCCTAGAAAAATCATGGAAAGTCATTTATTAATTAATTGAGCAATTTTTATCATACCCCAAAAATACTGAAAATCAATATTTCAAATTTTTGTCACATAATATACATCATAGAGAATTCACACAAAAATTTTCATAATTTTTGGAGCTCTAAATAATTCTACACAAAAATAACAAATTACAGCACTATTCATTTAATTCTGAAAAATAGAACATCCACTCAGAACGCTGAGTCACTGACAACCGGGTCCCACTTGTCATCTTCTACCTCGCGCTTTGACCACGGCGACGACGGCGCTGACCGGCGCAAACTCTACACTTTTGCTTTTGGGATCAACCCCAAAATATGCTTAGATTTTGAAATGGATTTTTAGGGTAGGGTTTAAATGCTGAAAAGCGGGGTTTTCTTGAAAAATTCAAAAATCCAAACAAACTTTGAATTTAAGTCAAACAATACAATTCAACACATATCTCATGAATATAAACTTGTTTTAGTGTATGCATCTCAAAGTTTTCACCAAATGCCAAATGCTTTGCAATGCATATGATGACATGTCATGTTTTTAATATTTAAACACCCGAGGTGTTACAATCCTTCCCCCTAAAAGAAATCTCGCCCCGAGATTCAAAGCCATAGAGTAAGTAATGGAAAAAAAAATGTGTCAATCCAAAAACATCCATAACTTTTCCATAAAACAACTGAGGTTCTTTTACAAAACACAATTTGTAGCAATCTAGCTCAACTATCATTACTCTCTATTGACGCTAGAAACTCTGGAAACTTTTCTAACAAGTAATCTTCTGATTCCCAGGTAGCTTCTTCTTCTGAATGTTGATTCCATTGTATTTTATAGAACTTGATTGTCCGTCTTCGAGTAACACGATCTTTCTGATCTAACACTCGGATAGGATATTCGGAATAAGTTAAATCCGGTTCTAGTTCTACTCCTTCAATTTCAACATTCTGTTCAGGCACTCGGAGACACTTCTTCAATTGAGAAACATGGAATACATCATGCACAGCTGTGAGATGTTTAGGTAATTTCAAGCGATATGCCACTTTTCCATATCTCTCCAAAATTTGATATGGTCCAATATATCGAGGTGCCAACTTTCCTTTAACACCAAAACGGTTAACTCCCTTCATTGGTGATACTTTCAGATATACAAAATCTCCTTTGTTGAATACCAATGGTCTCCGTCGTCTATCCGCATAACTCTTTTGGCGAGACTGAGCTATCTTCAGATTATTCTGTATTTGCCTAACCTTGTCTTCTGTTTCTTTCACAAGGTCAACTCCAAAGAATCTTCTCTCTCCGGGCTCAGACCAACTCAACGATGTTCTGCATCTACGACCATAGAGTGCTTCAAATGGAGCCATTCTAATGCTTTCCTGATAACTATTGTTGTATGAGAACTCGGCCAAAGGTAAGCACTCATCCCACTTATTAGAATAGTTAAGGACACAACACCTTAACATATCTTCAAGTACTTGATTGACTCTTTCAGTCTGCCCATCAGTCTGCGGATGATAAGCTGTACTATACAGAAGTTTGGTACCTAACGAAGCATGTAAGTGTTTCCAAAAGCTGGAGACAAACTGTGTACCCCTATCTGACACTATGGTTTTTGGTACCCCATGCAAACTCATGATTCTTGCTAAGTACATCTTGGCATATTGGATCGTAGGATATATTGTCTTGACTGGAAGAAAATGTGCTGACTTAGTGAGTCGATCTACAATAACCCATACTGAGTCAAATCCCTTTGATGTCTTGGGTAGACCAACAATAAAATCCATACTTATGTCCTCCCACTTCCAAGATGGAATAGGCAATGGTTGTAATTCACCAGCAGACCTCAAATGTATAGCTTTCACCTTTTGACAAGTATCACACTTTGCTATATATCTAGCAATCTCTATTTTCATTTTAGTCCACCAGAATCTTTGCTTCAAATCATGGTACATCTTGTTGCTTCCCGGATGGATAGATAACCTAGTAGCATGTGCCTCATCTAGAATTGACTGCCGCAACTCAGGAACTTTTGGTACCACCAGGCGATCCTTGAACCATAACACATCTTCATCATCTATGCTAAAGCATTCCGCTTTTCCATTCTTGACTTTTTCCTTGATATGGGCTATACCCTTGTTTTCCTTCTGAGCAGCAATAACTTGATCTCGAATAGTAGCTTCAACAATTATGTTGGTCAAACTTCCTTGTTGAATTACTTCTATATTCAACTTCTCCATCTCTTGGCATAAATTCAAACCCATTGTTCTCACTGTCAGACCATTGCAATAACTTTTGCGACTAAGGGCATCTGCAACCACATTTGCTTTACCCGGGTGATAATGTACTTCCAAATCATAATCCTTAATCAGTTCTAACCATCTTCTTTGTCGCATGTTCAACTCTGACTGAGTAAAGATATACTTTAAGCTCTTGTGGTCTGTATATATATGGCACGTATTACCAAGCAGGTAATGCCGCCAAATCTTCAGAGCATGAACCACAGCTGCTAACTCCAAATCATGAGTCGGATAGTGTTCTTCATGTTGCTTAAGTTGCCTGGATGCATAGGCAATGACCCGGCCTTCTTGCATCAACACACATCCAATACCAATACCTGAAGCATCACAATAAACATCAAACGGCTTCTCGATATCAGGTTGAGCTAACACTGGTGCAGTGGTTAACAGTCTCTTCAAAGTCTGGAAAGCCTCCTCACAATCTGATGACCAGACAAACTTGACTTGGTTCTTCAACAATTCAGTTATAGGTTTTGATACTTTAGAGAATTCTGGAATAAACCGACGGTAATACCCCGCCAATCCCAGAAAACTCCGAACTTGATGAACTGTGGTTGGCGGTTTCCAATCAAGCACATCTCTCACTTTGCCGGGATCAACTGCAACTCCTTCAGCTGACAAAACATGTCCAAGAAATTGCACTTCCTTAAGCCAAAAATCACACTTGCTGAACTTGGCATATAGTTGATGTTCTCTCAAGCGGGTCAGAACAATTCTGAGGTGTTCCACATGTTCTTTCTTATTCTTGGAATACACTAGAATGTCATCAATAAACACCACTACAAACTTGTCTAGCTCAGGCATGAATACTGAGTTCATCAGGTACATAAAATGAGCTGGAGCATTTGTCAAACCAAAAGACATCACCAAGTATTCATATAATCCATATCTTGTGGTAAATGCCGTTTTGGGAATATCTTCAGGCTTTATCTTAATTTGGTGATACCCAGATCTCAAATCTATCTTGGAGAAAACTTTGGCTCCGGCCAATTGATCAAAAAGCAAATCTATCCGAGGTAATGGATACTTATTCTTGATGGTCACTTCATTCAACGGACGATAGTCAACACATAACCTCAGGGTCTCATCTTTCTTTTTCACAAAAATTGCCGGACATCCCCAAGGTGAGGAACTAGGTTGGATAAACCCCTTCTCAATTAATTCTTGTAACTGAGCCTTCAACTCGGCTAATTCCTTAGGTGGCATCCTATAAGCTCTCCGAGAAATTGGAGCTGTTCTAGGTTGTAACTCTATATTGAATTGTACATCCCTATCAGGTGGTAGACCGGGTAAATCCTCAGGAAACACATCCGGAAATTCACACACTACTGGAATATCTCTAATCTCTTTGACAGCAGTCGCACAAATCTTGCCCACTGATCTTCTTAGAGTTGGAAGTTGGATGAGAAGTTGAGAATTACTATCAGGCAAACTTACTTTTAAAGTCCTATTCAAAGCATCTATAACAGCCTTATGCTGATACATCCAATTCATTCCCAAGATTACATCTATATCCTGATCCTTAAGGATAATCATGGTAGTGGGAAAAATATACCCACCCAGGTTTATGGGTACCTGGTATACCATTTCCTTAGTACACAGACGTCCCCCGGGCGACTGTATAAAGAAACTTTCCTTTGTTGCCCCAATTGAAATTTCATACTTCATGACAAATGTTCTATTGATGAATGAATGCGATGCGCCAGAATCAAAAAGTATAACTGCAGGGTGATTGGCGACAGGAAACATACCCATCATCACTGGCTCTCCTTCAGGAATTTCTCCAGCTTGAATATAGAACACCCGTCCTATCTTCCTCTCATCTTTGCCCTTCTGAGCATTTTGATTAGGGTTCTTGTTTGGTGCCTGACCCTGTTGTTGATTGGCAGGGGTCTTCTGATAATTTTGATTAGCCTGCCTAGGATATGGACATTCCCTGGAGAAATGACCAGTCCTTCCACAATTGTAACATGGATAGTTGTGACCCTGGGATGTTAGAGCATTGCCACCAGGAGCATTAGTTGACTGTGAGTTCGGATAGGTTATAGCAGGACGGACATTTGACTGTTGCCCGGCTTGGAACTGTGGCGAACGATAAGGAGGACGATAATGGTTTACTGGATGATAAATCACTCTCTGCCTCTTTTGGTTTCCACCAAAAGGTCCAGATGGTACATTCTTTTTCTTCTTGAGCTCCTTATGCTGCCGATACTTTGCCTCTGAAGCAATTGCAATATTTACTGCCTCATGATAAGTGATATTGGTACAGGCTGTCATCATTGTCTGCAGTTTGGTATTCAGACCTCTCGTGAACCATTTCTTTTTCTTGGCATCCGTATTGACATGTTCAGATGCATACTGCGATAGATGATTGAATCTTCCCACATACTGCATAACCGTTTGATCCCCTTGCCTCAAAGCAAGGAATTCATCCAGCTTCATAGCCATCACTCCTTCCGGGATATAATGGGCTCTGAAAGCAGTGCGAAATTCTGTCCAAGTTAACGGAACGCCTGCGGGTTGCATGGCCATCAGATTTGCATACCAAGCACCAGCTGCACCCCTAAGTTGCTGGGCAGCAAACACCGATTTCTGAAACTCTGTGCAGTGAATAAGATCAAATTTCTGCTCCATGGTCCTAAGCCAGTCATCAGCCTCCAGTGGTTCATCTGCCTTGGTGAACACCGAGGGTTTTGTATCCGTGAAATCCACATAGGTAGCCTCATGCCTATTATGATTGCGGCCACGGTTTCCATGCATCTGATTCTGATTACTTTGAGCCATCTCATGAAGCAAACGAGAATTTTCCACAGTCACATTGACTAATACAGTGATAGCATCAGCCAGATTGGTCGGCATCGGTGGTGGGTTGGGGATATCATCATCATCTTGTGAAGTACCAGGAATATGCGATCCCCGCGTACGACGCATCTGCTCATAACAAACCAAACTTTATTCACAAGCCTTTATTGAATTGCACAAAAGCTTACTCCAGACACATTACATAGGGTTTACTACTATAAACACCAGACCCTATAAGTACCAAAACAAGATACATAGCTTAACCATAATTAACTATTATACAACTCTACTCTTTTCCGTGATTACTTCAAACTTCAGGCTCGGTATCCATTCCGGAAATATTGCCGCCTTCATTATCACTTTCATCGATCATTACTAATTCTTCAGGATCTTCTTCTTCTTCCTCTTCTGATTTGTCATCATCGGCAAGGATGACACCGGGGTCCATGGCATCAGCTTGGGGTTCATGATTCGGGTTTAGTAGATTGCTAAGCCTATGAACTTCCTCATGTAGATAGGTATTATGTTCTTCTAAATCTTCTACATAGAATTCTAGTTCATGAGTTCTAGCTCTAGCTACATTTTCCCTGTGCCAAGCTTCATTTCTTCCTTCCACCGTACGAACTAGCATACTTTCACAGTTCCTATGCGCGGTGGTGAGATGCCTCAATTGATCCTGTAATTCTCCTACCTGTATAGCATCCAAAGCCCTATCTCTAGTAGCTTGTGCTAACTCTGCAGAAATCCTTTGTATCTCTGCTTGGGGATCAGGCCTAGAACTGCTACTGCTAGCACCATCATTTCTAGGGGCAAGTTGGTGACGAGGAACTCCTTTGGGCCCAGTGGACTTACGGGGCGTCATCTTGGCACGAGCCATACTATAGGAAACCAATTTAATCCAAGTAAGACCATCTAACCAAAGTCTAAACAGCAGCTATGAAGGATTACATTACTCAAACCAGTCTCACTACTCAACTCCAGACTAAGAGGTGAAGGAAGTAACGAGTGAATTAATAATGATGCATGAATCGTTCTTACGAACAAAAACATCAAAGTTTATAATGCACATAAAGAACATTTATTTTTATATAGGGCATAGTAAGATTACTACTCCACCACACAAAACCTTTTTAATCAAATATGGAATGGTAAGAAAGAAATAAGATAAGTCAGAAGCAATTTGGACCAAATCATCAAGTTAGATTTAGTCATCCCAAATCATTTTGAAGTTTTTATAAAACAATACAACAAAACCTTGTAACGATCGCTCTGATACCATTCTGTGGCAGAACCTCCTAAATTATAGGACCCACATGCACCTGTCACTGTCCAACGACCTCTGACGACTATGCATATGTTCCTAGTAACTTAAGAAGACTGTCGGGTGTCCCCGCGGAACCCCGAATCATCCACGATTTCCGAGCAGGATCACGTTACAGAGTCATTGCAGTATTACAACATTTATTCAAATATCTACACCAGAGTAAAAACAGCGGAAGTCTTACAATAACATAATTTATAAAACAGTAGTTTCAAACCTCACAACTAAGTTCGATGTTTATTACAAACCATAGTAGTAGGGGAGTGGCATTATAATATAATACAAAACACACAAGGAGATTGCCCTGCCCAAGGGCCACACATTTACTTCTCATCGTCAGAACGAACGATAGTCATGCAGCACGATCCAAAACAGATCTGCTCATGAGGCTCACCGCAACAAGGGTCAACGTACCCTGAGTACAAAAGTACTCAACAAGACTTAACCGAAATATAATTGAGAAGACTCAGGAATGCAGGCTCAGGGATTCAAGGTATGGTTTTAGCAATAATCAAAGTTATTTTGCGTAAAAGCTCTTTGACAAAATTCTTTGTTTCAACAGTTTAAACTTCATAAAAACATATACAAAGATGACACGATCTGTAATGAGATCATGAAACTTTATATCCAACACCTTCATCAACCATTCTCCAGTTCCAGTTATTAATACTACGATGATGAATAGTGAGTTGAGTCTCCATAACCGAGGAGCAACGACGATTCGAACCGATTATAAACCCAGCTGGGGATTCCAGACCACACGACATATGCAAGTCCCTGACCTACATATACCAACCTACCCTCAGATCCTCCGAAACAAGAACGGGTCCGCGCCACCCGAGAATACAGTACTCCACCAATCCAGCCCATAGCCACGTGGGTACACGCTATTCCCGCCATCTCTCCACTCCCAGTGCGCGAGTAGCCATTCTCGTAATAGAATCGCCAAGTTCAGGCTTACCGGAGTATGTGGTTAGTACTACAAATTCTCACCTCATGCAATTCAACAACGGACGTGCCTTAATCGACACAGGCGGAAAGAACCCGCTCACAAGACCTCCATGTCTTGTGGCTCACACACACCGAGTCCGCCCGGTCTAGATTTATTACTCCACATTCCCATATCACATGCTAACATAATTAACCAATGTTCCATTTAAAACTTGCAGGTGACAGGTAATCACCCGACTTTCATCGTTCTACGCATAGCTAAGCAAAACTAGACATATACGAGTTTAAAACTGGTAATATGGTAAATATGGAATAACAAGGGTGGTAATGCACCAATTAGGCTCTTACTTAACTCCTAATCACTTAATGCAGCAATAGAAAGCAAAAGCGAAATTAATTTATAAAACACAAGGTAGGGTTGTATGCATCCGGGGCTTGCCTTCGTTGACGGAAAAGTCCGGCTCCTGCGACGTTTCACAAGTATTCGATCCGACCTCAACAGACGGATTAACCTCCTCAACCACTTGATTAACTACCACGTGTTCACCTTCGTTCACTACACGTAATAACAATGCCATGTTTACATGATGCGGAATACGAAACATGATGCTCGATGATGGATACAAAAATTAAGACTTTGAATACAACTTTCCTTCGCGGTACAGTTGCAAGTCAAACAAACTAAATCTTTTTCGTAACACATACATCAACTGCCAAGGATCATTATCAACTAATGACCCAAGGTCATCACTCAATCCAAAACTTCAAACAAAACCTAAATCATTAAAGGTTACTATTTGCTTTTATGAATTAATTATTTAATTCAAAATTATGAAATAAATCAACTTATTCTAATTGAGCTAAAAATTTTTGTAATTGTTCATTACATGATAACTAAGTGGCAAAACAATTTTCATAATTTTTGGATAATTAATTAAGCCTAGAAAAATCATGGAAAGTCATTTATTAATTAATTGAGCAATTTTTATCATACCCCAAAAATACTGAAAATCAATATTTCAAATTTTTGTCACATAATATACATCATAGAGAATTCACACAAAAATTTTCATAATTTTTGGAGCTCTAAATAATTCTACACAAAAATAACAAATTACAGCACTATTCATTTAATTCTGAAAAATAGAACATCCACTCAGAACGCTGAGTCACTGACAACCGGGTCCCACTTGTCATCTTCTACCTCGCGCTTTGACCACGGCGACGACGGCGCTGACCGGCGCAAACTCTACACTTTTGCTTTTGGGATCAACCCCAAAATATGCTTAGATTTTGAAATGGATTTTTAGGGTAGGGTTTAAATGCTGAAAAGCGGGGTTTTCTTGAAAAATTCAAAAATCCAAACAAACTTTGAATTTAAGTCAAACAATACAATTCAACACATATCTCATGAATATAAACTTGTTTTAGTGTATGCATCTCAAAGTTTTCACCAAATGCCAAATGCTTTGCAATGCATATGATGACATGTCATGTTTTTAATATTTAAACACCCGAGGTGTTACATACAAGCATACAAGGGCTTGTGCACGAAGAAGCAAACAAAAGCGAAAGAGAGGCGTAGCTCCATGGTCATGGCGAGGCGAACTTGTGGCCACAAGCTACACCAACGAGTTGGCACCCATTGTTCCATGATTGTTATCTCTAGGTCATCTCCCATAGGACTTGGTCATGGAGGGATCAAAGCATGCGGGTGATATCTGCATTGATGTTAGTATTGACATCGAATCCATCACGACCATGTTCTAGGGCTGAAGATAGGAGCTAACACTTGTGGTACTATGAAGTCAACTGAAAAGCGAGGGGTCGAGTTACACTCGGCATCATGGCCATGGCGAGATGAATCCCGCGATCGTAATGTTAGAACGAGGTATGAACCCTCAGCCGGCTCAAAAGCACGGCACACTAGCGATAACACCAACAACCAGGGCACAACGATAAGATCCAAAGACACAACCAAACAACTCGACAAGACAGTGGAGTAGCACATTTCCATAGCTCAAGAGAGGTAGATGGTTCCTACAAGACGACGGAGGAACAAGAGTGTAAGGGCATGTATAATAAAGAGTGAAAATCAAGAGGGCTAATGCACTTGTGTAGAGCTCGATGGGTGGTGTCGAGGATGACAAGGTTGGCGGTAGGGCGTGACCGGGGCTTAGGTAGGTGCTAGAGCTTGACTTCGGCTGGGCGTGCAACTGTGGCCTGGTGACAAGCTATTCAAGGTCAGAGAGGGAGACGTCGTGGTCGAAACGTGGCTGTGCAGCATCTCCGTGTAGGTCCGTGAACCATGTGTAGTGTGCGGTGGCAAGGCTGCGGTGGCATGGCGACTAGGAAAGATGGGGCCTCGGGTCTACGCGGGCGCATGTCCAATTGTCCAAAAGAAGTCTTGGTCATATGTGCGATAGCGGGGTCAGAGAAGGCTCATGCGGGCATGGAGGATGTAGCTATGTGGTGCACGGCGCTGTCATAGCGGCCTATGCTTTCGAGTTTTCATGGCTTGAAAACAATAGCATGAAGGCCAGGTAAGCTATGCAATAAGGCATCGGCTTATGGTCAGCATGCCTTATAGGTTCAAATGCCCGAGAGTGCTTGGCTTGTGCTCAAGCGGAACTGTGTGCTTACATGTGTGTGCAAGTGTCCAGGTGGTGCCATGCCAAAGATACGTGCAAGACGTGTTATGGCTTGTGTAGGTGCTTAGTGAGAGGCCAAAGGGGCTCGGCATGTCCACCTGGAGCCATGCTCGTGCGCTGAGATGGCGGGCAGTCAAGAAGGGCATCTCCACAATCCACGTGGCAGGTTGCGCGGTGGCGCATGCAAGAGCTCGTGACCAGCGGCGGCGGTGACAGCAAACGACGAGGCATCAGCAAGGGCGATTCTCGACAGCGTGTCCTCGCGACATGAGGTGGCTAGAGAGGGTAGGGGCATCTCCGCCATGGGGGCGACATGGGAGCACATGACTCCAGCGAGGCGGGGATGGGCATTGGCTCTCAGGCTTGGCTCAGACATCCAGCCAGCGCACGGTACGTCTCACGTCGAGGCAAGGCTGGTCCAGGGGCTCGCATTGCTTCTACTGTCTCAGGGTGGCCGAAACACAATGGCGATGGTCGACGGGGCATGGTCTTGACCATGACGGTCATGGTGGTCAGGATGATCACACCGGTGTTCTCCAATGCCGCATGTCGATTTGGCTTGACTGGTCAACTGCACGTGCGTGCTCATGATGTGAGTGTCCAGGAGCGGAAGAGCTCCACCTTTGCATCCCCTCGACATGGGAGCGCGCGGCGCCATGGCGGGTCTCGGTATTCATGGCGAGCAAGGGATTGCGGTGACTCATCGTTGGTGGCGGCGAAGAGAGGATGGCGGTGCAGGGTGAGGTGACGTCGATGGTGGCGACGCTGGGGGTGCTCTAGCTCAGCGACGGCTCGTGGTGGTGGCATCGCAGTGCAAGCGCGTGGCTCCAAGACGACCCGAGCTCGGTGCAAGGCGGTTCCACGTCGACGGCGATGTCTTGCACCTGCCGCCAGGGCGCGGCGTCGGCCTAAACGGCTCCTCGGGTCTTTGCCATGGCGCGCTGGCGGCTGTGTGGAGGAAGGGTGAGGGAGAGGCATGGCGGCGGGCATGGCTCTTATAGCTCTTAAGCTAGGGTTCACGGAGGCCGGGGCATGCTATGGGCGGCGGTGGTCTCCGGGGTGTGGCTGGCCGGACGCATGGCGCCCATCCACAAAGCGGGGTAGGTGAGCAGAGCTGGGAAGCTTCTAGAGTGCTCCAGAATAGGCGCTGGGCTCGCTAGCTTGCGGTACGGTTCGAGGGCATTTGCGGCTTGCGATGCGGGTCCGTGTCCTGGTGGCGTCGCGGTGGGTCTGTTCAGTCCAGGTGGGGTCTGCGGCTGTGCTCTCATCACGCGAGGCAGGCTCCAGGGCAGGGTGCAAGGGGCATCCGAGGGTGACACGGTGGCCTACTTCCTTGCTCTGGACGCCAGCGGAAAAGAGGAAAAGCACAGGCAGAGCGGTTAAGGAAGACGACAACGCTGGACAGAAAAAGTAGATGGAGGTTTTGGGTTCCTTCTCTAGTGCAGCTGATGTGCGGGCCCAGGGAAACAGTGGCATGCAGCTCTCTACACGCGAGGGGCGGCGGCAGCTTGCGCTGCGTTTGGCGTGCAGCGCATGCGAGAGCAGGGGAAGGTGAGCTAGGCTGCTACGGGTACCTAGGTTGGGCCACGACGGTGGACTGGGCTGCACACTTGCTGTTGGGGCATTAGTATACGTATGTGTACATGATCTTATATACATGTATACATTGCACGGTGGCTTGTGTAGTGCATTCGAGATGGCTTCCTAATTACGTGGTTCCTATACAAGCCACAGGCGCACGACTACACGATCATGTAGCTTCTATATGTGCTCCACGTTGTTAGCCAAATAGGCGTAGGAGCATGCACGCTTGTGCAGCCCACTAGCCAAGGATTTAGGAGAGATGATTTACCAAAAATTGATGCTAGGGTTCATGAGGAGTGCGCCGGTGTTCATGGCGTTGATGCAACAGCCGGTACGACCCAGCGATCACCCTAGGGCATGGGCAGGTGAGCGAGCTAGGACGGTGCAAGACGGGGAGCGTCGGGGCTTGGTCACGTCGATCTGGGACGCGGTCAAAGGGGAAACGTGGGTGGGGTCCATGTCCAAAGGGTGTCAAATTAGGTCAAGTGATATTTGGTCCAAGGATTAAGAGGTGTTTCCACATTGAGGGGAATTTAGAATAATCCCGAGAGGGATAAAAGGGGAGTTGCTACGGGTTGTGCTCTCCAACAAGACGAGACTCAAACACGAGGCAACAAAAGAGCACCGACACACTTTTACAAATAGTTCTACATGAATGCAACGTTTCATCAGCGGGTTTGACTCGTGTTTGACCTAGTGTCTACATGCTTCACACAATTTACAAGAAAAATTTTGAAAGCTCGTATTTTTGGTTTCCGGAAAATTTCGGGTTGTTACAGGAATGGCGCGAGGGCATTGGTGATCAATGACAAGTAGGTGAAGCACATAGGTAGGCAGGCAGGTAATGCCGGTGCACTATACATGACTAAAACCATCCCCTTCTCCTCTCTTGATCTCCTAATTCTGCTAAGCAACGTCATGATTCTATAACACCTCGGGTGTTAGCCTTGCATAAATTGACTTGCATAACATGAGCATGAGCATCAAGCATTCATAAACCATCCTTTACAATTGAAACATTTGATCGAAACATATGAAACATTGCTTGTTATCTCGTGTTTCTTGGAATATATGCATATGATCATGTGTAAATGAATGCAAGTGGGTAATGTTAGTCACTAAAACACCTTAGCTATACTTAGGTTAGCAAATGGAACATGGTTCATGAATGTCGTTTCCCATGATCAAGCCTTAAGTCATGTTTCATGTGATTACACTAAATAGCTCTATGAGTGGCTAATACATGAAATGATTGTATGACCTTGCAATTAGAATAAACATGTTTAGAGTATCATTATGAACAACTTTGATATTCATGGTTAGGGGTAATTAGGTCATTAAGCCATGCTTTGAAGTGTATCATCATTTAAATGTGACATGTTTGACCAAGTTTTAACTAGGTGTTAGAGACCTTGCATGGAGGAGATCACTAAAGCAAAGTTGTAGTATTTGCTATAAGGAACAACTTTTATTTTTGGGTCATTGACTGATTTAGCTTCTAATATGCTTGAATTGGTCTCACAAGAATCAACAAAATCAACATTTCAACACTTATACAAATTTTTCTAAGTCGTCTTCACTGACCGACAGACAGGCTGACTTTGGGGGTGATTTTACTTAGTCTTGGTTGCGAATTAGCACGAGTTCACTGAACGAGAATTGTAGCTGGCACATTAGACTTCAACTTTGATGTACGAAATTTTCGTTGAAAGTCCATGGTCACAAAGTTTTCATCACGGCAAAACTCGCTGTCAGGCTCGAACACGCGTTCACTGACGAACTGAATCGATCGGCACAGTGGCCGACCGTCGACAGGACAGAGCCGCCGCGTGGACATTGCGATGGCCACGCGTCACCATTGCCCTGACCGCGCAGGCCACGGCGCACCTGAGCCGGCCATTACCACCCTAGCTACCGCCCGCTCCTGTCCGTGCCCTTAGTTTCGCATTCCTGGCTCCTCCTTCGCCGTCCACTCGCCCGCAGCAGCTGCAGCCTCGGCGCCGAGAGCCCACCATCGCCGTGCCAGTCACCGGCTTGCCTAGCCGCTTCTCCATCACCGCAATAGCACCACCGCCATCCCAGTGACTCCCTGCGCTAGCCCGTGCCTACTGATTGAGCTCAGTAAGCTCCAGCCCCACGCACAGCCTCGCCGGAGCTCCGCCGCCACCTCCGTCGCCGTAGTCAGACCTAATCCAACCACCGCTAGCAGTGTTAGTGAGTGCATTAGCTTCGTCGTAGTGTGTCGATGCTCGGCGTAGCGTTTGATTGAGTCACCGTGGCTTCCACCGGCGTCTCACCATCGACCTGCACCTCCGCCCTCCATGGCTGCCGCCGTCGTTGCTAGCACCGACGAGAGGTCCCACCAAGTAGTGCAATAGGTGCGCTAGGTCGAGTAGATCACTGTGTGATGATGTCACCGCCGGCAAGTTCGCCGTCGGCGAGCTATGGCCGCGCCAGTAGACTAGCACCGCCTGCTCTATTCTTGTCTTGATGACATGTGGGGTCCTCTGTCAGCGGGTCCCACCGGTCAGCGACAGTAGGAGATAGGATAGGTCATTTGATTCCAGATTTTGCATTGTTTTGTGATTTTTATATCTCCAGTTTGGTAGCTTCAAAAATTGTGCAATAAATTTGGTAGTGTTCCTTAGGAAGTGTAGTATTTAAGAAAAATATGATCTTGACACTTACAGGAGAAATTTTGGCAGATTTAAATAGAGATTTGAAATGTGTTTTTGAATGCATTCAAACTTGTTTATTTTATATCTAGAGTTCCTGTGCTCCAAAAATTATGAAATTTTTGTGGTAAGCTAGTCTTAACATATATGAGCTCTGGTAAAAATGTGAGGATCAGTGCATGTGTAGATTTGTAGTTATAGATTTTTCTTTTATAAATAGTGAATCCTTGTATGAATTTTTATAAATTATTTATGAATCCATTATTCATGAAATTTGTTGGGGGATATCCTAGTACCAGAAAGATGCTAAGAAAAATAGGAAATCTGTTGCTTGACACTTTTCACTAGGGTTTTCTATTTATGTTATTTTAAGCCTTTATGCTTTGTCTTTTTTGTATAGAGTGTTTTATTGAATAAAATGGCATGAAACTTTTACAGTAGTCCTTTGATAGCATTAGTAAGGCACTGTAAATTTTTAAGAATTTATGATGCACATTTGATATATATATATATTATCTAACCTATGTATCTAAATAAAATAATAAAGGCATATAAAGAAATAGTTTGGGCTTCACCATTAGGTTTTCTTGAGTGTATTTGGTATGCTTAAACTGTTGGTAGACTTTGTGTTGTCAAACTTTGAATGATTACATGAAGTAGAAGTATTGTTACTTTGTAATGCAAATTGGAGGGATTCCGGACAGATTCTGGAGTTTGATAAGTTGCATGTTAAAAATGATGTTTACTGTAAAAATGGTTAATAACAAAGTTGTAGGTAATTTTATAAGCTTTCCAGAAAGTCTAGGATCACTGCATTTGGATAATTAGAACTCCAGTTATGAGTAAAATAAGTAGCTGTTGTATGTGAAGTAGTAGATGCATTGTCGAAGTAATTAATTACATAATCAAGAAGAGATATGCACCTACTCAGTAGAACATGATGCACTTGTTAACATATATGCATTCACGATATCTTATGCCATATTCATGCATCTAGGATCGGAGGAAGAAATAACGTTGCTGGAATTCGATGAGATAGAGGAAGGAGACCAGCAGGAGAATCCTCAAGTCGCAGCTCCCGAAGGCATGGAGTAGAATCCTGAAGAGCTTCCAGAGTGTCCTAACCACCACCCCACTTCCTTTTTGCGAGGCAAGCCTCAGAGCATTCTATGTCTCCCAGTATTTTACAAATGATTACTTGGGTATTTATGATTGATGCATTAGGTTATAAGAGTTGAATGGAACCACTTGATGCATATACATTCCTTGTCCAGATATTACACCTTTAACCGGTATAGGTCTAGGATTGAATATATGCTTAGCCATGCTTAGACTGGTAGAAGTCGGGTGATGTCCTGTCACCTGTGAGATATAGGTGGATACCGGAGCACGGTTGGCTATATTTGCTATCGTGGAACAGAACCATGGGGTAAAAGAAAATCGAGACCGGGCGGGATGTCGATAGAGAAGCAACAAGACATGGAGGTCTTGGGTGTGGATCTATCCCCGTCTGTGTCGATTAAGGACCATACCATTGATGGCGCTTCTAACAAGATTGAACGCATGCCTCTCACTTAGCTGGCCGGATAACTCGTTCCGACCGCAAAGCCGAGTAATTAAACTTAGGCCGGGACCTGTTCTGTTGTGTGCTCCTTCCGGGGGACGATCAGACTGAGCCCAAGGGCAGGCTAGGCCAGAATGTCCTGGCATCTGGTGTCCCAGATTGTGCGGCGCGGTATGGACCCGCGAAATGTGGACCTGAGTTGTACCAAAGGTGACCTAAGGCTGCCTTCGTACGGTATGCCTGGGTTTGTGTTAGGAATAAATTCCCAGCTGGCTGAAATTGATTCAAATCGCCGTCTCTCTCGGATAGTGAGAAACTTGGCTAGTCCCAACATCGTAGTAACTATGTTATGGAACATGATGGTTTGAATGAATATAGAATTACAATACCTGCTATGGTTACTATTGTATGCTTTTAAATTAATATACCACATGTTTGGCAAAGGATAGTTGCTAATCTAGAGATGGATAGTTATAATTAATTGATAAAGGAATCCTAAATGTACAACTAAGTCAATTGCCTTTATGCAAAATGTTGTCAAGCTATCTCCACTTATATAGCCTTGCAAAATCCTTGGAGTCATTTTATTTCTGGTTTATGACGGGTAAGTCTAGCTGAGTACCTTCTCGTACTCAGGGTTTTATTTCCCATTGTTGCAGATGGCACTATGTATCATGGTTATTGCAAGAGTTGCTTCTATCCTGCCGTGGATGAGGAGTAAGCCTTGGGCAGGCTTCTTTATTAATCCCTATCCTCGCTTTTGTGGACCGTGATCCTACTTGACACTGTATCAAACTATGTTGGAAACTTTATTTTCGAACTTAATTGCTTCCGCTTTATCTATCAAACTCGGTTTGTAATAACTTTTATTCGTACTCTGATGATGAAATGTATCTGTGAACTTTATGTAATATGTGGCATGTATGTTGAATCATGTACGATCTTGGTTGTTGTAAATCATTTATTGAGACCCATCGTGGTACTTGACGGACTACCGGGTTTATATGGGTTCAAGTATGACAGTGCGACCGCTTGCGGGCTGCCATTGTACTTGTACTCTTATAAATTGGTCGGTTCTACGACAGCTGGTATCAGAGCAAGATTCAACGTTAATTGTCATATGTGTATTTAAAACAAAAGTTTTTGTTTTCCAAAAACCCTTCACTAGCAACTAATAGTTATATTAATAGGTATTTGAAATCTAAAGTGTGCCAATGATCACTTTCCTTATGCCCGAATTAAGGACTATTAGGTGGCTATTTAAGTACTAACATGGGGGTTTTTACTTCGTCGTCCATACGGCGTGCTATTGTATGGATGCCATTCACTTGAGTGGTAATGTAAGGATCAATTGCCTCTACGCCAAGGTAAGATGATAAGTGACATGACCGCAAGATGTGAGCGTGTGGTCGGGGAGAGATAGTTTTGGTACGGCTATGTATGCATGCTTACATGTGTATATGGTACGTATTTAATTGTGGGTTTAAATTATTGTCGGGTAGATTGATACGGAAGTATATGTATGGGTATACATATATGGAAGTATTTACAATTACATTCTGCATATTTCATTATGGGTTTAGGGCTGAAATGAAATCTTATGCAGGTACACTAACAACGAAATGTATAGCTTGACTAGTTACGTTATACATGAGAGAACGTATGTATGCCACCATGTCTACCGTTAGAAACAAATTTTTCCTAAGTTTGTGAGGACGTACGGAACGAGCATGCATCATGATAATACCATTCACATAATTAAATTGGTCCTCCCTTTATAAAATTCTTACTCGGATATGTAACTCTTCTCCATTATGGCCTAGTCTCTCACCAAGTGGTACATGTTAATGGTGCAGATGGCACGCACAAAGCAGACTGCTCGCAAGTCCACCAGAGGCAGAGCTCCTTGCCGTCAGCTTGCTCCACATACCCATCAACGCCACACATTTCTTGGAGAGTTTGGGATGCCTACACTCTTGTGGAGAGTGCTCAGCTATGTAGGCTATCCTGATGGAATGGAGCCCCGCTACTTCTGGGCGAATGAGCAGTTGGGGAAGGGTCTCTTGGTTACTGTGGAGGCCGTTGTTCATCCCCAAGGTGATGGTTCTAAGTGGATAGGTTGGTGTTATGAGTCAACTGGCAGGACTGCTGAGGAAGCAGCTGATAGGGCAGCCTTTGGGATACTAAGGGATATCATGGATCGTTTTCCTCAGGAGCTGGCAGTCGCTTTGGTTGGAGTCTTTCTGAGGGGTAACCCCTCCACTGACTCATGGCAGCAGGCAAGAGGAAGATCTTTGGAGATTGGTGCAGCAGAAGGGCAGAATAGTGATAACCCTGCCATGAGCGCCATGTTCGCAGTGATGAAGGTGTTAGATGGAGTAGAAGGTAGCCTAAGACATGTGTCTAGTGCTCTTGGTCATGCCCGCAAGGACCAACGTCAGCTTCAGAGGGAGCACGACGCCGAGATTGAGAGGCTCAATGCAGAGATGGCTCAGTTAACTCACCAGAGGAATGTAGCCTAGTCCACAGAAGATGTTCTAAGAGCTCAACAATTTGAGCTAGAGCAGCAGCTGGCCAATGCGAAAGAGTACAACAACAACCTACATGAGGAGGTTCATCAGCTGAATAACCAGCTCCACCCTTACGTTCCGCCTGGAGCCATAGAGATGGATCTAGAGGAGGATGAGGAAGAGGAAGAAGTGGAGCCTGAGGGAGGAGAGGATCCTATCTCTGACCTTGATAGTGATCATGATGAGGATTAGATCACTTAGTACTTAGTGGAAGGGCTAATGTATCACCTTTATTCATGTAATGGACCTATAGTTAGAATTTGGTATTGGTAATCCAACTATCATGTAATATTGTTAATCACACGACTATCGCACGTTTGGTTAAACATCAATGCAATTCCAGTCCTTTGTTGGTGATCGCGATTTAAATTTGCATGCGTTATGAGCGCAATAAGTGGTCAAATTGGGGATGTCATGTTGCGAGAATGAATTGTTATGCCTCTATTTTCATTGTGAATTTGAGAATTTTCTCTAGTAATTTTAGTTTGGCATGATTATGATTCATCTGCAATCTCTTGACATCAACCAATAATTGCTTATTGTTGCAACTTCGCAGATGACGCACACCCATGCTAGAGCTGGTGGTAGCCAGGATGGCAATAATGATGACTTGCCACCCCCACCACCGCCGTCCGCTCAGAAGTTCTTTACCCAGTTCTTGGGGAGCCAAAGGACAATGGAAGAAGCTTTGTGCCTCATCGCGCAAAACACCGCTCGTGGCCACCCACATCAACCAGGGGCTGAGCCAAATCAGCATAGTACATTCAAGGAATTTCTGGATACGAAGCCTCCAATCTTCAAGGTGGCTGAGGAACCACTGCAGGCTGACGAGTGGCTCAACACCATTGAGCAGAAATTTTGTCTGCTAAGGGTCACAGAGCATCTAAAAGCTGAGTATGCTTCTCATCAGCTGCAAGGACCAGCAGGGATCTGGTGGACACATTTCCTGTCGTCTTTGCCTGCTAATGCGCGAGTGACCTGGGAATAGTTCAAGCTAGCTTTTAGGGGACATCATATTCCCCCAGGCCTAATGCGCATGAAAGCAGCTGAATTTATGAGGCTCACTCAAGGAATGAAGACCCTCATAGAATATATGCATGCATTCAACAACCTGTCCAGATATGCTCTAGGTTTTGTGGATACTGAAGAGAAAAAGATAGAGAGCTTCAAACGGGGTCTGGGTACCAAACTGATGAAGACCATGGCCAATTCTAGGTGTGCCATGTACAATGAGTTTATTAGTGATGCCTTGACCCAAGAAAACCACAATAACATGCATGCCATTGCTAAGGGTCACAAGAGGGCATATGAGGCAGGTGCCTCTGGATCTTCACAGTCAAAAAGCCTATCATAGCTAGGCCACAGTTCCATCCACCTGCACCCAAGTTTAGGCCTCCACCACCTAAAACTCAGAATAATAGGCCATAGAAACCATTTCGTAAGGCATTCACTATTGCCTTACCAAAAGGGACTAGCAGTCAGGGAAGCTCCACAGGACCTAGGAATAATCAGCCATGTTTCAACTGCAACCAAATGGGTCATTGGGCCAAGGAATGCCCCCACCCCAAGAAGAATGGCAACCCAAATCAGAACAATCAGAGGCAGGCGAACGCAAGGGCACGTCCGGGATACGTGCATTATACCACTGTTGAGGAAGTGCCCGCTGGAGAAGTTGTCACGACTGGTATGTTTCTCGTCAATAAACATCTCGCTATTGTTTTATTTGATTCGGGAGCTTCTCATTCCTTTATGAGTCAAGCATTTGCATCTAGATATGATTAAGAAATAATTGAAGTAAGCAAAGGGGGTTATAATATAAGTTCAGCAGGGGGTACTATTTCTACCAAAAAGATAGTTAAAAATGTGCTCATCTCTATACAAGGGAGGGAGTACACCACGGATTTGATAATATTGCCCGGGTTATCGATAAGTGTAATCTTAGGCATGAATTGGATGAAGGATCATGGTGTTCTTATTGACACTAGCACCCGTACTATTATGTTGAGGGAACCCACGGGAGGGAATGCTTTTCTAGTACCACTCTCCCGCAATTTTGAACTCCAACATTTAGCTTGTGCTATCCAAACCACCACACTTTGTGATATTCCCGTGGTTTGTGAGTTTCTAGATGTATTTCCAGAGGAATTACCAGGTCTACCACCAAATAGGGATGTGGAATTTAAGATTGAGTTAGTGCCAGGTACGGCACCCATATCAAGAAGGCCCTAAGAATGCCACCCAATGAGTTAGCGGAACTTAAGGTTCAATTGCAAGATCTATTGGACAAGGGTCTTATCCAACCTAGCTCATCTCCGTGGGGATGTCTAGCCTTGTTCATGAAAAAGAAGGACAAATCACTGAGAATGTGTGTAGATTACAGACAACTCAATGCTGTGACCATCAAGAACAAATATCCATTGCCTCGCATCGACATCTTGTTCGATCAGCTAGCGAAGGCAAAGGTATTCTCCAAAATTGACTTGAGATCAGGCTACCATCAGATAAAGATCAGACCGGAGGATATACCTAAAACTGCTTTCTCTACTAGGTACGGCTTATACGAGTATTTGGTTATGTCTTTCAGACTAATAAATGCTGTAGCGTACTTCATGTACCTGATGAACTCGGTATTCATGCCTGAGCTCAACAAGTTCGTGGTCGTGTTTATCGATGATATATTGATTTATTTAGAAAATGAGTTAGATCATGAAGAACATCTGAGAATTGTTTTATCCAGATTGAGGGAGCATAAGCTATATGCGAAATTTAGCAAATGTGAATTTTGGTTGAGCAAAGTACCTTTCTTAGGTCACATCTTATCAAGAGATGGAATCTCTATAGACCCATCAAAAGTATAAGAGGTCATGGAGTGGAAAGCCCCAACTTCGGTTCATGAAGTTCGGAGTTTTCTAGGGTTAGCAGGATATTATCGCTGATTCATTCCAAATTTCTCAAAGATAGCTAAGCCTATGACCAGACTACATCAAAAACATGAGAAGTACAAATGGACACCAGAATGTGAAGTAGCTTTTCACACCCTCAGAACTTTGTTGACTACAGCACCTGTGCTAGCACAACCAGACATTGAAAAGCCTTTTGATGCATTTTGTGATGCATCAGGAATAGGTTTGGGATGTGTGCTTATGCAAGAAGGAAGAGTTATTGCATATGCTTCTCGGCAATTGAGAAAGCATGAAGTCAACTACCCTACGCATGATTTAGAACTTGCAGTAGTTGTTCATGCATTAAAGATATAGAGACATTATTTGTTGGGCAATGTATGTCATATATATACTAACCACAAAAGTCTCAAGTATATCTTTACCCAACCAGAGCTGAACATGAGACAACGAAGATGGTTAGAGCTAATTAAGGACTACAATTTAGAAGTGCATTACCATCCGGGTAAAGCTAATGTAGTAGCAGATGCACTCAATCGAAAGTCTCATTACAACACTACAGAAGCATTATTGGAAGATGGATTCAACTTATTACACCCTGCTATACTACACAATATCATGATCAGTTGTTCACTTGAGAGCAAAATCATAGAGCTACAGTAGACCAATGTAGGAATAAGTCACATCAAGAGAAAAATGCAAGAGCAAGAAACCAAGCATTTTAGATTGGATAAAAGAGGTGTTTTATGGTTTGAGGACCAACTTGTAGTACCAAAAGACTGCGAGCTAAGGAATCAAATTTTAGATGAAGCTCACTCGTCCAAATTGTCTATCCATCTGGGTAGTAGCAAGATGTATTAAGATTTGAAACCCCATTTTTGGTGGACTAAGATGAAGAAAGAGATCACAGCCTATGTTGCTAGGTGTGATAACTGCAGTAGAGTAAAAGCTGTTCATATGAAATCCGCCGGATTACTTCAGCCATTGCCTATTCTAGGTTGGAAATGGGAGGAAATCAGCATGGACTTTATCACAGGCCTTCCAGTGACGCCACAAGGTCATGATTCAATATGGGTTATTGTTGATCACCTCACCAAGTCAGCACACTTTATACCCGTGAACACATGGTATATAGTTGGGAAATACGCAGAGATATATGTTTCCCAGATCGTGAGACTGCATGGAGTACCCAGGACTATAATCTCAGGTCAAGGACCATAGTTCATAGCTCGTTTCTGGGAGCACTTACACCAGGCTTTGGGAACCAAGCTAATCAGAAGTTCGGCATACCATCCACAAACTTCAGGACAGACGGAGCGAGTGAACCAAATCCTAGAAGATTTGCTTAGAGCTTGTGTTATATCTTCAAAGGGTTCATGGGAGAAATGGTTACCTTTAGCTGAATTCTCCTATAACAACAGTTATCAAGTGAGTATCAAAATGGCTGCATTTGAAGCATTGTATGGCAGAAAATGTAGAACTCCATTGAATTGGATTGAGCCTGGTGAAAGGAGATACTTTGGTATTGACTTTGTCAATGAAGCCAAAGAGCAAGTACGTATCATCCAACAACATATGAAGGCAGCTCAATCAAGACAAAAGAGTTATGCCGATAGAAGAAGAAGACCACTGACTTTTGAAGTGGGTGACTATGTATACTTGAAAGTATCACCCATGAAAGGAGTGAAGAGATTTGGGATGAAAAAGAAGCTTTCACCTAGATATGTGGGGCCATACAAGATTTTGGAATGGAAAGGAAATGTTGCGTATAAGTTACAACTTCCACCAGAGATGAGTGCAATATTTGATGTCTTCCATGTTTCTCAGTTGAAGAAATGTCTTCGAGTACCTGAAGAAGCTATTGCACCCACCAATGTGCAGCTTCAATCGGATCTGACCTACGAAGAAAAGCCAATTCGAGTATTAGAGGAGATGGAGAGAGTAACATGGAGTAAGATTATTAAGTTCTATAAGGTGGTGTGGAACAATCATAGTGAACAAGATGCTACGTGGGAAAGAGAAGATTATTTACGAGAAGTTTATCCCGCCTTTTTCCAAGAATGGTAGGTCTTGCAAATCTCGGGACGAGATTTTTATAAGGGGGAGGGGCTGTAACACCTCAGGTGTTAGCCTTGCATAAATTGACTTGCATAACATGAGCATGAGCATCAAGCATTCATAAACCATCCTTTACAATTGAAACATTTGATCGAAACATATGAAACATTGCTTGTTATCTCGTGTTTCTTGGAATATATGCATATGATCATGTGTAAATGAATGCAAGTGGGTAATGTTAGTCACTAAAACACCTTAGCTATACTTAGGTTAGCAAATGGAACATGGTTCATGAATGTCGTTTCCCATGATCAAGCCTTAAGTCATGTTTCATGTGATTACACTAAATAGCTCTATGAGTGGCTAATACATGAAATGATTGTATGACCTTGCAATTAGAATAAACATGTTTAGAGTATCATTATGAACAACTTTGATATTCATGGTTAGGGGTAATTAGGTCATTAAGCCATGCTTTGAAGTGTATCATCATTTAAATGTGACATGTTTGACCAAGTTTTAACTAGGTGTTAGAGACCTTGCATGGAGGAGATCACTAAAGCAAAGTTGTAGTATTTGCTATAAGGAACAACTTTTATTTTTGGGTCATTGACTGATTTAGCTTCTAATATGCTTGAATTGGTCTCACAAGAATCAGCAAAATCAACATTTCAACACTTATACAAATTTTTCTAAGTCGTCTTCACTGACCGACAGACAGGCTGACTTTGGGGTGATTTTACTTAGTCTTGGTTGCGAATTAGCACGAGTTCACTGAACGAGAATTGTAGCTGGCACATTAGACTTCAACTTTGATGTACGAAATTTTCATTGAAAGTCCATGGTCACAAAGTTTTCATCACGACAAAACTCGCTGTCAGGCTCGAACATGCGTTCACTGACGAACTGAATCGATCGGCACAGTGGCCGACCGTCGACAGGACAGAGCCGCTGCGTGGACGTTGCGATGGCCACGCGTCACCGTTGTCCTGACCACGCAGGCCACGGCGCACCTGAGCCGGCCATTACCACCCTAGCTACCGCCCGCTCCTGTCCGTGCCCTCAGTTTCGCATTCCTGGCTCCTCCTTCGCCGTCCACTCGCCCGCAGCAGCTGTAGCCTCGGCACCGAGAGCCCGCCATCGCCGTGCCAGTCACCGGCTTGCCTAGCCGCTTCTCCATCACCGCAATAGCACCACCGCCATCCCAGTGACTCCCTGTGCTAGCCCGTGCCTACTGATTGAGCTCAGTAAGCTCCAGCCCCACGCACAGCCTCGCCGGAGCTCCGCCGCCACCTCCGTCGCCGTAGTCAGACCTAATCCGACCACCGCTAGCAGTGTTAGTGAGTGCATTAGCTTCGTCGTAGTGTGTCGATGCTCGGCGTAGCGTTTGATTGAGTCACCGTGGCTTCCACCGGCGTCTCACCATCGTCCTGCACCTCCGCCCCTCCATGGCCGCCGCCGTCGTTGCTAGCACCGACGAGAGGTCCCACCAAGTAGTGCAATAGGTGCGCTAGGTCGAGTAGATCACTGTGTGATGATGTCACCGCCGGCAAGTTCGCCGTCGGCGAGCTATGGCCGCGCCAGTAGACTAGCACCGCCTGCTCTGTTCTTGTCTTGATGACATGTGGGGTCCTCTGTCAGCGGGTCCCACCGGTCAGCGATAGTAGGAGATAGGATAGGTCATTTGATTCCAGATTTTGCATTGTTTTGTGATTTTTATATCTCTAGTTTGGTAGCTTCAAAAATTGTGCAATAAATTTGGTAGTGTTCCTTAGGAAGTGTAGTATTTAAGAAAAATATGATCTTGACACTTATAGTAGAAATTTTGGCAGATTTAAATAGAGATTTGAAATGTGTTTTTGAATGCATTCAAACTTGTTTATTTTATATCTAGAGTTCCTGTGCTCCAAAAATTATGAAATTTTTGTGGTAAGCTAGTCTTAACATATATGAGCTCTGGTAAAAATGTGAGGATCAGTGCATGTGTAGATTTGTAGTTATAGATTTTTCTTTTATAAATAGTGAATCCTTGTATGAATTTTTATAAATTATTTATGAATCCATTATTCATGAAATTTGTTGGGGGATATCCTAGTACCAGAAAGATGCTAAGAAAAATAGGAAATCTGTTGCTTGACACTTTTCACTAGGGTTTTCTATTTATGTTATTTTAAGCCTTTATGCTTTGTCTTTTTTGTATAGAGTGTTTTATTGAATAAAATGGCATGAAACTTTTACAGTAGTCCTTTGATAGCATTAGTAAGGCACTGTAAATTTTTAAGAATTTATGATGCACATTTGATATATATATATATTATCTAACCTATGTATCTAAATAAAATAATAAAGGCATATAAAGAAATAGTTTGGGCTTCACCATTAGGTTTTCTTGAGTGTATTTGGTATGCTTAAACTGTTGGTAGACTTTGTGTTGTCAAACTTTGAATGATTACATGAAGTAGAAGTATTGTTACTTTGTAATGCAAATTGGAGGGATTCCGGACAGATTCTGGAGTTTGATAAGTTGCATGTTAAAAATGATGTTTACTGTAAAAATGGTTAATAACAAAGTTGTAGGTAATTTTATAAGCTTTCCAGAAAGTCTAGGGTCACTGCATTTGGATAATTAGAACTCCAGTTATGAGTAAAATAAGTAGCTGTTGTATGTGAAGTAGTAGATGCATTGTCGAAGTAATTAATTACATAATCAAGAAGAGATATGCACCTACTCAGTAGAACATGATGCACTTGTTAACATATATGCATTCACGATATCTTATGCCATATTCATGCATCTAGGATCGGAGGAAGAAATAACGTTGCTGGAATTCGATGAGATAGAGGAAGGAGACCAGCAGGAGAATCCTCAAGTCGCAGCTCCCGAAGGCATGGAGTAGAATCCTGAAGAGCTTCCAGAGTGTCCTAACCACCACCCCACTTCCTTTCTGCGAGGCAAGCCTCAGAGCATTCTATGTCTCCCAGTATTTTACAAATGATTACTTGGGTATTTATGATTGATGCATTAGGTTATAAGAGTTGAATGGAACCACTTGATGCATATACATTCCTTGTCCAGATATTACACCTTTAACCGGTATAGGTCTAGGATTGAATATATGCTTAGCCATGCTTAGACCGGTAGAAGTCGGGTGATGTCCTGTCACCTGCGAGATATAGGTGGATACCGGAGCACGGTTGGCTATATTTGCTATCGTGGAACAGAACCATGGGGTAAAAGAAAATCGAGACCGGGCGGGATGTCGATAGAGAAGCAACAAGACATGGAGGTCTTGGGTGTGGATCTATCCCCGTCTGTGTCGATTAAGGACCATACCATTGATGGCGCTTCTGACAAGATTGAACGCATGCCTCTCACTTAGCTGGCCGGATAACTCGTTCCGACCGCAAAGCCGAGTAATTAAACTTAGGCCGGGACCCGTTCTGTTGTGCGCTCCTTCCGAGGGACGATCAGACTGAGCCCAAGGGCAGGCTAGGCCTAAACGTCCTGGCATCTGGTGTCCCAGATTATGTGGCATAGTATGGACCCGCGAAATGTGGACCTAAGTTGTACCAAAGGTGACCTAAGGCTGCCTTCGCGTGGTATGCCTGGGTTTGTGTTAGGAATAAATTCCCAGTTGGTTGAAATCGATTCGAATTGCCGTCTCTCCCGGATAGTGAGAAACTTGGCTAGTCCCAACATCGTAGTAACTGTGTTATGGAACATGATGGTTTGAATGAATATGGAATTACAATACCTGCTATGGTTACTATTGTATGCTTTTAAATTAATATACCACATGTTTGGCAAAGGATAGTTGCTAATCTAGAGATGGATAGTTATAATTAATTGATAAAGGAATCCTAAATGTACAACTAAGTCAATTGCCTTTATGCAAAATGTTGTCAAGCTATCTCCACTTATATAGCCTTGCAAAATCCTTGGAGTCATTTTATTTCTGGTTTATGATGGGTAAGTCTAGCTGAGTACCTTCTCGTACTCAGGGTTTTATTTCCCATTATTGCAGATGGCACTGTGTATCATGGTTATTGCAAGAGTTGCTTCTATCCCATCGTGGATGAGGAGTAAGCCTTGGGCAGGCTTCTTTATTAATCCCTATCCTCGCTTTTGTGGACCGTGATCCTACTTGACACTATATCAAACTATGTTGAAAACTTTATTTTCGAACTTAATTACTTCCGCTTTATCTATCAAACTCGGTTTGTAATAACTTTTATTCGTACACTGATGATGAAATGTATCTGTGAACTTTATGTAATATGTGGCATGTATGTTGAATCATGTACAATCTTGGTTGTTGTAAATCATTTATCGAGACCCGTCGTGGTACTCGATGGACTACCGGGTTTATATGGGTTCAAGTATGATAGTGCGATCGCTTGCGGGCTGCCATTGTACTTGTACTCTTATAAATTGATCGGTTCTGCGATAGATTCACCTTAAGCAAAGTTGCTCATTGATCAAAGATCTTCAAGTTTGCTTAAAGGATTAGCCCCAAAATCTTTTTGGTTTTGAATATTTGATGGATCAAAGATGAGTACAGATAGTTTTAGTTTTAGGTTTTGAAGATTTGTTTTAACTAAGAATTTTTGGTAATTTATTTAAGAGCAACCAAAAATCATTTGTGACAACTACTTGCTCATTATCTTAGCTCAACTAGAGGATGAAGCAGTGAAATAAAGGTTGGCCAAATGTTACTTATGAAAATTCATTTAATTAATTCACAAGAACTTGAATTTATAACAATTTTTTCCAGGACAGTCTAAATGGCTATGTATGAAGACTAGTTATTAAATTCAATATTTGGAGCACAATTTAACATGTTTGATTTAGAAATATAACAAACCTTTGATTCCACATAACAAAGCACATTTTAACGAATAAATCTTATATTAACAAATCAGCTTTGTTGGCATGATTTTATGCAACATGTGAAACATGACATATGCAACATATGAACATATGAAACACTATATATGCAACATAGCAAAGCTATAAATGAAACATCACTTATGCAACATATGAAACACTATTATTGAAACATGAAATGGATTTATGTCATGACACTTGATGCTTATGCTCCATGATACTCATGATCAAACTTTTAATTATTTTTTAACATCTGGGATGTTACAATCATCCCCCCTTAAAGAAATCTCATCCCAAGATTAAGAAGTGACAAAAGTCTTGGGTTGAGTAATGGAAAAGGAAATGCATAAAGCACATTAACTTGTAAGAAGTTCACAAGGCAACAAGGATTGGTTCGAGAACTACAACCGAGATCAAAAGAAAGTTGTAATTAACAAGGGATTTAGAAAAATTTAGGAGAAGCACTGATGTGAATTCCTAAATGAGTTTCCAAGGAGAAAGAAAGTACATTAATTGAAGACTATGATGGTTCATGATCATAGACCTCAATAATAGCGAATGTCTAGTAGAACCTCATGTGGTTTGCAACCCACAAGAGACCTCCAGTTTCGATGCTATTCCGTGGTCACTATACAACATGTGTCATGGTAGAAAAAGACAAGGGCTGACATAGAGGGGTGCAACGGATGTCTAGGGAAGCCTAGCCATGGTGGAGGTGACCTCAGCAGCCATGGAGATCTACCATGGCGAAACGGGTTGCACAGCCAACTCCATCATCAAGAGACGGCTAGAGCGGTTTGGGTAGGTGCGCAAGGATGCAGCGAAGCTATGCACATGAGCAATTAGGCGAAGGTGCGTCGGTCATAGTGAATTGCTCGATGAGCTCATCCGGTGAAATGGCGGAATAGAGGGAGGAAGGAGGAAGAAGATGGCTGGCTTGGTTCATAACGGTGAGGCGAGGGCGGGCAAAGCATCCAGCCAAGGCCAGCAATTGCTTCGCGATGCCACTACAAGCAGGTGCATGTCCATGTGTGGAGGAATGGCATGAGGGCGTTGGTGATTAGCAGCAAGTAGGTGAAGCAGATAGGCAGGCAGGCAGGTAATGCCGGTGCACCGTACATGACCAGAACCGTCCCCTTCTCCTCTCTTGACCTCCCGATTCTACTAAGCAACGTCATGATTCACCTTAAGCAAAGTTGCTCATTGATCAAAGGTCTCCAAGTTTGCTTATAGGATCAACCCCAAAATCTTTTCGGGTTTGAAGATTTGAAAGATCATAAATGAGTACAGATAGTTTTAGTTTCAGGTTTTGAAGATTTGTTTTAACTAAGAATATTTGCTATTTTATTTAAGACCAACAAAAAATCATTCATGACAACTACTTGCTCATTATCTTAGCTCAACTATAGGATCAAGTAATGAAATAAAGGTTCACCAAATTTTACTTATGAAAATTCATTTAATAAATTCACCAAAACTTGAACTTATAACTATTTTTTCTAGGACTTAGTCTAAATGCCTAAGTATGAAGACTAGTTATTGAATTCAATATTTGGAGCACAATTTAACATGTTTGATTTGGAAATATAACAAACCTATGATTCCACATTACAAAGCACATTTTAAAAAATAAATCTTATATTAACAAAATTTTAATTATTTAGGCAATTTCTCATTGATAAAATTCACAAAGTTTCTTAATCACCTTTATTGGCATCATTTTATGCAACATGTGAAACATGACATATGCAACATATGAAACACTATATATGCAACATAGCAAAGCTATAAATGAAACATCACTGATGCAACATATGAAACACTGTTATTGCAACATGAAATGCATTTATGGCATGACACTTGGTGCTTATGTTCCATGATGCTCATGATCAAACTTTTAATTGCTTTTTAACATCTGGGATGTTACAATCATCCCCCCTTAAAGAAAATTTGTCTTGAGATTAAGAAGTGACAAAAAGTCTTCGGTTGAGTAATGGAAAAGGAAATGTGTCAAGCACATTTATTTGTGAGAAGTTCACAAAGCAACAAGGATTGGATCAAGAATACATCCAAGATCAAAAGAATGTTGTAATTAACTAGGGATTTAGAAAAATTTAGGAGAAGCACTGATGTGAATTCCTAATGGAGTTTCCGAGGAGGGGGAAAGTACAGTAATTGTAGACTATGATGGATCATGATCACAGACCTCAATAACAGCGAACGTCCAGTAGAACCTCGTGTGGTTTGCAACCCACAAGAGACCCCTAGTTTCGATGTTGTCCCGTGGTCAATTATCATGATACCACCATAGGGTACAATTGTAGTAACTTTCAACAAACTCATGTTGGCTATCAAAATCAAGGTACAACATGTGTCATGGTACAAAAAGACAAGGGATGAAATAGAGGGATGCGACGAATGCTCTAGTGAAGCCTAGCCACAGTAGAGGCGACCTCAACGGCCATGGCAATCTAGTGCGGCGGTAACAGGTCGCATAGCCAACTTCAGTGTCAGGAGACGATGAGAGCGGTTCAGGGAGGTGCACAAGGATGCAGTAGAGCTATGCGCATGAGCAATTGGGCAGAGGTGCCTCGGTCACAGTGAATTGCTCGGTGAGCTCCTCCGGTGGAACGGCGAAATAGAGGGAGGAAGGAGGAAGAAGATGGCTGGCTCGGTTCATAACGATGAGGCGAGGGCGGGCGAAGCGTCCAACCAAGGCAGTAATTGCTTCACGATGCCAGCGCAAGTAGGTGCATGTCCGCATGTGGAGGAATGGCGCGAGGGCATTGGCGATCAGCAGCAAGTAGGTGAAGGAGATAGGTAGGTAGGTAATGCTGGTGCACTGTACATGACTAGAACTGTCCCCTTCTCCTCTCTTGACCTCCTGATTCTGCTAAGCAACGTCATGATTCACCATAAGCCAAGTTGCTCATTGATCAAAGATCTCCAAGTTTGCTTAAATGGTCAACCCCAAATCTTTTCGGTTTTGAAGATTTGAAGGATCATAAATGAGTACACATAGTTTTAGTTTTAGGTTTTGAAGATTTGTTTTAACTAAAAATTTTTGGTAATTTATTTAAGAGCAACCAAAAATCATTTGTGACAACTACTTGCTCATTATCTTAGCTCAACCATAGGATCAAGCAATGAAAAAAGGTTGACCAAATTTTACTTATGAAAATTCATTTAATAAATTCACCAAAACTTGAACTTATAACTATTTTTTCTGGGACTTTGTCTAAATGGCTAAGTATGAATACTAGTTATTGAATTCAATATTTGAAGCACAATTTTACATGCTTGATTTGGAAATATAACAAACCTTTGATTCCACAATACAAAGCACATTTTAAAGAATAAATCTTATATTAACAAAATTTTAACTGTTTAGGCAATTTCTCATATATAAAATTCACAAAGTTTCTTAATCACCTTTATTGGCATCATTTTATGCAACATGTGAAACATGACATATGCAACATAGCAAAGCTATAAATGAAACATCACTTATGCAACATATGAAACACTATTATTGCAACATGAAATGCATTTATGGCATGAAACTTGATGCATATGTTCCATGATGCTCATGATCACACTTTTAATTGCTTTTTAACATTTGGGATGTTACAATCATCCCCCCTTAAAGAAATCTTGTCCCGAGATTAAGAAGTGACAAAAAGTCTTGGGTTGAGTAATGGAAAAGGAAATGTGTCAAGCACATGAACTTGTAAGAAATTCACAAAGCAACAAGGATTGGTTCAAGAATTACAACCGAGATCAAAAGAAAGTTCTAATTAACAAGGTATTTAGAAAAATTTAGGAGAAGCAATGATGTGAATTCCTAATGGAGTTTCCAAGGAGGGAGAAAGTACATTAATTGTAGACTATGATGGATCATGATCATAGACCTCAATAACAGCGAATGTCTAGCAGAACCTCATGATGTTTGTAACCCATAGGAGACCCCCCGTTTCGATGCTATCCCATGGTCACTGATCAAGGTACCACCATAGGGTACAATTGTAGTAACTTTCAACAAACTCATGTTGGCTATCAAAATCAAGGTACAACATGTGTTGTGGTACAAAAGACAAGGGATGACACAAAGGGATGTGACGGATGCTCCAGTGAAGCTTGGCCATGGAATAGGCGACCTCGGCGGCTATGGTGATCTATCGCAGCAGTAACAGGTCGCACAACCAACTCCGGCATCAAGAGACGGCTAGAGCGGTTCAGGGAGGTGCGCAAGGTGCAGCGGAGCTATGCTCATGAGCAATTGGGTGGAGGTGTGTCAATCACAGTGAATTGCTTGGTGAGCTCCTCTGGTGGAACGATAGAATAGAGGGAGGAAGGAGGAAGAAAATGGCTGGCTCAGTTCATAACGGTGAGGCGAGGGCAGGTGAAGCTTCTAGGCGAGGCCAGTAGCTACATCGCGATGCCACCATGAGCAGGTGCATGTCCACCTATGGAGGAATGGCATGAGGGCATTGGTAATCAGTGGCAAGTAGGTCAAGCAGATAGGCAGGTAATGCCGGTGCACTATAGATGACTGAAACCGTCCCCTTCTCCTATCTTGACCTCCTGATTCTGCTAAGCAACGTCATGATTCACCTTATGCAAAGTTTCTCATTGATCAAAGATCTCTAAGTTTTCTTAAAGGATCAACCCTAAAATCTTTTTAGTTTTGAAGATTTGGAGGATCAAAGATGAGTACCGATTGTTTTAGTTTTAGGTTTTGAAGATTTGTTTTAACTAAGAATTTTTGGTAATTTATTTAAGACCAACCAAAAATCATTCATGACAACTACTTGCTCATTATCTTAGCTCAACCATAGGATCAAGCAATGAAATAAAGGTTGACCAAATTTTACTTATGAAAATTGATTTAACAAAATCACCAAAACTTGAACTTATAACTATTTTTTCCGAGACATAGTCTAAATGGCTATGTATGAGGACTAGTTATTGAATTCAATATTTGGAGCACAATTTAACATGTGTGATATGGAAATATAACAAACCTTTGATTCCACAATACAAAACACATTTTAAAGAATAAATCTTATATTAACAAATTTTAACTGTTTAGGCAATTTCTCATATATAAAATTCACAAAGTTTCTTAATCACCTTTATTGGCATCATTTTATGCAACATATGAAACATGACATCCAACATATGAACATATTAAACACTATGTATGCAACATAGCAAAGCTATAAATGAAACATCACTTATGCAACATATGAAACACTATTACTGCAACATGAAATGGATTTATGGCATGAAATTTGATGCTTATGTTCCATGTTGCTCATGATCAAACTTTTAACTGCTTTTTAACATCTGGGATGTTATAATCATCCCCCCTTAAAGAAATCTTGTCCTGTGATTAAGAAGTGACAAAAAGTCTTGGGTTGAGTAATGCAAAAGGAAATGCGTCAAGCACATTAACTTGTAAGAAGTTCACAAAGCAATAAGGATTGGTTAGAGAATTACAACCAAGATCAAAAGAAAGTTGTAATTAACAAGGGATTTAGAAAAAAATTCAGGTGAAGCCATGATGTGAATTCCTAAAGGAGTTTCCAAGGAGGGGGAAAGTACATTAATTATAGACTATGATGGATCATGATCATAGACCTCAATAATAGCAAATGTCTAGTAGAACCTCGTGTGCTTTGTAACCCACAAGAGACCCTAGTTTCGATGCTATCCCATGGTCACTGATCATGGTACAACCATATGTTACAATTGTAGTAATTTTCAACAAACTCATGTTGGCTATCAAAATCAAGGTACAACATGTGTCACGGTACAAAAAGACAAGTGATGACACAGAGGGATGCGACAGATGCTCCAGTGAAGCCTGGCCATGGTAGAGGTGACCTCGGTGGCCATGGCAATCTATCGCGGTAGTAATAGGTCGCACAACCAACTCCGGCATCAAGAGATGGATAGAGTGGTTTGGCGAGGTGTGCAAGGATGCAGCGGAGCTATGCTCATGAGCAATTAGGTGGAGGTATGGATGAAAATGGTACGGATATTTATCCGACCGTCCGTTCGACCGAACAAATATGAACACTTAAATGGATAATTATGTGGATATTCGGAATTTTTTCTGGATACAGATACTTAAATGGATAGTTTACACGGATATCAAATACAAATATGATATCGTCGGTATCCGGCGGATACGGATAATCCGAGTAAAAAAACGGATATATCCGTCCGGATACTATCCGTTTAAGTATGTGGAGTAGCGAAGGAAGTGCAGCGCATGGGCAGATGGGGAGGCCTTGCCTGGTAGTTCCATGTTGAGCCCAAACTTATTTCATCCACATTTATTTGTTAAAAATATATTTGTGTATTATAAACTCAAAGTATAAAGTACTACAGTACGTATGTTTATGTACGTACAATAAACTAGTACAAAGCCTACCAACACATCACATCTCCGCCTCAGGCTTAATCTAGATGGATTATAGACTCATGGAGTGGTTTAATGGTTTGGGCACCTCTATGATATATAAACGTTGCTTTTACTTAATATCCAAAAAGATATTTGTATTCAACGTTCTCCGAATCCGATTTATACCATATTCGATACTCACTATTCGTATCTATAACCGAGATCATCCGTATTCGTATATGAATCCGATAGCTATCCGTGTTCGAATCCGAATCCGAACATAAATATGAAAACAAATATGGTATCAACGATATCCGTTCGTATCCGATCCGTTTTCATCCCTGGGTGGAGGTGAGTTGGTCACAGCAAATTGCTTGGTGAGCTCCTCCGTTGGAACGGTAGAATAGAGGGAGGAAGGAGGAAGAAGATGGCTGGCTCGGTTCATAACGGTGAGGCGAGGGTGGGCGAAGCATCTAGGTGAGGCCAGTAGCTGCTTCGCAATGCCACCACGAGCAGGTGCATGTCTTCATGTGGAGGAATGGCATGCGGGCGTTGGTGACCAGCAGCAAGTAGGTGAAGCAGATAGGCAGGCTGGCAGGTACTGCTGGTGCACTGTACATGAATGAAGCCGTCCCCTTCTCCTCTCTTGACCTCCTAATTCTGCTAACCAATGTCATGATTCACCTTAAGCAAAGTTGCTCATTGATTAAAGATGTCCAAGTTTCCTTAAAGGATCAACCCTAAAATCTTTTTAGTTTTGAAGATTTGAAGGATCAAAGATGAGTACCGATAGTTTTAGTTTTAGGTTTTGAAGATTTGTGTTAACTAAGAATTTTTGGTAATTTATTTAAGAGCAACTAAAAATCATTCGTGACAACTACTTGCTCATTATCTTAGCTCAACTATAGGATCAAGCAATGAAATAAAGGTTGACCAAATTTTACTTATGAAAATTCATTTAATAAATTGACCAAAACTTGAACTTATAACTATTTATTCCGGGACAGTCTAAATGGCTAAGTATGAAGACTAGTTATTAAATTCAATATTTAGAGCACAATCTAACATGTTTGATTTGGAAATATAGCAAACCTTTGATTCCACATTACAAAGCACATTTTAAAGATTAAATCTTATATTAACAAAATTTTAATTGCTTAGGCAATTTCTCATATATGAAATTCACAAAGTTTCTTAAACACCTTTATTGGCATCATTTTATGCAACTTGTGAAACATGACATATGCAACATATGAACATATGAACACTATATATGCAACATAGCAAAGGTATAAATGAAACATCACTTATGCAACATATGAAACACTATTATTGCAACATTAAATGCAATTATGGCATGAAACTTGATGCTTATGTTCCATGATGCTCAAGATCAAACTTTTAATTGCTTTTTAACATCTAGGATGTTACAATCACCCCCCTCAAAGAAATCTCATCCCAAGATTAAGAAGTGACAAAAAGTCTTGGGTTGAGTAACGAAAAAGGAAATGTGTCAAGCATGTTAAATTCTAAGAAGTAAATAAAGCAACAAGTATTGGTTTGAGAATTACAACCGAGATCAAAAGAAAGTTGCAATTGACATGGGATTTAGAAAATTTTAGGAGAAGCACTAACGTGAATTCCTAGTGGAGTTTCCGAGGAGAGAGAAAGTACATTAATTGTAGACTATGATGGATCATGATCATAGACCTCAATAACAGCAAATGTCCAATAGAACCTCGTGTAGTTTGTAACCCACAGGAGACCCCCGGTTTCGATGCCATCCCATGGTCACTGTTCATGGTACCACCATAGGGTACAATTGTAGTAACTTTCAACAAACTCATGTTGGCTATCAAAATTAAGGTACATCATGTGTCGTGGTACAAAAAGACAACTGATGACACAAAGGGATGAGACGGATGCTCCAGTGAAGCCTGGCCACGGTAGAGGCGACCACGGTGGCCATGGCGATCTGCCACGGCAGTAACAGGTCGCACAACCAACTCTGGCATTAAGAGACGGCTAGAGCAGTTTGGGGAGGTGTGCAAGGATGTAGTAGAGCTACGCTCTTGAGTAATTGGGCAGAGGTGCATCGGTCACAACAAATTGCTCGGTGAGCTCCTTTGGTGGAACGGCCGGGTAGAGGGAGGAAGTAGGAAGAAGATGGCTAGCTCGATTCATAACGGTGAGGTGAGGGTGGGTGAAATGTCCAGCTAAGGCCAGCAGCTGCATTGCGATGCCACCGCAAGCATGTGCATGTCCGCATGTGGAGGAATGGCCCAAGCGTGTTGGCGATCAGTGGCAAGCAGGTGAAGCAGATAGGCAGGTAGGTAATGCCGGTGTACTCTACATGATTGAAATTGTCCCCTTCTCTCTTGACCACCTAATTCTGCTAAGCAATGTCATGATTCACCTTGAGCAAAGTTTCTCATTGATTAAAGATCTCCATGTTTGCTTAAAGGATCAACCCTAAAATCTATTTAGTTTTGAAGATTTGAAGGATCAAAGATGAGTACCGATAGTTTCAGTTTTAGGTTTTGAAGATTTGTTTTAACTAAGAATTTTTGGTAATTTATTTTAGAGCAACCAAAAATCATTCATGACAACTACTTGCTCATTATCTCAGCTCAACTATAGGATCAAGCAATGAAATAAAGGTTGACCAAATTTTACTTATGAAAATTTATTTAACAAATTCACCAAAACATGAACTTATAACTATTTTTTCTGGGACTTAGTCTAAATGGCTATGTATGAAGACTAGTTATTGAATTCAATATTTGGAGGACAATTTAACATGTTTGATTTGGAAATATAACAAACCTTTGATTCCACATTACCATGCACATTTTCAAGAACAAATCTTATATTAACAAAATTTTAATTGTTTAGGCAATTTCTCATATATAAAATTCAAAAAGTTTCTTAATCCCTTTTATTGGCATCATTTTCTACAACATGTGAAACATGAGATATGCAACATATGAACATATGAAACACTATATATGCAACATAGCCAAGCTCTAAATGAAACATCATTTAGACAACATATGAAACACTATTATTGCAACATGAAATGCATTTATGGCATGACACATGATGCTTATGCTCCATGATGCTCATGATCAAACTTTTAATTGCTTTTTAACATCTGGGATGTTACAATCATCCCCCCTTAAAGAAATCTCATCCCGACATTAAGAAGTGACAAAATGTCTTAGGTTGAGTAATGGAAAATGTAATGTGTCAAGCACATTAACTTGTAAGAAGTTCAGAAAGCAAGAAGGATTGGTTCGAGAATTACAACTAAGATCAAAAGAAAGTTCTAATTAACAAGGGATTTAGAAAAAATCAGGAGAAGCAATTAAGTGAATTCCTAAATGAGTTTCCAAGGAGAGAGAATGTACATTAATTCTAGACTATGATGGATCATGATCATAGACCTCAATAACAGCGAATGACCAGTAGAACCTCATGTGGTTTGCAACCCATGGGAGACCATTGGTTTCGATGCTGTCCCATGGTCACTGATCATGGTACCACCATAGGGTACAATTGCAGTAACTTTCAACCAACTCATGTTGGCAATCAAAATCAAGGTATAGCATGTGTCATGGTAGAGAAAGACAAGGGCTGACACAGAGGGATGTGGCAGATGCTCCTGGGAAGCTTGGCCACAGTGGAGGCGACCTCAGCGGCCATGGCGATCTGCCATGGCGGTAACAGGTTGCTACCCTTAGTTAAGTTAGACCATAGTTAGTCTCACACGTTTGTCTGTGGATACGATACTTGGAATACTTTCGGGTGAAAGCTACAGCGGTATCCGTATGCTTGCAGATTTATCTATGTGCGTTAAAATATACCAACAAGCTTTCTAGCGCCGTTGCTAGGGAAACGATTATTGAATTAACTACAAGCCTAGCTTAACCTTTTATCTTTTATTCTTTCTTTTGTTTTACCTTTTCATTTAGCATGGATTCCACTCCTATCTATCAATATGCTAAACCCACAAGCACAAGCCTAAAACCACCAGAATCTTCAAAGCCTACCATAACACCTGGTTATGAGCTGTGCCTAAGTTTAATAAAATTGATTCAGGATCAATCCTTCTCGGGAGAAGGCAATGAAAATCTATACTCACACCTACGAGAGTTTGAACGGACTTGTGCATGCTTGCATATCGCTGGCATGTCTGACAAGGCCTTAAGATGGAAGTTGTTCCCATTCTCTTTGATGGGAAGAGCTAAACAATGGTAAAGTCTAACCATAGGAAGTATGCAAGGAGATTGGGAAACACTATGGTCTAAATTTTCTTTATGTTTCTTTCCCATCTCTAAAGTGGTTAGCCTTCAAAAAGAGGTTCTAAATTTTAGATAACTAGAAGAAGAATCTCTTGGCACATCGTGGGATCATTTTAATGACCTCATCATCACTGGCATGGACCTTGTTATTCAAGACCCTATACTTCTTCAACATTTTTACATGGGTCTCAGCAAGGATTCTAGGGAATCCCTTGATGTAGCCTCTAGAGGAGCTTTCCTTCATTTATCTGCTAGTGAAGCAATGGCTATGCTTGATAGAATTAGTGGAAAGACTCCCTGCACAAGCATTCATAATAAACTCCCCAAGGAAGAGAAGGAATCATCTCCTGAACAAGAAGAGGAAGTTTTGATAGCCAAATCACAACCACTCCAATCCCAAGGTTTAGCTATCAATCCCGAACCACCAATACCCCAAAATCCCCCAAAAGAAGAAGGAATTCCACCTTTGGAAATCTTTGTTGAGATTAAGGATGGCCCATTTGGTATTGATTTTGGGAGAGCATTAAATTCTCATAAGAGACCTTCAAGTGAATATAACTCAAATCCTCTCAAGAAGGGAACTCTTAGAAAGTGTCCTTATTCCCATGTGGGACATTGGGAAGAATTCAAGGATGTCATGTCTAGTGAGGCCATAGAAGGAGAGCCTAGCCATTTAGAAGGCCACTCCTATCCTCTCCCCTTCTATGCACACATTAGATGTCATATTTGAACCCATCTCTCAACCCATCCTTGAACCCAATGATCCCTATTATGCTCTTTCTCCTAAGTCTCATGATGACCCTTGAAATACATTAAGACAACTAAAGTATAGGAATCATGAAGACTGCAAGGATGGCCAAGAAGAGCAACGACAATGGCTATAATGTATTAAGAATTGGCTAGAATGTATTAAGAATTCATATGCTATTGCTAAAGATTGGATGGACAAGGATGAAGCCTTATGGGTAGAATCCAAGGCTGGTCTAGATTCAAACGGTGAACTTAAATCAACCTCTTTAATAAACATGACTCATCCAAGTTTGGAGGAGGCCTTAGATGAGATCAACCCGAGAGCCACCAATCCATTGGAAAATCTTGGACAATAAAACATCCAATGAATGAAATAGGCATGGAATGATGGAGACAATGTTTCCGCCTATAGACATTCATGAAGAAACACCCTTGGAGCTTGAAAAGGAAGATGACATCGATGCGCATGGAAGTTATTTCATGAAACCTCATCAAATCCATGCTCACATAAGAAATCTCATGAATTAATTAGTCTCTCCAACATTGCCGCACACAAGATCTTCAACCCCCTCATGCTTCCTGTTCATAAAGACTTTGAAAGGGTGGTTGTAGATGCATATGTTTATCATAAATATTACAAATCTTGTTGGCATGAATCTCGAGATAGCTACATGAAGATTGGTGTTGGTGGAGAAACCACTTCACCAATTAGAAGCGCAATTAGAAGGTTTCCCAAGGACGAGCTTTTTGTCCTAAGGCAAGTACTTTCGGGAGATAATATGAGTTTTCACCTTCTGCTGTGATACCCTTATGAAATAAGCATAGAAACATAGTTGTGAAAATATTCCTTCACTTATTTTTATCACTAACCATTTCAGGTTTGAAGCAAAAAGAATGAAGGATGACGATGTAAGGTACGTCCAACCAATTATCATGCAACATTGAGCCACATTCACACATGAGAGTTCTATCCATCCAAACTTGATTCTGCCTTGCAAAATTCAAGTGTGGGGGATGAACTTCTCTAAAAAATCTTATGTCATACTGCTAATTTTGGTTATCTCTACCTTTAAGTCATGCTCAATTTGTTAAACAACAATCATGCTCTTTCATCTCTATTTGAATAAATCTCTACAATACTTTCATGCTACTTTTGTTTACTATAGTATGTGTAGGTTTTGAAGTATTTTCATACATATTTTAATTTAGGCATGGTGCATAGTTTAAACTATTTTCTTGAATAAAATTAGATGCGGTGTCTAGTTTGATTCTTGAATGAAAAGGTGTGCTGATTTTACTTCCAAAGGCTTTAAAATTAAGCGTGGTGCTTAGGTTAAAATGCCTTCCTAAATCAAATTAGATGTGGTGTCTAGGTTGATTTTTGAGCCGATAAGTATGCTGTAGTAGACACTTGATATTTTGTTAGACTACCCCCTACAGGAAACTCTCAATTCAATTTGGGTAAGTCACGAGATGAATTCCAATCGTAGATGAAGCAAGGCACATGATGAACTCCAATAACATTGCACAAAGAAGACATTGTTCATTCATCATGGATGGAAGAACTATAAGTATCAAAATTCATTCACTTGTCTTCTGTTGCAAGTTACCTTTGCCTTGAGCCATGCTTGTATAGAACATGATAAACAAAATATATGCTAAAGTAACCTTAAAACCATCTTTTCATTATCATAGATGAAAACTACAAAATCCTAGAGAAACAACCCATGTTTCAAAATTGTATATTCCTTTGGGTATGTGTTGTCCACTAATCCTTTGTAGGCATAAAACAATGAGTGAGGAAAAAGGTCTAACAAGGTGTTAAAAATCAAAGAGCAGAAAGACGGCATGCCAAAAGGATAAGAAAGAAAGGGTGCAATCTAGGAGACAAGAAGCTCATGAATAGCTCAAGATGCAAGGCTAGCCAAACAAGGAAAACTTCAAGAAAAATGGGAAGGACCATCACAAGTCATCTACCCTTTTGTCATATGGTGGCATCACGCTCCAATGACAAAGGTAACATCCAAAGGTAAATGGTCATTATTTAAAAAACTTTTCCTTGATTCTGGTAGGCACATAAATAAGAAACAAAATATGTTTGAGTTACAATTTACTTGATTTAACCTGATTAACTCAAGCTTGTTCCTAGCGCCACTTCCTTGATCTCATAGTCTTAACTAAATGAGCTAAAAAATATACATCCTATCTCTGGAAGCTGATAGTCATAATCATGTAAAGATTGATACATTGTGCACAGATAGACAATCTTTACATGGGTTAAGCAACTCAATCTTTTCTACCAAATGAACTTAAATGCTACATTCATGCTCAACCTTCTGATCTTACCACCTATGTTATAATTGAACAAAGCACATAACATCAACTTCATCTTGTTCAATGTGCCTAAGGTTAGTGAAGAATAAGTAAAGTTTTGGTTCTATTGGTGTTTTCCCACCAACAGAGCCCATGCACTTGATCTCTACCTTGTTTTATAGCAGGACACACTTCAAGCAAAGTGTGGGGAAATCGATTCCCCAATTTCTATAAGTGAAGGTCCTAAACCTATCAAACCAAAATCAAAACTCAAAACCAAGATAGGTTTGGTTGAAGAAGGTGACATCACCATTAGAGGCATCATCACAAGAATCTTCATCTTCAGAACAAACCGAGGTATTAATGAACTTCACAAGGAGAAGTCTAGTTCAAAGGACTTACAACACCGAACCCTCACCGAAAGAGCTAGCTTGGGTGAGAAGCACCTCCATGTATCTAGGTAAGTATTCTTTCCCTTTTAGTTTTAGTTTCTTTTTAATAGTTAGGAAAATGTTGAATGAAACAAAATAAAAACTTATCTTTATAATAAATATATAGATATAGTAATAATGTGTGATCAAGTAAAATTAAAAACAAAATAAAAGGTGTGTCTAGTTTGCTTTAATTTAATTTTAAGAGTTGAATAAATAAAGAGGACTCAGAATAATCTCTTGAGTGGAAATGATGAATAGTTGCTCTATTTTAATTCCTTTCAAGTACCTAGCTTTCAGCCTCAAATTCTCCCAAGTTTTAGATAAGATTATTTTGACATAAGGGTTTACTCTGAACTTGAAACTTGTGGGTAGCATATGCTTGATCTAAGTCTAGGTAATTGACGGATATGATATGAGAAGGTCTGAGATTCTGTTTATCTTGTTCCAAGTGACACTAAAGTTTTGGAGATTTATCTTTTGAAAAACACAAAAATTCTACATGATGAGTTACTATATGACAAAGCTTGAATTCCCACCAGAGCCATACATGTTATTTACACTAGGAAAACTTCCACATATATGCTGCTTGCTTTTGCATTGAGTTTTGTCAAGTTTGTTGACCCTTATGGGAGGTTTGTCATGCTCTTAAAATCAAGATCATGAACACACCACATATACCTGCTGCTCCTACACTGGGAGTACACAAAAACATGCCATCATCTAGATTCACCCAAAAATGTTCGACTCCTACACTGGGGGTGAACACAAAAACATGTTTGATAGGTTTTCCATCCACAAAATAAATGCTCCAAGTTCTTGTTACTATCTCTCAAAGTTTTGTTGCAGAAAAGAGACATGGGGCTATGCAAAAGTTATTTATAAGAAAAAAGAAAAAAAAGAGTTGAGAAAAAAAATGGACACAAAAGTGTTTGAGATATTTAAAACAATGGGTACTCTGATGCCCACCAGAAAAAAAGAGAGATGAATAAGATAGCCCTGTTCTCTCGTAAAAATATTTTCAAGTTTCAAAAGAGATATATGTTTTCAAGGAGCAAAGTAGAATTAGTTAACCACTATATGTATCCACCATATACATTCACACACATGCACATCTTGATTTGATTGTATGACTCAACACTCTTTGGATCCATTGTTCGACTTTATAATATATGCATTGCAAGTATGCTCTAGCATTCTCCCTACCTATGAACTCCACATAAGCATTAGTGGTAGGAAGAGATAAGGCATAATATCATTACTGCCTTTGGTGAGGATCCACAAATATCGCATATATTGAGAGACTTGAGAGTGTCATACAATGGAATCTCTGAGTTTTATTTTAAAAACTTATAATAACTTTGGAACAATGGTGGAACAAAAAACTTGAGACATAGTGCTTGACTTGATCGTTCTATCTTTCAGTTGTTCAAGACTCAAGTGAAGGTTAAGAAGCCCCATGGTTGAAGGTAATACGGGTAAGTTTGAAAGTTAGATCAGTATATTCTAATCCGAAGGAGAATTTTTGATTGAACGCATTGTAGTTTTGAGGCATGAAAATATTGTAGCAACTCCTGATCCATTGCTGAGTTTAGCTTTGCTTAGGGACTAGGAAATGTTAAGCTTGGGGGAGCTCATTGATGGTCACTAACACCAATTATAAACCATCAACATAACTTGCATTTATATTTAATTCCATCACCAAACAAAGGTATAGGGGTTTAAAATAATGAATTCCAAGAGCTCTGGTAAATATTTGTATGCAGGAGTATTTATCTAGTAAATAGCTCCCGGGACCACTATCATACATTCCAAACAAGCAAATCGATGACAACAAGTGATTCAACCCATGAAAACTATGAAATACAACTCTAGAAGGTTCCAGAAGACACCACGCCGAAGCTTGGGCCAAATAGCCACAATAGTGGGCTGGCCGGCTCACTAGGGAGGCCGCCCGACCTGCCACGAAGCCCGCTCACCCTCCGCCACCTCGTACTCCTTCCTACAATCTACACAGTTTATTTTAAGGTGGTTTTAGGTTGGTTTATCCAACGGTGGACAAGGGAGTTGACACGGATCGATGACGTGGCGATTGCTTGCCCTCTACTCCACCTCGATTCCTTGCCCCTTCCTTGCCCCCTACTCCACCTTGGCCTATATATAGCAGCCCCTAACCACCTCCCTAGAGGCCATCCAGAAACCCTAATTCATATTCTCCTCATCAAGACTAGAGCCAGCTATCAAGAGAAGATTAGTCCTCCATAGGATATAGTCATATAAATAGAAATAGTGAGATAGAGAGTGAGGAAAGAGTTTGGAGGAGGCGTCAGCCTATCGGTGTCTCTCTATGGCTTGTACCTTGGTGGATCCAAGTTCTATCTAAGTTTGCCATTAAGATTTCTCTGGTAATCAACTTCTGATTCAAGTAAGCTTCTTGATTACATTATTCATTAGGTTCACAATGCATTTGAGTGCTTTATTCTTTATCCGAGAAGAGTAATGTAGTAATTGTAGTGTAAGCGTGGTGCTTAGACTTTGGATACTTGTGGATGCATCCTAATTCTGGATCAGTGGTAGCTCATGAGGGTGAATCTTATAGCCTCATTGAATCCTCTGTAGTCCACCTCCTATTTGTAAGGGCACGTAGGACGCGGTTGCGAAGGAAAGCATCCTCTACTAGTGTCTTTCCCTAGTAATGTCCCTAGTTAAATAGTAGAAGACATAGCTTACCCATGTTAGAATTAGAGAACCTTAGTTTTCCTCTCTATGCTCCTATTTATCCTAACCTTGTTGCTACCCTTAGTTAAGTTAGACCATAGTTAGTCTCACATGTTTCCCTATGGATACAATACTTGGAATACTTCTGGATAAAAGCTACAGCATTATCCATGTGCTTGTGAATTTATCTATGTGCATTAAAATATACCAACACCGTGCTAATCATAATAAACAAAATCAAGGTTTTCATATATTTCCACATCTTTGCCATCCTTGAATTTATCTTGTCATAGGTGTTGACGGTAGTTATCATCCATCATAAACCATCAACATAACTTGTATAAATGCATGAAAATGATCACCAAGATAGGTTTAGGGGTTTAAACTGACAAATTCTATGAGTTTTGGTGAATCTATGTTTCAGCAGGGTATATTCAGAAAATGAGCAAGGTGGACCTAATTGTCAGAATTAAATGCAATTATCCATGACAAAAATATCTCTAGAAGGTTCTAGAGGACACCAGATGGTACTCCACTAAAGTAGGGCACAAGAAGGTGATAGGTAGGGCTGGTTGGCCCCACCTGTAGTCTAGCCACCCCCTAGTCCCACAAGTCAGCCACAGCTTCTACGTCGGTTCCCCCACCGCTTTAGGGTTTGCATCTACACCGTTCTTTCAATTCAGTTTGATCCGAGGGCCCAGAATTGATGTATCCCCCTGTATATACCATCGCCTGCCGCCCCCTAGAATAACCTAGATCATTAAGTCAAGAAGGATCATAAATTAGGGTTTCTAGAGAGTAGAATAGATCTCGAATTCTTCAAGTTCTAGTATAGGCTAGCTAGCAAGATTCAAGTAGAGTTAGGCTATTGCTCAGGATTATGGATTTGCCATCTAGAGGCTAGTAAAGCCATTGTATCTCTCTATTATTCACGACTTTGTGCTATTTCAATATTATGTTTCTACTTATTATGTTCCAAGTTTGCTCTAGTAGTATACTTGATATAGTCATGATTGATAATGAATTTATGCATCAGATCGCAAAGCGCTTAGCTCAGTACTCGAGTGAGGTAAGTGGTCGACATTATGTAAGCATGGTGCTTAAATATTCTCTACCTATGGATGCACTCTACATTTCAGGTCATGTGGTAGATAGTGAGTGTGACACTCTCATTGAATCCTTTGTAGTCCACTCCCTGTTTGTAGAACAAGTAGAACCCGGTTATGAAGGAAATCAAGCACTGTTCTTGATCTTCCTTAGTAATGTTCCTTATGTATAGATACATAGTTAGTTATGCTATAGATGAAAGTATATATACTAGAGTGTACAAAAGACTTAGTAAATAAGAAATGACTTAGAAATCTTTTCTCTTAATTAATCTCCTGCATTGCCATACTACATATATGAGTATCTATTTCTATCTCTAGATTACTAACAATGCCTTACACTTATCATTTATTTATCATTTGGCTTACCCCTATTATAGCATGAGAGTTGAGTTAATGATTTTATCATAAGTATATATATTTGTCAATATCTCTAGCCACCCCATCGCTCCTCCCTGTGGAAAAAAATATAAATAACGATACCTAGTATACTCCTAGGTGAAATGCTACAATGGTATATTATCTATATGCTTGCGGATACTTACTATATATAAATTTAGAAGTGTTCTCAATAATTACCAACAATGCATTTCTAGCATTATTGCTAGGGATGACAACTTAGTAAAAGAGTGATGCAAAGAAATGCCAACAGAGACCATCTTCTTGATGAGAGTCGTAGCTCCACTGACTGTGAGTGAGAAGAAGGTTCCTCCGGCAGCAGCATCTATGTGGGCTCTAGATGTGGAAGTTAGCCATTGTAGAAGTTTTGAGGGATCAACCAGTCTTCCATCCCGTGGTGTGGGTAGGCAAGGATGTGTTCTTGCAGCCTCTCCCTTGCTTCTAGGATGGATTCTAATGTTGTCTGCTAGAAGTTGGAAATTGTACCACGAAGGGCATTGGTTTTGTCCATCAGGAAGAACTTCACGTGGAATGTCATGGAACACTTGTTCCATGTGTTGACAGCTTCCCGGTCCTTGTAGAACCATTATTTCACCCTCCACTAGAGGGAGAACGGGAACAAGAGGAGTCTAATTACCTCCGATGCGACACCCTCCATGAAGATGGTGTCGCACAACTCCAGGAAGTGTTGAGATGAGCGTTTGCATCCTCACTAGGCAGTCCATAAAATGGATTTGCCTGCACCATTATGATTAGGCTGGTCTTGAACTCAAAGTTCACGTCACCCATGTTGACAGTGGGCCCAACAGGCAAATTGGCAATATTAGGGACAGAGTACTCATGTAGCATCTTGTCGGCCATGGTGTTTGGTACAAATGGTGCTGGTGACAGGTTCGGTTGTCGGTGGAGATGTAGAAGGAGGATCAACACGAGGTCGGGCCTACTTTAGAAATGACTCCGGATTCTTGGCGGAGGTCATCAGCAAGTCGAAACCATCTTACACTATTCTATTTTCATCCACAACAGGAGAAAACAAGCAAAGTTACCCTGTTATGATCAATGGCTACTACACATGCATATTATCATGAATATGTCCTAAAAGATTGTTTTAATCAGTGCCTTCCCCGACAACGGCGCCAGAAATGCTTGTTGGCATTTCTTGGCATCACTACTAGGACTGGTGTTTCCTAGCCATGGCACCAGAAATGCTGTGATGATATTTTTGAACACATGCAGAAATATTCTGCAAGCGCATGGATATATCATTGTAGCATTTCACCCAAAAGTATTCAGGGTATCGTATTTTCCACAGGGAAGGCATAGGTGTAAAAGACTCTATCAGGTACATGAACAAGATGACATGTTGTATAGTGTACCAAAGTTCATAGCAGGGGTAAACCATGATAAATATATGGATAGTGTGACACACACACAAACCAATCTCAAAGAATAAGGAATAAAGAATAAAGAATAAAACCTAAATATGAGCAGGCATCCTTGTGTACACAAGGGTAGAGTTGATGAGGATAGAGATGGATTCTTATGGTTTTAGGATCTAAGGATAGATAAACTTTACTTCTACTTGCTTACTTTAGGCACCAGATTGCACCTGGTCTGCTAGGTGATGCCGGCCTATAGCTCTATGCTGTACTCAAACATAGGGGATTACGAGGGATGGACAGGGCTGTCACCACCTGTCGCCTACCCCTCAATCGGAGAGTACAAGGCAAACAAAGGTAGCCTCTAGCCTAGACACCATGTCTACACTATTGTCTACTACTCTAGCATTCTGGTAGGGTTATCCATCTTTATCAGGGCCCTCTACTAGAGTATCCGCTGTAAGAATGGATGATGAACCCGCAAGCAAAAACGAGTAAAGATTAACTAACCAAAAGACTTTACACCAAAAGGACCACAAACACTTACCTAGCGAATGAATCCACAAAATAATTGTTCGCTGACGTGTAAGCGAGGGGAGGCTACCGGCTAGTCCAGCTCTTCCCCAACTCTCCCACACATCTCCCTCTACTCAACTCTAACTAGCTAACTAGGGCATGAGCCCTAGGATTGATGCTCTTATCCCTAAGGATAGTGTAGCTCTTCTCCTTGTGTGTTGTATGAATGATAGAGCATAGATGATCATATGCTAAACTAGTAACATAAGAACCTAGCCCTAACTCATGATCATAGCAACATTGATAGAATAAGAACAAGAACAAGATGAAGAACATGACATGAATCAAAATGAAGAACATTGTATTGATCATACCAAATATCTTCAAGATGTTCTTGATCTCCAATTACAAGCCTTCCCAAGCTCCTAATACTAAAAATAGTAAAAAGAATACAAGTGGAGAATGAGAATGGCTCTTGTGTGGTGTGTTCTCATGTGAGAGCTACTCCCCTCTATTTATAGTAAAGCTATAGTCAGTCTCTCTACATGTGCCCATGCAACCATCATAGGAGAGACCACCAAGAAGCGCCATGTGGAAGGAGAGGAAAGGCGGTGCAGCTAGGGGTGCGCCCACACCTAGGCAGTGCCTCCCCACGACTGCCTTCACGTGGTCAGTTTTGGAGTGGGCCTAGGCTCTGGTTTTGTCAGTGGTTGGCCCAAATTTGTCATGTAGGTGGGCCTTCTCTTTATTTTCCTATTTTGCGCTTTCCTGGTTGCGCATTTTGACTCCATTTCCATGTGTTTCATGTATATGCTCTGTAAAACAATGATTCTCCAATATATGTGGAAATAGGTCAATATAAATAACATATGTGAGTAATCATGCTAGTTTATCCTTTGTTTGTGTCTTAATTGGCGATCGAATATGGTCGTTAAGGACTGCCAACAGCAAACTTTAGATTTTTTGGGAAGGAGTACTCTACTCCTTTGAAAGATTTTAGTTGTGTCCTAGGTTTTGATGCACAATGTGTAGTAGATGTAGACTTTGCTATCCAAGACTTTGATAAAACAAAATTTTGGAGGGAAATTTCTAGGAAAACTGATTTCTTTCATCCTAGAACCAATGATATTCACAATCCTAGTTTATGCTTTATGCATAAATGGTTAGGTATGACATTGTTTCCTAGGAGTGATACCTGCACTATAAGGACAAATGGTTTAAAATTGATGTATGCCATGGTTAAGAGGAAGAAAATTTCCCCTGTTAAGTTCATGATGAATCAATGGCTGGAAGTTTTTACTCTTGTTGGTGATATTGAGTGTACTTCCTTAGTCACTAGAATTGTCACCAACATGGGTCTCATGCAAAGATCTTTTGTTTCACTTATCACTAAGCGCCCTTGCATTGATTTTGAATATTTTTGGCAAGCTCACATACTTAAAAAGGAAAATGGGTGAACTATTATGATGTACCATGGCTATACAACCGAGATTCCATTACCTAATCAGAACTATGATTTGTATGTTGTGCAATCATTTACCATAAATTTGTAGAACAATGAAGTAGCCCCTATAGGATTGCATCTGCAAGGATTACCCGTACATCACAACCACAGTTATATGCTGCCGATCCAACACTAGAAGAACCAGTCAATGCCAGTTACATAGGGTTTGAGCAAGCAGGACCTTCCTGCTTGTTCCAACAAGAGCACACTGTCTGGAGCCAACCTACACCTAATCACTAAGGCAGCTCCTGGAACCAGCAACCTCCAAGTGAGCAGTGGCAAGGTGGGAGCTTCCACAACTACCAAGGGCAGAACTATGAACAAACCTCAAGTGGGCAACAGGAAGGATGCATGTGTTTCTCTGGCCGAGGGTACCATGGCTTCCACGAGACCCAGCACAATGTCAACATCAGGTTTATATCCATTGAGGAGACCACCGCTGCCATACATGGTACGTTACACCAACAATCACAATGGTAGGTAGAGATGGGACACGAGATGGTTAGTCTCCAATAGCAACAGCAACAATAGAACCAGAACTGGGACCTTTTGTTCCAGAACATCAACATTCGGCCACCTCATTGATCAACCATGACAACAACTAGCTTGGGGGAAGGGCATTCCCTGTGTATCTAAGCTAAGTATTTATTTTCCTTTTGTTTTATTAAGTTTTCTTTCTATTCGCTTAAAAAAAGATGCATAACTAAAAACAACATAAAAATTTGTCTTTATATATTAGTAATGTGTGATCTAAAAAAATGAAAACAAAAATAAAAAGAGTGTGTCTAGTTTGTTTTAAGTTTGATTTTTAAGAGTTGAATAAAATAAAAATGACTCTGAAGATAATCTCTTAAATAGAAATGATGAATAGTTGCTCTATTATAATTCTTTTCAAGTACCTAATTTTAGCCTTGAATTCTCCCGAGTTTTGGATAAGATTGTTTTGATATAAGAATTTACTCTGAACTTAAAACTCATGGGTAGTGTATGCTTGATCTAAGCCTAGGTAATTAACGGATATAATATGAGTTGTTGTTTATCTTGTTCCAAGTGACACTAAAGTTCTAGAGATTTATCTTTTGAAAACATAAAAATGCTACATGATGAGTTACTGTATGACAAAGTTGGAATTCCTACCAGAGCCATACATATTATTTAGGCTCAGAAAGCTTTCACTCATATATGTTGCTTGTTTTTGCATTGAGTTTTGTCAAGCTTTGTTGACCCTTATGAGAGGTTTGTCATCCTCTTAAAATCAAGATCATGTACACATCACCCACATATGCACTGCTCCTACACTAGGGGTAGGCGCAAAAACATGCTTTCTATTTAGATCCACCCAAAAATGTTTTATTCCTACATTGGGAGTAAACACCAAAAAATATTCTTGATAGGTTTTATCCACCAAATAAAAGCTCCAAGTTCTTGTTGCTATCTCTCAAAAGTTTTGTTGTAGAGAAGTGGCATGGGCTATGTGAAAGTTATTCATAAACAAAGGAAAAAAAGAGAAAAAGAAGGAGTTGAAGAAATGGACAAGTATCTGAGATATCTAAAACAATGGGTACTTAGATGCCCGCCTGAAAAAAAGAAAGAAGGGATGAATAAGATAGCCCTTGTTCACTTTCAATAATTGTTTCTAAGTTTCAAAAGAGGGATATGTTTTCAAGGAGCATAGTAGAATTAGGTTAGCCACCTCACATATATCCACCATATATATATCTACACACATGCACATCTTGATTTCATTGTATGACTTAACTCTCTTTGGATCTGAGGTTTGACTTTACAATATATGTATTGCAAGTATGCTCTTTCATAATATATCTCCACTCCTATGAGCTCCACATAAGCCTTAGTTGTCGAAAGAGAAAAGGCATAACATCATTATTGCCTTGGTGAGGATCCACAAATACCACATAAATTGAGAGACTTGAGATTGTCATATAATGGAAGCTCTGAAATTTATTTTGAAAACTTACAAAAACTCTAAAACAATAGTAGGACAAAGAACTTGAGACATAGTGCTTCACTTGATCATTCCATCTATTAATTACTCAAGACCCAAGTGAAGGTTAAGAAGCCCCATGGTTGAATTTAATTGTAAGGAAAATGGACCTCGGCCCATTTAGTTTGGATTTTGGTGTTTGATGATCAACATGACCAAATTGGACTAATGTGTTTGCTAGTGTTTATTTCATAGTTCAATAGGCTACAACATGGACATGGACCAAGTTTGGAATGTGAAGAAAATGATCAACACTCAAAAGAAGACATTGGAGGAGGTGTTGATAGCTTAGAAGTGAAGCAAGGAGTCCAAGACGCGAAGATGAGAAATCCCCAATGAAGAAATGCAAAGAAATAGCAAGAGGGGGCACCACCCTAGTCACCGCCCTAGGCATGGCAGTGCACCACTAGGGGGTGGCAGTGCCACCAAATAGAGGGCTGCTGCAGCTGGAGAAAAGCAGGGCACCGGGCAGCACCGTGTGCACCACCCTATTCACCGCCATGGGGTGGCGGTACACCAGATAGGGGGTGGCAGTGCCACCACTCTAATTTTCCTGAGAGCAGTGAGTTGGAACTTGGGCATTGTCCTAGTCACCACCCTAGGGATGGCGGTGCACCACCCTATGAACAATGTTCTAATGGTTGGCCTATGAGTGAGCAACGACTAGTCCACATGGCGGTCACCACCCTGTCCGGTGCCTGGCACCACCCTGTCCAGTGACCATGCAAAGAAGAGGATCTCGGCCACAATGGCTAGTTTTGACTTGGGGGCTATAAATACTTGCCCCAACTAGCCATTTGGAGGGTGTGGGAGCTGAGGGAAGATAGGAAGGTGTTGATACACCTCATTTCTGCTCTCCACATGCATAGAGCTTAAAGATCACTTGGTGATTAGCGTAGGTGCTTTGTGGAGTGCTTAGGTTAGTTAGACTATCCTCATATGCACTTGCTCTAGGCTTAGATCTAGTTGCTAGTGAGGTTTCCATACCTCTCATCCAAAGGTGCTTGCACGCACCGTGCTTGTACTCGGCAGGGCTTGTAGTGAAGGCGGCGGGGAGCAGTTCAGGAGAGGCTTGCCGAAAGGCACACCGAAGACCCACTTGCACATGGGGAAGGCCTGGGGCTATCTACGGAGTTACCCGACTAGGAGCTTGGCCCTTGCAAGGGGCTCCAACAAGGACTAGGGGGAAGCTTGAGCGCTTCTCGATAGCTTAGTAAAAAGACCGAAGTCATCAATAGTAGTTTGCATCTCTACCTCATCTTTACCTTTCGCACTTACATTGCTACCATGGTTGTGTGCATTACTTCCCTAGCTTAGTTGATAGGCTAGTTGATAGGACTGGAACCTAGGTTGCATAACTCTTTTGCAGTAGAGATAGCAACACACCTAGCAAAACCATAGTTGCACATTTAGATAGATTACTTTCATGCATAGGTTTTGACTAGGTGGAATTAGAGGCGTTAGTTAGAAGTAGAATTTTAAGTTGCCTAATTCACCCCCCTCTTAGGCGTCACAGTCCCTTACAGTAACATGGGTAAGTTTGAAAGTGAGATCAGTTTATTCTAATCTAGAGGGGAATTTTTTATTGAATGCATGTGTACTTTTGAGGAGTGAAAACATCAGTAGCAACTCCTGATCCATTGCTAAGTTTAGCATTGCTCAGGGATGAGCATAGGTTAAGCTTGGGGGATCTTGTTCACTGGTAGTTAACACCCATCATAAACCAGTCAATATAACTTGTATAAATGCATGAAAATGATCATTAAGATAGGTTTAGGGGTTTAAACTGACAAATTCCATGAGTTTTGGTGAATCTATGTTTTCAGTAGGGTTTATTCAAAAAATGAGCAAGGTAGACCCAATCGTCAGTATCAAATCACGTTTATCCACGACAAAAACTGACTTAGGAAGACTTTAGAACACTCTAGAAGGCAAACCACCATGACATGGCCCTGAGATGCTGCCATGTGAGGTTGGCCGGCCCCACCTATAGGCTGTCTGGCCTATGGGGTCACCCTATCAGCCTCTGCTTCAACATCAGTTCTCGACCACCTCTATGGATCAATCTTACACCATTGCTCAAAGTTGGTTCCTATCGAGGGCACAAATTTGATGATGCCATGGATTCAATGGGCCCATAGGACCCCTGGTTCCCCCTATATAAGTCCCCCCATACCCCTCTAGAGCATCCTCCTACAATCAATCCATCATCAAGAGAGATCATTCTCAGAAGAAGAAACACAGAGGCTCCACAAATATTTCATAGGCATAGCTAGCTAAGTGAGATCTAGAGAGAGGCAAACCATCTAGTTGGATTCCTGATCTTGTCAAGAGCATGGCTTAGTAAGGCCTTTTGTATCTTTCATTATTCATATATTTGCTACAATTGCTATGGACATTGTTCTTAATATTATTCATGTTCTTAGTTATCATGTTCATCGTTTACTTTGATTATATGCTTAGTATAGCTAGATTATCATTGTGTTTATGCATAAGTTCACAAAGCGCTCGCTCTAATGTACATAGGGTGAGTGGTCGACATTGTGTAAGCGTGGTGCTTATACGTTGTTTACTTGTGGATACACCCTATATTCCGGGCCATGTGATAGATCACGATTGTGACATTCTCGTTGAGTCCTTTGTATTCCACTCCCAGAATGTAGGTCAAGTAGGACCTGGTTGTGAAGGAAGTCAGGTTCTGTTCTTGATCTTCCTTAGTAATGTCCCTTATGTATAGATATGAAGTTAATCCTTATCCATGATTATTAAGTATAATTGCACTAATCAATGTATGCTTTGACTTGTAATTAAGAATAACTTAGGAATTAGTTTCTCTATTGTATTTACTTAGTCTTGCTATTGCTATCATAAGGAGTACTCTAAGTGTTCATTGTTCATTTATCATTTATCATCGTACATATATATATACATACATATATATACATACATATATATATATACATACATATATATATATATATATCCTATCTCTTGATTTACCCCTATTCAGAGTAGATGGTTGGTTTATCCATCATAAGTATATGTTATCAATAATTTCCCTTTGCCAGTCCTTCCCTTAGGTAAAAATATAAATAACAATACCTAGAATACTCCTGGGTGAAGTGCTACAATGGTATATTATATGTGCGCTTGCAGAATTTGTCATATATAGATATTCTTTCTAAGACACTAGTTAAATACCAAAGTACTTCTTAGGTGTCATTATTATTAGTGATGCTAAGAAGTACCAACAATAGGCTACCCCTTTGAAAATCTTTTTCAAGAAAAACTTACCTATGGGAGCCTTAAGAGAGAAACTATTTTCAGCCTCTTGCCCTGAAAACTCCACATGTGAAGCATGATGACTCGTTCAGAGGTGGTGAAGTTCGTATCTCCGTTCATTTCACCCGAGCTTTCTTGTGAAATGGAACATTCATCACCACCCTCACTCGAACCCAAGTCACATCCCTCTAGCCATCCAAGCGTTGTTCTCAGTAGAGGTCGAGATTCAACATTAATACTACATGATAAATCTCTTAGGAATGAAAACTCCTGTGCCATGGACATCTTGCTTAGTGACTTGTGCTCCTATGAGGATTCCAACCATCTCCTTATCCTTGTTTCAAAACTTTTTAGGATTCCAACAAAACTTTTCATTCGTAGATCTCATGGATGTACTATGGCACTAACCTTGCAGCTTGAACAGCAAAGCTAAATGCTTGGTGGTGAAGTTGGAAACAACACCACCATTGATAGTTGCAAGATGAAGTTCCCAAGGTCAACCTTGTGACCATAAACAAAGCACTACCAGGAGATACCCCGGATTATCATAAAAAAGATTATTTTAATAATAATAATAAAACCCTTACTTATCAGTAAAAAGCAAGAACATGTTGTCAGGAAAGTATGCACCTTCGGGTATTCTTGGTTGTTAACCCTTTCAAGTAAAAGATCAAGAAGAATAGGGGACATACGATGGTTAAGAACATGGGAGCGACATCCACTGTACACCTTAATGTTCTTTAGTGATGGAACACACACTCAAAAGGAGACTCCCAACATTGCACACTTAACTTTTACACAAAAGTCCAATTATGGGGGGCAAGATGGTGAGAATCCAGAGTTCCAAACTGCACCAAAGATCATCCTGCTTGAAAAAAGGAAATGATGATGTTAGCTCTACCTTGCTATAAAGAAATTTATATAAAAATTATCTTTATAAAAAAGATTTGTTCACCTAACTCCTTTAACTCATGTTTGTCTCCATATGGTTTTGCTCATACAAGTTGATGCTTCTGTTTTTTATGTCATATGCTCTGGTTTGGATGTATTCATATGGTACATCCATATGTCCTGTTAAAATTAAGAATGGTGCTTAGGTTAAAATGGCCTCCTTTAATCAAAAGTAGACATGGCGTTTAATCTTGGTTAATGAACTTTGAGTTATTATTTTCATAAATAATGGAGGTAATCTAACATGGAGATGAATCAAGGCTATGTCTATTTTTCAAACTTTACTTTACCTTTGTTTGAGTTATGCTAAAAAGATAAAAGTTGGGCTGAACAATTAAAAAATGCTATAGAAATAACAATAATAACAAAAGTAATAAATAAAATAATAATAGTAATAAAATTATTTAGGCTACATGGTGTTCAACCCTGGCATAGACCTTGTTTGTTTCCACCATTGTTTCTTTTTGTTTGAATAAAATAGGTACAAAAATAAGTGTGGGGGTGATCTCTCAAAGAACGACACGCACACATTCGAGATCTCCCATAACACAGTCGCGCAACCATTGAAACAATCCATCATGTAGAATAGAAAGTTCAGAGAGGATTGGCTGAACCTCTAATTTAGCCAAACCATCTCTAACTCACCATAGCTCCTTCATCTTCAACGATGGTTTGTGCAACACTACTGTTGGTGTTTATTAAGTTGTCACTTGTTTGAGTACTTAGCTACCTATTATAATCCTAATATCCCCTCACTTTACTAGGTTGTCATCCCTAGTGATGATGCCAGAGATATGTGTTGGTACTACATAGTATTACTACTAGAATAACACTAATTAGTTCTTTAGTAATTATGTGAGTAGAGAGAATATATAAATCTATGAATGAAAAGTATATGCAAGCATATAGATAATATACCATTATAGAATTTTACCCAAGAGTATTGCAGGTATTGTTATTTATATTTTTACCACTAGGAAGGTCTAGCATGGACAAGTATTGATAACTTGTACCATTAATGGAGAAATAAACCATAACCAATATTCTACTCATAACAGGGGTAAGTCATAGGATAAGAGATATGAAAAGTATTGATCAATGATCATGATAAATCACTCAGAGTACTCCTTTCTATGGCATTAGCATGGTCAGGTAGAATATTAGAGGAATAATTCCTAAGTCATTCTTAATTACAAGTCAAAGCATACATTTGATTAGTGCAATTACACCTAGCAATCAAGGCTAAGATCATCATCATATCTACACATAAGAAAAATTACTAAGGAAGATTGAGGGTAGAGCTTCGTTCTACCTTCAGTAATTAGGACCCTACGTGCACCTATATTTGGGGAGTGGACTACAAAGGACTCAACGGGAAGTGTCACACCTACGATCTACCACATGACCCATAATATAAGGAGTATCCATAGGTAAACAATAGTATAAGCACCATGCTTACACAATGTCGACCACCCACCCCGTGTACTTTGGAGCGAGAGCTTTGCAAACTTATGCATAAATGTAATGATAAACTAGTTGTACTAAGTTGTAACACCCTAAAATTTGCAACTCTTGAAATAGAGCTAAAATGATTTAATTTTGTATTTTTATGCTCATGAAAACATGGGTAAATAATAAATTTTCATTAGATTAAAATTTATCTTAAGGTAGAAATGTGTTTGTTGCATTCATGTCGGTCGCACCTTGTGTTTCTATGTGCAAAATGTGTTTTTTTAAAATACATTTAGGAGACTGAATATCTATCTCTAGGAATTTTCTAGCTTCTTTCTAGAATTTAATTTCTACCTCCTTCACCTTAATCTTTATGTTCCAAGTTCCCAACAATCTTTTCATGAGCTCCAAATACTTTATTTGGGTTCATCATGTTCCAAAGTGTTTCTGGGAATTTCCCCAAATTTGTGGAGGTCTTGGAGTATTTTTCGTGGCTTAAATATCAATTCTAGACTTTTCTAAAATTATTTTATTTGTGAAATTAATTAATTCTGAAAATAAATAATATATCTCATTTTAGAACCAACTCTCAAAGCCCATGTGTAATAATCCTAATAAATCTCAAAGGCCCATGTATTTATTTACTAATGGGCTTTAATGATTATTTAGGTCCATTAGTAAATGTGGAGGGTGCAACATTAATTAGTACCATATTGCTAGTTGATGTAGATGTGGAGAGTTTTTCTCCCTATAAATATGTACCAACACCTTGGGCAAAACACACCAAAACTACCGTAAGGGGAGCCCCTAGTTTGGAAAATCCCTCGTGTAGCAAATTAGATTTTTCTCATCCTTCTTTCGTCGTCGCTGCCACGTTGCTTGATGCCATAGACCAACCATCGACCGCAAGAAGGCCCTAGGTGAGTTCACCATCTTCTCCTCTTATTCCCTGTGCCATCGTCTCATCAAACTGTGGCCTCTAGGCCCAAACCAAGCGCTCCGGGGAGCTTCTCACCGCCGATAATGGAGCTCCTTCGCGCTGGTTTTCTTCTCTGGCTAGTGACTCTCTCTCCCTCCTTTCTAATATGGGCCGTCCAGATTCAATCCAACAGTCCAAGATCGCCCATACCCCTTTGTCGGGTTTATTTGCAAAAGAGACCCTATAGTTTCGCGTAATATAATCCGTAGTCCATGGCGCACTTCCAGAATATGTTTTCCTATTCTAAAAGCATAATATCCCTTTGTTAGATTCAGAATACATTTTCTTCTTTTAAAAACATATTTTCTTAGGTTAGATCCAAAATACGCTTTCATTTATTTACAATTTTGCCACTAGTCCTATTTAGGCCATAAATTCTTTGTTTTAACTCTGATTTGACCCATTCAAGTTGCGTTAGATTCATAATTGAGTAATCTACATGTTCATCCTACTATTAAATATATTTTCAAATTTTGAAATTTGAGGTTAGATTTAATCTATTATTTTATTAAAGGAAATCTTGTTTAATTCATAACTTCTTTATTATAAGCTCCAAGTAGAGTTCTTTTCACCGTCTGTGTGTTCGTAGCAATGTGTAGAACATTTTTGAAACTTTTTTTGCCTATTGTTTCATATGTTTGATGTACTATTCTAATTTAGTTCTATTGTTTACTTCAGTGTATGATTGCATGGATGCTTGTGTGGTGCTTTATGATCTTGTCTAGTCGGTGAGCTTTACGTGTTGATCAAGAAGGAGTCCCTTTGAAGTTTTGGACTTGAAGAAGGATAAGAGTTTAAGGCAAGTATAGCATGGGATCTTCCTTGTTGTCCTATTCACTTTAATAATTTAATCATATGCATGTGTCTACCTTTTGCCATCAGTAGTAATTTTCCTAGCTATTTGATATCCTGGATTCCTTGATTCCTATGGGTTATTCCATTGTGTAGTATGATGCTAGTTCTCAAACTAAAGCCCTAACCTTGTAACTTGACTAATGGATTATGCAATAAACATTAAAATATGCTTTTTAGCAACATGGAACAAGGGGCTAGAGCATTGGGCTATTTTATGGTGCTCTAGATTCATCTCCCTAAGGACTTATCTATAAGCGAACATCCTAGGACTTACAATATAGCTGGGAGGGCTACATGGCTCTGGCTTTAGCTCAGTATGAGGACCTTTTCTAGCTTGTTAGTGGTTACCTTTATGGTGCAAGAGGGGCTCCGATAGGTATGATCTCAGGCCTTCCAAGAGGGTGCACTTTGGTTTCTTGGTATTTTGTTAGTCACTCATTGGAGGGGGATTCATGCTTATTGATGGGGAAACCTTAGCGGCCTTAACTTAGACAAACCTTTGAAAGGCTTCATAGTGAACCCTGCTGACCTTCCTTGGTATTGGGTCAAGAGGTTGGCCGCCTCGAAACGAATGGGTAAATCATGACTCACAGTGAAAGTGTACAACCTCTATAGAGTATAAAACTGGTATATCAGTCATGCTCATGGTCATGAGCAGGCCTTAGACCCTTATGGAATAGATGAAGAACATGGATGATACCGATGATGAAGATGCTCATTAATGATTACTGTTTATGCTATTCATTATTCATGTTTACCTAATCATGTGTTTATATGGGCATTGTGAATAAACTTATTGCCACCCAATTGCTAAAAGATGACTCATTAAAAGCTAATTGTAGTTAAACCAGTGCTAGCCTTTTAAGCCTCATGAACCCCATGTTATATTTGTTGAGTACGACATGTACTTATGCTTGCTTTACTTTTTAAATCTTTGGAAAAATCTCAGGATAGGTACCAGATTGCTAGAGTTTAGAGGAATTAGGCTTGTGATCAACTAGTCAGTTGTCCCTGTGGAATTGGAGTCTTCACCTGAAGATCAGGAGTTATCTTTCCATTGTGTGTTGTCTAAGGTTATATCCTTTTATACTAAGTATGTTATATATTAAGCATTGTCTATTGATATTACCTTTATTTATAGCTATATGTGAGATTTGACTTCCTAGGCTCACATATGGTGTGTATCTGGTTTTGTCCTTAAAACTGGGTGCTACATAAGTATATAATCAAAGTATACGATGAACATCATAACAAAGAACATGAATAAGATGAACACTAAGATTGTCATAACAATTGTAACTAGCATATAAAAATAATGGAGAAACAAGAGAGAGAGAGGGGCACAAAGTTTATACCGAACCACACTCTTGACAAGATTAGGAATCCAAGCGAAGTCCTACTTGCCTCCCTCTAGATCTATCCTAATTAGCTATGTTATGGAGGAGGAGCTCTGAGGAGATTAGGGTTTCTATCTTCTCAAATGACTTGATGACTTCTGATTCCTAGGGGAGGCAGGGGCTGGATTATATAGCCCTGAGGGTCCAACATGTGCCCTTGGATCAAATCGACTTAAGAAATGGCCTAGATCAATCCTCAAAGGTGGTGGGAGACCACCATACAAAGTTGGCTGATAGGTGGGCCCAAGAGGGGCTAGGGTGGCCCCACCTACAGGGCGGGTGGCCCCACCTATCAAGGGGTGGCACTCTACTTCGGTGACGTGGCTTCTGGACCCTTCTAGAGTCTTTCCACATAGGTACCATGGTAGAACTCCGTATTTTCCTTTAACGATTAGGTCCTCCTTGGTGGTTTTCTGATTAAACCCTGCTGGAATCATAGATTCACCAAAAACTTATGGAATTTATTAGTTTAAACCCCTAAACCTTCATTGGTGATTATATTTATGCCCTTATACATGTTTAATTGATAGTTTATAATGGTTGTTAACTACCATCAACAAGCTCCCCCAAGCTTAACCTTTGCTAGCCCCTTAGCAAAATTAAACTTAGCAAAAATTGGATCAGGAGTTTAAGGATTTTGAAAGCATTGAAGCAACTCCTCAAAAGTTCACATGTGTTCAAACAAGAATTCTCCTCTAGTTTTAGAATAAACTAATCTGACTTTCAAACTTACCCATATTACCTTTAACCATGGGGCTTGTAGCCTTTACTTGGGTCTTGAGCAATTGAAAGACAGAATGATCAAGTCAAGCACTATGTCTCAAGTTCTTTGCTCAACCATTATCTTGGAGTTTTTATAGATTTTCAAAATAAAACTCAGAGCTTCCATTGTATGACACTCTCAAGTCTCCAAGGCAATAGTGATGTTATGTCTTTCTCTTCCTACGACTAGGCTTATGTAGAGCTCATAGGAGTGGAGAAAACATAAAGAGCATACTTACCATACATATATTGTATAGTTAAACCTCGGATCCAAAGAGAGTTAAGTCATACAATCAAATCTGGATGTGCATGTGTGTGGATGTATGGTGGATATATGGTGGCTAACCTAATTCTACTATGCTCCTTCAAAACATATCTCTCATTTGAAACTTGGAAACAACTTTGCAAGAAAATAGGAGCTATCTTATTCATCTTATTTTTCTTCTTCTCAAGCGGGCATCTGAGTACCCATTGTTTTAGTAATTCAGGACACTTGTCCATTTTTTTCTTCTCTCTTTCTTTTTTTTCTATGAATAACTTTTGTATAGCCACATGTTTCTTTTCTGCAACAGAACTTTTGAGAGATAGCAACCAGAACTTGGAGCATTTATTTGGTGGATATCCTATAGGGCATATTTTTCGTGTTCACTCCTAGTGTAGGAATAAATTTTTTTTGGCTGGATCTAGATGGAAATGGTATGTTTTTGGGCCTACCCCTAGTGTTGGAGTAGTGCATATTTGGGTGGTGTGTATGTGATCTTGATTTCAAGAGCATGACAAACCTCTCATAAGGCATCAACAAAGCTTGACTAAACTCAATGCAAAACAAGCAGCATATATGAGTGGAAGTTTTTTAGATCTAAATATCATATATGGCTCTGGTAGGAAATTCAAGATTTGTCATATAGGAGCTCATCATGTATGATTTTTATGTTTTTCAAAAGATAAATCTCTAGAACTTTAGTATCAAAAGGAATAAGATAAACAATCAGCTCAGACCTTCTCATATCATATCCATCAATTACCTAGACTTAGATCAAGCATATGCTACCCACTGAGTTTCAAGTTCAGAGTAAATTCTTATATCAGAACAGTCGTATCCAAAACTCGGGAGAATTCAAGGCTAAAAACTAGGCACTTGAAAGGAATTACGATAGATCAACTATTCATCATTTCCATTGCAAAAGATTATCCTCAGAGTTCTTTTATTTAACTCCTAAAAACTAAACTAAACACATACTTTTATTTTGTTTTCATTTTTAAGATCACACCCTACTATATATATATATATATAGCTAACATAAATTTTTATTTTGTTTTAACTTGTTATGTACCTTTTTATGACTCTAGCAAATATATAGAAAACTCAAAGATAGTAAAGCCAAAAGGGAAAGAAATACTTTGCTAGATACATGGGGGGTGCTCCTCCCCCAAGCTAGATGCTATCGTGGTCTTTCTTAAAATCTCTCTCATCCTTCTAGAAGTTGTTTTCCTCATGTAGTGGGTGTAGCAGTGGCTTCAAGAATATGTTCTTTGGATGGATGGCTTTACTCTTAATCATCCTGCAAAATATTCCAACAAGAACACAAAAACTCATGACACAGATTAAGATAAGGGGTTAGCGGTCAGCCATTCAAAGATTTGTTATCCTTGGGGGTTTAGACAAAATTTCCTAATTGCAAAAGTTCTAGCAGGATGTCTAATTAATATATTTTTGGATTTTCTTATTTATATAATGTAGAAAGGAAATATGCATGCATGTTTATTTTTATTTTTATGCCACCACAGTAAATATTCCCATGGGCTTTTACACACTGTAGATTTATTCACATGGGGCTTTAGGCTTTATGATGCAATGATATAATGCAATAATGAAACTTTTTTTTTTCTTTTCTAAATGCAATGCTAATGCAGAAAAGTAAATAATGGAGACGGGAATCCCGATCTTCCGTCAGGTGATGGTAACTATCGTTGTGGTAGAGAATGACACACCGATCCGGCTTCAGATCGAAAGATCGAACCCTGCAATCTTAGCACCACAGCTCCTCTGGTTATCAACAGAGTCATAGACCAAGTTGACCTCGCCAAGAAGGCTAATCCCTGCCTGGCAACGAAGAACACAAGCAAGAACAAGAAAGAACGCAACCAAATTGCAAATGAATGATTAAACTCACGAAGTTGGGGTCTCACAAACCGATGAACGGCGAAACTGTTCTTGACAGAATAATCTAAGCAAAACCCAACCCCTAATGGAGGGATGGTGGCTGTTTATGACGACTCTAGGATCAGTGCAAGACCCCAGGACGCGCCCCTAATGGGCCCAAACTCGATACATAGTCCAACGGACCAAAAGACGGTGTCGCAGCACCCTGGTAGATTCTGGACTGCTGACTTGTTTTCAACGATTCCCTATTGATTCTGAACAGACTTTTGATGTGAAACCACTTGGATTAGGCTTCCTTATCAAATTAGCTTTCCATCCATATGTGGATTATCGAAAACGGAGTCCGTATGCATCCTGGGCGACCAGTTTAAGGCTAGACTGGTCCTAGAGGCCGAGACAGACTCGAATTCTTGTTGGACTGGGCCTCCGGCTTGTGTTGGACGTCCTTGCTAGTCATCATCACATCCACCACTTCCTCTAAGTCCTTCATGACCCTCTCCAATGTTACTAAGCAAGATAATATCATTAGATAGTAGTCTATTCTCAAAAGTATGAAAAGTATCGCTTAAGAATGAACTCACCTCTAAATTGAGTTGTCGCTTTCGAGCCCGGGTCATTGGACCTTGCATGACGGTTGGAGGATCAGCCTGGTACATCCGAAGGAGTGATGTCCTTATCAGTAAATATGTTAAAGTGAAAAATAATTCATGCAATGCTAAAAGTAAATATGGATAACTACTGATGTTACCTCATGGTCAGGGTTCAGATTTTTAAATCCTCCGGACTGGACTTGGCTAGAGAAGAGTCCTTTACTTTTTGGGTGCATCGTCTGGTCCCAGGGATGGAGACTCTGATGATTGTGCCTCTTGTGACTCTGGTGATGAATGTTACCTTCTCCTTCTCCTTCTCCACCTACTTGGTCTATGGACTTGACTTTGGCGGAGCGGGTTCATCTTTTACAACTCCTTCAGGTTCCTTATCTTCCTCCTATTCATTCTTTGGAGATGGATTCTTCTAGTTTTGGGATGATCGATGTCTCCTCCTAGAGCAGGGACTTCTTGGGCTGCTCATAAGTAGTATAACTATTAAAATAACAACGTACCTTTTCTCTAGGGAGTTGGAAGTAGACTTGTCTAGATCTGGCATAGATGATCACGTTGGTGGTGTTGAGGAATAGTCTTCTAGGGATGATGGGTGTATCGTCTTCTTCTTCTCCCATGTCTAGAACCATAAAGTCGACAGGGGCATAGTGATAATGTATTCTTACCCTAATATCTTTTGCTATCGCCTTTGGGAATCAGATTGATTGGTCCGCCATCTACAATTGCATATATGTAGGGAACAAAGGTTCATCACCAAATAAATATTCATACATTACCTTGGACATTATGTTGACTCTCGATCCAATATCGCATAAGATCTTATAGAAGATTCTTTGTCCAATGGTACACTCGATCATTGGTCTGCCTGGATCATCCTTCTTAGCAAGAAATGGTGAAGAAAGGAGGTGGTCGTACTTGGATCGGAGTGTGTTGATCATGTTGACTGTCTCTTCTTGTGGCTGCCTAGCTCTTTTCTTCCTTCTTCTCCTATTGTTCTTCTTCTTGGTCACTGCTGACTCTTCGGGTAGGTATGACATCTATGGATGTCTCGAAGATTGCAAGATATGATTCTTAAAAGAAAACTTCTCCTTTCTATCCTTGATTGTGAAGCAGATCTTGGCACTATCCACGTAGATGATGGCTTTAGCGGTGCTTAGGAAAGGTCGACCAAAAATAATGGGTGCCCTTACATCTCCACCTATTTCCAAAACCACAAGGTCTACAGGAATATATGATTGTCCCACTCCAATAATGGCATCTTCAAGAACTCCCTTGGGGTAACAGAGTGGCTGATCTGCAAGCTACAAACGCATATTTGTGTACAACAAAGCATCTCCATTAATTTGATCATAGATTACCTTAGGCATGATGTTGATACTTGCTCCGAAGTCATAGATAGCTTCCTAGAAGATGTGAGGTCAAATAGGCGATGGGGATGATAGGTCTTCCTAGATCGCTCTTCTTCTCAGGCAAGGTATAATCTATCCACCTTCCCATCGATGGCTCCATGTAGTAGTAAGCTACATTGTGATTGTCAACAGGATTTGTAGTTTCTAGATCTTTCGGTTGCCCTAGAATCTTACCTTTCTCGGATAGAGGAACAGCAGCCGCCAGCTGAGCTATTTGTGATTCTATCATTTATTAAAGCTATGCTGGTTCTTAATGGCAGAAGCAAAGCTATCCATTCTATTACTTATATTTTCTAGCATTTTATCATTTTTAGCTACCTTCTTAGATAATCCTTCTAGGAGTCTAGATGGGCTAGCAATTAATTCTCTCAAGGGTGGTTATTGAAGTTATTATAATTGTTACCTTGAGGGTTACCATGGTAGTTACTTTGGTAGTTCGGCATCTGTTGCTGGTTCCATCCTTGATTTTGTTAAGGACGATAGTAGTTGTTGTTGACAAAGTTCACATCCTCATGGGTTTTAGGGCGGTTGTTCCCTGAATGCCTAGTGCTTCCACACACTTCACATGTCATGCTAGAATCATGAATGTGCATGACTTCTTGCTTTTCACTGGCTCGATCTTCAAGCTTCTTCATCCATAGGTCCATTCTTGGCAGACATCATGTCTACTTCCTTGAGTTGATATATACCTCCACCTCTTTTGCGGGTCTGAGGCACGTTCTTCATTCCAACCTTGGTTGGAGGCCATCTTCTCCACAAGAGTGGTCACAGCTAGAAGTGTAAGTGACAAGAATGCACCTCTAGTAGCGGCATCCATGGTCTCACGGGTACTGTTGGTCAGCCCATGGTAGAAAGTCTACATGAGTAGCCAATTCTCCATCCCATGATGAGGACATTCTGATATATAGTCTTGAAAGCATTCCCATGCCTCGAGGGATAGATTCATCATGTTGTTGCTGAAAACTTGAAATTCTCCCATGTAGAGCATTGGTCTTGCCTATGGGAAAGAACTTTGCTAGGAAGGCAATGGAGCAGTTATCCCATGTAGTATTTCTATCTTTATTTGCATAGAACCACTACTTTGCCTTCCCCAAAAGTGAGAATGGGAAGAGGCAAAGTAGTATGGCATCCTTGGTTACTCCTTTGATGGTGAAAGTGCTATAGATCTCCAGAAAGTGTTGGAGATGTGCACTTGCACCTTCATGTGCCTTTCCACAAAACTGGCTAGCTTGCACCATGTTGATGAGAGCTGGCTTGAGCTCAAATCCATTGTCTCCAACATTGACATTAGGTCTAGTATGGATGTTGGTAGTGGTTGGAGCAGAGAATTCATGGAGAGTTTTGTTAGCCATGGCTTCAAATTCTGGTGTTAAGCTTTGCCTTATCTAGTTGTCTTCTAACTTCAAAGCTAGAGTCTTCTTGAGTATAGCTCTAGTTCTCTTGAGTAATGCTTTTGGATCTTTAATGCAGTTTGTCGAAAGGTCCAAACCAGTCATGCATTACCCTCCATAAGATACAAAAGTAGACAAAACAAGGGTAATCCTGCTCGAGTAGAGGTCAATGGTTTTCCTCGATCACATCAATAAGTATAAGTTTATCAATACTTCCTTTGCCTAGTTACCATCCCCGACAATGGCACCAAAAATGCTTGTTGGTGTTTATTAAGTTGTCACTTGTTTGAGTACTTAGCCACCTATTATAATCCTATATCCCCTCACTTTACTAGGTTGTCATCCCTAGTGATGATGCCAGAGATATGTGTTGGTACTACATAGTATTACTACTAGAATAGCACTAATTAGTTCTTTAGTAATTATGTGAGTAGAAAGAATATATAAATCTATGAATGAAAAGTATATGCAAGCATACAGATAATATACCATTATAGAATTTTACCCAAGAGTATTGCATGTATTGTTATTTATATTTTTACCACTAGGAAGGTCTAGCATGGACAAGTATTGATAACTTGTACCATTAATGGAGAAATAAACCATAACCAATATTCTACTCATAACAGGGGTAAGTCATAGGATAAGAGATATGAAAAGTATTGATCAATGATCATGATAAATCACTCAGAGTACTCCTTTCTATGGCATTAGCATGGTCAGGTAGAATATTAGAGGAATAATTCCTAAGTCATTCTTAATTACAAGTCAAAGCATACATTTGATTAGTGCAATTACACCTAGCAATCAAGGCTAAGATCATCATCATATCTACACATAAGGAAAATTACTAAGGAAGATTGAGGGCAGAGCTTATTCTACCTTTGTAATCGGACCCTACGTGCACCTATATTTGGGGAGTGGACTACAAAGGACTCAATGGGAGTGTCACATCTCCAATCTACCACATGACCCAGAATATAAGGTGTAGCCATAGGTAAACATTATATAAGCACCATGCTTACACAATGTCAACCACCCACCCAGTGTACTTTGGAGTGAGCGCTTTGCAAACTTATGCAAAAACATAATGATAAACAAGCTATACTAAGTACATAATCAAAGTAGACGATGAACATCATAACGAAGAACATGAATAAGATGAACACTAAGATTGTTATAACAAGTGTAACTAGCATATAAAAATAATGGAGAAACTAAGAGATAGAGGGGTACAAAGTTTGTACCAAAACATGCTCTTGACAAGATAGGGAATCCAAGAGAAGTCCTACTTGCCTCCCTCTAGATCTATCCTAACTAGCTATGCTATGGAGGAGGAGCACTGAGAAGATTAGGGTTTCTGTCTTCTCAAATGACTTGATGACTTCTGATTCCTGGGGGAGGCATGGGCTGGATTATATAGCCCTAAGGGTCCAACATGAGCCCTTGGATCAAACTGACTTAAGCAATGGCCTAGATGCATCCTCATAGGCAGTGGGAGACCACCATACAAAGCTGGCTGATAGGTGGGCCCAAGAGGGGCAGGGTGGCCCCACCTATAGGCTAGGCGGACCCACCTATCAAGGGGTGTCCCTCCGCTTCGGTGACGTGGCTTCTAGACCCTTTTAGAGTCTTTTCAGGTAGGTACCATGATGAAACTCTGTAATTTCCTTTGATGACTAGGTTCTCCTTGGTGGTTTTTTTATTAAACCTTGCTGGAAACATAGATTCATCAAAACTCATGGAATTTATTAGTTTAAACCCCTAAACCTTCATTGGTGATTATATTTATGCCCTTATACATGTTTAATTGATGGTTTATAATGGTTGTTCACTTCATCAACAACTACCCCTCATCTCTCCTAAATTTTGAAGTTTAAAATTGAACAAATCAAGAATATAAAACAAATGACGCTCAAATCTCCATGCTATCCATTGATTTGAATTTGCATACTATTTATTCCTTCGCTAATATTCCCATACTTGTGAACAAACCATGATAGGGACCACATGTTATCTAGGTAAATGGAATATATAATATAGTAGGATGAAATGAACCTTGCTCTTTGTTGGCGGTGCTTAACTCATTTTCTACCGCCAACATTTAAACAAAACAAAACAAATGACAAGATCAAAATTTAGAAATAGGGCTTTATACTAACATATTCCACAAGTTTTGGTGTATATGTGTTTTGTAGGTCACAAACATGAAATACATGACAAAGTACACAATCAGGCAAATCGTAAAGCACATTTAGGCCAAAAGAACACAAGGTAGACCATCTAACTCTGAAATCCAGGCCGATCCCTAGCGTGAGAGTGGCCCAAATCCACCAAGGAGCCCACCTAGCGAAGGTTGTGCAAGGAGGCACCACCAAGGGTGCGGGCACACTCGAGGTGCAGGTCAGCACCCCCCCTTGGCGTCCTCTCGGGCCCACCCTTTAGGAGGCTGGTGCATTGAATGCCCCTAAGGATGGTTGCATGAGGGTTTACCAAAAATACACTCACAAACCTTCCCACTTTAGCTATAAATGGAGGCCCCTCTCACATTCAATGATCATCATTCACTTCAGGGAAAGAAGAAGAGCAAGCACCACTTCTACATTAGCTTGTAGCTAGATTAGTATAGGGAGTGAGAGAGGGAAAGTTAGAGGAATAGCAGAAGAATCGGCTACCTCTACTTCTTGTACTAGGCAACTTGTACACGTAGTGGAAGCAGAGCCAGGGCTGTCAGTTCCCTCTACACTTATGCCTCTATGAACCAAGTACTACTTGTAGTATAAGGTTTGTGTTTACCTACAGTGGTGAGTTTCAACATGAGTTAGTTTTGTTCACTTTATCCATGGGGGTTCATCATTCGTCCTTGTGATAGATACTCTAGCAGAGGACTCCTGATAAAGATGGAAGTTCCTAGCCAACGCTAGAGTAGTAACAGTTAGCGTAGATGTGGTGTCTATACTATATGTTACCTTTGTTTGCCTCGTTCCCTATGGTTGAGGGGTAGGCGGCAGGTGTTGACAGCACTATCCATCCCTTGTAATCCCCCACGTTCAGGGCATAGAGCTATAGGCTAGCCTCTCCTGGCAGACCAGGTGTGATCCGGTGCCCAAAGCAAGAATCTAGTGGCATAAGCTCAAATCACGTAGATCCTCTATCCATAGGAAAACCTCGCAACCCGAGTTGTCCTTCTTCCTATCTTCTTGGTATCGTTATTTATATTTTACCACAGGGAAGCAAGGGTTAAATATAGTGATAATTAACCATCACGTATCTACTAACTAGTATACCGACTAGACTAAAGTGGGGGTAAGTGATATACAATAAAGTGGGGTGACACACAAAGATCCAATCATGGAAAGGTAAATTGGAAACATAACTAAGTAGTAGGATAATAATATAAGAGAACACTAGAATCCTAAGTTACTTCTATTCAAGCACTACTCTAGCTAGTAACCGTGGCTATACTGACAAACCAAGATAGTGCAAGGTAGGATGCAATAGCACTTGAGGCGTACCTACCCCAATCTCACCTAGAGGGTTGATTGGGCACAAAGCACCACGAGCCCTATGATTTAACAACTAGACCTATCGTGGGGGAATACATAGGATGGATACTGGCTATCACCACCTACCAACTACCCCGATCTATTCAGAGGCCTAGCCACATTGCAAGGTACCCCATAGTATAAGCACCACATGCTTACACTATTTGATACTACCCTAACCTCATGTTAAGACTAGAGCATCAACTAGTGATGAACAACCTATGCTACTAAGAGCCCACTTATCATAGGAATTATAAGCATAACCAAATTATATCTAGAACACAAGACTAGTACATAAAGTAAAAGACTTGAAATAATACTTGCATAGAAAGTAATATACTAAATAAATAAAGTACTTACAAGAGAAAGACAAAGCTACACCAGACTCCTAAAGAATGCTCTAGAGCTCCCACCAAGACTAGCTAGTACTAGAAGAGCTACATCTTGAGAGAGTAGAGAGAGAACTACATCTCTTCTATATGTTGGTGCGTGTTACAAGTGAGGGTTGAGGGTCCTATTTATAGTGGGTGGTGGATTTGGGGCTACTCCAACATCACATCATTAATCTGTGTGCTCTCCATCCTCCTCCATTGGATCAAACCACCATATAATCAAGGGTAGAAAGCATTTGAGCATGTGCTTCTTTGCATGGAGGCATGTAATGGCGGTGGAGAGGGAGTGAGGCGCCGGGCGGCATAGGGGTGGTGCCGGCCGGCCCCCCTATGATAGGTTTGACCTCCCTCCTTCTTCTAGAAGCTTGGTCCACATGTCATGAGTGGCTTTAGATGGTAGTAGATGTTTGCCACGTTGGTTGCATTGGCATGCCACGTCAGCGATCCTGTGTGATGATTCATTTGAGCCTTTGATGTTGAACTGACTTGAGATCAATGGTGGAGACGCCTTGGAGGACCTCTCCCATGGATCAGTGATGTGGCAGGGGTAGGTGGGGCCTCGGGCGGTGCCCTTGTGGGGCCAGCCGGCATGGCCAAGTGGGCCTAAGGCCCCTTGCCATGTCCACTTGCCTCCTTTGTCCATTTTCTTCACCATTTTGCACAAATTTTGCTATAATTTCTGCATACAAATAATTCTACAAGTACAAGAGGAAATAGGTGAATTATAAACATAAATCACTGCCTATGGTCTTTACTCCCATTTTTGGTGTAATGTCAATGGTCAAAATAGGCATTTAGTGACCGTCAACAAGCTCCCCCACACTAAACATTTGCTCGTCCCTAGCAAAAATGGTAAAACAAAGATTAAAGAGCAACTTAATATGAATCAAGGCTTCAAAAGATATTATGCTAACATAAAAGATATACCAAGTCATACCTCATACCTTCTGGATTTTGAAGTGTCTACCATGTCACCATGAGTGGTTGAAAAGTGGAACGGCTTTGACATCAAGTCATCACAATCCCCTATGAAGCATACTTGGAGTTTTTATAATTTTTGCAATTGAAAACTTAGCTCATACTTCTCCCCAAATGGTACTCTCAAGTCACTCAATGGTGTATATATCATCACCAAGGCATTAATGTTTGCCTTCCTTCCTACTTCTAATAGGCTTATGTGGAGTTTGGGTAGGATAAGGGTAAAGCATACTTGCATTGCTTATATTGCTAAGTCAAACAATGGATCCATGGAGAAAAATATCATACACTCATATCAAGGTGAGCATGTGTGTGAAAATGGGATAAGCATGATTACTCCATAGTAATGATTCTTTTCTCAATCATTTATATGAGAGTAGGGCTAGTTTTTCTTGCTCGACTATGGACACAATTTTTTCATGGACCTTCATGTGTCCATATTTTTTTTTGAATACTATAGCCCATGCCTCATTTAGGATAATGATGGAGAAAAATCATGCTAGCAAATATGGAGTATTTATTTGGTGGAAATGGAAAGGCATGTTTTTGTTTACTTCTAGTGTAGAAGCATAGCATATATTTGGTGGAGTGTATGTGACCTTGATCTTAAGAGCATGATAAAATTCTCAACAAAGGTCAACAAAGTGTGACAAAGCTCAATACAGAAACAAGTAGCATATGTGGAAGCTTTTCAACATATAACATAGTATTTGGCTTTGGTAGGAAATATCCCCATTGAGGAGAAGTGAGGCTATTAATTTTGAAGTTTTATCAAAACAAAAATCTTCAAGAGCTTACATAGGAAGATAGGATTTCTTTAGTCTATACCATATCTCACTTCACAACAACTTAGTTGACATGTTTTTCTAAAATAGATATGTCCACAAGTAACAAGATATGAACTAAGTATAAAGTTTATGATGGCCAATCTTTATAAAATCAAGTTCATAGTTTGGCATGATTCACATTTTAAGTTTGATTTTAGCATATAGCATCTTTCAACACATCAAACATATAAGAGTAAAGCAAGAGTGGGAAGAGGGAATGCAAACCAGCGTGCCAAAGTGGCGGAGGCCTAAGAGAAGAATCAGACAGCCTCCCCACACTAGGACTTTTATGTCACTCAACATTAAAAGCCTAGTGGAGATGTTGGGCCATCCCTCAGAGTGTACTCCTATGATGTCTCATCCAAGTTTTTGTCACCTTGTTATTTTGATACTTCATCCTTTTTGTGTTCAACCTAAAAGGTTTAGCGACAAATACCCGAAGGATACATGTACTACAAGATGCTTTTGTTCTCACTTTACAAAGTTACTTTTTTAGTGAGAACAAAGAGAAGAGACTAAACATGATTTTTTAGAGTTCTTGGACATGATACTCCCCTTTGTTCTTTTTAATCTTAAAATAGTTAGTGAACAAGGATACCCAAAAGGTGTTTGTCCTAAAAGCATTTCCCTCATTGCCTTTTTTAAGAGAGGCTTTATTTTAGGAGTGGTTGCAAGCTTGTTATGCAAAGAAACAATGGAAGTAAATCTTTATTTTATTATTTTTAGTTTTAGTTTTTTTAACCTAAGACAAGACTATTCTAATTTATTATGCATGAAAGAAAATTTGCGAAAATTAAATATGGGATAAATATCAATTTACCTATCGATGAGGACTTATTATGTCAAGTCAATTGAGCATGACTTGCCCATTGAATTCAGCTTGAATTTCTTGATTCCGCCACACCATCTTGATCTTCATTTGGTTCTCTTTCCTACAAAGGTTAGTGGACAACACATACCCGAAGGAATTCTCGAAGAAACAAGGGTGACTGTAATGACAAGATGGCACTCCTGTTTGGTTAGCATGCATAGTTTTCCCCATGTTTTTTAGCTCTTGATTATTGTCCATCAAGTTCTTGCAAAAACTTTCACAAAGCACAACATGACAAAAGAGATTTAAAGTATTCACAATGCACCCTTCAAATATGAGATTTGGCTCTTTTTCATGATGTGCAACCTTTATCTCCATATTTGAATTTATCTCAAAAACTTACTCATTCATATTTACAATTTTACATGCAACCACTATTTACACAAGTAATTTTAGTTCAATAATTAAACTAGACTCCATGTCTAATTTAATTAAGGAAGGTTACTTAACCTAAGCACCATGCTTAATTTAAAAAGCCTATGGAAATATGATCAATGCATCCAAACCTTAAATTAGGCACCATGCTTAATTTAAAGGTTATAAATGTATGATCAATACTTCCAAACTATAACATACTAGCATAAATGAAAGGAAGCATGAAAGCATTTTAAGATTTATTCAAGCAGAGATGAGAATAATAATGGCGAACCAATTAAGCAAGCATGCAATAGAAAGGAAAGCTAACTAAATGAATGCTTAAGCATAAATGTCTAGGCCTTAGCTTTTTCCCATAGCGCGAACCATTAGCCGATATCATACCAAATGGCATATTTAGCCAACATATGAATCCGTTGGTCCCTTTTAACTTACGTCTACTATGAAGCTAGACTAAGAACCCGAATAGATAGATAACAAAGGAAATTTGCCATCTACCTAAACTAGGAACGGTACCCAACTACAGTTTAGAGACTAGGAGCTACCCAGAGAAAGTACTAAACATTTGATGATTTAAGCAAACATGGAATGGTGAGAATAAAATATAAAGATAGGTTCTCGCATACCTTGATTGATTTTGCTATCACCCAAAATTTGTGATGGAGTTGTGAGTGATGCAATGCCTTTGTTCCATCACAAATGATGATTTCTTTCTCCTTTTGATGGTGACCTTTTCTCCATCTGCACATGGTTAGAATGTATGGATGCACATACCTTTGGGATGGAAGGGTGGAAGTGTTGATGATTAATGAATGACCATGCACCCTAGGCTCTTGATGATTTTCTTGTAGAAATAAGCTAGAAGGTCTAATGGTTGATGTTGCCCTATCTATTCCACACTCAACAGGACAAGGATAATCCCACAAAAGCTAGTGGTAAACTAGATTAGCAGACATCAAGGTAAATATCAAAATCTTTACGCCAATTGCTTCCCCGGTAACGACGCTAGAAATGCTTGTTGACATTTCTTAGCATCGCAACCATGTTTTGTATTCCCCGACAATGGCGCCAGAAATGCTTAATGATATTTCTTATGCTCAAGTAGATAATTCCGCAAGCGCACAGAATATTGTTATAGCATTTCACCTAGGAGTATTCCAGGTATCATTATTTATATTTTACCACAGGGAAGCAAGGGTTAAAGATAGTGATAGTTAACCATCACGTATCTACTAACTAGTATACCGACTAGACTAAAGTGGGGTTAAGTGATATACAATAAAGTGGGGTGACACACAAAGATCCAATCATGGAAAGGTAAATTGGAAACATAACTATGTAGTAGGATAATAATAAAGAGAACACTAGAATCCTAAGTTACTTCTATTCAAGCTCTACTCTAACTAGTGACCATGTCTATACTGACAAACCAAGATAGTGCAAGGTAGGATGCAATAGCACTTGAGGCCTACCTACCCCAAACTCACCCAGAGGGTTGATTGGGCATAGAACACCAAGAGCACTATGATTTAACAACTAGACCTATCATGAGGGAATACATAGGATGGACAGGGCTATCACTACCTACTAGCTACCCTGATCTATCCGGAGGCCTAGCCACATTGCAAGGTACCCCATAGTATAAGCACCATGCTTACACAATGTGATACTACCCTTGCCTCATGTTAAGACTAGAGCATCAACTAGTGATGAACAACCCATGCTATTGAGAACCCACTTATCATAGGAATTATAAGCATAACCAAAGTATAACTAGAACACAAGACTAGTACATAAAGTAAGAGACATGAAATAATATTTGCATAGAAAGTAATATACTAAAATAAATAAATTACTTACAAGAGAAAGACATAGCTATACCAGACTCCTAAAGACTGCTCCAGAGCTCCCACCTAGACTAGCTACTACTAGAAGAGCTACATCTTGAGAGACTAGAGAGAGAGCTACATCTCTTCTATGTGTTGGTGCGTGTTACAAGTGAGGTCTCAGGGTCCTATTTATAGTGGGAGGTGGAGTTGGGCAACTCCAACGCCACGTCATCAATCCATGTGCTCTCCATCGTCCTCCATTAGATCAAACCACCATATAATCAAGGGTAGAGAGCATTTGAGCATGTGCTTCTTTGCATGGAGGCATGTAATGGCGGTGGACAGGGAGTAAGGCACCAGGCGGCATAGGAGTGGCACCGGCCGGCCTTCCTATGATAGGTGGGATCTCCCTCCTTCTTCTAGAAGCTTTGCCCACATGTCATGAGTGGGTTTGGATGGTTGTAGATGTTTGTCATGTTGGTTGTATTGGCACGCCACATCAGTGATCCCTGTGATGTTTCATTCAAGCCTTTGATGTTGAACCGACTTGAGATCAATGGTGGAGAAGCCTTGGAGGACCTCTCTCATGGATCAGTGATGTGGCAGGGGCAAGTGGGGCACTGGGCAACGCCCTTGTGGGGCCGGTCAGCGTGGACAAGTGGGTCCAAGGCCCCCTACCATGTCCACTCGCCTCCTTTATCCATTTTCTTCAACATTTTGCACTAATTTTGCTATAATTCCTACATACAAATAATTCTACAAGTACAAGTGGAAATAGGTGAATTATAAACTTAAATCACTACCTATGTTGTTGTTTACTCCCATTTTTTGAGAAATGTTGATGGTCCAAATAGGCATTTAGTGACCGTCAATAGCAGCAAACCACTGACAGCGTTCACATATCAAGCCACCAAAAGTTCACATCAAAACATCAAACAAACCATATGTTCACTACATCAACAAAACTGAGAATTACCAGTGCTTAAGAGCAAGATATGCTCATGGAGCTTATTGTACTCCTCCTATTGTTGTTTCTTGAACCCCTCAAACTCCCTATCAGTGTTTTCTGTGTTCCTCTTTAGTTGGTCCACTTGTTTGATGAGGACAGCTGAACTTTCCTATTGAGTAGCAAGCCGTTCCCGAAGTCTAGAGTAGCTTGTCCTGATACCAGCATTCTTCAAAGAAAAGGTGTTGTAGGTGGCCTAGGAGAGGACCTTAGAAACGACATCAGCAACATGTTCTGCCCTTATAGTTTCCATAGCTTCCTGCTCAAACCAAGGAGTAAACATTAGGAAGCGGACTTAAATTGTAGAACCAAGAAATTATTTCATTATAGGTAATGCATAGGTCTTCCTCGGCCTACTGCCAATAGAGATTCATAAGCACAATGTGTAGGTAACATAATAACTATTGTAACATTACAACTTCAAAATGATGGTGCTACTTTACGCTCCTCCTCCTTTTCCTTCTTTTATGCCAATGGCTTCAGTAGATTTCAAGGAAAAACAAATGAAGGTACTTACAACTGCTTCTCTTGCAACATCACTCAGTCCCATGTTGCTACTGGTATGGAAGTTGTTGAAGATTCCCACTACATCAACATCTTCTTGATTGTGTCATGTGTCCTTCCTGTTTTTGTCCTTCTGTTAAAATTGCACATGCCTTTCTGTTGATATAAAAGGCATTGCGTATTTGATATAAAAAGAGTAACACAACCATCACTTACATATGCTTGCAGGTGGGCAAAATAGGAGCGAGAACCTATAACATGGTGGTACTTAACTTTTGCACAGTTTTCCTTGTTCTGCTCCGAGACTGCCTATAATCACAATTGTGTCAGACTGCAGCACAAGTAGACCACATAAAGACTAGACAAGAAATAAATGAGTTCACACACACACACCTTGTTCTTGGAACTTAACCACTTGTGGACAAGTGCACACCACTATGCGTAATTCATGTAAGACACAGGAGAGGTCTTTCTAATTTGATCAGTGGGGACACCGTTGAACTAGGATCACTTGAACATGTACCGTGTTTGTCGTACAACAGACTAGAATACACTCATGCATGCTTCTTTTGTTACTTCATCATTGTCATCAATGGCCAGCCCCAACTATAGAAGTGTGAATGCAAATTAAATCCATTACTAAGTTACTCAAGGTAGAGTTGAATGTCAATAGAGGATATGCATACTTACAGATAGCTTGGCCACAAATTCATTGAGATGTTCGATTCGTCGCTTGTAATGTTTCTAGTGCGACAAAATTGGTACTTGAGAGCTGACAACTACACCTACCTCTGAGGCAAACTTGGTATCTTGCAATGGATCATGTGGCCTTTTGTTCCCCTTGACAACTGAGATGGGCATCTTTGTTCCCATTGATTGAGTGGTTTTGTAAATCCCAACCTCCTTAGTTACTTGCCCTGACTTCCTCACTCTTCTCTGTAATGGTAGTACATAGTTTTCATACATTTAGATTGTTAGAAAAGTAACATGGATATCAAATAGCATGACTTGATTTATAGACAGGTCTAAGGTAGTACCAACCTTCGCAAGTTTGGTCATTCTACGGAAGGACGCACAACCTAAAATTGGAGAAACAAACTTAAGCAGCAAGCATGGAAAAATTGCATTGCTATCCACACAGCAAAGAATTGAATTGCACTGCTACCTAAACTAACCCCCTTCCATCCCAACATTACAAGATAGAACAAGCACCTCAATTGCATGGGGTACGAGATCTTCTAAATCTGTATTTGTATCACCATATCCCTGAACACACTCCCTTGCTTCAAGGAGATATTTCGGATGTCAACATGTAGATTACAAAGGCATTTATTGAGTTAACCTTGTGATGAAGACATGACACCATCGGATACGACCATTGTTTATAAGGTGAGCTCGTTCCTACATTCTTCCGTCAGGTTCAAGATAAACAACGATTTGTTCAGAGAGCAACACACCGATCCGGCTTCAGATCACAAAGACCCAAACCCTGCAACCTTAGCACCACGTCTCCTCTGGTTATCAACCATGTCACAATCCGGTTGACCTCGCCAAGAAGGCTAATCCCTGCTGCAAATCGAAGAACACAAGCAAGAACAAGATAAAAAGCAACTCAATTAAAGTGACAATTGCAGATGAATGATTAAGCACTCGAAGTTGGGGTCTTGCAAATCGATAACGGCGACTGTTCAATGACAGATTGATCTAAAACAAAACCCAAAACCTAAAGTAGGTGGTGGCTACTGATTATATAGCCTAAGGGACATCCAAGGATCCCTCTTCACGTCCTAAAGGTGTCCCAACACGTTACAAGACCCAACGGACCAAAAGACGACGACGCAGCGCCATGACAGATTCTGGATGTCAACTTGTTTCGACGATTTCCATTGATTCTGATGGAATTTTGATGTGGGACCACTTCCATTAGTTTCCTTATGAAATTATATTTCCATCCATATGTGGATCATAAAAAACAGAGTTCGTATATGACCTGGACATCCGTTTTACTACATGCTGGTCCTGGAACCCGAGATGGACTCGAACTCTAGTTGGACTGGGCCTCCGGCTTGGCTTGGACGTCCTTGCTTGCCTCCTAAGGTGGTGGCCAAGGAGGAGGACATCCAAGGGCTTTCTTGGTGGGTTCTCCAAGTCCTTGGGGTGTGCTCCCACTTGGGCCAGGGTCCCAATGATGAATAACAAGCCCATAACGATAGTGTAGCTCCCAGCAGAAACAGTGACAGAATATCTTGATGGTTTGGAGGCCTTGCTGATGTGATATTGAGATGAGACTAGATCTATTTGAAATCTTATCAAACAAGCTTTCCATCAAGTGCTCATTGACCTCGATCACACTCCAGATGGCTGAGTTATGGCCTTCCCAATGAAGCATTGTTGAGCTGCTGATGAACCAAAAATTCAATTTTGATGAACTTGCACGTTGAGACATATTTGTACCTACATTCAAATAACGACATGTACATGTGGAACCAAGTGAATTGTACCAAAAATCACTATGCAAATGTAGGAAAGAGCTCACCTTATAAACAATGGTCGTATCCGATGGTGTCATGTCCTCATCATCCTCCCGTTCTTGACAACAAACCGTCCTCGGTTTGGGATTAGCTGAAGAAAACGTTGTTGGTAGTAGCCAACATTGCTCCCCTTCTTGAAATTTAACATGTTTCTTTATAACAAAACTAGGGGAACTCGACATGACAAGATTATAGCAATTGCAATCCTTTGGTTGATCATACTTTTGCACAATATAAGGAGATTTCAGATTTGAACAAATATAGACACGATGCACCATATACTCTCCTTTACAATTATATTTTCCAATAAAATGATATGTACAAGTAGACAACCATGACAATTCAACACATTTAAGTTTCTCTTCTAAACTACTAAGAGCATATAAAGTATCAAACTCAATATAACCCAAAGTATTTGAAGAATACAATAATTTCTTTTCATCTTTTTCGGTAGCAATGGGAAGCAAATTTTTATGTTCAGCATAAGTAATTGGTTCCAAAGCCAAAGCATCATACTCATTCACTAGTTGTGGCATACGTATAATAAAAGCATTTTCACATAGCTCTTCTTTATCACTAGCATTATTAGAATAATTATTTTTTGACAAAGGCAATTCAGATTTAACATCCAATTCTTTCCTTTCATTAGCAGCTCTATCTCTATTAGTTTGTGCATTTTTAGCATGGTTTAAAGTTTTACTAGACTCCAAAGTATGTGTGGGAGGTGGTGTTGGTGAAGATGTTGTTGTAGTGGCGAAAGTAACCACTCGCCTTTTTATCGTAGTCTCAACCTTCGCAAATGGTTGCTCCACCCTTGCTAAAATCTGGTTGAGGTTGTCGCCAATGTTGGTATGGTTCTTTTGCTGACATTCCTGCAATTCTTTTTCTGCAAGCATAGCAAGCTAAAACAAACGTTTGAGAGTATAAAATTCTATATGGAAAACAATATCTTGTATTTCATGCCTCAAACCACCAAAAAAATGAACAATGGTATCTTCCATGTCCTCTACTATCCCACAACGTATTGCACACTTTTGAAACTCTGTATAATATTCTTGGACAGACATATTGCCCTGCTCTAAGCACTGCAATTTGTTATGCCATTCATGTTTATAAGAAGGAGGAATAAAACGATTACGCGTAGCTATCTTAAGTTCTTCCCATGTACCAGGTAAAACATCCTCTACAACTAGCCCATACCACCAAATAATGGCAAAGTCCTTAAAACTCACTAGTAGCTTGTCGAACTCTATATTGCTCAGGTACAAGGTGAGCACTAAACTTTTGTTCTACCATTATCTCCCAATTAAGGTATCCTTCAGCATCATAATGACCCGAAAAGGATGGTATGGTCAATTTACCTCTCATACCTTGATGATTATAGTCTATATGTGAGGGCTCATTGTTCTTTATTCGGTCCATCCTTGCAAACTTCTGGTCCATGATTTCCTGCAATTCACTCTTAAACAGAAACTTGTTGTTTGATGTTGTTAGAAATTAATATAAATCCCCTATCAACTATTTATGGGTAAGTGGAATCACACTCTCACACGTCTTACCAAGTTCTTACAAGGTTCTTACCAATGCAAAGCAGTGGATGGTACAACCGATGGCTGGTTTGTGATACCTGTGAGGGTGTGACACCAAGATTGCAAGGGTCTTTCTCTCTACCGATCTGAAGTATATGTGGAGCTTGGGAGGCACGAAAAAGAACAAATATATATATGTGGCACACAAGTCAGTGACAGACAACAATATTGAATAAATGTCTAGCTAGAGCACTTGTCCTAGTTGTTGGCCTATATGTGTTTCTATCACCAGTTGTGATAAACAAGAGAGGAAACAAGGATGAAAGGAAACAAGTATTAAAGGTAGCAACGGATATGAACAAGGCAAAAGATACCACAAACAATAGAGCTATTGAGTGTTCCTTATGTGCTCCTTTTCGATATCTTCTATTCTCTTTTACTATTTTTTTCTTTTATTTTTTTGTCCAATCTTTTTTTTCTTGCTTTTGCTCTTTTGATATTTTTTTCTCAGCAAGGAGCACACAAGAATAAACCACAAAAAATGTGAGCTCAATTGAATAAAAGATGTGGCCTATAAAAAATTAGGACTGTGCTCTAAAAAACATACCAAAACTTGTGGGCTCAGAAACTCAATTTTCCTAATCGAATTTCACAAATCTAATTTTTGCAAACCTAGCAAAGCTAGGATGAAATAGATCTAAATTTTTTTGGCATTCTCCGTAGATATAAAATTTTCCCCGTTTCGAGTTCGGATGCAAAAGTTATGACTGTTTTAAGGAAGCTGCTCGAATCAGGGTTTTAGTGGACACAAGATGCAAACCGATGGTGATACGGAATAGCGGCGGGTGAAGGGATCAACACAAACTAGAAAAGAACACAATCTAAACCAGCAACAAGACTTTAACCTAGGACACAAACTCAACAAAGCGGACTCTGAAACTGAATCATGCAAAGGCTATGTCACGGATAGTTATAGGATAGGAAACAAATATGGCATTGGACTATGGGATAAAAGCAAAAACACTCGAACTAAGGGTAAGATGCGAACTTGATGGTATACCTGAAGCTCTGATTACCACTTAATGTGAACGAGGGTCCCGATCTTCCGTCAGGTTCAAGATAAACAATGATTTGTTCGGAGAGCGTCACACCGATCCGGCTTCAGATCACAAAGACCCAAACCCTGCAATCTTAGCACCACGTCTCCTTTGGTTATCAACCGTGTCACAATCCGGTTGACCTCACCAAGAAGGCTAATCCCTGCTGCGAATCGAAGAACACAAGCAAGAACAAGATAAAAAGCAACTCAATTAAAGTGACAATTGCAGATGAATGATTAAGCACTCAAAGTTGGGGTCTTGCAAACCGATAACGGTGACTATTCAATGACAGATTGATCTAAAACAAAACCCAAAACCTAAAGTAGGTGGTGGCTACTGATTATATAGCTTAAGGGACATCCAAGGATCCCTCTTCATGTCCTAAAGGTGTCCCAACACATTACAAGGCCCAACGGCCCAAAAGATGACGATGCAGCGCCATGATAGATTCTGGATGTCAACTTGTTTTGACGATTCCCATTGATTCTAATGGAATTTTGATGTGGGACCACTTCCATTGGTTTCCTTATGAAATTATATTTCCATCCATATGTGGATCATCAAAAACGGAGTTCGTATGCGACCTGGACATCCGTTTTACTACACGCTGGTCCTGGAACCCGAGATGGACTTGAACTCAAGTTGGACTGGGCCTCTAGCTTGGCTTGGACGTCCTTGCTGGCCTCCTAAGGTGGTGGCCAAGGAGGAGGACGTCCAAGGGCTTTCTTGGTGGGTTCTCCAAGTCCTTGGGGTGTGCTCCCACTTGGGCCAGGGTCCCAATGATGAATAACAAGCCCATAACGATAGTGTAGCTCCCAGCAGAAACAGCGACATAATATCTTGATGGTTTGGAGGCCTTGCTGATGTGATATTGAGATGAGACCAGATCTATTTGAAATATTATCAAACAAGCCTTCCATCAAGTGCTCATTGACCTCGATCGCACTCTAGATGGCTGAGTTATGGCCTTCCCAATGAAGCATTGTCGAGCTACCGATGAACCAAAAATTCAATTTTGATGAACTTGCACGTTGAGACATATTTGTACCTACATTCAAATAACGACATGTACATGTGGAACCAAGTGAATTGTACCAAAATTCACTATGCAAATGTAGGAACGAGCTCACCTTATAAACAATGGTCGTATCCGATGGTGTCATGTCCTCATCACCTTGTACCAAATGTCAACAAAACAGAGCAGGAGCATGCAAATTAGGCTCCTAAACTATAGCTTATATGGAAGCCATTACTTGAATAAAGCACATGTGAACTACAGCTTATACGGAGGCTATTACTCGAATAAAGCACATGTGAACTACAATCAACTAAAAAACATGTAACCCCATCACTATATTATATCTACATGTCCTAGGTCCAACCAATAGAATACAACACGCATCATAAAAGGAATTTGGATACCTATTCCTATACCTGGCTATGTTGTGTTGTCGGCACAACCCTCTTGTCATCCTGGTCGTGGAAGTGGTGCGGCTAACGTCGATGAAGGGGTGGTAGATCTAGTGTGGTAGTCATCAACAATGAAGCTAGGGCTTGGTTGTGATAGGTGCTGGTGTAAGGGGTCTAGATATGGCGTGTATCACCGCTGATGGCAGTCCTTCCGCCATCAACAGACCTAGTGTCGACGAAGGGATCAGATCTGGATCTGGCTCTGGCTTGGCTAGGGTTCGAAAAGGTATGAGAGACAGTGTGGCTATAGAGTGGAGAGGGAGTCAAGCTACTATGCTAATGAGCCTAGCTAGGGTTTGGACCAGGGTGGCAGAGGAGGCTAGGCTTTGGAGCAGGAGGAGAGATGGTGCGGCTGGTCTGGATGGATTATGGAGATGCAGGTGGAGACAATGACTCCTTGCGCTTTTATGTGGCCATTTATAATACCACAAATACCCTTGTCTAAAATCGATGGCGTGGTAAACCAATTTTCCGCGAGGAGGGCAAAAGAGAGAGATCTAATTTTCAATTTGTGTTGGTGGCACTGCTGGGCGCGGGGATTTTATTCTCGCCCGAAATCAAATTTTCGTGCGGGCAGATCGTAGCCCCGTCTGGCGTCTGGTGAGCAGAGACTAAATTTTATATGATGAATGATGATGATATATATGGTGTAATACACTAAGGTCTTGTTTGGATGCATGTGTATCCACCTTAATCCACATGTGTTGGAGTGGAATGGAATGAAATTTGGTTCAATTCCACTCCAATCCACTTCAACACATGTGGATTGAGATTAATACATGTGCATCCAAACAAGGACTAATGTATATTAACTGTCGGATCACCAATATTTATCCCCCAAATTTTGGTTGACGACGACTCTTGATAGCGTTTATGTGTCGATGATGCAATTACGTGGCATGTGGGATAGTCCACCGCTAAAGGCATTCTCTCGGTACCCATCTTTTCCTCTTTTATGCACCGTTTCCATCACCGTTTGCCCCCTCCAGTGCCACCCACCCTGCATCATCTCCCCCCTCCCCCTCCAAAAATCCCCCACCCCCTCCCCCCCACACACCAAAACCTCTTGCCTAGATCTATTACGATCGGCCTTGGCATGGCCTGTTGGATTAGTCAGTTTTTCAACGCCTCAAAAGATGTTTACCCCGTCTATGATCTTATCCCTTATAGAAAGTTGTACATACTATGCCAACTAGAGAGGCAGAGAATGCGAGTAGTTCATTATGCTCTAAACCACCCTTCGTACACCAAGAACAAGTACTCTGAATAGTGCCATCCTGGATTCCTCCCAAAGTAACAATGCTTGATGGGAATCAATGAAGGAAATTCTATAGACAAAAAAATTTACTATGAAGAACAAGTATTAGAGAGTGTCTTAACCAAATTAGCCTCTCTGATGCTCGGAGCTAAGTAACCTAATGCTATCATAGACATTGAAAATTGGATGACATGCTTCTCTTCCCTTAAAAGTCTTTCGCATCGAATCTCGGGGCGAGATTCTCGTAAGGGGGGAGGGCTATAACACCACAGGTGTTAGCCAATTGCTAGGCAGTGGGTTTCAGGTCAAACATGACAGATCAAGAGGTAATTAGGAGCTTTAGTTCCTTATGTCTGAAATGGTGATGGAAGTGTTGAGGTCAAATCTATGAAATTGAGTCCCAACTTGAACTTGGACAATACACCTTGCTTACATGTTGACCCATTTCAAATGTAGGCTTGAGTAATTTGGAAGGTGCCCCTTTTCATGTGCCTCACATCTATTTCCATCTACATTGACTATTGGATAAGTTTCATAAAGTTTGGATCATGAAGTCACATGAAATGATAAGTTATAATCTTTCTTAAATTGCTTCATCCAGTGAATGGGAACATGGGATGTCTACCAAACCTTGCTACTTTGCCCAAATGACTCTAATTGGACTCTACAACAAAAGCTATGAAGGGTTCATGTTGAGCAAATGCCCAGAAAATGCTTCAATGGATCAAAAAGGATGATTTAAGCATATTTAAGATGTTGTTTTGACCAAAGTAAAACTATAAGTTCTGTACTTATATTGGTGTTTGACCCTAAATGAAAGTTGTAGTTTGGCCTCTGGGGAACAAACTTTGTTTAAAGATCAAGAGCTAGTTTGACCCCTAACTTAGTCAAACTGAGGCCTCAAAACTGAACCCAGTGCTGTTTTGGATCTCAAAAAATTGGCTCAGTCTGAGAGTACAATGTTGACGATGTTTGGCATCTTTTGTTCTTGGATTTTTGTTAGGCAACTCAAGTTGAGCGAAATATAAAAGTTGGAGTTTACCTCTTGGAGAAGAGCATGTAAAAAGTTGGACTTAGTTTGACAAAGTTTGACCTCCCAAAACCAACAAAACCGACCTCTACCTTAAACCTCGTTAAGTCATTGATGGTGTAAACTTAGGGCTTATTTAACCACTAATCTACTACCCTAATGACCGTGTCCAAGAAAAAAATTGTAGAGTTGTTCTTGCATTGCAACTTTGCTTTTAGGCCCAAAGTCCAAATCGGCCCGTAGTCAGCCCAATTCGGCTCCCAACTTGCTCACTTCATTGCACGCCACATGCTTGATGCAATGCCCCATGGCTGCCATGCTTAGCGTTGTGCATCCTCCTCCATGCCATGCACCCCTTCCCTCTCATTGCCTCAATTTGGAGCTGTCCGGGCCCCCTCTCAGTCTCTCCCTCACTCTCTCCACTCCCTTTGTGCTCTCCCTCGCCCATGCTCATGCCGGAGCATGCGTTGCCACGGTTGAGTCGAGTCGAGCTCGCCGCTACCACGTTCCCTGCCCTTCGAGCCTTCTCCACCCTAGCTGCGTGCACCACTACCACTGCCTCCTTCTCCTCTCTGACCGGCACTCCTCGACCGATCTAGAGACCACCAAAGTAGCCCAACCATCAGAGCCGCTCTCATCGCCGCCGTCGGTGCATGTGGCCTGGTCTCTACGAACCACCTCCCGGCCATCCTCGCCCACCTGTGGGTGCGCATGGGCTCCCTGGCACTCCAGCACGTGTGGAGCCTTCCTCCACCGCCGGCTAGCCAGGTCACCGAAGGCAGTAGCCGCTGTTGCCGCCTGCTTCCATGGCTAGCAGGCCGTAGGCCGCCTTGGGCCATGCTAGCTAGCGGCCCATGGCTTCATAGCCGCGTAGCCCCGCTGGCCCTTCTCCGCCGCTGCTGGCCCTTCTACGACTGAAATCCCGGCCTCCCCGATGACCCCCTCTGTTCATTTGCGTGGAGGACTTTGCGCAAGAATTTGAAGAAAGGGAAGGGCCTAACTGTGAACCCTAGACTCTTATGAATAGTGCCTAGAAGGACCTATTTACTGGAATCGGTATTTGAGGAAAGTTCAGGGTCTCCGATGCAAATGTGAATCTCCTTTATTGCTTTTAATTTAGCTAAAACTTTGGAAAATCATAATAAATCGTAGAAAAATCGTAAAATAGCAAATGAAGACTTTTTGGAATCATTGAAAGTAGATATATGCAGTAGAGTCATAATATGATATGTGTTAGTAGGATGTTTTTGCTGTTTTTATTTATCTATGCTAATTAGGGTTTTCTAGAAATAAATTCATATCTAAAGTTGTGGTGCTCCAATTGCTATGAAATTTTTATTGTGGACTACTGATGCTATATGTGTGTTATGGTAAAAATGGAAAATGTTGTTCCTCTACCTTTGTATGATATTGTGCTACCATAATAACATATAATATGGCCATGTGTTTGTAGAAAATAGTGTGTTTTAGATTTATCTTGCTCTCACATGTTTTCTTGCATGAGCAATTTGTCTTTTTTTGTAATAATTAATGTATAAAACCTGAGCATCTAAGATTTATATAGTAATCATGTTTTGTCATCATCTATCTCTCATAAAAATTTGAGATCCAAATGAGATATTTGGAACATCACCTATAATTAATATATAGGTTTTTATATATATAGAAAAGCTAATGAAAGTTTGTTAGTAGATGCTTGTGTTTATGTCATGTAATACTTCTAATTATTGGTGCTAGGTAATGTGATTGGTTGTTTATAGTTAGGAGTTGCATGAAGCTGCATATATAGCAACCAAATGTTAGTTGTTAACAACACAAATGGTAAATGCATATAGTTGTACCTCTGCTATTATGGTGGCTGCATGTACAGTTTTGTGGTGGTGATATTTTCATGATACAAATGATGTTTTCTGTAGATATGTTGAATACAAAAGTTGTTGATAATTTCCTTATCCTTCTTGTCCTAAAATTTTATGATTTTAGGCCTGCTGGTTTAGGAGTTATAGATTTTACAGGTTTGTTGTCAGCTTTTGCATGTGCTCTGAACAGATTTAAATGATTGTATTGTTTGGCTAATTTAAACATGGAATCATGTATTGGTGATAACAGGAGAGTTGTAGTGCTTTTCCTAATATTCCTAAAATGTCTAAGATCACTACTTTTGGTTGTCTAGAACTCTAGTTATTACTGTTCAAAATGGAATGGCAGGTTCTGTCCTAATCTTTACAGAGATGCCTTCTTGATGTTGTTTAACCTTATTAGCTGTAGAATCATCTTAAGATGATAATAATAAAGTTGTAGATAACTTAATAATATTTCTATAAAGTTAAGGATCATGCTTGTTGGATGAATAGAACTCGAGATATGCATTTCTGAAGTTACTATCATCTTGTGTGATAATAAGCTTTCTGCCCTTAATTGTATGAGCTCTACTTCACGATGTATTTTGACCTTGTTAGTTGTTGAATCAGATTTTGGTATTAATAACAAAGTTTGAGACCATTTCCTAAGCTTTCTAGAAAGTCTAGGATCACCTTTGTTTTATACCTATAACCCCAGTTGTGGCTAGAACCAATGACTGTTGTGCTGCTGCCCAGACTCTGTGTATGCACTTAAGTTGATTGCCCATTCTTGATGTTGCTTGTGCATGCTCTAAATGGTGTGGCCCTAGTTAATTAGTTGGATAGCTATATGGGTGTTGTTCACACAGCAGCCCTAGCTCTTATATGGTGCTCTGCATAAATTTGTTCTTGATTGATGAATGGTTACAATAGCTTGACTTAAGTTCACTTGTGTGCCATGCCTAATATACTTGTTATCCCTCTATAATAGGTTGTCTTGCATAATCTTGTGCTTGTATTGAACACTCTTATGTGATGCATCTCTTATTACCATTCTTTATATTCATCCACTTGCATCTTGCATCTCATCTAGGTGCGCTAGATGAACCACGTGAAGGACATGATGTTGGAGCCTAACCCAAAGATGGTGCATGGTGGACCTATCCCGACGATGGAAGGACTAAGCAAGTGTTAGGACCGAAGATGTCACTAAGATGGTGTGAGCTAACTGAACTAACTTGTGCCTGATCCTAGGCAAGCCCTAGAGCATTCTAAGCCTCCTATGTTTTTACAAATATGACTTGAGTCCTTTATGTTTGATGCATTAGGTTATAAGAGTTGATTGGAAACACTTGATGCATAGAACCACCTTGTCCAGAAATATACCTTGAATCCTATGTAGGTCCAGGATTGAATAACTGCCTTGCAATGCTTAGCTCAGTAGAAGTCAGGTGATTTCCTATCACCTGCGAGATATAGGAGGACACTGAACCATGGTTGGCTATATTTGCTATCATGTAAAAGAACCATGGGATGTTGTAAATCGAGGCTGGAAGGAGTCTGTGTTGTAGGTTGACTCATGTGATTCCGTTTGCGCCGATTAAGGACTGTATCATTGTTGGTCCTCGATCATTTTGAATGCATGCCTCTCCTTAGCTGGCTAGATAACTTATTCCGACCATGCAGCTGAGTAGCTTAACTCAGGCCAGGTCTCATTCTGTCAAAGTGCGCACTCTAGATGGTAGTAAGGATGTGTGGGGAGCCAAACATGAGCCCAAGGGTAGGGTAGTCCTGATCATCCTAGTAGCTGGTTGTCCCTGGTTGTGCGACGTTGATCGAACCAGTGAAATGTGTACCTGAGTTGTACCAAAGGTGACCTAAGACTGCCTTGGCGCAGGTATGTCTGGGTTTGTATTAGGAATATCTACCCAGCTGGTTGCAATCGATTCAAATTGTCATGTCTCTCGGATAGTGAGAAACTTGACTGAGCTTCCTTCTATCATAGTGTTAGTGGCAAGTGGAGTGGTTCTGAGAACGAGATAATAAATGGCTAGGGTTATTATTCTGCTGTCACTAATGATATACCACATGTTTGGCATAGGTTAGTTGGTTGCTAATCTAGAGATGAATAGCTATAATTAACTTGATGACCGAATTATAAAATGTATAGCTAAATTAGTGGCTTTTTATGCAAAATGTTGTCAAGCTAGCTCCACTTATATAGCGTTGCATGATCCTTGGTGTCACTTTATTTTTGGTTTATGATGGGTAAGTCTAGCTGAGTACATTCAAGTACTCAGGGTTTATCCCACCATGTTGTAGGTTAAGTCACGTATGCTAGCAATGTATTTGGAAATTATTATTATAATCAGTTGAAAACTATGTTGTTTTCACTAATCGGTTTTAAAACCCAAACTTGTATTATTATTTGTGAACTCATTGTAAACATTATTTCCATTGCAACTCTATGTATATGATGTGTATTTGCTTAATCATGCAATCTTGGTTGTGATGTTGATTTACCGAGGTCCTTCGTGACACTCAGTAGACTATCGGGTTTATATAAGTGAAAGTATGTGTGCGTCAACATGTTAAACGAGGGCAGCCATACCCCTGCATCTTGATCTTTGGTCGTAGAAGATCAGTCCTAGAAGGCCAACTTGAGAGGATCATGACCTACTATCGTAGCCCATAGAAGGGCATGGTGCTACAGATGATCAAATGGCCCTGAGCCAGAGCCGAGGTGCTATCGATCACCTAACCCATGGTAGCCTCTGACCAAAACGAAGGGCACCCCAGGCCTAAGGTCGGCAACTCCTAGATGAGTTTGCTGAACCCTCGCTCGAGTTGAGGACCTATGCGACACAGGCTCATGAAGGGATCAGCACCAACATCGCTCGGCCTCGACAGCCGAGCAACACCCATCACATTGTAGAAAGAAGACCCCAAGTAGGGCACATTGCCCTTGTTAGTGGAAGCCATCACCGCCAAGGGGGGTTCATCACTAGTAGATCGAATTCTACCCTTTGTCGACATCACGCCAAGTGAGCCCACGAAGGGCTTGGGGGCTCCTGACGAGATCCTAACATATGGGTATGTTAAGCCTTAGGTCCAACAGTTCCTAAACAAAGAAGACCCCTGACTGACCCCTCCGGGATTGCTCGGGGGCTCAGGGGCTTTACCCATCGGGTACGCTCACGCTCACCCTCTGAGAAGAATCTTGACTGAGCTTGACTCCACCACGACCTCCGCTTGGGGCCCGAGGGCTTGCCCGAGCCCTGAGGCTCCCGATCTATGACAACACTACGGCCTGGCCCTTGGCTCTTGCCTGGCTAAAAGATGCCAACCAAGGCCTGTGCACAAGAAGACACGCCCCAAGCTGCCAAGGCTTAGGGGCTCCCCGGCGCTGCCCCTTGGGCACGGCATTGCCGGCCACTTTCTCGATAAGGTCACGCACAGGGCGTGACATAAGAATACAAAGCTTCCCCATGGCCTCTAGGGGCTCGAGGGTTCTCAGGCCCACATGTCAGCCCCTACAGCTAACCTCCTTCACCGCCAAGAAGACTCTAGAAGATCCACCTAGGGGAGGCTAGTCCAAGCCGACATAGCCTGACACATAGAGTGTCAAAACAGAGAAGCCGAATGACCCCCAAGGCTCCTTCAACTCCATGACACCGCCACAGTCCATAGCGCATTGCTGCAATGCCCTCTTGGACTCTAGCGCATATAGACCATAGACTAGTTCCCCAAACTGCCATTGTTGACATTTTTTAGCATCACTCTTAACTAAGTTGTCATCCCTAGCATGATGCCAGAAATGCATTGGTGGTAATTATGAGAACACTTGTAAACTATATATATAAGGTATCCACAAGCGCACAGATAATATACCATTGTATCATTTCACCCGGGAGTATACCAAGTATCATTATTTATATTTTATCCATAGGGAGGAGCTATGGGGTTGTGTTGGCATAGAGATATTGATAAATATGTATACTTATGATAAAATCACTCTCATGCTATGGCAGGGATAAGTCAAGTGATAAATAAATGATAAGTGTAAGGTAATAATGGTAGTCTAGAGATAGACATAGATACTCATAAAATGTAGTAAGGCTAAGGAGAAGAATTGTTAAGAGCAAAACATTCCTAAGCCATTACTTATTGACTAAATATTTCGTACACCCAAGTATATACACTCTCATCTATAGTATAACTAATTTTGGATCTATGCATAAGGAACATTACTAAGGAAGATTAAGAATAGAGCATATCTTCCTTCGCAATCATGTTCTACGTGCTCTACAAATGGGGAGTGGACTACAAAGGACTCAAAGGAGTGTGTAACACCCAAAAATTTCAACTACAAATTAGTAATTAAATTGAGCATTTAATTGATTTTCTATGCATTGTAACCTAGGCCAAATAATAAATTTTGGTTAATTAAAATTAACTATAAGGTTTAAAAACATGTTTGTTGCATTCATATCGAACCATACTATTTTTGGTTGAGTGTAGGCTAGGTTGTTTAGGGTTGACTTCAAATTTCATTTGAATTTGATCAATTTTCAAAACTCTAAAAATAGGAAAGGATTTTTCTTGGAAAAACTCTTTTCTCCCTTTCTAGCCCAACTCTAGAACTAGACCAGCTCATGCCTCCCCTCCTTCCCTCCTTCGGCCTACTCGGCAGCCTGCTCAACACCGTCGCTCTACGCCCTACCTCCGCGCGTGCCTACTGGCTGACCGCATGGCCCAGCTCGGCGCAACAGCAAAGCTTCAGCCTTCACTTCACCCAAGCCACACCCGAGTGCCGCTCTCTTCCCCTCACTACATGTGGGACCCACCCATCAGATGTGCCTCCCTCCTTTCCTTCCCTGCCTCGCTGGTGAGGGCATGCTTGCCATCAGAGGCAGCCGCACCCGCCGGGTCATTGGGCCAGGAATGGAAGGCATCCAAATCCGCCCTCATCATGCTCCCTTCCTTCTACCACGCCCCGCTCACCTACAAAACCCTGAGCCAAGCCCCTCTCTCTCTCCTTTTCTCGTTCACCATTCGAGCTCTCACCACTAACCTGCACTCCGCCGTTCCAGTGCCCGTGAGCTCCACCGAGACTAGCCATAGCCGTAGGTGCCCTCACCTCTTGGTTTTGGTATTGAAACGCTTGGATTTCACTCACCCACACCCTTTTCCTCTCTCTAGTTCACCACCGCCACTGACCCGGTCCCTTGGAGCTCTCCTGGACGCCGCAACCACCTCCGTCAGACTCACGGTGAGCTACTCCATCTTCCCATGCCCCCATTTCTTTGAATGATTCCCTAGAGCACCGTATCGGTGATCTCTAGTGACACCGGGCATGGCGCCGCCATGGGGACCATCGCCTCGATGTGCTCCTCGTCCCTATTTTGGTACCCTAGCGAGTTTGTGAGAGCTTGTACTTCATTTCCATGTGTTCGGTTTGATCTGGGGTGGTCCAGAACGATGTATCAGTGTTTGCCACTGAGTTTGACTCATCGCCAGACATGGCGGGCTTGCCAGAGACATAGTGCAGCGGTAGGGGATCTCCTATTCATTCCTCGCCATTGGATCTACTCAGATGGTCATGATTAAGACATACCCCTTTGGGGTCATAATGGTTCACCATGCACCAATGGACACGGTCCACAGTGCTGTGTCAGCACACCCATGCACACATGGTGCACCACACCACTAATGTGTAGCCATGTGGCCGCCCAGTCAGCCGGCAACGTGGCCAACTATGACATGCCAGGTTCTTTTACATTTTAGCGCCTTGGTTTTTAGTGAATCAACCCGCGATCCATTATAGTTCAAAAGAGTTACTTTTTAGAAATTTTTTTATTCATTTTAGTCCCTGTAGTTTTAGGAAATAGTGTGTGCCATCCAAAATACGTTTAAATTGAGATTTTATTAGGTTAAATTCAAATTTAAGTTCATTTTATTTATAGAAATGCCATTGGAACCTTATTTCATGCATAACTTTTGTGTTTTAAGTCATTCTTTCGCTCACGTGTTTGTAGCAGTACATAGAATAGTTTTATAAGCTTTTTAGTCTATGTTTTTACTATTTGGTGTACTGTTCTAATAGAAGTCTATTTGTATGCATGTAATGATTGGATTGGATGCTTGATTGGTGAGTTGGAACACGTTTAGAGGGTGATCAATTTGAGGTGACTGAGGATTAGCAGGGTGACTAGCAGTACCAAGAGGATAACCTTGAGGAAGGCAAGTGTAGCAAAGGTCCCTTGTATCTATGAACTTTACAGTTCATATTCATGCATGTGTTTAAATTTGAATTACCTTTAAGGACTTTACCTAGATTACTACTTGTACCACATATCCTTGTTACCCATGGTTTGGGATGCATTTTGGATAGATGTTGTAGCGCTCAACATAAAATAATTGTTAAACATGACTAAAGGTATTATGCAATGTGATAAAATGGAGCTTTTAGCAACAATTAGGGGGCTAGAGTATGGGGTTGAGTGCTCTAGTGCCTCTCCATAAGGACTTAATCCTAAAGCGGCCACCTAGGAGGTTTCGTACTACCCCGAGTGTCATATGGCTCTGACTTTAACCTGTTAACTAGATTGTACTCTATAGCTTTCCGTAAGGGCAAGAGGGGGCACTAGTTGGTATGTTTCTTTTCCTGCTAGGGTGTGTACCATGCCATGACCACGCGTGCCACTCCTAGAGGAGGGCCACATATTACTAGACGGCTAAAACCTTAGTAGCTATGAATTGTTAGTGTGACTAGCGAAGGGTTACATAGTGAAACCCTACCACACTTCCTAGGTAGAGGTGTTGTGGGCTTTGCAAACCCCAGCATTGGGAATCATGGCTCGGTGGGTAAAGTTGTACAATTTCTGTAGAAATATTCAGTCATGCTCATAGATACGAGAGATCTAGATCTTCATAATTAGTGGTTACTATGGATGGTTGGGAACTTGATATAATCTTGATTATTCATTACTACCAATTGGGTTGGGATTATTCACTAAAGTAGTGATTTAGAATGCTATAACTTGACCAACTAAAATTGCGAACCACAGTCAAACCCTGTCTAGCCTTTGAGCCTCATACATCCCTTTGATATACTTGCTAAGCATGGTGAGCTTACACTTGTTTTACATTCAATGAAAATACTTGATGGATAACAGATAACGTGTATGAAGAGTTTCCAGAAGATGTCCAGGACTACTAGATTGATGTTCACTAGTTGGAGTCCCTATGGCTGTTTGGGATAGTATTCCGCTTTGTGTAATAATGTTGCCAATGAGTAGGACTATGTGATAACATTATGATGAGATATGTGATGTAATAAAGTACTTTACTTTGATATGATTACAATTTGATGGTATATGTGTGTTTGGACATCCTAGGTGCACATATATGAGTACTTGATTTTGCTATGCAAAATTGGGTGTGACAAATTGGTATCAATGCTATAACTGACTGTAGGACAATCAACCTAGTTAGAAATAGATGTTTTTAGGATCACATTATCTTTATTTTGCTACCTTTAATTTACTATAAAATTTTGCTTATATTCTATCCTTTATCTGTTGCAAAAATTATCTTATTCTAATACTCAACCTTTTCAATCTTATAGATGGCCCGCACCAAGCTAACACCCCGCAAGTGTACCATTATGATGCCAACAAAGAGGACAAGGTTCACACTTGGCAAGCATGTTCCTGCACATCTGGTGGAGGCTCTAAGGACCATGGAGGAGAAACCATCTATGGAGGTGCCCATGGAGGAACCTCTGGAGGACCAGATGGAGGATGAACCCATGGATGAAGAGACTAAAGAGGGTCCCATGTTTGAGCAGCCCATAGAGATAGAAGAATCTAGGGAGGAGCCCATGGAAGAAAATGGATAGGGTGGTCAGGATGGAGCTGGTGAACCTGATGACGGTGATGATTCTGACAATTCTGATTCTGATGATGGTGGTGATGGAGATGGTGGTGATGGTGGAGATGATGGTCGTAATGGTGACGGTGATGGAGACGGTGGCAATGATGGTGATGATGACCATAATGCACTGCTAGCTCAGGGGTGGACCACGGAGATCCACTATGATCTATAGGGAGATGCCTACTACCACTCCAAGCTTCTCTCACTCATACACCGGTACCACACTAGGTGCACTATGCAGTATAGGATGGAGCATTGGACCCACCCCAACTACACTGGCTTCTAGGAGATAGAAGTGTACATCCGCAAAGGGACTTGGGTGTGCTACATCCACTGTGCCATCACTGCACGGCTCACACATGCAGCTACCATCTGGGATGCTGCTCGACAGGTGTTGGTGGTCAACCACGACCGCCACTTTGATGACATTGCATGGGAGGAGGATTGTTATCTTCCTCGCCGTTGGAGCGGCCAGTCCACTTGCAACATCGCTGCACCACTTGGAGAGGCAAACCATATGCTTAGGCCTACCTTGATGATCTTGGCCTAGACCAACACCGACTTGGATCAAGCCCTAGATGAGCTAGATGTCATGGTAAAGGCATACCTATTGCTTGCCCGTGAGAATGCTACGTTGAAGCAACATCAAGGAAGTCCTGATGTGGAAGCACTAGGGATTCCTGCTCAATCATACCCAAGGAACAGAGGAGACTTTGGAGACCCCAACACCAGCACCAACATCGACCCGTAGGAGGATTTCCCCAAAATATGTAATAAACACGCATAGATGCGTGAGAGAGTATTTAGTTTCTTTTCTTTTTAATGGTTGAACAATTGTTACTTCAATGGTTAGATGATTGTCATGATGAACAATGTTTGATTTGGATTTTTGGCATGATTGTGAGATTTGTGGGCATGTCCACAATCATTTAGTTTAAGATTAAGGCTTAAGGATGATATGAATAAATAGTTGGGTTTCTTTTATCTTGTTGTCCATTCTGTATCATTCTGAGCAGTCCACCTTTATCAGTTCACATCTCATGTTCTACATGTCCAATGGTCATGAAAATTTTATGGAGATAAGTAGACTTCCACATATTTCTTTTGTCTCTGGAATCACCTCAATACCTATTTTGAATTGTGAGATACAGCTGTAGTAAATTGATGTTTCTGTGCTTGTAGTCAATTTTATCCTGACTAAACTTCAGAATCTGAAAATGTGTTCAAAATTAAAGTTGTAGAGAATTTCATAATCTTTCTAGAAAGTTAAACTTGCATTTATATGATAAACAGAGAGTGATAGATGCTCGTTTTACTGCACTACTGTTTGTCCAACTCGCTGGAAAAGTTCAGAACAATTATCTTCTTGTATACCCTATATATATCTCTTGTCTTGATCTTGTGATACCTACTCTCATTAGGCCATTATCTCTTAAAGGTTATATATTTTGGACATGTGAGACTTATATGATGTATCTATAGATGGTGAACACTAGGAGGAACAACTAGGGAGGCGAGGACTTACCGCCGCCACCCCATGTCACCATGGTGCAACTGATGATGATGCATACCCCATTTCTTCAGCAGATGGCTTAGAGCATGCAGAATATGGGGAATGGGAATGGGAATGCACCCCCTCAAGTCAGAGACAAAAGGGGAGAGTTTCTAAAAGGACATCCACTTGTCTTCAAGCATTACACTGACGCACTCCAAACCAATGACTGGCTATGTGCAATTGAGAGGCAACTTGAGATTGCATAGTGCGATGACAAAGAGAAGGTTTTGTATGCTTCTGGACAGCTGCACGGAGCTGCACTTGATGGGTGGGACTCTTTCCACATACTAAAGTGAATCCCATCACTTGGCAAGAGTTTCACAGTGCCTTCCGCTCTCATCATGTGCCCGCTGGGTTGATGAAGTTGATGAAGAAGGAATTCTTGGCTCTCAAGCAGGGGAGCATATCTTTTGTGGAGTATCATGACAAGTTCATACAATTGTCATGGTACACACCTACTAAAGTGGAAGACAATGAGAAGAGATAAGAGCTATTCATGGAAGGTCTGAATGATGGTCTCTAGTACCAACTGTTGTCCCATACCTTTGCCAGTTTCCAGTAGTTAGTGGACAAGGCCATGGTTATAGAGAACAAGTGCCACCAAATGGAGGACAATAAGAGAAAATTCTAGGGGCAACAGCAAGGGAGTAACTCTCATGTCCGCACTGCTCCACAGCAAGCTTACCCGTAGCAGCAATATCAGGGTCAGTCCAGTCTAAGCAACCATAACCAGCAACCACAGCATGTACAGCAGCAGTAGCAGTAGTATAAGGCACCAGTCTAGCGCTAGTAGCAAACCAACAATGTTCCTATGAAGAATAATGTCCCCAATGCTCCATAGAAGAATGGCGCACCAAAGGCGCCAAATGTAGTCAATGATAACAGATGCTTCAATTGTGGAGAACTAGGACATTACTCCAATAGATGCCCCAAGAAGATAGCTAACATGTAGCAGAACTATGTCCAGGGATAGGTCAACCATGTGACTACAGAGACAGCTTAGGAGGCACCTGATGCGGTGATCAGTACATTTTTGGTCAACTCAAACTCAACTACAATACTTTTTGATTCTGGTGCTTTGCATTCCTTAATAGCATATACTTTCAAAGAAGCATGGTATTCTAGTATGTGTTATGAAGAAACCCATGTTAGTAAACTCACCTGGAGGGGAAATGAAAGCAAATTGGATATGCTTAGCTGCTAGTCTCATCATAAGGGGGGTAGAATTTCAAGCCAACCTTGTAGTCATAGACTTATCTAGAATTGATGTTATCTTGGGTATGGATTGGTTGAGGTCTTGAAAGGTGGTTATTAATTATGGGAACAATTCTTTGAATCTAACCACTCCATCCGGAGAGAAAGTTGAGTATGTGGCAACACAGTCAGCCACAGAAATTTGTCGAGTTAATCAATTGGAGGGCACAATCATAGAGGATATATGGATAGTAAATGAGTATCCAGATGTCTTCCCTAAGGAGTTACCAGGTATGCCACCTGAATGAGATATTGAGTTTATAATTGAACTTTTACCTAGAACTGCACCCATAGCTAAGAGACCTTATAGAATGAGAGTGAATGAATTAGCAGAACTTAAGAAACAAATAAGGGAATTGCTAGATAAGGGTTATGTCCAACCTAGTTCTTAACCATGGGGTGCAAGAATATTGTTTGTAGAGAAGAAAGATGGTACACAAAGAATGTGCATAGATTACATATCACTTAATGAGGTCACAATTAAGAACAAGTATCCACTGCCTAGAATCGATCACCTATTTGACCAGTTGAAGGGAGCTTTTGTATTTTCCAAGATCGACCTCCGATCTGGATACCACTAGTTGAGAATAAGGCATTTTGACATTCCCAAAACCGCTTTTGTGACCTGATATGGATTATATGAGTTCACAGTCATGTCTTTTGGTCTGACGAATGCACCTTCTTACTTCATGTATTTGATGAACAAAGTATCATGGAGTACCTTAACAAGTTTGTGATTGTGTTCATTGATGATATATTAGTCTATTATAAGAATGAAGAAGAACACAAGGGACATTTGAGGTTAGTATTGCAAAAGCTTAGAGAACATCAGCTCTATGCTAAGCTTAGCAAATGTGAGTTTTGGTTAAAAGAAGTATCTTTCCTTGGTCACATAATCTCTAATGGAGGAGTAGCAGTAGATCCCAAGAAGGTTAGAGATGTGTTGAGTTGGAAGCCACCTCAAGATGTTAGTGAGATAAGGAGTTTCCTTGGTATGGCTGGGTACTATAGGAGATTCATCGAGGGATTCTCTAAGTTAGCCAAACCTATGACTACTCTGTTAGAGAAGAATGCCAAATTTGTATGGTCTAAGCAATGTTAGGATAGTTTTGAGGAGTTGAAGAAGAGACTGACTTCTACCCTAGCGCTTATCTTACCTAATCTTACCAAAAGCTTCTCTATCTATTGTGATGTCTCACGGCAAGGTCTAAGCTGCATTCTTATGCAAGAGGGTAGAGTTGTTGCCTACGCATCCAGACAGCTGAGAAAACATGAGTTAAATTATTCGACTCATGATCTAGAGTTAGCAGCTGTGGTACATGCTCTTAAGATTTGGAGGCATTACTTGATTGGTCATAAGTGTGAGACTTATACGGATCATAAGAGTTTGAAGTATATATTCACTTAGTCATATCTAAATTTGAGGCAACGCAGATGGATATAGTTAATCAAGGATTATGATTTGGAAATACACTATCACTCGGGAAAGGCTAACCTAGTAGCAGATGCTTTAAGTAGGAGTTATGTGAACATGGCCTATACAACTCAATTACATAGAGAGTTGTGTGAAGAGTTTGAACATCTAAATTTGGGAATTGTGGCTAACACTATGAAGTTAGAGGTGGAACCTACTTTAGAACGAGAAATTCATAAGGGATAGTTGGATGATGACAAGATTAAAGATATTGTTGAACGTATAGTGATTGGTAAAGCCCTAGGATTCCACATGGATGATCAAGGAACAATATGGTTTGGTAAAAGGATTTGTGTGCTAGAAGTGAAGTCTATTAGAGAGTCTATTTTGAGGGCAGCTCATGACTCAGCCTATTCTATACACCCGAGGAGTACTAAAATGTATCTTGATATTAAAGAGAGACATTGGTGGTATGGACTAAAAAGAGATGTTGTTGAACATGTGTCCATATGTGATACAAGCCAGAGGGTAAAGGCAGAGCAATAGAGTCCAACAGGTTTACTACAACCTATGAAGATACCCGTGTGGAAAAGGGAAGAAGTTGGAATGGATTTCATAGTGGGATTACCCTGTACACAGAGGGGATATGACTCTATCTGAGTAATCATAGGCTGTCTGACAAAAGTAGCACATTTCATTCCTGTCAAGACAACCTACTCTGGTGTGAAGTTGGTAGAGCTATACATGGAAAGGATTGTATGTTTACATGGAGTGCCGACAAAGATTGTTTCATATAGGGGTACACAGTTCACATATCATTTTTGGTAGAAGTTGCATGAATCCATGGACACAAAGTTGAACTTTAGCTCAGCTTATCATCCCCAAACAGATGGGCACACTGAGAGAACAAATCAGATTTTAGAGAATATGTTGAGAGCTTGTGCTCTATAGTATGAAACAAGTTGGGATAAGAGTTTGCCCTATGCTGAATTCTGTTATAATAATAGCTACCAGAAAAGTCTTAAGATAGCACCATTTGAAGTGTTGTATTGCAAAAAGTGTAGGACACCACTGTTTTGGAATCAAACGGGGGAAAGTCAAGTCTTTGGACCAGAGGTTTTGCAACAGGCGGAGAAATAGGTACAAACAATAAGGCAAAACTTGAAGGTTGCATAGTCTCGACAGAAAAGCTATGCTAACATAAGAAGAAGAGATTTGGTGTTTGAGATTGGTGATTTTGTATATCTCAAAGTTTCACCCATGAGAGGAGTTAAGAGGTTTCATACCAAGGGAAAGTTGTCACCCAGATATGTGGACCCTTCAAGATCATCAACAGGAGAGGAGAAGTTGCTTACCAGCTAGAATTACCGAAACAACTCTCAGGTGTTCATGATGTCTTCCATGTATAGCAACTTAAGAAATGTTTGAGAGTACCTGAGGAATAGTTACCTTTGGAAGAACTAGATATCCAAGAGGATCTATCATATAAAGAATATCCAGTGAGAATCTTGGAAATAGCTGAGAGAATCACAAGGAGCAGGATCATAAGAATGTGTAAGGTTTAGTGGAACAGACACTCTGTGGATAAGGCAACCTGGGAAAGAGAGGATGATCTAAAATCTAACTATCCTAATCTTTTAGAACCATCTGAATCTCAAGGAGGAGATTCATCTTAAGGGGGGTAGGTTTGTAACACCCAAAAACTTCAACTGCAAATTAGTAATTAAATTGAGTATTTAATTGATTTTCTATGCATTGTAACCTAGGCCAAATAATAAATTTTCGTTAATTAAAATTAACTATAAGGTTTAAAAACAAGTTTGTTGCATTCATGCCGAAGCATACTGTTTTTGGTTGAGTGTAGAGCTAGGTTGTTTAGGGTTGAATTAAAATTTCATTTGAATTTGATCAATTTTCAAAACTCTAAAAATAGGAAAGGATTTTTCTTGGAAAACTTTCTTTTCTCCCTTTCTAGCCCAACTCTAGAACCGGCCCGGCTCATGCCTCCCCTCCTTCCCTCCTTTGGCTTGCTCGGTGGCCTTCTCAGCACCATCGCTCCATGCCCTTCCTTCGCACATGCGCCTGCTGGCTGACCGCACGGCCTAGCTTGGCGCCACGGCCTAGCTTTGGCCTTTACTATGCCCAAGCCACACCCGAGCGCTGCTCTCTTCCCCTCACTACATGTGGGACCCGCCTATTAGATGTGCCTCCCTCCTTTCCTTCCCCGCCTCGTCGGTGATGGCGTGCTTGCCATCGAAGGCAACCGCACCTGCCAGGCCACCGGGCCAAGAATGGAAGGCGTCCAAATCCACCCACATCATGTCCCTTCCTTCTACCGTGCCCTACTCACCTACAAAACCCTGAGCCAAGCCCCTCCCTCTCTCCTTTTTCCCATTCACCGTTCGAGCTCTCACTGCAGCCCAGCAATCCACCGTTCTAGTGCCTAATCAACATCACCGATGGCCCGTGAGCTCCACCGAGACTTGCCGCAGCCGTAGGTGCCCTCACCTCTTGGTTTTGGTATTGAAATGCTTGGATTTCACTCACCCATGCCCTTTGTCTCTCTCTAGTTCACCGCAATCGTCAACCTAGTCCCTCAGAGCTCTCCCGGACACCACGACCACCACTGTCGGACTCGTGGTGAGCTGCTCCATCTTCCCATGCCCCCATTTCTTTGAATGATGCCCTAGAGCACCATATTGGTGAGCTCCAGTCGCACCAGCCATGGTGCCGCCATGGGGACCATCGCCTCAATGTGCTCCCCATCCCTGTTTTGGTACCCTAGCGAGTTCGCGAGAGCTTGTACTTCATTTCCATGTGTTCGGTTTGATCTGGGGTGGTCCAGAACGCCATGTCGGTGTTTGCCGCCGAGCTTGACTCACCGCCGGCCATGGTGGGCCAGCTAGAGACATAGTGCAGCGGCGGGGGATCACCCGTTCATTCCTCGCCGTTGGATCTACTCGGACGGTCATGATTAAGACATACCCCTTTGGGTCATAATGGTTCACTATGCACCCGTGGACACGGTCCATATTGTCATGTTAGAATGCCCACACACACGTGGTGCATTGCACCACTCATGCGCAGCCACGTGGCCGCCCAGTCAGTCAACGATGCGGTCAACTACGACCTAGTATGTTCTTTTGCATTTTAGCCCCTTGGTTTTCAATGAATCAACCCGTGGTCTAGTTCAGTTCAAAGGAGTTACTTATCAGTCCTATTTTTATTTATTTTAGTCCCTATAGTTTTAGGAAATAGTGCGCGGCATCCATAATATGTTTAAATTCAGATTTTATTAGTTTAAATTCAAATTTAAGTTCAGTTTATTTACAGAAATGCCATTGGAACCTTATTTCATGCATAACTTTTGCGTTTTAACTCTGATTTGAGTGATTCTTTCGCTCACGTGTTCGTAGCAGTACATAGAATAGTTTTATAAGCTTTTCAGTCTATGTTTTTATTGTTTGGTGTACTGTTCTAATAGAAGTCTATTTGTATGCATGTAATGATTAGATTGGATGCTTGATTGGTGAATTGGAACACGTTTAGAGGGTGGTCAATTCGAGGTGACTGAGGATCAGCAGGGTGACCAAAAGTACCAAGGGGATAACCTTGAGGAAGGCAAGTGTAGCAAAGGTCCCTTGTATCTATGAACTTTATAATTCATATTCATGCATGTGTCTAAATTTGAATTACCTTTAAGGACTTTACCTAGATTACTACTTGTACCACATATCCTAGTTACCCATGGTATGGGATGCATTTTGGATAGAGGCTGCAGTGCTCAACATAAAATAATTGTTAAACATGACTAAAGGTATTATGCAATGTGATAAAATGGAGCTTTTTAGCAACAATTAGGGGGCTAGAGTATGGGGTTGAGTACTCTAGTGCCTCTTCATAAGGACATAATCCTAAAGCAGCCACCCAGGAGGTTTCATACAACCCCAAGTGTCATATGGCTCTGACTTTAACCTATTAACTAGATTGTACTAGCTCATCTGTAGCTTTCCGTAAGGGCAAGAGGGGGGCACTAGTTGGTATGATTCTTTTTCTACAAGGGTGTGTACTGTGCCGTGACCACGCTTGCCACTCCTAGAGGAGGGCCACATATGGCTAGATGGTTGAAACCTTAGTAGCTATGACTTGTTAGTGTGACTAGCAAAGGGTTACATAGTGAAACCCTGCCACACTTCCTAGGTAGAGGTGTTGTGGGCTTTGCAAACCCTGGCATTGGGAATCATGGCTTGGTGGGTAAAGTTGTATAATTTCTACAGAAATATTTGACCTATTATAACAACCATGCTCATGGATATGAGTGATCTGGATCCTTCATGATTAGTGGTTACTATGGATGGTTGGGAACTTGATATAATCATGATTGTTCATTACTACCAATTGGGTTGGGATTATTCACTAAAGTAGTGATTAAGGATGCTAAAACCTAACCAACTAAAATTGTGAACCATAGTCAAACCGTGTCTAGCCTTTGAGCCTCATAGATCCCTTTGATATACTTGCTAAGCATGGTGAGCTTACACTTGTTTTACATTCAATGAATATCCCAGATGGCTAACAGATAACGTGTATGAAGAGTTTCCAAAAGATGTCTGGGACTACTAGATTGGTGTTCACCAGTTGGAGTCCTTGTGGCTGTTTGGGCTAGTATTCCACTTTGTGTAATAATGTTGCCAATGAGCAAGACTATGTGATAACATTATGATGAGATATGCGATGTAATAAAGTACTTTACTTTGATATTATTAGAATTTGATGGTATATGTGTGTTGGGACATCCTGGCCACGCACATATGAGTACTTGATTTTGCTATGCAAAATTGGGTGCGACAAAGTGTCACATCTGCGATCTACCACATGACCCAAAGTGTAGAAGGCATCCACAGGCAAACAATATCTAAGCACCATGCTTACATAATCTCAACCACTTAACTCTATCGAGAACTGAGCTAAGAGCTTTGGGAACATATGCATGTATTCATCATTAATCATAACTATATCAACCATGTTACTAGAGTAAACTAGGAACATAATAAATAGCAACATGATATTGCAGTAGCACATAGTCATAAATAAAGAGATATAATGGCTATACCAGTCTCTAGATAGTAGATCCAAAATCCTAAGTGATAGCCCAAACTCTACTTGAACCTTGCTAGCTAGCCTATACTAGAAACTTGAAGAATTGGAGCTCTATTCTCTTCTCTCTAGGAACCCTAATTTCTGGTCTACTCTAGACTTATGGCAGCATGCTCTGGAGGGGGCAGGGGCTAGTTATATAGGCCAGAGCATCAATCCTAAGCCCTTGGATCAAACTAACTTAAAGGATAGTGTAGATGTATCCTAGGAGATGGTGGGGAACTAACATAAGAAGGAGGCTAATAGGTGGGTCCCTCAGGGGCTAGGCTTCCTCTAGGTGGGGCCGGGCGACCCCACCTGCCAGTGGCTTGGCCCCCACTTCGGTGTGGAGTCCTCTCGAGTCTTCTAGAACCTTCTAGTGTCTGTTTTGTCATGGATAAGCATGATTTTATTTGATGATTTGATCCTCCTTGATGGTTTTCTGAAATAACCCTACTAAAAACATAGATTCACTAAAACTTGTGGAAATTGTCAGTTAAAACCCCTAAATCTATGTTGGTGATCCTGTTTATGTATTTATTCATGTTATGTTGATGGTTTATGATGGATGGTAACTACAGTCAACAGACTCCCCCAAGCTTAACCTTTGCTCGTCCCTGAGCAATGCCAAACTTAGCAATGGATCAGGAGTTTAGAATTTTTGCAACTCCTCAAAAGTACACATGTGTTCAAGCAAGAATTATTCTTCGGATTAAAATTCATTGATCTGACTTTCAAATTTACCCATATTACCTTCAACAATGGGGCTTTCTAGCTTTCACTTGGTTCTTGGGCAATTGAAAGATAGAATGATCAAGTCAAGCACTATGTCTTAGGTTCTTTTGTCCAACCATTATTCTAGAGTTTTATAAGTTTTTAAAATAAAGACTCAGAGATTCCTTTGTATGACACTCTCAAATCTCTCATATATGTGGTATTTGTGGATCCTAATCAAGGCAATGAATGATGTTATGCCTTTTCTTCTCCTATAACTAATGCTTATGCAGAGCTCATAGGAGTGGTAATTGCATGAAGAGAGTATACTTGCAATACATATTTTCTAAAGTCAAACAACGGATCCAAAGAGAGTTAAGTCATACAATCAAATCTAGATGTGCATGTGTATGGAATATGGTGGATATATATGGTGGCTAGCCTGATTCTAATATGCTCCTTGAAAACATATCTCTCATTTTAAACTTGGAAACAATTGCAAGAAAACATGGGTTATCTTATTCATCTTCTTTTTTTCTAGGCAGGCATCTAAGTACCCATTGTTTTAATACTTTGGACACTTGTCCATTTTTTCAATTCTTCTTTCTTCTTCTCTTTTTTTTAATGAATAACTTTTGCATAGCCCACGCCTCTTTTCTGCAACAAACTTTTGAGAGATATCAACAAGAACTCAGAGCATTTATTTGGTGGAAAACCTATGAAGCATATTTTTGGTGTTTTCTCCCAGTGTAGGAGTAAAACATTTTTGGGTGAATCTAGATGGAATGCATGTTTTTGTGCCTACCCCCAGTGTAGGGATAGTGCATATGTAGGTGGTGTGTACATGATCTTGATTTTAAGAGTATGATAAACCTCTCATAAGGCATCAACAAAGCTTGACTTAACTTAATGCAAAACAAGTAGCATATAAGTGGAAGTTTTCCTAGCCTAAATAAACATGTTTGACTCTGGTAGGAATCAAGCTTTGTCATATAGGATCTCATCATGTGTTTTTCTTATGTTTTTCAAAAGAAATCTCCAGAATTTAGGTGTCACTTAGAACAAGATAAATAACAGCTCAGACCTTCTCATATCATATCCGTCAATTACCTAGACTTAGATCAAGCATATGCTACCCACGAGTTTCAAGTTCAGAGCAAATTCTTATGTCAAATCAATCTTATCCAAAACTCAAGAGAATGCAAGGCTAAGAACTAGGTATTTGAAAGGAATTATAATAGAGCAACTATTCATCATTTCCATCATGTGAGATCATCTTCAAGTTCTATTTATTTATTGACTCTTAAAAACAAACTAAAGCACACCTTAAGCAAACTATATACACTCTTTTTATTTGGTTTCCATCATTTTTTAGATCATACCATAATAATATATACATAAAAGACAAAGGCAAATTTTTATTTTATTTTCTTGGGTTTGCATTTTTTTAACTAATACAAATTTCAAAATTAAATAAACTAAAGGAAATAATAAAATACTAGAAAGAAAACTTACCTTAGGTAAATGGGGGTTCCTCCCCCAAGCCGGGTGTTGCTATGGTCCCTCATCGAGGCAGGTTGTCAATGTGGAGATGCACAAACAAGTAGTTCCAGTTGTCATTCTCCTGTTGCTGTTGTTGCTGGATGGCGACGAGGCGTTGTCCTACTTCTTCTTCCCATTGGGAATGTTGGTCCAGAGTGTTCCGAATCTCCTGCTGGTTCTCCTTGATGGTAGTGAGACTGGTGTTGAAATGAGTGTACTCCATCTATTGCTCATGATAACCTATGGGATGGTCGTGGTAGCAATGGGCAGAGAAGGACATACGTCCTCCCTGGTGGCCACTAGAGACCTCGTATTGCTGCTGCTGGTAGTAGTCGTAATGGTCATCCTGCCATTGCACACTTGAGCCTTGATGCCAAGAGCTCTCAGTGTGCTGAGGAGCGGGCTAGTCCAAACTAGCATGCTTAGGTTGGTGCATGTGGGAGGATCCCGACTGATCCCAGCCTATATGCTGATGAAGGTGCATCTAAGAAGGTCCTGCTTGATCAAAACCTACATAGCTAGTGAAGACAGGTCCTTCTGGAATGGGGTCATCTCTACGGTATCGAGGCTATGGGTTGCGAGTAATCCTTGCAGAGGCACTCTTGCAAGGTGCTTGCTCTATTTTCTCCAAATCAAAGACAAATGAATCTACCACATATAGACCATGGTTCCAGTCTAGTAATGGAAACTCATTTATGTAGTCCATATACATCATGACTATTTTCCCATCCTTGTCTTTTTTTAACATGTGTGCATGATTAAAATAGCCATAATCAATAATCCATCAGGGACTGTCAATGTATGTAATAGAAGTGTTTGCTAGTAAACCCAAATTTTTAGCTATTCGGGTGACCAAAGAAGTGCACCCAACATCTCCCTTAAGTTTAGGAATTTCTACCCATTGTGCCATCATGAATTTTATAGGTGAAAACTTCTTTCTTTTAACCATAGCATAGAGCAGTTTAAGTTCATCATTCCTTGCTGTGTAGAAATCATTTCTAGGAAAAAGAGAAAATCCTAGCCATTTGTGCATGAACCGCAAAGTAGGGTGGTGAATGTCATTGGTGCAAGGGCGGTAGCAAACAATTTCATTCGATATCTCCCTCCAAAACTTATTCCTATCAAAGTCTTGTATAGCTGAGTCTACATTAATTGTGCATTAAGTAGGGAATCCTAGAAGCTCACTAAAGTTCTTCCAGGGAAAAGAAAATTCTTTCCAAGGAACCTAAATGAGACTTTCGAGTCGATGGTTTGTAAAGTGCATAAAAATTCAATAGTCAAAACCTTACACCCTTACTCATCTATTTCCCATGCATCCTCCCATCCTATGGCCTTGAAGATGAGTTCAAATTTGGAGTCCATACCTATGGACTGAAGTAGGGCAGGATCAAAGGCAGGGGTGAGGACGAAATCCTGGTCCTTCAGCTTCTTGTAGATGTTCTTCTCCCTATCATCCCAGAGCTTGAGCTGCTTTTCTTGTAGAAGAACGTTCCTCTCCATGGGGGCTGATCGGGATGGTGCTCCAATAGTAGGAGACAGAGGATCAACCTCCATGTCGGTGCTTGCTCGGGACAAAGAACTTCTTGTTGAATGGAACGATATCACCCGCTTGAGATTGTCGGCGATCTTGCTCATTTTCCTACAAAATAGACAAAAACAACACAACTCGTGGAATAGGATTAGGAAAGTAAAAATGCTATTGGTTAGCCGTCTAAAAGTTAGTCGTCTAGAGGTTAGTCGTCCGAGATTACCTAGTGAATATACTAATCAAGATTTTGGCATGTCTTCCACCCTATTTTTTTAATTTCCTCTCTTAATTTGGACAGCACTACCACTCTTAAACTATATTTTCCTTTCTTCAATTTTTGGAGCACCTCTCCAATTTTCTCTAAAGATTTTTGCACTACATCCTCACCCAAACTTTCTCACACTTTCTTTCTCCAACACTGCCTCTACCAAAGGAAAATCAGTTATGAATTTTGCTTTTGGAATTTTGAACTTAGGAGGTTGCCTTGTGTTGTGTTGGAGGCCGAGAGCAGCAAGGAAGGAGTGGGATTTATAGAGGGGGAAGCAGTAGGCTGGCCATCCCCACAGGGTGGCCAAATGGCCTCTTCCCTCTTAGATATTTTCTTTGCTTAGTGGTTAAGCATGTCAAGTGCTCCTTTTGGTGGATATGGATTCTAGATGGAGTAGAGAGAAGGAGAGTGGAAATGGAGGTGATAATGGAGGTTTAGTGGAGATGGAGGTGATGGAAGTGATGGGTGGTGATTGAGTGGGCCCCATGTGTCTCCCATATTTCTACCATATACATGTATAAAAATGTAATGCAAAAATACTTTTGTGATACTATGAAATATAAGAAGATGAATAATGGTATTTATATTTTTATGCCTCAATAGTAAATATTTTTTATGGGGTTTTTATGCTCCGTAAAAATTATTTACATGGGGCTTGAATTTTTAGTATGTCATGATGAGAATTGTTTATTTCATTTTTCTAATGCAAGTTTTAAGAAGTAAATATGCCAAATTAAAAAGATAATGCAAAAAGTAAATATGGATAACTACCGAGTTACCTCTCGATGAGGGTTCGGAATTTTAAGTCCATCAATCTAGACTTCTCCATTTGGGTTCATTCTTCAAGTGTATCCTTTGGTCCTAGAGATGGAGACACTGATACTTGCTTCTCATGACATTCCAAATTGGAGCATTTTTCTGATCTTGGCTTAAAAGCGAACCGCTCTTCCTTTCCTTTACTATGGCATTTGATCTCTCCGGCTCCGACATCAATGTGCGCATTTGCAGTGCTCGGGAAGGGTCTTCCAAGAATGAGTGGTGTCATCATGTCCTCCTGCATGTCAAGTACCACAAAATCTGTAACATCCCATATGTTAAAAACCAATTAAAAGTTTGATCACGAGCATCATGGAGCATAAGCATCAAGTGTCATGCCATAAATGCATTTCATGTTGCAATAAGTGATGTTTCATTTATAGCTTTGCTATGTTGCATATATAGTGTTTCATATGTTCATATGTTGCACATGTCATGTTTCACATGTTGCATAAAATCATGCCAATAAATGTGATTAAGAAACTTTGTGAATTTTATATATGAGAAATTGCCTAAACAATTAAAATTCTGTTAATATAAGATTTATTCTTTAAAATGTGCTTTGTAATGTGGAATCAAAGGTTTGTTATATTTCCAAATCAAACATGTTAAATTGTGCTCCAAATGTTGAATTCAGTAACTAGTCTTCATACTTAGCCATTTAGACTAAGTCCCGGAAAAAAGTTATAAGTTCAAGTTTTGGTGAATTTATTAAATGAATTTTCATAAGTAAAATTTGGTCAACCTTTATTTCATTGCTTGATCCTATAGTTGAGCTAAGATAATGAGCAAGTAGTTGTCATGAATGATTTTTGGTTGCTCTTAATTAAATTACCAAAAATTCTTGGTTAAAACAAATCTTCAAAACCTAAAACTGAAACTCACTGTACTCATCTTTGATCCTTCAAATCTTCAAAACCGAAAAGATTTTGGGGTTGATCCTTTAAGCAAACTTGGAGATCTTTGATCAACAAGAAACTTTGCTTAAGGTGGATCATGGCATTGCTTAGTAGAATCGGGAGGTCAAGAGAGGAGAAGGGGACGGTTTTAGTCATGTACAGTGCACCATCATTACTTGCCTACCTGCCTGTCTACTTCACCTGCTTGCCGCTGATCACCACTGCCCTCGCATCATTCCTCCAAACATGGACACGCACCTACTCATGGTGGCATCACAAAGCAGCTGTTGGCCTTGCCTAGATGCTTCGCCCGCCCTCACCTTGCCATTATGAACCGAGCCTGCCATCTTCTTCCTCCTTCCTTCCTCTATTCTGCCGTTCCACCGGAGGAGCTCATCAAGCAGTTCACCAAAACCGATGCACCTCCACCCAATTGCTCGTGCATGTAGCTTTGTTGCATCCTTGTGCACCTCCCCGAACCACTCTAGCAATCTCTTGATGCTGGAGTTGGTCGTGCAACCCATTGTCACCGTAGGAGATTGCCAAGGCCACCGAGGATGCCTCCACCATGGCCAGGATTCCCTAGAGCATCTTCCACCCTATCTATTGTTGTTTCAGCTTCATTATGACCCATTGTTGCTCATCGGCACCTTGCTTTGACCGCTACCTCTTAGGTAGCGATGGAACGCGATCATCTTCTTTAGTTCAAGCCGCCATGATTGTCCTCCCCATCGCTAGTTCTATCCATCATGTCCCCATCTCAACCAAGTAGCCAATCATACTTATGGTGAGCTCCTAGTCATGCCTGTGCCATCTAATTTGACTTTACAGCGGTGTAGCCACCAGACTATTGTCGTGCCGCTACGCTCAACCCCGTCGAGGCGCCATGGTCATGGTCAAGCTCGCCGCAGTAGTTAGCTCGATCGTTTGGTACCCCTGAGGTACTCATGAGGTTAGCCTGAGTGTGTAGTCTCTTTTCCCATCACCAAAGACCATGTCAGCAACCACCTCTGCCATGCCAGAGTACCACCACACCGCCATCACCGACGGTGAGCTCATCACAAAACCCTAGACGTTTGTTCTTCACCACTACTAGATGCGCCTGGCCGCCATGGTCATGTAGGTGCCCGCCTCGTTGCTGGTAGCCTCACTGGTGGCAAGAACTCATTGGTCAAAGGTTGGTAAGCCTTGGTCAAGGGTGGGGCAGGGTCTGTTTGACCCTGGGGTCCACTATCAGTGAGAGGGGGTAAAGGAGTGAAGAGTGAAAAAAGGTTTTTGTGCAGAAAATGATTTATTCTTTTTCCAAAAAAATACTTTTATGTGTTGATTCTTGTATAATTCATAACTAAATTTTTGGTGCATGATAAAAATGTGAAATTTTGTGTGTAGCCTTGTTATGTTATGCTCTACCATGGAAAAATATGAAATGGTCATTTTCAGTAATTTGGTTTTGCTTTAAATTACCTCTTTTAATTAATAAATGAACCTTGCTTGATTTTTATAAATAAAATATTAATCCTTTAATCATGAAACTTTTTGTGTGTGCTTTACCTATTTATACCTGCCTTCATAAAAATTATGGTACTGTTTTGGTAAATATAAATTGCCCACTTAGTTTAGGTGTATTAAAATGTTCTACCAAAATGATTTCTATAAATACTTAAATGGCTTTCGTGTATTTTGGACATGGCTTGTGGACCTTGGGATACCAAACCCCTATTGTTCCTTGGTAACTTAATTCCTTTCTTATTATGCTTATAATCAACTTGTTTATATAGTAATTAAAATGGTTTTATTGAATAATTAGTTTAGTTTTACAAGTTCCTTATAATGAGCATGAGTTAGGATGAATGTTAATCATTTCTTGTCGGTACATGTTAAGTTATGCCTTTCATGATAAACAACTAATTAACTTTATAGTTAATTAACTAAAAAGCTTTTATGATAGCAACCCTAGTTATTTGGTGAAGGAAAGTTTTACTCAACTTTCTTAAGTTTGATAAGTTTCATTCATGTACTTGTGTGTCTTTCATCATGCATCATGGCATGCATTCCATCATGTTAAGCAAAGAATCATTTATGACATGTAGTGCTTACGAGAGTGTGAAGCCTCATGTTGATCAAGTTTCGGAGAAGGTCGATGCCAAGTCTGACTACTGGACCTTTCACTGGAATCTAACTGATAAGGACATGAGCTTCATGCAATGCTTAGTGATAGAAGACGAGGAGATCAGCGAGGGTGCCCTAACCGAGAAGGAGGCCCGAAGCTCATCCAGTTCGAGTCACCAAGGTGGAGGCCCAAATCAAGTTTGAGGCCATCTCGGATTTTAGGACCAGTCTGTCATAAAACATGTCTGGGATCTGTTTTCAACGATCCACATATGGATGGAAAGCTAATTAGATAAGGAAGCCAATGCAAGTGGTCTCACATCAAAATCCCTTCAGAATCAATGGGAATCGTCAAAACAAGTTAGGGTCCAGAATCTGCCAGGGTGCTGCGACACTGTCTTTTGGTCCGTTGGACCGTGTATCGTCTGAGGGCCCATTAGGGGCGCATCTAGGGGGGTGACATCCAAGGATCTATAATTAGTAGCCTTCGCTCTCCTTAGGGTTTGAGTTTTGTTTAGTTTTTTATTTCCTTGTGAAACAGAGGTCGTTTTGCTGCAACTTTGTTGCCAAGGTCGCTTGCTATGAACCAGGGCCCTAGTTCTTGATCTTGTTCGCCTATGGTGATTAGTCCTTTCGAATAAAGACTTGAACTCCTCATTATCATAAGGCTCATATTTATTTGAAATTTTAGATTGCATTCATCCCATTCTTGCTTGTGTTCTTGATTCACTTGCTGGAAAGCCTTCTCGGCGAGGTCAATCACGTTCGCGTGGTTAATAACCAACGGAGCAACAGTGTAACGGTTGTGAGGGTCCGAATCAGTCTTGGTCCGAAGCCTAGATCAAGAACATCAAGTCTCCACCAATCGATGCTATCATACTTATTGGAAGATCAGGCCTTGTCTACATCACTAACCTTCTTTGCAACGCTGGCAAGCCCCGGTGCTTCACCATTCTCTAGTATTTACAAATCTTTATTACACTTTAAGTCTTGTGAAATGTGCATTAAGTAATTAGGAGTTGGTCGAATACCACTGTTGCATGATTACCTTGATATATAGGCATCCTTAGTTATACCTTGCTAGTACGGATAGGTCGATACCTCTTATGCTTAGTAATGCTTAGACTTTGGTAAAAGTCGAATGATGGTTTCATCGTTCGTGAGAAATAGATTTACCATGTTCTTCTCAGCTCTGCTGGTGGCTCATGAGATTACCCTATTAATGTTAAATATCTAAATTGAGATAGGGGCAGGACATGGTTATGTCTTTGTACAAGATAAGGGTAATGTTTTGGTGTGGAACATGAGATATATCTCTGGTGGGTAGGCTGGCGGGCATAGCCTGTTGTGCATCGTCCCTCCTATGTCAATTGAGGACCGTACCGTTGTAGGCCTATTGTGTGGTTGAGACTTTGCTAGTACTGACCACATACTCTGGTAAGCCTAATACCTTGGCTATTCCATTATGAGAAAGGACAACTGTGCACTAGGAGTGGAGAGATGGTCAGAGTATCGTGTGCACATCCAGTTAATCCACCAGGAGCGGCGCTGGGAGGTCGAGTACCATGCTCTCGGGTAGCGCTAGACCCATTCTCGTGCTGGAGTATCCGAGTGAGGGTTGATATATGTAGGTCTCAGACCTACATATCTCATGTGGTAAGGAAATCCTAGCTGGGTTAATCGATTCAAATCACTATTGCTTCTCGGAGATGAAGACTCGACCCTCTGCCCTGCATCGTAGTTAATTAATGAAATACCGGTACTGGTGGATTCAAGCTGGTATATAGATTAGTTGAAATGAGAAGAGATGTTTGATGAAGTGATTGATTTAGACCAGGTGCTAACTGGATACCGATGATAACTTAATCCGAAGCTAAAACATTGAAAGTAAGGATTCACTTGTAGTAAGATTTTTAGCAAAAGTTACTTCTTGCTTCTACCTTACCTTTAAGCCTGCCTATCCTTGGAGTCTTTTCTTTTAGTCGGGTAAGATTTGTTGAGTACCCTCAAGTACTCAGGGTTTGTTGACCTCTGCTATAGGATCTGAATTGTGCTGCTGATTGAGATCATGTTAGTGGGCTTGACATGATCTGGTCATCCCTCCTATCCTAGATGCTTCACCTAGGTTGCTCCTAAAGTTCTACTCACCCTTTGGAACATAACTTAAAATGTTACTTGAACATGCTTTGTAAACTAATGTTATAATTCTTTCGCACTCTGATGTAAGTTATTTTTGTACCCAATGTTGTAATGTTGTGGCAACTCCATGTTGATCCTATATGAGTTGTAAAAAGTGGATGATTCGGGGTTCCTCGAGGACACCCAACAGACTACCTAAGTTATCTGGCTCTCATGTGCAGTAGTCAGAGGTCTTAAGGACAATGATAGGTGCATGTGGGCCATATAATTAGGGTGGTTCTACCACAAAATCTATAGGAACAAAGAAATTTTGTATTTTTACCAGAATATTCTCAGCGATTCCTATAGGGTAGCAGACCGATTGCTTGGCTAGTTGCAAACACATCGATGTTGGTGTGAGTGTTGAATGGTTTTGCTTGTTGAAAACCTTCTTGGTCATGACACTGACACTTGCTCCAAGATAACATAATGCATTCTCAAAGTTCTAGCTCTCGATTGAACAATCAATAGTGGGGCATCCAGGATCCTTCTTCTTGATAGGTGAAGTGTTTAGGATGGCTGCACTACACTCCTCCGTTAACTTGATTACCTCAGTGGAGGATAGTGGTCTCTTATTGTTGAGGATATCTCAGAGATACTTCATGTAGGTAGGCACCTGTATGGCATCTAGCAACTGAATATTGATATATAGCTTTTGAATTACCTCTAGAAACTTACCAAACTGCTCATCCATTTTAGCCTTTTTTATTTCTACGTGGAAATGGTAGGAAGGTCGTGTCATGGAAATCTCATTGAAACTCTTGCTCTTGTGGCCCATTTTCTTCATCGTCCTTTTTCTCCTCTTCCTGCACTACCACTGGTGTCTTACCTATCCTTGTCGAATATGGCAGATAACAAGTAGACTTGCCACCTCTTGTGGTTATGGCATTGACCTTCTCAAGGTTTGTGGCAAAAGGAAGAGCAATGACCAACTGTGCTAATTGAGATTCTATCTTTTTATTATAGTTAAATTGGTCTTATATGGCAGAAGAAAAACTATCCATTTTAGTATTTATATTTTCTAGGACCTTATCATTAATCCTAGCTTCTTCTAAGATTAAGTCTCTTAAGGATGGTTGTTTAGGATTGGAAGAATTATAATAATTACCTAGGTACTTACCTTGGTAAGTTGACCGTTGTTGTTGTTTCCATCCTTATCTCTGTTGTTGTGAGCATGAATTGTTGCCAATGATGTTTACATCCTCTTGCAATTCAGGAAATTCAATCCCCAAATATTCCCCACATAAGTTTTGAGCATTGAATGCACTTGAATGGCCTGACGATCTTTCTAGTAATTGTCTCGCTGTTCGAGCCAATTCAATAGTGCATCCATCTTGGTTGACAATGCACACACCTCTTCTGGTACTTCTTCACTCTTATTGTATGATTGAATATTGCATGATGACCGGCCTTGATTAGAGGCTATCTTTTCCATAAGAGTTTTAGCTTTTCTAAGGGTGAGTGACATAAATGATCCTCCAGCAGTGGCATCAAGTTGTTCATGGGCTCTCTGAGTTAATCCATTGTAGAAACTTTGCATGAGCAACCAATCTTCCATTCCATGATGGGGGCAATGTGAAACATATTCTTTAAAACATTCCCATGCTTCTAGAATGGTCTCTCCTCTCTACTATTGGAAGTTTGAAATCTTTCCTCTTAAGGCATTGGTCTTTCCTATAGGAAAAACTTTTCTATGAAAGCCTTTGAACACTTTGCCCATGTATTGATGTTATCTTTGTTGGTGTAGAACCATTGCTTCGCTCTTCTCACAAGTGAGAATGGAAAGAGGCAGAGTAGTACGATGTCTTGACCAATGTCCTTGATGATGGCTGTGCTACTTATCTCTAGGAAATTCTAAAGATGAGCACTAGCATCTTCATGTGCCTTTCGCTGAATGGGGTAGCTTGCACCATGTTGATGAGGTTTGGTCAGAGCTCAAACTCAAGATTATCAATTTTGAGTATTGGTCCAGTGCGAATGTTCTCGGTACTTGGAGCAGAGAATTCACATAGAGTTTTGTTAGCCATAGCTTCAGAAACTGGTGTTCAGGTTCCTCTTGATTTGGTTGATTTTGATTGATGGAATTTGTTGAATCACAACCAATCCTACAATACCCTATGTAAGATATGAACAAAGACAAATAAGGGTAAGCCTGCTAAAGCAAAGGTTATAATTTTATCAATAAGTATTTATTTAGTCAATTCTCTTAGCCATGTGCCCCTCCCTGGCATCGATGCTAGAAATGCTTGTTGACATTTATTAGCATCACTCTTAACTAAGTGGTCATCCCTAGCATGATGCCAGAAATGCGTTGTTGGTAATTGTTGGTATTTATTAACTTGTCACTTGTTTTAATAGCCACCTATTATAAACCTATATCTCCTAACATTACTTTACTAGGTTGTCATCCCTAGTGATGATGCAAGAGATACTTGTTGGTACTACCTACATTACTATTAGAACAACTCTAAGTAGTTCTTTATTAATTTATGTGACTAGAAAGAATATATATGAATGAAAACGGATCTGCAAGTGCATAGATAATATACCATTGTAGCACTTCACCCGGGAGTATTCCAGGTATCATTATTTATATTTTTACCACAGGGAAGGTCTAGCATGGATAGGCATTGATAACTTATACTATTGATGGAGAAGTAAACCATAACCAATATTCTACTCATAACAGGGGTAAGTTATAGGATAAGATATATATGATAAGTATTGATCAATGATAATGATAAATCACTCAAAGTACTCCTTTCTATGGCATTAGCATGGTCAGGTAGAATATGAGAGGAATAATTCCTAAGTCATTCTTAATTATAAGTCAAAGCATACATTGATTAGTGTAATTATACCTAATAGTCATTGCTAAGATCATCTTCATATCTACACATAAGGGATATTACTAAGGAAGATTAAGAATAGAGCTTGTCCCCTTCATAACTAGATCATTCGTGTTACCTGCATCGGGGAGTGGACTACAAAGGACTCAATGGGAGTGTCATGTCCGCAATCTACCACATGACCCAGAATATAGGGTGTATTCGCAGGTAAACAACCAGAATATAAGCACCACGCTTACACAATGTTGACCACCCACCCATTGATCCTTCGGGTGAGCACTATATGAACATATGCATGAATATGATGATAATCCAACTATACTAGGTATATAATCGAAGTAGACAATGAACATTATAATGAAGAACATGAATAAGATGAATACAAATATTGTCATAACAACTGTAGCAAGCATATAAAAGTAATGGAGATACAAAAGAGAGAAGGGGTACAAAGATTATACCGAACCACACTCTTGACACGATCGAAAATCCAAGTGAATCCTGCTTGTCTCCCCCTAGTCCTAGCCTAACTAGCTATGACTTAGACTATGCTAGAGCTCTGAGGATGGTTAGGGTTTCTATCTTCTCAAATGACTTGATTCCTTCAGGGGTAGGGGCTGATATATAGGTTGGAGTGTCCAACATGAGCCCTTGGATCAAATCGACTTAAGGAACGGCGTAGATGCAACCTAGGAGGTGATGGAGAACTGACATGGCAACACAGAGGCTGATAGGTGGGCCTAGGGGTTGGGTGGCCTCTAGGTGGGGCCGGTCGTCCCCACCTAGTAGCCTTTGCCTCTTGCATTGGCGTGGTGTCCTATAGAACCTTCTAGTGTCTGTTTCACGGTGGATAAGCGTAATTAAATATGACATGTAGGTCCACCTTGACTATTTTCTGGATAAACCCTGTAGAAATCACAGATTCACCAAAACTTGTGGAATTTGTTAATTTAAACCCCTTGACCTTTGTTGGTGATCTCAGTTGTACCCTTATTCATGTTTTATTGGCCCTATTTTGTACAGCTTATATGAGAAGCGCTTCCCAGATAAGCTACACAAATAGAATAAAAGCGGCAGTCAAAATAAGCTAGTCTAATCTAGCTTCTGCTTTTTAGTACAAATGGAAGTAGTGGGAATAAGCATGGCCAGAATAAGCTGCTAAAAAGTGTGGCATTTGGCTGTTGATTTCAGCTTATTTTGGCCATAAGCAGCTTATAAGCTATACCAAACTGGCCCATTGACAGTTTATAATGGTTGTTAACTACTGTCAACAAACTCCCCCAAACTTAACCTTTGCTAGTCCCTTAGCAAAGCTAAACTCAGGAAAATGGATCACGAGTTGCTTTAATGCTCTCACTCCTCAAAAGTACACATGCGTTCAAACAAGAATTCTCCTCCGGATTAAAATAACCTAATCTGACTTTCAAACTTACCCATATTACCATCATCTATGGGGCTCCTTAGCCTTCACATAGGTCTTGAGCAATTGAAAGATAGGACAATCAAGTCAAGTACTATGTCTCAAGTTCTTTGCTCAACTATTATTTTAGAGTTTTTATAGGTTTTTCAAAATAAAACTTAGAGCTTCCATTGTATGACAGTCTCAAGTCTCTCAATATATGTGGTATTTGTGGATCCTCACCAAGGAAATAATAATGGTATGCCATTCTCTTCCTACAACTAAGGCTTATGTGGAGCTCATAGTGTAACACCCTAGGTGTTTGGCTCCCACAAAATTGCATTTCATTTCATAAACATGTGCATCATCTACCTCATCATATCATTGTTACTAAAACATGTATATGCAACATTCTCAATTATGTTTGTTTCATACTTGATTGCTTGTGATTGGTAGTTAGTGCCACATGTAAATGCAACATGAGTTTCTCATACATTGAAACATGGCAACATGGTAGTAATATGACAAGTTTAAAATTACAACAAAGTCATGAAACATGTGAAACATGGAATTGCAACATTAGGGTAAATTGAGTGTTTTATTGTTTCATCACATGTGATACTTAGAAGTTGGTGTAGCACTTGTGTAGAGGGGTTGATTATGGTCTAATACACCTTAACTACACTTAGGGTAATTGATGGGACATTGTTCATGTGGATCAAAATGACTAAATTGCCCTCTAGGTGGAGGTTTGACTTTAGGATGACCTCTAGAGTGACTCTGTTTGACTGATTAAAAAGTCAAACCTAGAGACCTTGCATGGATGTGCACCCTTTACCAAAGTTGTAGCCAATTTATCAAGGAACAAAAGTCTCAATATGACCATCTCATGAAAATGGCTAGAACATGTTCAAAAAGGGCCCACAAGTCATTATTGAAGGTTGATTCAACACTGAAATTTTTTTCTAAGTCCTAAATGCAGTTTCAGTTTGATTGAGCCAACTTTGGCTTGATACAACTCATGATCCAGGGAGAATTAGCTGTTGATTTCTAAATCAAAGTTGTAGCCCTACCATAGCTCTACAACTTTTATATACATTACTTCCACTAATTTGTCACGGTCTAAGAGATCCAACGTTGTCAACTTTGCCTGTCAGTCGGTTCATTTGAAAACTGAATCGAGTTTCAGACAAGCTATAGTGTTCGACAGGTTCAGGGTTCGACGGCCGCGTGTACGCTGCGTGTCGCCGTTCGCCTAATCATGCTACCACGCGCTGTGGATGCCCTGGCATGGCCGGCCACGACATGAGCACCCCCCCACGCGCCTGTCAACCAGCTCGCCAGTCCAATTTCCATTTCCTCGGCTTCCTTTGCTCGCCCGTAGCTCCGCAGCAACCGCCGCAGCAACTTTGACGAGCTCGTGCTTGCTCGCTACCGCAAAAACGCGAACCATGTCTTCACCACAGCTCTGCCGTGTTCTCCTCTACCTCCTCCACCTCTCAACCGTGCCGATTGGGTCTTGGTAAGGGCGCATTTGCCGTTTCCACCACCGCCGCCATGATGGGCCTCGCCGGAGTTGGCGCTCCATTGGCCAACTACCACCGAGGCATTCCTGTCCCCTTCTCTTTGCTTGGGTAGCATGGTAGTGACCTCCGGAAGCTCGTACCGAGCTTAGCCACACCCTACAGGGCCAGACCTCGCCGGAGCTGGCCAACCCGCGGCCGTGCGCCGCCATGGCCGTCTCCATTTCCCCTAGCCACCGTAATAGCCACAATTGATGGTACCCCTAGGTGCGCACGAGTGAGGTGAACACGCTGGTACCGATGGCCTCACCGGAGCTACCACCGGCAACGAGCTACGCCGTCGCTCTTCTTCCCTCCCCTGTTTGTCTCTCTGACTTGCGGGGCCCGCTCGTCAGTAGCCGTGCGCAGGCGGGAGTCGGCCGTGGGCCGCGCCGTGTTTCTGGGCCGCACTAAGTGCTGACGCGCGCGCGCGTCGCGGGGCCGCCGTGTTTTTTCGGGCCAGCCACCAGTAGCTGTTAGGGTTTCCATTTATTTGTTTTATTCTTTTTCACAGATTTGAGTACATATTCAAAAATGTATATCTCTTGGTTGGTAGATCCAAATGATGTGGTTCCAAATTTGTTGAGTCCTGGTAATGTCTAGTTTGTTCTAAAAATATAATTTATGCCATGTTCTGTTATGAAAAATGGAGTTGCTAATATCTCTTTTAATCATGTTGGGAAATAGGGGTAATTATATTTTTTGTATGTAGCTCCAAATGGCATGAAATTTTTATGGTGTACTGCTCATATCATGATTAGCTTGTAGTAAATTTTCATACATTTTGGACATGATATGTCAGGAAGTTAGGTATTCTCTTGTTTGCACATGGGGATGGATCTTGTGTGAATTTTCATAATTTTTCTATAGATCCAGTAAAGGTAAATTTGGTGAGTGCTATTCTTATGCTAGAATGATACTAGGAAAAATGTGAAATCTGTTGCTTAACACTTTTCAATAGGGTTTCCTAATTATGCTAGAAATAGACCTGCCATTTGTTATTTTTGATACAGCAAGTTCTGCTTGTCCAATTGCTTTGAAAATTTTATGGTAGTCTATGTGAAGCATGACGTACATACTGTAATTTTTGTAGATTTTTCTGTATAGTTTTACGATATGTTGCTTTAATCACCTAATTAACTAAATAAATTAGAAAAGGACATTAAATAATTTATTTAGAAGTTGGCACTATACTTTCTAAAGTTCCTCTGGTATGCACAACGAGTTGGTAAACTTGGTTTGGTCCAATTATGCTTTTGCATCATCACTAAATATTTAATTTAGTAAACCTGCCATTTCTAGATAGATTCTATGTTTACTTGAATTCGACTTGGTTAACGTAAGAATCATGCTTTGATGTTTCTAAATGATTTGTAGAGAATTTCATAAGCTTTCTAGAATGTCCTCTTGCAAGTCATTTGAAATTGTAGAACTCTTGTTGTGATGAATTAAGGAACTGCTAGTTTGCATATGAAACCTTAACTGTTGATTTAAGTATGCCTTTACTATTCCTAGCTTGTGGTAATGTTCCTAGGTGTTAGGCCTTTAACTGAAGATGAGCATCTTTATCTTAGGTTATGCAAGTTAGGTAAGTTGGCCTTGTTCTTCAAGTTAAGTTAGATACATGTTTTAAAGTGATTTGAATAGAGCTATTCTTAATCGGTAAACGAGTGTCCAGTGATGTTTTTGTTAAACACTTATTGTGATCCATTTATCATGAGCATCATGTCATTCCTTATGCATCCATGATATTTATCTTGTGTATCGGCATGCAATAGGTGTATCGAAAGGAGTGACACTGCTGGAATTTGAGGAACCGAGCGGGGAGCAGCAGCAGCCAACACCGGAGGTTCAGGAGGTGCAGCCCTCAGGAGAAGTGCCAGACGAGGTCACCGTTGAGTGCCCGGATCACCGTCCATGCAACTTTGTGAATGGCAAGCCCCATAGCATATTAAGCCTCCTAATTTCTGAAATGCAATTAAAGTATTATTTTTACATATATATTGTTGCATTAAGTTTAGGTGTTGGATGCAAACACTTGCTGCATTGGTTATCCAATCCTTGTCCAGATATTGATACCT